>NC_090387.1:77769843-78369843 GCF_036365525.1 Heterodontus francisci
TCTTCATCTTCTTTATCGTTTTCGTCTTCTTCGTCTTCATCTTCATCTTCGTCTTCATCTTCATCTTCGTCGTCTTCATCTTCGTCGTCTTCATCTTCTTCATCTTCCTCCTCTTCATCTTCCTCGTCTTCATCTTCGTCGTCTTCATCTTCGTCGTCTTCATCTTCTTCATCTTCCTCCTCTTCATCTTCCTCCTCTTCATCTTCGACTTCTTCTTCGTCTTCATCTTCATCTTCCTCTTCTTCGTCATCTTCATCGTCTTCGTCTTCATCTTCGTCTTCATCTTCTTCGTCTTCTTCTTTGTCTTCATCTTCATCTTCCTCTTCATCTTCGTCTTCTTCTTCATCGTCTTTGTCTTCGTCTTCATCTTCGTCTTCTTCTTCATCGTCTTCGTCTTCGTCTTCGTCTTCTTCTTCTTCATCATCTTCTTCATCGTCTTCATTGTCTTCCTCTTCCTCTTCTTCTTCATTGTCTTCTTCATCTTCATCTTCATCATCATCTTCGTCTTCATCTTCTTCGTCTTCGTCTTCTTCGTCGTCGTCTTCGTCTTTGTCTTCGTCATCATCTTCATCTGCATCGTCTTCCTCTTCGTCTTCCTCTTCGTCTTCCTCTTCGTCTTTGTCTTCTTCGTCTTTGTCTTCTTCGTCTTCGTCTTCTTCGTCTTCTTCGTCTTCTTCGTCTTCGTCTTCTTCGTCTTCATCTTCTTCTTCATCTTCTTCATCGTCTTCATCTTCTTTATCGTCTTCATCTTCTTCGTCATCATCATCGTCTTCGTCTTCGTCTTCATCGTCTTCATCTTCGTCTTCGTCTTCGTCTTCTTCGTCTTCTTCGTCTTCTTCTTCGTCTTCATCTTCATCTGCATCTTCTTATTCTTCGTCTTCTTCTTCGTCTTTGTCTTCGTCTTCATCTTCGTCGTCTTCTTCGTCTTCGTCTTCATCATCTTCGTCTTCGTCTTCATCATCTTCGTCTTCGTCTTCATCATCTCCGTCTTCATCTTCTTCGTCTTTGTCTTCGTCTTCATCTTCGTCTTCGTCATCTTCTTCGTCTTCTTCGTCTTCATCTACATCTTCATCTTCTTCATCTTCTTCATCTTCATTGTCTTCTTCGTCTTCTTCGTCTTCATCTTCTTCGTCTTCGTTTTCTTCATAGTCTTCGTTTTCCTCTTCTTCGTCTTCATCCGCTTCGTCTTCATCTTCGTCATCTTCGTCTTCATCTTCGTCGTCTTCTTCGTCTTCGTCTTCGTCTTCATCGTCTTCATCGTCATCGTCTTCTTCTTCTTCATCTTCATCATCTTCATCTTCATCTTCCTCCTCTTCATCTTCCTCCTCTTCATCTTCGACTTCTTCGTCTGCATCTTCATCTTCCTTTTCTTCGTCGTCTTCTTCATCTTCGTCTTCATCTTCGTCTTCATCTTCATCTTCATCTTCTTCGTCTTCTTCTTCGTCGTCGTCTTCATCTTCGTCTTTGTCTTCGTCATCATCTTCAACTGCATCGTCTTCCTCTTCGTCTTCCTCTTCGTCTTCCTCTTCGTCTTCGTCTTCTTCGTCTTCTTCGTCTTCGTCTTCTTCGTCTTCTTCGTCTTCGTCTTCTTCATCTTATTCATCGTCTTCATCTTCTTCATCGTCTTCATCTTCGTCTTCGTCTTGATCGTCTTCGTCTTCGTCTTCGTCTTCGTCTTCGTCTTCATCGTCTTCGTCTTCGTCTTCGTCTTCTTCGTCTTCGGCTTCTTCGTCTTCATCTTCGTCTTCATCTTCTTCATTGTCTTCTTCATCTTCATCTTCATCTTCGTCTTCATTGTCATCTTCGTCTTCTTCTTCATCGTCTTCGTCTTGTCTTCTTCATCTTCGTCTTCTTCGTCTTCTTCGTCTTCGTCTTCGTCTTCTTCATCTTCATCTTCATCTTCATCTTCTTTGTCTTCATCATCTTCGTCTTAATCTTCTTCGTCTTCTTCGTCTTCTTCTTCATCTTCATCTTTGTCTTCATTGTCTTTTTCGTCTTCATCTTCTTCTTCATCTTCTTCTTCTTCTTTGTCTTCATCTTCATCTTCATCTTCATCGTCTTCATCTTCTTCGTCTTCATCTTCTTCGTCTTTGTCTTCATCTTCTTCATCTTCTTCGTCTTCATCTTCTTCTTCGTCTTCATCATCTTCGTCTTCTTCGTCTTCGTCTTCTTCGTCTTCATCTTCATCTTCGTCTTCATTGTCTTCATCGTCTTCATCATCTCCGTCTTCATCTTCGTCTTCATTGTCATCTTCATCTTCTTCATCTTCATTGTCTTCGTCTTCATCTTCATTGTCTTCGTCTTCGTCTTCATCTTTATCTTCTTCATCGTCTTCGTCTTCTTCATTGTCTTAGTCTTCTTCGTCTTCGTCTTCGTCTTCATCATCTTCATCTTCATCTTCTTCATCATCTTCATCATCTTCATCTTCTTCATCATCTTCATCATCTTCATCTTCCTCCTCTTCATCTTCCTCCTCTTCATCTTCCTCCTCATCATCTTCGACTTCTTCGTCTGCATCTTCATCTTCCTCTTCTTCGTTGTCTTCTTCATCTTCGTCTTCATCTTCGTCTTCATCTTCGTCGTCTTCTTCGTCTTCGTCTTCGTCTTCATCTTCTTCATCGTCTTCCTCTTCATCTTCATCTTGTTCGTCTTCTTCATTGTCTTCCTCTTCATCTTCATCTTGTTCGTCTTCTTCTTCGTCTTCATCATCTTCGTCTTCATCTTCTTCGTCTTCATCTTCGTCTTCTTCTTCTTCTTCGTCGTCTTCGTCTTTGTCGTCTTCATCGTCTTCATCGTCTTCTTCTTCTTCGTCTTCTTCCTCTTCATCTTCCTCTTCATCTTCGTCTTCTTCTTCATCGTCTTCGTCTTCGTCTTCGTCTTCGTCTTCGTCTTCTTCTTCGTCATCTTCTTCATCGTCTTCATCGTCTTCCTCTTCCTCTTCGTCTTCATTGTCTTCTTCATCTTCATCTTCATCATCTTCATCTTCATTATCTTCGTCTTCTTCGTCGTCGTCTTCGTCTTCGTCTTTGTCTTCGTCATCATCTTCATCTGCATCGTCTTCCTCTTCGTCTTCCTCTTCGTCTTCCTCTTCGTCTTCGTCTTCTTCGTCTTCGTCTTCTTCGTCTTCGTCTTCTTCATCTTATTCATCGTCTTCATCTTCTTCATCGTCTTCATCTTCGTCTTCGTCTTGATCGTCTTCGTCTTCGTCTTCGTCTTCGTCTTCATCGTCTTCGTCTTCGTCTTCGTCTTCTTCGTCTTCGGCTTCTTCGTCTTCATCTTCGTCTTCATCTTCTTCATTGTCTTCTTCATCTTCATCTTCATCTTCGTCTTCATTGTCATCTTCGTCTTCTTCTTCATCGTCTTCGTCTTGTCTTCTTCATCTTCGTCTTCTTCGTCTTCTTCGTCTTCGTCTTCGTCTTCTTCATCTTCATCTTCATCTTCATCTTCTTTGTCTTCATCATCTTCGTCTTAATCTTCTTCGTCTTCTTCGTCTTCTTCTTCATCTTCATCTTTGTCTTCATTGTCTTTTTCGTCTTCATCTTCTTCTTCATCTTCTTCTTCTTCTTTGTCTTCATCTTCATCTTCATCTTCATCGTCTTCATCTTCTTCGTCTTCATCTTCTTCGTCTTTGTCTTCATCTTCTTCATCTTCTTCGTCTTCATCTTCTTCTTCGTCTTCATCATCTTCGTCTTCTTCGTCTTCGTCTTCTTCGTCTTCATCTTCATCTTCGTCTTCTTCGTCTTCATTGTCTTCATCGTCTTCATCATCTCCGTCTTCATCTTCGTCTTCATTGTCATCTTCATCTTCTTCATCTTCATTGTCTTCGTCTTCATCTTCATTGTCTTCGTCTTCGTCTTCATCTTTATCTTCTTCATCGTCTTCGTCTTCTTCATTGTCTTAGTCTTCTTCGTCTTCGTCTTCGTCTTCATCATCTTCATCTTCATCTTCTTCATCATCTTCATCATCTTCATCTTCTTCATCATCTTCATCATCTTCATCTTCCTCCTCTTCATCTTCCTCCTCTTCATCTTCCTCCTCATCATCTTCGACTTCTTCGTCTGCATCTTCATCTTCCTCTTCTTCGTTGTCTTCTTCATCTTCGTCGTCTTCTTCGTCTTCGTCTTCGTCTTCATCTTCTTCATCGTCTTCCTCTTCATCTTCATCTTGTTCGTCTTCTTCATTGTCTTCCTCTTCATCTTCATCTTGTTCGTCTTCTTCTTCGTCTTCATCATCTTCGTCTTCATCTTCTTCGTCTTCATCTTCGTCTTCTTCTTCTTCTTCGTCGTCTTCGTCTTTGTCGTCTTCATCGTCTTCATCGTCTTCTTCTTCTTCGTCTTCTTCCTCTTCATCTTCCTCTTCATCTTCGTCTTCTTCTTCATCGTCTTCGTCTTCGTCTTCGTCTTCGTCTTCGTCTTCTTCTTCGTCATCTTCTTCATCGTCTTCATCGTCTTCCTCTTCCTCTTCGTCTTCATTGTCTTCTTCATCTTCATCTTCATCATCTTCATCTTCATTATCTTCGTCTTCTTCGTCGTCGTCTTCGTCTTCGTCTTTGTCTTCGTCATCATCTTCATCTGCATCGTCTTCCTCTTCCTCTTCGTCTTCCTCTTCCTCTTCGTCTTCCTCTTCGTCTTTGTCTTCTTCGTCTTCGTCTTCTTCGTCTTCGTCTTCTTCGTCTTCGTCTTCATCTTCTTCTTCATCTTCTTCATCTTATTCATCGTCTTCATCTTCTTTATCGTCTTCATCTTCTTCGTCATCATCATCGTCTTCATCTTCGTCTTGATCGTTTTCATCTTCTTCGTCTTCATCGTCTTCATCTTTGTCTTCGTCTTCTTCTTCGTCTTCTTCGTCTTCTTCTTCATCTTCATCTTCATCTGCATCTTCTTATTCTTCGTCTTCTTCGTCTTCTTCTTTGTCTTCGTCTTCGTCTTCGTCGCCTTCTTGGTCTTCGTCTTCATCGTCTTCGTCGTCTTCTTCATCTTCATCTTCGTCGTCTTGTTCATCTTCTTCATCTTCATTGTCTTCGTCTTCATCTACATCTTCATCTTCTTTGTCTTTGTCTTCGTCTTCTTCATCGTCTTCTTCATCGTCTTCTTCATCGTCTTCTTCTTCGTCTTCATCGTCTTCAGCTTCTTCATCTTCTTCGTCTTCTTCTTCATCTTCTTCTTCTTTATCGTCTTCGTCTTCTTCGTCTTCATCTTCGTGTTTGTCGTCTTCATCTTCTTCGTCTTCGTCTTCATCTTCTTCGTCATCTTCGTCTTCTTCTTCGTCTTCGTCTTCATCTTCCTCTTCATCTTCGTCGTCTTCATCTTCATCGTCTTCATCTTCATCTTCTTCATCTTCATCTTCTTCATCGTCTTTGTCTTCATCTTCTTCATCGTCTTCATCTTCTTCATCTTCTTCTTCATCATCTTTGTCTTCGTCTTCGTCTTCTTCATCTTCATCTTCTTCATCGACTTCGTCTTCATCTTCTTCATCTTCGTCTTCATCTTCATCTTCGTCGTCTTCGTCTTCTTCATTGTCTTCGTCTTCCTCTTCTTCTTCGTCTGCATCGTCTTCAGCTTCTTCATCTTCTTCATCTTCTTCGTCTTCATCTTCTTCATCTTCTTTATCGTCTTCGTCTTCGTCGTCTTCGTCGTCTTCGTCGTCTTCTTCGTCTTCTTCGTCTTCATCTTCGTCTTCATCTTCGTCGTCTTCATCTTCATCGTCTTCATCTTCATCGTCTTCATCTTCATCTTCTTCATCTTCATCTTCTTCATCTTCATCTTCTTCATCGTCTTTGTCTTCATCTTCTTCATCGTCTTCATCTTCTTCGTCTTCTTCTTCATCGTCTTTGTCTTCGTCTTCGTCTTCTTCGTCTTCATTGTCTTCGTCTTCTTCATCTTTATCTTCTTCATCTACTTCGTCTTCATCTTCTTCATCTTCATCTTCTTTATCATCTTCGTCTTCATCTTCGTCTTCGTCGTCTTCTTCATCTACATCTTCATCATCATCATCTTCATCTTCATCTTCTTCGTCTTTGTCTTCGTCTTCTTCATTGTCTTCGTCTTCCTCTTCTTCTTCGTCTGCATCGTCTTCAGCTTCTTCGTCTTCTTCGTCTTCATCTTCTTCGTCTTCATCTTCTTCGTCTTCATCTTCTTTATCGTTTTCGTCTTCTTCGTCTTCATCTTCATCTTCGTCGTCTTCATCTTCGTCGTCTTCATCTTCGTCGTCTTCATCTTCTTCATCTTCCTCCTCTTCATCTTCCTCCTCTTCATCTTCCTCCTCTTCATCTTCTACTTCTTCTTCGTCTTCATCTTCATCTTCCTCTTCTTCGTCATCTTCATCGTCTTCGTCTTCATCTTCGTCTTCATCTTCTTCGTCTTCTTCTTTGTCTTCATCTTCATCTTCCTCTTCATCTTCGTCTTCTTCTTCATCGTCTTTGTCTTCGTCTTCATCTTCGTCTTCTTCTTCATCGTCTTCGTCTTCGTCTTCTTCTTCTTCATCATCTTCTTCATCGTCTTCATTGTCTTCCTCTTCCTCTTCTTCTTCATTGTCTTCTTCATCTTCATCTTCATCATCATCTTCGTCTTCGTCTTCTTCGTCGTCGTCTTCGTCTTTGTCTTCGTCATCATCTTCATCTGCATCGTCTTCCTCTTCGTCTTCCTCTTCGTCTTCCTCTTCGTCTTCCTCTTCGTCTTCGTCTTCTTCGTCTTTGTCTTCTTCGTCTTTGTCTTCTTCGTCTTTGTCTTCTTCGTCTTCGTCTTCTTCGTCTTCTTCGTCTTCGTCTTCTTCGTCTTCGTCTTCTTCGTCTTCATCTTCTTCTTCATCTTCTTCATCGTCTTCATCTTCTTTATCGTCTTCATCTTCTTCGTCATCATCATCGTCTTCGTCTTCATCGTCTTCATCTTCGTCTTCGTCTTCGTCTTCTTCGTCTTCTTCGTCTTCTTCTTCGTCTTCATCTTCATCTGCATCTTCTTATTCTTCGTCTTCTTCTTCGTCTTTGTCTTCGTCTTCATCTTCGTCGTCTTCTTCGTCTTCGTCTTCATCATCTTCGTCTTCGTCTTCATCATCTTCGTCTTCGTCTTCATCATCTCCGTCTTCATCATCTCCGTCTTCATCTTCTTCGTCTTTGTCTTCGTCTTCGTCTTCGTCTTCTTCGTCTTCTTCGTCTTCTTCTTCGTCTTCTTCTTCGTCTTCATCTTCATCTGCATCTTCTTATTCTTCGTCTTCTTCTTCGTCTTTGTCTTCGTCTTCATCTTCGTCGTCTTCTTCGTCTTCGTCTTCATCATCTTCGTCTTCGTCTTCATCATCTTCGTCTTCGTCTTCATCATCTCCGTCTTCATCTTCTTCGTCTTCGTCTTCATCTACATCTTCATCTTCTTCATCTTCATTGTCTTCTTCGTCTTCTTCGTCTTCATCTTCTTCGTCTTCGTTTTCTTCATAGTCTTCGTTTTCCTCTTCTTCGTCTTCATCCGCTTCGTCTTCATCTTCGTCATCTTCGTCTTCATCTTCGTCTTCATCTTCGTCGTCTTCTTCGTCTTCGTCTTCGTCTTCATCGTCTTCATCGTCATCGTCTTCTTCTTCATCTTCATCATCTTCATCTTCATCTTCCTCCTCTTCATCTTCCTCCTCTTCATCTTCGACTTCTTCGTCTGCATCTTCATCTTCCTTTTCTTCGTCGTCTTCTTCATCTTCGTCTTCATCTTCGTCTTCATCTTCATCTTCATCTTCTTCGTCTTCTTCTTCGTCGTCGTCTTCATCTTCGTCTTTGTCTTCGTCATCATCTTCATCTGCATCGTCTTCCTCTTCGTCTTCCTCTTCGTCTTCCTCTTCGTCTTCCTCTTCGTCTTCGTCTTCTTCGTCTTCTTCGTCTTCGTCTTCTTCGTCTTCGTCTTCTTCATCTTATTCATCGTCTTCATCTTCTTCATCGTCTTCGTCTTGATCGTCTTCGTCTTCGTCTTCGTCTTCGTCTTCGTCTTCGTCTTCGTCTTCTTCGTCTTCTTCTTCGTCTTCATCTTCATCTGCATCTTCTTATTATTCGTCTTCGTTCTCTTCGTCTTCTTCTTCGTCTTCATCATCTTCGTCTTCATCTTCATCATCTCCGTCTTCATCTTCTTCGTCTTTCTCTTCGTCTTCATCTTCCTCTTCTTCGTCATCTTCATCGTCTTCGTCTTCATCTTCGTCTTCATCTTCTTCGTCTTCTTTGTCTTCATCTTCATCTTCCTCTTCCTCTTCATCTTCGTCTTCTTCTTCATCGTCTTTGTCTTCGTCTTCATCTTCGTCTTCTTCATCATCTTCGTCTTCTTCATCGTCTTCGTCTTCGTCATCTTCTTCATCGTCTTCCTCTTCCTCTTCTTTTTCATTGTCTTCTTCATCTTCATCATCTTCGTCTTCATCTTCGTCTTCATCTTCTTCGTCTTCTTCGTCGTCGTCTTCGTCTTTGTCTTCGTCATCATCTTCATCTGCATCGTCTTCCTCTTCGTCTTCCTCTTTGTCTTCGTCTTCTTCGTCTTTGTCTTCTTCGTCTTCGTCGTCTTCGTCTTCGTCTTCATCTTCTTCTTCATCTTCTTCATCTTATTCATCGTCTTCATCTTCTTTATTGTCTTCATCTTCTTCGTCATCATCATCGTCTTCATCTTCGTCTTGATCGTCTTCATCTTCTTCGTCTTCATCGTCTTCATCTTCGTCTTCGTCTTCTTCTTTGTCTTCTTGGTCTTCTTCTTCGTCTTCATCTTCATCTGCATCTTCTTATTCTTCGTCTTCTTCGTCTTCTTTGTCTTCGTCTTCGTCTTCGTCGTCTTCTTCGTCTTCGTCTTCATCGTCTTCGTCTTCATCTTCGTCTTCGTCTTCTTCATCTTCTTCATCTTCATTGTCTTCGTCTTCATCTTCATCTTCATCTTCTTTGTCTTTGTCTTCTTCATCATCTTCTTCATCGTCTTCTTCATCGTCTTCTTCTTCGTCTTCATCGTCTTCTTCTTCGTCTTCATCGTCTTCAGCTTCTTCATCTTCTTCGTCTTCTTCTTCTTCATCTTCTTCTTCTTTATCGTCTTCATCTTCTTCGTCTTCATCTTCGTGTTTGTCGTCTTCATCTTCTTCGTCTTCATCTTCTTCGTCGTCTTCGTCATCTTCGTCATCTTCGTCGTCTTCGTCATCTTCGTCATCTTCGTCGTCTTCGTCATCTTCTTCGTCTTCATCTTCTTCGTCGTCTTCGTCTTCTTCGTCTTCATCTTCCTCTTCATTTTCGTCGTCTTCATCTTCATCGTCTTCATCTTCATCTTCTTCATCGTCTTTGTCTTCTTCATCGTCTTTGTCTTCATCTTCTTCATCGTCTTCATCTTCTTCATCTTCTTCTTCATCGTCTTTGTCTTCGTCTTCGTCTTCTTCATCTTTATCTTCTTCATCGTCTTCGTCTTCTTCGTCTTCATCGTCTTCGTCTTTTTCATCGTCTTCATCTTCATCTTCTTCATCGTCTTTGTCTTCTTCATCGTCTTTGTCTTCATCGTCTTCATCGTCTTCATCTTCTTCATCTTCTTCTTCATCTTCTTCGTCTTCGTCTTCTTCGTCGTCGTCTTCGTCTTTGTCTTCGTCATCATCTTCATCTGCATCGTCTTCATCTTCCTCTTCGTCTTCGTCTTCGTCTTCGTCTTCGTCTTCTTCGTCTTCATCGTCTTCCTCTTCCTCTTCTTCTTCATTGTCTTCTTCATCTTCATCTTCATCATCTTCGTCTTCATCTTCGTCTTCTTCGTCGTCATCTTCGTCTTTGTCTTCGTCATCATCTTCATCTGCATCGTCTTCCTCTTCGTCTTCCTCTTCGTCTTCATCTTCTTCGTCTTCGTCTTCTTCGTCTTCGTCTTCTTTGTCTTCGTCTTCTTCGTCTTCATCATCTTCTTCTTCATCGTCTTCATCGTCTTCATCTTCTTCGTCATCATCATCGTCTTCGTCTTGATCGTCTTCGTCTTCGTCTTCGTCTTCGTCTTCTTCGTCTTCTTCTTCGTCTTCATCTGCATCTTCTTATTCTTCTTCTTCGTCTTCTTCGTCGTCTTCTTCGTCTTCGTATTCATCATCTTCGTCTTCTTCGTCTTCATCTTCTTCGTCTTCTTCTTCTTCTTCATCTTCTTCATCATCTTCATCGTCTTCATCTTCTTCGTCATCATCATCGTCTTGATCGTCTTCGTCTTCGTCTTCGTCTTCGTCTTCGTCTTCTTCGTCTTCTTCTTCGTCTTCATCTGCATCTTCTTATTCTTCTTCTTCGTCTTCTTCTTCATCTTCTTCATCGTCTTCATCTTCTTCATCGTCTTCGTCTTCGATTTCTTCATCTTTATCTTCTTCTTCATCTTCGTCTTCTTCATCGTCTTCGTCTTCTTCGTCTTCATCATCTTCGCCTTCTTCGTCTTCATCTTCATCTTCTTTATCGTCTTCATCTTCGTCTTCTTCGTCTTCTTCGTCTTCATCTACATCTTCATCTTCTTCATCTTCTTCATCTTCATTGTCTTCTTCGTCTTCTTCGTCTTCATCTTCTTCATCTTCGTTTTCATCTTCATCTTCATCTTCACCGTCTTCGTCTTCTTCATAGTCTTCATTTTCCTCTTCTTCGTCTTCATCCGCTTCGTCTTCATCTTCGTCTTCATCTTCGTTGTCTTCGTCGTCTTCTTCGTCTTCGTCTTCATCGTCATCGTCTTCTTCTTCTTCATCTTCATCCTCTTCATCTTCCTCCTCTTCATCTTCGACTTCTTCGTCTGCATCTTCATCTTCCTTTTCTTCGTCGTCATCTTCGTCTTCATCTTCGTCTTCATCTTCGTCTTCATCTTCTTCGTCTTCTTCTTCGTCGTCGTCTTCATCTTCGTCTTTGTATTCGTCATCATCTTCATCTGCATCGTCTTCCTCTTCGTCTTCCTCTTCGTCTTCGTCTTCTTCGTCTTCGTCTTCTTCGTCTTCGTCTTCTTCGTCTTCGTCTTCTTTGTCTTCGTCTTCTTCGTCTTCATCTTCTTCGTCTTCATCTTCTTCTTCATCTTCTTCATCATCTTCATCTTCTTCGTCATCATCATCGTCTTCGTCTTCGTCTTCGTCTTCGTCTTCGTCTTCGTCTTCTTCATCTTCTTCGTCTTCATCTGCATCTTCTTATTCTTCTTCTTCGTCTTCTTCTTCGTCTTCGTCTTCGTCTTCGTCGTCTTCTTCTTCTTCGTCTTCATCATCTTCGTCTTCGTCTTCATCATCTCCGTCTTCATCTTCGTCTTTGTCTTCGTCTTCATCTTCTTCATCGTCTTCATCTTCTTCATCGTCTTCGTCTTCGATTTCTTCATCTTTATCTTCTTCGTCTTCGTCTTCTTCATCGTCTTCGTCTTCTTCGTCTTCGTCTTCTTCATCGTCTTCGTCTTCTTCGTCTTCATCATCTTCGCCTTCTTCGTCTTCATCTTCATCTTCTTTATCGTCTTCGTCTTCATCTTCGTCTTCTTCGTCTTCATCTACATCTTCATCTTCTTCATCTTCATCTTCATTGTCTTCGTCTTCTTCGTCTTCATCTTCTTCATCTTCGTTTTCATCTTCATCTTCATCTTCACCGTCTTCGTCTTCTTCATAGTCTTCATTTTCCTCTTCTTCGTCTTCATCCGCTTCGTCTTCATCTTCGTCATCTTCGTCTTCATCTTCGTTGTCTTCGTCGTCTTCTTCGTCTTCGTCTTCATCGTCATCGTCTTCTTCTTCTTCATCTTCATCCTCTTCATCTTCCTCCTCTTCATCTTCGACTTCTTCGTCTGCATCTTCATCTTCCTTTTCTTCGTCGTCTTCTTCGTCTTCGTCTTCATCTTCGTCTTCATCTTCGTCTTCATCTTCTTCGTCTTCTTCTTCGTCGTCGTCTTCATCTTCGTCTTTGTCTTCGTCATCATCTTCATCTGCATCGTCTTCCTCTTCGTCTTCCACTTCGTCTTCCTCTTCGTCTTCCTCTTCGTCTTCGTCTTCGTCTTCGTCTTCTTCATCTTCGTCGTCTTCGTCTTCATCTTCTTCATCGTCTTCATCTTCGTCTTCGTCTTGATCGTCTTCATCTTCTTCGTCTTGTCTTCTTCGTCTTGTCTTCTTCGTCTTGTCTTCTTCGTCGTCTTCATCTTCGTCTTCGTCTTCATTGTCGTCTTCGTCTTCATCTTCTTCATCATCTTCATCTTCTTCTTCATCGTCTTCGTCTTGTCTTCTTCATCTTGTCTTCTTCGTCTTCATCTTCGTCTTTGTCTTCATCTTCTTCATCATCTTCATCTTCTTCTTCATCGTCTTCGTCTTGTCTTCTTCATCTTGTCTTCTTCGTCTTCATCTTCTTCGTCTTCATCTTCGTCTTTGTCTTCGTCTTCATCTTCATCTTCTTCATCGTCTTCGTCTTCATTGTCGTCTTCGTCTTCATCTTCTTCATCGTCTTCATCTTCTTCTTCATCGTCTTCGTCTTGTCTTCTTCGTCTTCATCTTCTTCGTCTTCTTCGTCTTCTTCGTCTTTGTCTTCGTCTTCATCGTCTTCATCTTCTTCTTCATCGTCTTTGTCTTCTTCATCGTCTTCGTCTTCTTCGTCTTCTTCTTCGTCTTCATCTGCATCTTCTTATTCTTCTTCTTCGTCTTCTTCTTCATCTTCTTCATCGTCTTCATCTTCTTCATCGTCTTCGTCTTCGATTTCTTCATCTTTATCTTCTTCTTCATCTTCGTCTTCTTCATCGTCTTCGTCTTCTTCGTCTTCATCATCTTCGCCTTCTTCGTCTTCATCTTCATCTTCTTTATCGTCTTCATCTTCGTCTTCTTCGTCTTCTTCGTCTTCATCTACATCTTCATCTTCTTCATCTTCTTCATCTTCATTGTCTTCTTCGTCTTCTTCGTCTTCATCTTCTTCATCTTCGTTTTCATCTTCATCTTCATCTTCACCGTCTTCGTCTTCTTCATAGTCTTCATTTTCCTCTTCTTCGTCTTCATCCGCTTCGTCTTCATCTTCGTCTTCATCTTCGTTGTCTTCGTCGTCTTCTTCGTCTTCGTCTTCATCGTCATCGTCTTCTTCTTCTTCATCTTCATCCTCTTCATCTTCCTCCTCTTCATCTTCGACTTCTTCGTCTGCATCTTCATCTTCCTTTTCTTCGTCGTCATCTTCGTCTTCATCTTCGTCTTCATCTTCGTCTTCATCTTCTTCGTCTTCTTCTTCGTCGTCGTCTTCATCTTCGTCTTTGTATTCGTCATCATCTTCATCTGCATCGTCTTCCTCTTCGTCTTCCTCTTCGTCTTCGTCTTCTTCGTCTTCGTCTTCTTCGTCTTCGTCTTCTTCGTCTTCGTCTTCTTTGTCTTCGTCTTCTTCGTCTTCATCTTCTTCGTCTTCATCTTCTTCTTCATCTTCTTCATCATCTTCATCTTCTTCGTCATCATCATCGTCTTCGTCTTCGTCTTCGTCTTCGTCTTCGTCTTCTTCATCTTCTTCGTCTTCATCTGCATCTTCTTATTCTTCTTCTTCGTCTTCGTCTTCGTCTTCGTCGTCTTCTTCTTCTTCGTCTTCATCATCTTCGTCTTCGTCTTCATCATCTCCGTCTTCATCTTCGTCTTTGTCTTCGTCTTCATCTTCTTCATCGTCTTCATCTTCTTCATCGTCTTCGTCTTCGATTTCTTCATCTTTATCTTCTTCGTCTTCGTCTTCTTCATCGTCTTCGTCTTCTTCGTCTTCGTCTTCTTCATCGTCTTCGTCTTCTTCGTCTTCATCATCTTCGCCTTCTTCGTCTTCATCTTCATCTTCTTTATCGTCTTCGTCTTCATCTTCGTCTTCTTCGTCTTCATCTACATCTTCATCTTCTTCATCTTCATCTTCATTGTCTTCGTCTTCTTCGTCTTCATCTTCTTCATCTTCGTTTTCATCTTCATCTTCATCTTCACCGTCTTCGTCTTCTTCATAGTCTTCATTTTCCTCTTCTTCGTCTTCATCCGCTTCGTCTTCATCTTCGTCATCTTCGTCTTCATCTTCGTTGTCTTCGTCGTCTTCTTCGTCTTCGTCTTCATCGTCATCGTCTTCTTCTTCTTCATCTTCATCCTCTTCATCTTCCTCCTCTTCATCTTCGACTTCTTCGTCTGCATCTTCATCTTCCTTTTCTTCGTCGTCTTCTTCGTCTTCGTCTTCATCTTCGTCTTCATCTTCGTCTTCATCTTCTTCGTCTTCTTCTTCGTCGTCGTCTTCATCTTCGTCTTTGTCTTCGTCATCATCTTCATCTGCATCGTCTTCCTCTTCGTCTTCCACTTCGTCTTCCTCTTCGTCTTCCTCTTCGTCTTCGTCTTCGTCTTCGTCTTCTTCATCTTCGTCGTCTTCGTCTTCATCTTCTTCATCGTCTTCATCTTCGTCTTCGTCTTGATCGTCTTCATCTTCTTCGTCTTGTCTTCTTCGTCTTGTCTTCTTCGTCTTGTCTTCTTCGTCTTGTCTTCTTCGTCGTCTTCATCTTCGTCTTCGTCTTCATTGTCGTCTTCGTCTTCATCTTCTTCATCATCTTCATCTTCTTCTTCATCGTCTTCGTCTTGTCTTCTTCATCTTGTCTTCTTCGTCTTCATCTTCGTCTTTGTCTTCATCTTCTTCATCATCTTCATCTTCTTCTTCATCGTCTTCGTCTTGTCTTCTTCATCTTGTCTTCTTCGTCTTCATCTTCTTCGTCTTCATCTTCGTCTTTGTCTTCGTCTTCATCTTCATCTTCTTCATCGTCTTCGTCTTCATTGTCGTCTTCGTCTTCATCTTCTTCATCGTCTTCATCTTCTTCTTCATCGTCTTCGTCTTGTCTTCTTCGTCTTCATCTTCTTCGTCTTCTTCGTCTTCTTCGTCTTTGTCTTCGTCTTCATCGTCTTCATCTTCTTCTTCATCGTCTTTGTCTTCTTCATCGTCTTCGTCTTCTTCGTCTTCTTCTTCGCCTTCATCGTCTTCGTCTTCTTCGTCTTCTTCGTCTTCATCGTCTTCGTCTTCATCTTCATCTTCATTGTCTTCTTCGTCTTCTTCTTCGTCTTCATCGTCTTATTCGTCTTCTTCGTCTTCATCTTCATCTTCATCATCTTCTTCGTCTTCATCTTCATCGTCTTCATCATCTTCTTCATCTTCCTCTTCTTCTTCATCTTCTTCTTCTTCTTCTTCTTCATCGTCATCCTCTTCTTCGTCTTCTTCATCTTCTTCATCTTCATCTTCGTCTTTGTCTTCGTCTTCATCTTCTTCATCGTCTTCATCTTCTTCTTCTTCATCGTCTTCGTCTTCGTCTTCATCTTCTTCATCTTCTTCATCTTCTTCTTCGTCTTCTTCATCTTCATCTTCTTCATCTTCATCTTCATCTTCTTCTTCGTCTTCTTCGGCTTCCTCGTCTTCCTCTTCTTCCTCTTCTTCTTCATCTTCTTCTTCATCATCTTCCTCTTCTTCCTCTTCATCGTCGTCTTCGTCTTCTTCATCTTCTTCATCTTCATCTTCATCCTGTTCGTCGTCTTCATCTTCTTCGTCTTCATCTTCTTCGTCTTCGTCTTCATCGTCTTCATCTTCTTCGTCTTCTTCTTCTTCATCTTCGTTGTCTTCGTCGTCTTCTTCGTCTTCGTCTTCTTCGTCTTCATCTTCATCGTCTTCATCTTCATCTTCTTCATCTTCGTCTTCATCTTCCTCCTCTTCATCTTCCTCCTCTTCATCTTCTTCCTATTCATCTTCGACTTCTTCTTCGTCTTCATCTTCATCTTCCTCTTCTTCGTCGTCTTCATCGTCTTCGTCTTCATCTTCATCTTCTTCGTCTTCTTCATCTTCTTCGTCTTCTTCTTTGTCTTCTTCATCTTCTTCATCTTCTTCGTCTTCGTCTTCGTCTTCATCGTCTTCATCATCTTCCTCTTCGTCTTCATCTTCATCTTCTTCATCTTCATCTTTGTCTTCATCTTTGTCTTCATCTTCATCTTCATCTTCATCTTCATCGTCTTCGTTTTCCTCTTCTTCGTTTTCCTCTTCTTCGTTTTCCTCTTCTTCGTCTTCATCTTCTTCGTCTTCATCTTCTTCATCTTCGTCTTCTTCGTCATCATCTTCGTTGTCTTCGTCTTCTTCTTCATCGTCTTCATCGTTGTCTTCTTCGTCTTCGTCTTCATCGTCTTCATCGTCATCGTCTTCTTCTTCTTCATCGTCATCATCTTCATCTTCCTCCTCTTCATCTTCCTCCTCTTCATCTTCGACTTCTTCGTCTGCATCTTCATCTTCCTTTTCTTCGTCGTCTTCTTCGTCTTCGTCTTCATCTTCGTCTTCATCTTCGTCTTCATCTTCGTCTTCATCTTCGTCTTCATCTTCTTCGACTTCTTCTTCGTCGTCGTCTTCATCTTCGTCTTTGTCTTCGTCATCATCTTCATCTGCATCGTCTTCCTCTTCGTCTTCCTCCTTGTCTTCCTCTTTGTCTTCATCTTCTTCGTCTTCATCTTCTTCTTCATCGTCTTCATCGTCTTCATCTTCTTCGTCGTCTTCATCTTCTTCGTCATCATTATTGTCTTCATCGTCTTCTTCGCCTTCGTCTTCATCGTCTTCATCTTCTTCGTCATCATTATCGTCTTCTTCTTCGCCTTCGTCTTCGTCTCCATCATCTTCATCGTCTGCATCTTCATCTTCCTCTCCTTCGTCGTCTTCTTCGTCTTTGTCTTCGTCTTCATCTTCGTCTTCTTCGTCTTCGTCTTTGTCTTTGTCTTCGTCATCATCTTCATCTGCATCGCCTTCGTCTTCCTCTTCGTCTTCATCTTCATCGTCTTCATCTTCATTGTCTTCTTTGTCTTCGTCTTCATCTTCATCTTCGTCTTCTTCATCTTCATCTTCATCTTCTTCGTCTTCGTCTTCATCGTCTTCATTTTCCTCTTCTTCGTCTTCATCTTCTTCGTCTTCATTTTCTTCATCTTCGTCATCATCTTCGTTGTCTTGTCGTCTTCTTCGTCTTCTTCTTCATCGTCTTCATCGTTGTCTTCTTCGTCTTCGTCTTCATCGTCTTCATCGTCTTCATCGTCATCGTCTTCTTCTTCATCTTCATCACCTTCATCTTCCTCCTCTTCATCTTCCTCCTCTTCATCTTCGACTTCTTCGTCTGCATCTTCATCTTCCTTTTCTTCGTCGTCGTCTTCGTCTTCGTCTTCGTCTTCATCTTCGTCTTCATCTTCGTCTTCATCTTCTTCGTCTTCTTCTTCGTCGTCGTCTTCATCTTCGTCTTTGTCTTCGTCATCATCTTCATCTGCATCGTCTTCCTCTTCGTCTTCCTCTTCGTCTTCCTCTTCGTCTTCCTCTTCGTCTTCTTCCTCTTCGTCTTCGTCTTCTTCGTCTTCGTCTTCTTCGTCTTCATCTTCTTCGTCTTCATCTTCTTCTTCATCGTCTTCATCTTCTTCATCGTCTTCATCTTCTTCGTCATCATTATCGTCTTCATCGTCTTCTTCGCCTTCGTCTTCGTCTTCATCGTCTTCATCGTCTTCATCTTCTTCGTCATCATTATCGTCTTCATTGTCTTCTTCGCCTTCGTCTTCGTCTTCATCATCTTCATCGTCTGCATCTTCATCTTCCTCTTCTTCGTCGTCTTCTTCGTCTTCGTCTTCGTCTTCGTCTTCGTCTTCTTCATCTTCTTCTTCGTCTTTGTCTTCGTCATCATCTTCATCTGCATCGCCTTCGTCTTCCTCTTCGTCTTCCTCTTCGTCTTCCTCTTCGTCTTCCTCTTCGTCTTCGTCTTCGTCTTCGTCTTTGTCTTCTTCATCTTCATCTTCTTCGTCTTCATCTTATTCATTGTCTTCATCTTCTTCGTCATCATTATCGTCTTCATTGTCTTCTTCGCGTTCGTCTTCGTCTTCATCGTCTTCATCGTCTTCATCTTCTTCGTCTTCATCTTCATCTGCATCTTCTTCTTCTTCATCTTCATCACCTTCGTCTTCATCTTCTTCGTCTTCATCGTCTTCATCTTCTTCTTCGTCTTCATCTTCATCTGCATCTTCTTCTTCTTCTTCTTCATCTTCGTCTTCATCATCTCCGTCTTCATCTTCGTCTTCATCTTCTTCATCTTCATCTTCATCATCTTCCTCTTCCTCTTCGTCCTCTTCATCTTCCTCTTCGTCTTCGTCTTCATTGTCTTCTTCATCTTCATCATCTTCATCTTCATCATCTTCATCTTCATTTTGATTTTCATTGTCTTCTTCGTCTTCATCTTCATCTTCGTCTTCATTGTCGTCTTCGTCTTCATCTTCTTCATCGTCTTCATCTTCTCCTTCATCGTCTTCGTCTTGTCTTCTTCGTCTTCATCTTCTTCGTCTTTGTCTTCTTCGTCTTCATCTTCTTCGTCTTTGTCTTCGTCTTCATCTTCTTCGTCTTTGTCTTCATCTTCATCTTCTTCATCGTCTTCCTCTTCTTCATCTTCATCTTCTTCATCGTCTTCATTTTCTTCTTTGTCTTCGTCTTCATCGTCATCGTCTTCGGCTTCTTCGTCTTCATCTTCTTCTTCTTCGTCTTCATCATCTTGTCTTCATCATCTTCGTCTTCATCGTCTTCGTCTTCTTCGTCTTCTTCGTCTTCTTAGTCTTCTTCGTTTTCATCTTCCTCTTCATCTTCGTCTTCATCTTCGTCGTCTTCATCTTCATCTTCATCTTCCTCCTCTTCATCTTCATCTTCATCTTCGACTTCTTCTTCGTCTTCGTCTTCATCTTCATCTTCCTCTTCTTCGTCGTCTTCATCGTCTTCATCTTCGTCTTTATCTTCTTCGTCTTCTTTGTCTTCTTCGTCTTTGTCTTCTTCGTCTTTTTCTTCGTATTCTTCTTCTTCGTCTTCATCGTCTTCATCATCTTCCTCTTCGTCTTCATTGTCTTCATCTTCGTCTTCATCATCTCCGTCTTCATCTTCGTCTTCATCTTCGTCTTCATCTTCGTCTTCATCTTCTTCATCTTCATCTTCATAATCTTCCTCTTCCTCTTCCTCTTTGTCCTCTTCATCTTCCTCTTCGTCTTTGTCTTCATTGTCTTCTTCATCTTCATCATCTTCATCTTCTTCATCTTCATCGTCTTCTTCTTCATCTTCATCTTCTTCATCGTCTTCCTCTTCTTCGTCTTCATCGTCTTCTTCATCTTCATCTTCATCTTCTTCGTCTTCGTCTTCTTCGTCTTCTTCGTCTTCTTCATCGTCTTCGTCTTTGTCTTCATCGTCTTCGTCTTTGTCTTCATTGTCTTCGTCATCGTCTTCATCATCTCCGTCTTCGTCATCGTCTTTGTCTTCATCATCTTCATCATCTTCCTCTTCGTCTTCGTCTTCATTGTCATCTTCATCTTCTTCATCTTCATTGTCTTCGTCTTCATCTTCATTGTCTTCGTCTTCGTCTTCATCTTTATCTTCTTCATCGTCTTCGTCTTCTTCATTGTCTTAGTCTTCTTCGTCTTCTTCGTCTTCGTCTTCGTCTTCATCATCTTCATCTTCATCATCTTCATCATCTTCATCTTCCTCCTCTTCATCTTCCTCCTCTTCATCTTCCTCCTCATCATCTTCGACTTCTTCATCTGCATCTTCATCTTCCTCTTCTTCGTTGTCTTCTTCATCTTCGTCTTCATCTTCGTCTTCATCTTCGTCTTCATCTTCGTCGTCTTCTTCGTCTTCGTCTTCGTCGTCGTCTTCATCTTCGTCTTTGTCTTTGTCTTCGTCATCATCTTCATCTGCATCGTCTTCATCTTCCTCTTCGTCTTCCTCTTCGTCTTCCTCTTCGTCTTCTTCGTCTTCGTCTTCTTCGTCTTCTTCGTCTTCATCTTCTTCTTCATCTTATTCATCGTCTTCATCTTCATCTTCATCGTCTTCATCTTCTTCGTCTTCGTCTTCTTCGTCTTCTTCGTCTTCGTCGTCTTCTTCTTCGTCTTCATCTTCTTCATCTTCATTGTCTTCTTCGTCTTCATCTTTGTCTTCGTCTTCGTCTTCATTGTCGTCTTCGTCTTCATCTTCTTCATCTTCTTCATCGTCTTCATCTTCTTCATCGTCTTCGTCTTCGTCTTCATCTTCTTCATCATCTTTCTCTTCCTCTTCCTCTTCATCCTCTTCATCTTCATCTTCATCATCATCATCTTCATCATCTTCCTCTTCGTCTTCGTCTTCATTGTCATCTTCATCATCATCTTCTTCTTCATCTTCTTCATCTTCATTGTCTTCGTCTTCATCTTCTTCATCTTTATCTTCTTCATCTTTATCTTCTTCATCGTCTTCGTCTTCTTCATCGTCTTAGTCTTCTTCGTCTTCTTCGTCTTCGTCTTCTTCATCGTCTTCATCTTCTTCGTCTTCATCTTCATCTTCATCTTTATCGTCTTCGTCTTCATCGTCTTCCTCCTCTTCATCTTCCTCCTCTTCATCTTCGACTTCTTCGTCTGCATCTTCATCTTCCTCTTCTTCGTTGTCTTCTTCGTCTTCGTCTTCATCTTCGTCTTCATCTTCTTCGTCGTCTTCTTCGTCTTCGTCGTCGTCTTCATATTCGTCTTTGTCTTCGTCATCATCTTCATCTGCATCGTCTTCGTCTTCGTCTTCGTTTTCGTCTTCTTCGTCTTCATCTTCTTCTTCATCTTCTTCATCTTATTCATCGTCTTCATCTTCTTCATCGTATTCATCTTCTTTGTCATCATCATCGTCTTCGTCTTCATCTTCATCGTCTTCATCTTTGTCTTCGTCTTCATCTTCTTCGTCTTCGTTTTCTTCGTCTTCATCGTCTTCTTCGTCTTCATCTTCATCTGCATCATCTTTGTCTTTGTCTTCGTCGTCTTCTTCATCTTCATCATCTTCATCTCCGTCTTCATCTTCGTCTTCATCTTCTTCATCTTCATCATCTTCCTCTTCTTCTTCGTCCTCTTCATCTTCCTCTTCGTCTTCATTGTCTTCTTCATCTTCATCATCTTCATCTTCATCTTCTTCGTCTTCATCTTCATCTTTTTCTTCGTCTTCTTCATCGTCTTCGTCTTCTTCGTCTTCGTCTTCGTCTTCTTCGTCTTCGTCTTCGTCTTCTTCATCATCTTCATCTTCTTCGTCTTCATCATCTTTGTCTTCGTCTTCATCATCTTTGTCTTCGTCTTCATCGTCTTCATCGTCTTCATCTTCTTCTTCATCGTCTTCGTCTTGTCTTCTTCGTCTTCTTCATCGTCTTCGTCTTCTTCGTCTTCATCTTCATCTTCTTCATCTTCTTCGTCTTCATCATCTTTGTCTTCGTCTTCATCGTCTTCATCTTCTTCTTCGTCTTCATCGTCTTCTTCATCATCTTCTTCTTCGTCTTCATCTTCATATTCATCATCTTCTTCGTCTTCTTCTTCTTCATCTTCTTCATCGTCTTCCTCTTCTTCGTCTTCATCGTCTTCTTCATCTTCGTCTTCGTCTTCATCTTCATCTTCATCATCTTCTTCGTCGTCTTCGTCTTCGTCTTCTTCGTCTTCTTCGTCTTCTTCGTCTTCATCGTCTTCTTCGTCTTCATCGTCTTCATCGTCTTCGTCTTCATCTTCGTCATCGTCTTCTTCTTCGTCTTCATCTTCGTCTTCATCGTCTTCGTCTTCATCTTCATCTTCTTCGTCTTAAACTTCTTCGTCTTCTTGATCTTCATCTTCGTTGTCTTCGTCGTCTTCTTCGTCGTCTTCATCATTGTCTTCCTCGTCTTTGTCTTCATCTTCTTCGTCTTCGTCTTTATCTTCTTCGTCTTCGTCTTTATCTTCTTCGTCTTCGTCTTCATCGTCTTCATCTTCTTCATATTCATCTTCATCAGCTTCATCTTCATCATCTTCATCTTCATCTTCATCTTCCTCCTCTTCATCTTCGACTTCTTCGTCTGCATCTTTATCTTCCTCGTCGTCTTCTTCGTCTTCGTCTTCATCGTCGTCTTCTTCGTTTTCTTCTTCGTTTTCTTCTTCGTCTTCTTCTTTGTCTTCTTCTTCGTCTTCGTCGTCATCTTCATCTTCGTCTTTGTCTTTGTCTTTGTCTTCGTCATCATCTTCATCTGCATCGTCTTCGTCTTCCTCTTTGTCTTTGTCTTCCTCTTCGTCTTCGTCTTCTTCATCTTCATCTTTTTCGTCTTCATCTTCATCATCTTCTTCATCTTCTTCATCTTCTTTATCTTCATCATCTTCTTCATCTTCTTCATCTTCATCGTCTTCCTCTTCATCGTCTTCATCTTCTTCGTCATCATCGTCTTCATCTTCTTCGTCTTCGTCTTCGTGTTCGTCTTCGTCTACTTCTTCGTCGTCTTCGTCTTCGTCTTCATCTGCATCTTCTTCTTCTTCATCTTCATCACCTTCGTCTTCATCTTCGTCTTCTTCGTTTTCTTCCTCTTCGTCATCTTCTTCGTCTTCATCATCTCCGTCTTCATTTTCATCTTCATCTTCTTCATCTTCATCTTCATCATCTTCTTCTTCCTCTTCGTCCTCCTCTTCTTCCTCTTCGTCTTCGTCTTCATTGTCTTCTTCATCTTCATCATCTTCATCTTCTTCATCTTCATTGTCTTCTTCGTCTTCATCTTCATCTTCGTCTTCATTGTCGTCTTCATCTTCTTCTTCTTCATCGTCTTCGTCTTGTCTTCTTCGTCTTCTTCGTCTTCTTCGTCTTCGTCTTCTTCGTCTTCTTCGTCTTCTTCGTCTTCTTCGTCTTTGTCTTCGTCTTTGTCTTCGTCTTCATCTTCTTCATCGTCTTCGTCTTCGTCTTCATCTTCTTCATCGTCTTCGTCTTCTTCATCTTCTTCTTCATCGTCTTCGTCTTCTTCATCGTCTTCGTCTTCTTCATCGTCTTCGTCTTCGTCTTATTCGTCTTCATCGTCTTTGTCTTCGTCTTCTTCGTCTTCATCTTCATCTTCTTCATCTTCTTCATCGTCTTCATCTTCATCTTCTTTATCGTCTTCATCTTCATCTTCTTCTTCGTCTTCATCATTTTCGTCTTCATCGTCTTCATCTTCTTCGTCTTCATCGTCTTCTTCTTCGTCTTCTTCTTCGTCTTCTTCTTCGTCTTCTTCTTCGTCTTCTTCGTCTTCTTCTTCGTCTTCATCGTCTTCGTCTTCATCGTCTTCGTCTTCATCTTCGTCTTCGCCTTCATCATCTTCATCGTCTTCATCTTCATCTTCATCATCTTCTTCTTCGTCTTCATCGTCTTCATCATCTTCATCTTCATCTTCTTCTTCATCTTCTTCTTCATCGTCTTCCTCTTCTTCATCTTCATCATCTTCTTCATCTTCATCTTCTTCTTCTTCTTCGTCTTCTTCATCATCTTCATCTTCATCATCATATTCTTCGTCTTCTTCGTCTTCATCGTCTTCATCGTCTTCATCTTCATCTTCATCTTCTTCATCATCTTCCTCTTCATCGTCTTCGTCTTCGTCTTCATCGTCTTCGTCTTCATCGTCTTCGTCATCGTCTTCGTCTTCTTCTTCGTCTTCTTCGTCTTCATCTTCATCTGCATCTTCTTCTTCTTCATCTTCATCATCTTCATCACCTTCGTCTTCATCTTCGTCTTCTTCGTTTTCTTCGTCTTCGTCTTCGTCGTCTTCTTCGTCTTCATCGTCTTCGTCTTCGTCGTCTTTGTCGTCTTCATCATCTTCGTCTTCGTCTTCATCATCTCCGTCTTCATCTTCGTCTTCAACCTCTTCATCTTCATCATCTTCCTCTTCCTCTTCGTCCTCTTCATCTTCCTCTTCGTCTTCGTCTTCATTGTCTTCATCATTTTCATCTTCTTCATCTTCATTGTCTTCTTCGTCTTCATCTTCATCTTCGTCTTCGTCTTCATTGCCGTCTTCCTCTTCATCTTCTTCATCGTCTTCATCGTCTTCTTCTTCATCGTCTTCGTCTTGTCGTCTTTGTCTTCATCATCTTCGTCTTTGTCTTCTTCGTCTTCTTCGCCTTTGTCTTCGTCTTCATCTTCTTCATCGTCTTCGTCTTCTTCGTCTTCTTCGTCTTCATCTTCATCTTCTTTATCGTCTTCATCTTCATCTTCGTCTTCGTCGTCTTCATTGTCGTCTTCGTCTTCATCTACATCTTCATCATCTTCATCTTCATCTTCTTCATCTTCATCCTCTTCGTCTTCATCTTCATCTTCATCTTCGTCATCGTCTTCTTCATCGTCTTCGTCTTCCTCTTCTTCTGCTTCATCGTCTTCGTCTTGTCGTCTTTGTCTTCATCTTCTTCGTCTTTGTCTTCTTCGTCTTCTTCGCCTTTGACTTCGTCTTCATCTTCTTCATCGTCTTCATCTTCTTCGTCGCCTTCTTCATCGACTTCGTCTTCTTCATCGTCTTCGCCTTCTTCATCGTCTTCGTCTTCTTCATCTTCATCTTCATCTTCATCTTCATCTTCATCTTCATCTTTATCGTCTTCGTCTTCATCTTCGTCTTCGTCGTCTTCGTTGTCTTCTTCGTCTTCTTCGTCTTCTTCATCTACATCTTCATCATCTTCATCTTCATTGTCTTCTTCGTCATCAGCTTCATCTTCATCTTCCTCGTCTTCATCTTCGTCTTCCTCTTCTTCGTCTTCATCATCTTCAGCTTCTTCCTCTTCTTCGTCTTCGTCTTCGTCTTCGTCTTCATCTTCATCACCTTCGTCTTCTTCTTCATCTTCATCACCTTCGTCTTCATCTTCTTCGTTTTCTTCGTCGTCTTCTTCTTCTTCTTCATCGTCTTCCTCTTCTTCGTCTGCATCATCTTCTTCGTCTTCATCGTCTTCATCTTCTTCATCTTCATCATCTTCTTCGTCTTCATCGTCTTCATCGTCTTCCTCTTCATCGTCTTCATCTTCTTCGTCTTCGTCTTTGTCTTCATCGTCTTCGTCTTCTTCTTCGTCTTCATCTTCATCTTCATCTTCTTCATCTTCATCATCTTCATCTTCATCACCTTCGTCTTCATCTTCGTTTTCTTCGTCTTCGTCTTCGTCGTCTTCTTCGTCTTCATCATCTCCGTCTTCATCTTCGTCTTCATCCTCTTCATCTTCATCTTCATCCTCTTCCTCTTCGTCTTCATCTTCATCTTCTTCTTCTTCTTCTTCTTCTTCATCGTCTTCCTCTTCTTCGTCTGCATCATCTTCTTCGTCTTCATCGTCTTCATCTTCTTCATCTTCATCTTCCTCATCTTCTTCATTGTCTTCATCTTCTTCGTCTTCTCCGTCTTCATCTTCGTCTTCATCTTCTTCATCTTCATCTTCATCTTCATCACCTTCCTCTTCGTCTTCGTCTTCATTGTCTTCATCATCTTCATCTTTTTCATCTTCTTCGTCTTCATCTTCGTCTTCGTCTTCATTGCCGTCTTCGTCTTCATCTTCATCGTCTTCTTCTTCATCGTCTTCGTCCTGTCTTCTTTGTCTTCGTCTTCTTCGTTTTCTTCGTCTTCGTCTTCATCTTCTTCTTCTTCTTCTTCTTCTTCTTCTTCTTCTTCTTCATCGTCTTCCTCTTCTTCATCTGCATCTTCTTCTTCTTCACCTTCATCATCATCTTCATCTTCGTCTTCGTCTTCGTCTTCATCTTCATCATCTTCTTCATCTTCTTCATCGTCTTCCTCTTCATCGTCTTCATCTTCTTCGTCTTCGTCTTCTTCTTCTTCGTCTGCTTCGTCTTCATCTTCATCTGCATCTTCTTCATCTTCGTCATCTTCATCTTCATCACCTTCGTCTTCATCTTCGTTTTCTTCGTCTTCGTCTTCGTCGTCTTCATCATCTTCGTCTTCGTCTTCGTCTTCTTCTTCTTCGTCTTCTTCGTCTTCGTCTTCATCTGCATCTTCTTCTTCTTCTTCTTCATCTTCATCATCTTCATCTTCATCACCTTCGTCTTCATCTTCGTTTTCTTCGTCTTCGTCTTCGTTTTCGTCGTCTTCTTCGTCTTCATCATCTTCGTCTTCGTCTTCATCATCTCCGTCTTCATCTTCGTCTTCATCATCTTCGTCTTCATCTTCTTCATCTTCGTCTTCATCTTCTTCATCTTCGTCTTCATCTTCATCATCTTCCTCTTCCTCTTCCTCTTCGTCTTCATTGTCTTCATCATCTTCATCTTTTTCATCTTCATTGTCTTCTTCGTCTTCATCTTCATCTTCGTCTTCATCTTCTTCATCATCTTCATCGTCTTCTGCTTCATCGTCTTCGTCTTGTCGTCTTTGTCTTCATCTTCTTCGTCTTTGTCTTCTTCGTCTTCTTCGCCTTTGACTTCGTCTTCATCTTCTTCATCGTCTTCATCTTCTTCGTCGCCTTCTTCTTCATCGACTTCGTCTTCTTCATCGTCTTCGCCTTCTTCATCGTCTTCGTCTTCTTCATCTTCATCTTCATCTTCATCTTTATCGTCTTCATCTTCGTCTTCGTTGTCTTCTTCGTCTTCTTCGTCTTCTTCATCTACATCTTCATCATCTTCATCTTCATTGTCTTCTTCGTCTTCAGCTTCATCATCTTCTTCGTCTTCATCTTCGTCTTCTTCATCGTCTTCGTCTTCCTCTTCTTCGTCTTCATCATCTTCAGCTTCTTCATCTTCTTCGTCTTCTTCTTCGTCTTCGTCTTCGTCTTCATCTTCATCACCTTCGTCTTCTTCATCTTCATCACCTTCGTCTTCATCTTCGTCTTCTTCGTTTTCTTCGTCTTCTTCTTCTTCTTCTTCATCGTCTTCCTCTTCTTCGTCTGCATCATCTTCTTCGTCTTCATCGTCTTCATCGTCTTCATCTTCTTCATCTTCATCATCTTCTTCGTCTTCATCGTCTTCATCGTCTTCCTCTTCATCGTCTTCATCTTCTTCGTCTTCGTCTTTGTCTTCATCGTCTTCGTCTTCGTCTTCGTCTTCGTCTTCATCTTCATCTTCATCTTCTTCATCTTCATCATCTTCATCTTCATCACCTTCGTCTTCATCTTCGTTTTCTTCGTCTTCGTCTTCGTCGTCTTCTTCGTCTTCATCATCTCCGTCTTCATCTTCGTCTTCATCCTCTTCATCTTCATCTTCATCATCTTCTTCTTCCTCTTCGTCCTCCTCTTCTTCCTCTTCGTCTTCGTCTTCATTGTCTTCTTCATCTTCATCATCTTCATCTTCTTCATCTTCATTGTCTTCTTCGTCTTCATCTTCATCTTCGTCTTCATTGTCGTCTTCATCTTCTTCTTCTTCATCGTCTTCGTCTTGTCTTCTTCGTCTTCTTCGTCTTCTTCGTCTTCGTCTTCTTCGTCTTCTTCGTCTTCTTCGTCTTCTTCGTCTTTGTCTTCGTCTTTGTCTTCGTCTTCATCTTCTTCATCGTCTTCGTCTTCGTCTTCATCTTCTTCATCGTCTTCGTCTTCTTCATCTTCTTCTTCATCGTCTTCGTCTTCTTCATCGTCTTCGTCTTCTTCATCGTCTTCGTCTTCGTCTTATTCGTCTTCATCGTCTTTGTCTTCGTCTTCTTCGTCTTCATCTTCATCTTCTTCATCTTCTTCATCGTCTTCATCTTCATCTTCTTTATCGTCTTCATCTTCATCTTCTTCTTCGTCTTCATCATTTTCGTCTTCATCGTCTTCATCTTCTTCGTCTTCATCGTCTTCTTCTTCGTCTTCTTCTTCGTCTTCTTCTTCGTCTTCTTCGTCTTCTTCTTCGTCTTCATCGTCTTCGTCTTCATCGTCTTCGTCTTCGTCTTCATCTTCGTCTTCGCCTTCATCATCTTCATCGTCTTCATCTTCATCTTCATCATCTTCTTCTTCGTCTTCATCGTCTTCATCATCTTCATCTTCATCTTCTTCTTCATCTTCTTCTTCATCGTCTTCCTCTTCTTCATCTTCATCATCTTCTTCATCTTCATCTTCTTCTTCTTCTTCGTCTTCTTCATCATCTTCATCTTCATCATCATATTCTTCGTCTTCTTCGTCTTCATCGTCTTCATCTTCATCTTCATCTTCTTCATCATCTTCCTCTTCATCGTCTTCGTCTTCGTCTTCATCGTCTTCGTCTTCATCGTCTTCGTCATCGTCTTCGTCTTCTTCTTCGTCTTCTTCGTCTTCATCTTCATCTGCATCTTCTTCTTCTTCATCTTCATCATCTTCATCACCTTCGTCTTCATCTTCGTCTTCTTCGTTTTCTTCGTCTTCGTCTTCGTCGTCTTCTTCGTCTTCATCGTCTTCGTCTTCGTCGTCTTTGTCGTCTTCATCATCTTTGTCTTCGTCTTCATCATCTCCGTCTTCATCTTCGTCTTCAACCTCTTCATCTTCATCATCTTCCTCTTCCTCTTCGTCCTCTTCATCTTCCTCTTCGTCTTCGTCTTCATTGTCTTCATCATTTTCATCTTCTTCATCTTCATTGTCTTCTTCGTCTTCATCTTCATCTTCGTCTTCGTCTTCATTGCCGTCTTCCTCTTCATCTTCTTCATCGTCTTCATCGTCTTCTTCTTCATCGTCTTCGTCTTGTCGTCTTTGTCTTCATCATCTTCGTCTTTGTCTTCTTCGTCTTCTTCGCCTTTGTCTTCGTCTTCATCTTCTTCATCGTCTTCGTCTTCTTCGTCTTCTTCGTCTTCATCTTCATCTTCTTTATCGTCTTCATCTTCATCTTCGTCTTCGTCGTCTTCATTGTCGTCTTCGTCTTCATCTACATCTTCATCATCTTCATCTTCATCTTCTTCATCTTCATCCTCTTCGTCTTCATCTTCATCTTCATCTTCGTCATCGTCTTCTTCATCGTCTTCGTCTTCCTCTTCTTCTGCTTCATCGTCTTCGTCTTGTCGTCTTTGTCTTCATCTTCTTCGTCTTTGTCTTCTTCGTCTTCTTCGCCTTTGACTTCGTCTTCATCGTCTTCATCTTCTTCGTCGCCTTCTTCATCGACTTCGTCTTCTTCATCGTCTTCGCCTTCTTCATCGTCTTCGTCTTCTTCATCTTCATCTTCATCTTCATCTTCATCTTCATCTTCATCTTTATCGTCTTCGTCTTCATCTTCGTCTTCGTCGTCTTCGTTGTCTTCTTCGTCTTCTTCGTCTTCTTCATCTACATCTTCATCATCTTCATCTTCATTGTCTTCTTCGTCATCAGCTTCATCTTCATCTTCGTCTTCTTCATCGTCTTCGTCTTCCTCTTCTTCGTCTTCATCATCTTCAGCTTCTTCCTCTTCTTCGTCTTCGTCTTCGTCTTCGTCTTCATCTTCATCACCTTCGTCTTCTTCTTCATCTTCATCACCTTTGTCTTCATCTTCTTCGTTTTCTTCGTCGTCTTCTTCTTCTTCTTCATCGTCTTCCTCTTCTTCGTCTGCATCATCTTCTTCGTCTTCATCGTCTTCATCTTCTTCATCTTCATCATCTTCTTCGTCTTCATCGTCTTCATCGTCTTCCTCTTCATCGTCTTCATCTTCTTCGTCTTCGTCTTTGTCTTCATCGTCTTCGTCTTCTTCTTCGTCTTCATCTTCATCTTCATCTTCTTCATCTTCATCATCTTCATCTTCATCACCTTCGTCTTCATCTTCGTTTTCTTCGTCTTCGTCTTCGTCGTCTTCTTCGTCTTCATCATCTCCGTCTTCATCTTCGTCTTCATCCTCTTCATCTTCATCTTCATCCTCTTCCTCTTCGTCTTCATCTTCATCTTCTTCTTCTTCTTCTTCTTCTTCATCGTCTTCCTCTTCTTCGTCTGCATCATCTTCTTCGTCTTCATCGTCTTCATCTTCTTCATCTTCATCTTCCTCATCTTCTTCATTGTCTTCATCTTCTTCGTCTTCTCCGTCTTCATCTTCGTCTTCATCTTCTTCATCTTCATCTTCATCTTCATCACCTTCCTCTTCGTCTTCGTCTTCATTGTCTTCATCATCTTCATCTTTTTCATCTTCTTCGTCTTCATCTTCGTCTTCGTCTTCATTGCCGTCTTCGTCTTCATCTTCATCGTCTTCTTCTTCATCGTCTTCGTCCTGTCTTCTTTGTCTTCGTCTTCTTCGTTTTCTTCGTCTTCGTCTTCATCTTCTTCTTCTTCTTCTTCTTCTTCTTCTTCTTCTTCATCGTCTTCCTCTTCTTCATCTGCATCTTCTTCTTCTTCACCTTCATCATCATCTTCATCTTCGTCTTCGTCTTCGTCTTCATCTTCATCATCTTCTTCATCTTCTTCATCGTCTTCCTCTTCATCGTCTTCATCTTCTTCGTCTTCGTCTTCTTCTTCTTCGTCTGCTTCGTCTTCATCTTCATCTGCATCTTCTTCATCTTCGTCATCTTCATCTTCATCACCTTCGTCTTCATCTTCGTTTTCTTCGTCTTCGTCGTCTTCATCATCTTCGTCTTCGTCTTCGTCTTCTTCTTCTTCGTCTTCTTCGTCTTCGTCTTCATCTGCATCTTCTTCTTCTTCATCTTCATCATCTTCATCTTCATCACCTTCGTCTTCATCTTCGTTTTCTTCGTCTTCGTCTTCGTTTTCGTCGTCTTCTTCGTCTTCATCATCTTCGTCTTCGTCTTCATCATCTCCGTCTTCATCTTCGTCTTCATCATCTTCGTCTTCATCTTCTTCATCTTCGTCTTCATCTTCTTCATCTTCGTCTTCATCTTCATCATCTTCCTCTTCCTCTTCCTCTTCGTCTTCATTGTCTTCATCATCTTCATCTTTTTCATCTTCATTGTCTTCTTCGTCTTCATCTTCATCTTCGTCTTCATCTTCTTCATCATCTTCATCGTCTTCTGCTTCATCGTCTTCGTCTTGTCGTCTTTGTCTTCATCTTCTTCGTCTTTGTCTTCTTCGTCTTCTTCGCCTTTGACTTCGTCTTCATCTTCTTCATCGTCTTCATCTTCTTCGTCGCCTTCTTCTTCATCGACTTCGTCTTCTTCATCGTCTTCGCCTTCTTCATCGTCTTCGTCTTCTTCATCTTCATCTTCATCTTCATCTTTATCGTCTTCATCTTCGTCTTCGTCGTCTTCGTTGTCTTCTTCGTCTTCTTCGTCTTCTTCATCTACATCTTCATCATCTTCATCTTCATTGTCTTCTTCGTCTTCAGCTTCATCATCTTCTTCGTCTTCATCTTCGTCTTCTTCATCGTCTTCGTCTTCCTCTTCTTCGTCTTCATCATCTTCAGCTTCTTCATCTTCTTCGTCTTCTTCTTCGTCTTCGTCTTCGTCTTCATCTTCATCACCTTCGTCTTCTTCATCTTCATCACCTTCGTCTTCATCTTCGTCTTCTTCGTTTTCTTCGTCTTCTTCTTCTTCTTCTTCATCGTCTTCCTCTTCTTCGTCTGCATCATCTTCTTCGTCTTCATCGTCTTCATCTTCTTCATCTTCATCATCTTCTTCGTCTTCATCGTCTTCATCGTCTTCCTCTTCATCGTCTTCATCTTCTTCGTCTTCGTCTTTGTCTTCATCGTCTTCGTCTTCGTCTTCGTCTTCGTCTTCATCTTCATCTTCATCTTCTTCATCTTCATCATCTTCATCTTCATCACCTTCGTCTTCATCTTCGTTTTCTTCGTCTTCGTCTTCGTCGTCTTCTTCGTCTTCATCATCTCCGTCTTCATCTTCGTCTTCATCCTCTTCATCTTCATCTTCATCATCTTCCTCTTCGTCTTCATCTTCATCTTCTTCTTCTTCTTCTTCTTCTTCATCGTCTTCCTCTTCTTCGTCTGCATCATCTTCTTCGTCTTCATCGTCTTCATTTTCTTCATCTTCATCTTCCTCTTCTTCTTCATTGTCTTCATCTTCTTCGTCTTCTCCGTCTTCATCGTCTTCATCGTCTTCATCTTCTTCATCTTCCTCTTCTTCTTCATCTTCTTCATCTTCTTCATTGTCTTCCTCTTCTTCGTCTTCATCATCATCTTCATCTTCATCTTCATCTTCTTCATTTTCCTCTTTTTCTTCATCTTCATCTTCTTCATCTTCTTCATCATCTTCATCGTCTTCTTCTTCATCGTCTTGGTCTTGTCTTCTTTGTCTTCATCTTCTTCGTCTTCGTCTTCTTCGTTTTCTTCGTCTTCGTCTTCATCTTCTTCTTCTTCTTCTTCCTCTTCTTCGTCTGCATCATCTTCTTCATCTTCTTCTTCTTCTTCTTCTTCGCCTTCATTATCATCTTCATCTTTGTCTTCGTCTTCTTCGTCTTCATCGTCTTCATCTTCATCTTCTTCATCTTCATCGTCTTCATCGTCTTCATCTTCTTCGTCTTCGTCTTCATCGTCTTCGTCTTCATCTTCGTCTTCTTCGTATTGTTCGTCTTCATCTTCATCTTCATCTTCATCATCTTCATCACCTTCGTCTTCATCTTCGTCTTCGTTTTCGTCGTCTTCTTCGTCTTCATCATCTTCGTCTTCGTCTTCATCATCTCCGTCTTCATCTTCGTCTTCATCTTCTTCATCTTCATCATCTTCCTCTTCCTCTTCGTCTTCGTCTTCATTGTCTTCATCATCTTCATCTTTTTCATCTTCATTGTCTTCTTCGTCTTCATCTTCATCTTCGTCTTCGTCTTCATTGCCGTCTTCGTCTTCATCTTCTTCATCGTCTTCATCGTCTTCTTCATCGTCTTCGTCTTGTCTTCTTTGTCTTCGTCTTCTTCGTTTTCTTCGTCTTCGTCTTCATCTTCTTCTTCTTCTTCTTCATCGTCTTCCTCTTCTTCGTCTGCATCTTCTTCTTCTTCGCCTTCATCTTCGTCTTCTTCGTCTTCATTGTCTTCATCTTCATCATCGTCTTCATCTTCATCATCTTCTTCATCTTCTTCGTCTTCATCGTCTTCCTCTTCATCGTCTTCATCTTCTTCGTCTTCATCTTCGTCTTCTTCGTCTTCGTCTTCTTCTTCTTCATCTTTATCTTCATCTGCATCTTCTTCTTCTTCATCTTCATCGTCTTCCTCTTCATCGTCTTCGTCTTCATCTTCGTCGTCTTCGTCTTCGTCTTCTTCTTCGTCTTCTTCGTCTTCATCTTCATCTGCATCTTCTTCTTCTTCATCTTCATCACCTTCGTCTTCATCTTCGTTGTCTTCGTCTTCGTCTTCGTCGTCTTCTTCGTCTTCATCATCTTCGTCTTCATCTCCGTCTTCATCTTCTTCATCTTCATCTTCATCTTGATCATCTTCCTCTTCCTCTTCGTCTTCGTCTTCATTGTCTTCATCATCTTCATCTTTTTCATCATTGTCTTCTTCGTCTTCATTTTCATCTTCGTCTTCGTCTTCATTGCTGTCTTCGTCTTCATCTTCTTCATCGTCTTCATCATCTTCTTCTTCATCGTCTTCGTCTTGTCGTCTTTGTCTTCATCTTCTTCGTCTTTGTCTTCTTCGTCTTCTTCGCCTTTGTCTTCGTCTTCATCTTCTTCATCGTCTTCATCTTCTTCGTCGTCTTCTTCTTCATCGACTTCGTCTTCTTCGTCTTTATCTTATTCATCGTCTTCGTCTTCTTCATCGTCTTCATCTTCTTCGTCTTCTTCATCTTCATCGTCTTCGTCTTCTTCATCTTCATCGTCTTCGTCTTCGTCTTCTTCATCTTCATCTTCATCTTCTTCAACTTCATTGTCTTCTTCGTCTTCGTCTTCATCTTCATCTTCGTCTTCGTCTTCATTGCCGTCTTCGTCTTCATCTTCTTCATCGTCTTCATCGTCTTCTTCTTCATCGTCTTCGTCTTGTCGTCTTTGTCTTCATCTTCATCGTCTTTGTCTTCTTCGTCTTCTTTGCCTTTGTCTTCGTCTTCATCTTCTTCATCGTCTTCATCTTCTTCGTCGTCTTCTTCATCGACTTCGTCATCTTCGTCTTTATCTTCTTCATCGTCTTCGTCTTCTTCATCGTCTTCATCTTCTTCGTCTTCTTCATCTTCATCGTCTTCGTCTTCTTCATCTTCATCTTCATCTTCTTTATCGTCTTCTTCATCTTCTTCGCCTTTGTCTTCTTCGTCTTCTTCGCCTTTGTCTTCATCTTCATCGTCTTCATCTTCTTCGTCGTCTTCTTCTTCATCGACTTCGTCTTCTTCGTCTTTATCTTCTTCATCGTCTTCGTCTTCTTCATCGTCTTCGTCTTCTTCGTCTTCTTCATCTTCTTCATCTTCATCGTCTTCATCGTCTTCGTCTTCTTCATCTTCATCTTCTTTATCGTCTTCGTCTTCATCTTCGTCTTCGTCGTCTTCTTCGTCTGCTTCGTCTTCTTCATCTACATCTTCATCATCATCATCTTCATCTTCTTCATCTTCATTGTCTTCTTCGTCTTCAGCTTCATCTTCATCTTCTTCGTCTTCATCTTCGTCTCCGTCTTCTTCATCTTCATCGTCTTCATCACCTTCGTCTTCATCTTCGTCTTCATCTTCGTCTTCATCATCTTCATCTTCATCTTCTTCATCTTCATTGTCTTCTTCGTCTTCAGCTTCATCTTCATCTTCTTCGTCTTCATCTTCGTCTTCGTCTTCTTCATCGTCTTCGTCTTCCTCTTCTTCGTCTTCATCGTCTTCAGCTTCTTCATCTTCTTCGTCTTCATCTTCGTCTTCATCTTCTTCGTCTTCTTCTTCGTCTTCATCTTCGTCTTCATCTTCTTCGTCTTCTTCTTCGTCTTCATCTTCATCTGCATCTTCTTCTTCTTCATCTTCATCACCTTCGTCTTCATCTTCGTTGTCTTCGTCTTCGTCTTCGTCGTCTTCTTCGTCTTCATCATCTTCGTCTTCGTCTTCATCATCTCCGTCTTCATCTTCGTCTTCATCTTCTTCATCTTCATCTTCATCTTGATCATCTTCCTCTTCCTCTTCTTCTTCGTCTTCATTGTCTTCATCATCTTCATCTTTTTCATCATTGTCTTCTTCGTCTTCATTTTCATCTTCGTCTTCATTGCTGTCTTCGTCTTCATCTTCTTCATCGTCTTCATCGTCTTCTTCTTCATCGTCTTCGTCTTGTCGTCTTTGTCTTCATCTTCTTCGTCTTCATCTTCTTCGTCTTCTTCGTCTTCGTCTTCGTCTTCGTCTTCGTCTTCTTCGTCTTCGTCTTCGTCTTCGTCTTCGTCTTCGTCTTCTTCGTCTTCGTCGTCTTCTTCGTCTTCTTCTTCATCTTCATCACCTTCGTCTTCTTCTTCGTCTTCATCACCTTCGTCTTCATCTTCGTCTTCATCTTCGTCTTCATCATCTTCATCTTCATCTTCTTCATCTTCATTGTCTTCTTCGTCTTCATCTTCTTCGTCTTCATCTTCGTCTCCGTCTTCTTCATCGTCTTCGTCTTCCTCTTCTTCGTCTTCAGCTTCTTCATCTTCGTCTTCATCTTCGTCTTCGTCTTCTTCGTCGTCTTCGTCTTCGTCTTTGTCTTCTTCGTCTTCGTCTTCTTCTTCATCTTCTTCATCTTCATCACCTTCGTCTTCTTCTTCATCTTCATCGTTTTCTTCGTCTTCGTCTTCATCTCCTTCTTCTTCTTCGTCTTCCTCTTCTTCGTCTGCATCATCTTCTTCATCTTCATCGTCTTCATCTTCTTCGTCTTCATCGTCTTCATCTTCTTCGTCTTCGTCTTCGTCTTCTTCGTCTTCGTCTTCTTCTTCGTCTTCTTCGTCTTCATCTTCATCTGCATCTTCATCATCTTCATCTTCATCACCTTCGTCTTCATCTTCGTTTTCTTCGTCTTCGTCTTCGTTTTCGTCGTCTTCTTCGTCTTCATCATCTTCGTCTTCGTCTTCATCATCTCCGTCTTCATCTTCGTCTTCATCTTCTTCATCTTCATCTTCATCTTCATCACCTTCCTCTTCGTCTTCGTCTTCATTGTCTTCATCATCTTCATCTTTTTCATCTTCATTGTCTTCTTCGTCTTCATCTTCGTCTTCGTCTTCATTGCCGTCTTCGTCTTCATCTTCATCGTCTTCTTCTTCATCGTCTTCGTCCTGTCTTCTTTGTCTTCGTCTTCTTCGTTTTCTTCGTCTGCGTCTTCATCTTCTTCTTCTTCTTCTTCTTCTTCTTCATCGTCTTCCTCTTCTTCATCTGCATCTTCTTCATCTGCATCTTCTTCTTCTTCTCCTTCATCATCATCTTCGTCTTCGTATTCTTCGTCTTCATCGTCTTCATCTTCATCATCTTCTTCATCTTCTTCATCGTCTTCCTCTTCATCGTCTTCATCTTCTTCGTCTTCGTCTTCTTCTTCTTCGTCTGCTTCGTCTTCATCTTCATCTGCATCTTCTTCATCTTCGTCATCTTCATCTTCATCACCTTCGTCTTCATCTTCGTTTTCTTCGTCTTCGTCTTCGTCGTCTTCATCATCTTCGTCTTCGTCTTCGTCTTCTTCATCTTCGTCTTCTTCGTCTTCGTCTTCATCTGCATCTTCTTCTTCTTCATCTTCATCATCTTCATCTTCATCACCTTCGTCTTCATCATCTCCGTCTTCATCTTCGTCTTCATCTTCTTCATCTTCGTCTTCATCTTCTTCATCTTCGTCTTCATCTTCTTCATCTTCATCTTCATCTTCATCTTCATCATCTTCCTCTTCCTCTTCCTCTTCGTCTTCATTGTCTTCATCATCTTCATCTTTTTCATCTTCATTGTCTTCTTCGTCTTCATCTTCATCTTCGTCTTCGTCTTCATCTTCTTCATCATCTTCATCGTCTTCTGCTTCATCGTCTTCGTCTTGTCGTCTTTGTCTTCATCTTCTTCGTCTTTGTCTTCTTCGTCTTCTTCGCCTTTGACTTCGTCTTCATCTTCTTCATCGTCTTCATCTTCTTCGTCGCCTTCTTCATCGACTTCGTCTTCTTCATCGTCTTCGCCTTCTTCATCGTCTTCGTCTTCTTCATCTTCATCTTCATCTTCATCTTCATCTTTATCGTCTTCGTCTTCGTCTTCGTCTTCATCTTCGTCTTCGTCGTCTTCGTTGTCTTCTTCGTCTTCTTCGTCTTCTTCATCTACATCTTCATCATCTTCATCTTCATTGTCTTCTTCGTCATCAGCTTCATCTTCATCTTCCTCGTCTTCATCTTCGTCTTCGTCTTCTTCATCGTCTTCGTCTTCCTCTTCTTCGTCTTCATCATCTTCAGCTTCTTCCTCTTCTTCGTCTTCGTCTTCGTCTTCGTCTTCATCTTCATCACCTTCGTCTTCTTCTTCATCTTCATCACCTTCGTCTTCATCTTCTTCGTTTTCTTCGTCTTCTTCTTCTTCTTCTTCATCGTCTTCCTCTTCTCCGTCTGCATCATCTTCTTCGTCTTCATCGTCTTCATCTTCTTCATCTTCATCATCTTCTTCGTCTTCATCGTCTTCATCGTCTTCCTCTTCATCGTCTTCATCTTCTTCGTCTTCGTCTTTGTCTTCATCGTCTTTGTCTTCTTCTTCGTCTTCATCTTCATCTTCATCTTCTTCATCTTCATCATCTTCATCTTCATCACCTTCGTCTTCATCTTCGTTTTCTTCGTCTTCGTCTTCGTCGTCTTCTTCGTCTTCATCATCTCCGTCTTCATCTTCGTCTTCATCCTCTTCATCTTCATCTTCATCCTCTTCCTCTTCGTCTTCATCTTCATCTTCTTCTTCTTCTTCTTCTTCATCGTCTTCCTCTTCTCCGTCTGCATCATCTTCTTCGTCTTCATCGTCTTCATCTTCTTCATCTTCATCATCTTCTTCGTCTTCATCGTCTTCATCGTCTTCCTCTTCATCGTCTTCATCTTCTTCGTCTTCGTCTTTGTCTTCATCGTCTTCGTCTTCTTCTTCGTCTTCATCTTCATCTTCATCTTCTTCATCTTCATCATCTTCATCTTCATCACCTTCGTCTTCATCTTCGTTTTCTTCGTCTTCGTCTTCGTCGTCTTCTTCGTCTTCATCATCTCCGTCTTCATCTTCGTCTTCATCCTCTTCATCTTCATCTTCATCCTCTTCCTCTTCGTCTTCATCTTCATCTTCTTCTTCTTCTTCATTGTCTTCCTCTTCTTCGTCTGCATCATCTTCTTCGTCTTCATCGTCTTCATCTTCTTCATCTTCATCTTCCTCATCTTCTTCATTGTCTTCATCTTCTTCGTCTTCTCCGTCTTCATCTTCGTCTTCATCTTCTTCATCTTCATCTTCATCTTCATCACCTTCCTCTTCGTCTTCGTCTTCATTGTCTTCATCATCTTCATCTTTTTCATCTTCTTCGTCTTCATCTTCGTCTTCGTCTTCATTGCCGTCTTCGTCTTCATCTTCATCGTCTTCTTCTTCATCGTCTTCGTCCTGTCTTCTTTGTCTTCGTCTTCTTCGTTTTCTTCGTCTTCGTCTTCATCTTCTTCTTCTTCTTCTTCTTCTTCTTCTTCTTCTTCATCGTCTTCCTCTTCTTCATCTGCATCTTCTTCTTCTTCACCTTCATCATCATCTTCGTCTTCGTCTTCATCTTCATCATCTTCTTCATCTTCTTCATCTTCTTCATCGTCTTCCTCTTCATCGTCTTCATCTTCTTCGTCTTCGTCTTCTTCTTCTTCGTCTGCTTCGTCTTCATCTTCATCTGCATCTTCTTCATCTTCGTCATCTTCATCTTCATCACCTTCGTCTTCATCTTCGTTTTCTTCGTCTTCGTCTTCGTCGTCTTCATCATCTTCGTCTTCGTCTTCTTCTTCTTCGTCTTCTTCGTCTTCGTCTTCATCTGCATCTTCTTCTTCTTCATCTTCATCATCTTCATCTTCATCACCTTCGTCTTCATCTTCGTTTTCTTCGTCTTCGTCTTCGTTTTCGTCGTCTTCTTCGTCTTCATCATCTTCGTCTTCGTCTTCATCATCTCCGTCTTCATCTTCGTCTTCATCTTCTTCATCTTCGTCTTCATCTTCTTCATCTTCGTCTTCATCTTCTTCATCTTCCTCTTCCTCTTCCTCTTCGTCTTCATTGTCTTCATCATCTTCATCTTTTTCATCTTCATTGTCTTCTTCGTCTTCATCTTCATCTTCGTCTTCATCTTCTTCATCATCTTCATCGTCTTCTGCTTCATCGTCTTCGTCTTGTCGTCTTTGTCTTCATCTTCTTCGTCTTTGTCTTCTTCGTCTTCTTCGCCTTTGACTTCGTCTTCATCTTCTTCATCGTCTTCATCTTCTTCGTCGCCTTCTTCTTCATCGACTTCGTCTTCTTCATCGTCTTCGCCTTCTTCATCGTCTTCGTCTTCTTCATCTTCATCTTCATCTTCATCTTCATCTTTATCGTCTTCATCTTCGTCTTCGTCGTCTTCGTTGTCTTCTTCGTCTTCTTCGTCTTCTTCATCTACATCTTCATCATCTTCATCTTCATTGTCTTCTTCGTCTTCAGCTTCATCATCTTCTTCGTCTTCATCTTCGTCTTCTTCATCGTCTTCGTCTTCCTCTTCTTCGTCTTCATCATCTTCAGCTTCTTCATCTTCTTCGTCTTCTTCTTCGTCTTCGTCTTCGTCTTCATCTTCATCACCTTCGTCTTCTTCATCTTCATCACCTTCGTCTTCATCTTCGTCTTCTTCGTTTTCTTCGTCTTCTTCTTCTTCTTCTTCATCGTCTTCCTCTTCTTCGTCTGCATCATCTTCTTCGTCTTCATCATCTTCATCTTCTTCATCTTCATCATCTTCTTCGTCTTCATCGTCTTCATCGTCTTCCTCTTCATCGTCTTCATCGTCTTCATCTTCTTCATCTTCTTCGTCTTCGTCTTTGTCTTCATCGTCTTCGTCTTCGTCTTCATCTTCGTTTTCTTCGTCTTCGTCTTCGTCGTCTTCTTCGTCTTCATCATCTCCGTCTTCATCTTCGTCTTCATCCTCTTCATCTTCATCTTCATCATCTTCCTCTTCGTCTTCATCTTCATCTTCTTCTTCTTCTTCTTCTTCTTCATCGTCTTCCTCTTCTTCGTCTGCATCATCTTCTTCGTCTTCATCGTCTTCATTTTCTTCATCTTCATCTTCCTCTTCTTCTTCATTGTCTTCATCTTCTTCGTCTTCTCCGTCTTCATCGTCTTCATCTTCTTCATCTTCCTCTTCTTCTTCATCTTCTTCATCTTCTTCATTGTCTTCCTCTTCTTCGTCTTCATCATCATCTTCATCTTCATCTTCATCTTCTTCATTTTCCTCTTTTTCTTCATCTTCATCTTCTTCATCTTCTTCATCATCTTCATCGTCTTCTTCTTCATCGTCTTGGTCTTGTCTTCTTTGTCTTCATCTTCTTCGTCTTCGTCTTCTTCGTTTTCTTCGTCTTCGTCTTCATCTTCTTCTTCTTCTTCTTCTTCCTCTTCTTCGTCTGCATCATCTTCTTCATCTTCTTCTTCTTCTTCTTCTTCGCCTTCATTATCATCTTCATCTTTGTCTTCGTCTTCTTCGTCTTCATCGTCTTCATCTTCATCTTCATCTTCATCATCTTCTTCATCTTCTTCATCTTCATCGTCTTCATCGTCTTCATCTTCTTCGTCTTCGTCTTCATCGTCTTCGTCTTCATCTTCGTCTTCTTCGTATTGTTCGTCTTCATCTTCATCTTCATCTTCATCATCTTCATCACCTTCGTCTTCATCTTCGTCTTCGTCTTCGTTTTCGTCGTCTTCTTCGTCTTCATCATCTTCGTCTTCGTCTTCATCATCTCCGTCTTCATCTTCGTCTTCATCTTCTTCATCTTCATCATCTTCCTCTTCCTCTTCGTCTTCGTCTTCATTGTCTTCATCATCTTCATCTTTTTCATCTTCATTGTCTTCTTCGTCTTCATCTTCATCTTCGTCTTCGTCTTCATTGCCGTCTTCGTCTTCATCTTCTTCATCGTCTTCATCGTCTTCTTCATCGTCTTCGTCTTGTCTTCTTTGTCTTCGTCTTCTTCGTTTTCTTCGTCTTCGTCTTCATCTTCTTCTTCTTCTTCTTCATCGTCTTCCTCTTCTTCGTCTGCATCTTCTTCTTCTTCTTCGCCTTCATCTTCGTCTTCTTCGTCTTCTTCGTCTTCATTGTCTTCATCTTCATCATCGTCTTCATCTTCATCATCTTCTTCATCTTCTTCGTCTTCATCGTCTTCCTCTTCATCGTCTTCATCTTCTTCGTCTTCATCTTCGTCTTCTTCGTCTTCGTCTTCTTCTTCTTCATCTTTATCTTCATCTGCATCTTCTTCTTCTTCATCTTCATCATCTTCATCTTCATCTTCATCTTCATCTTCATCGCCTTTGTCTTCGTCTTCGTCTTCGTCTTCGTCTTTGTCTTTGTCTTTGTCTTCGTCTTCGTCTTCTTCGTCTTCATCTTCATCTTCATCTGCTTCTTCTTCATCTTCATCTTCATCACCTTCGTCTTCACCTTCGTTTTCTTCGTCTTCGTCTTCGTTTTCGTCGTCTTCTTCGTCTTCGTTTTCGTCGTCTTCTTCGTCTTCATCATCTCCGTCTTCATCTTCGTCTTCATCTTCTTCATCTTCATCTTCATCATCTTCCTCTTCCTCTTCGTCTTCGTCTTCATTGTCTTCATCATCTTCATCTTTTTCATCTTCATTGTCTTCTTCGTCTTCATCTTCATCTTCGTCTTCGTCTTCATTGCCGTCTTCGTCTTCATCTTCTTCATCGTCTTCGTCTTGTCTTCTTTGTCTTCGTCTTCTTCGTCTTCATCGTCTTCATCTTCATCTTCATCTTCATCATCTTCTTCATCTTCTTCATCTTCATCGTCTTCATCGTCTTCATCTTCTTCGTCTTCGTCTTCATCGTCTTCGTCTTCATCTTCGTCTTCTTCGTATTGTTCGTCTTCATCTTCATCTGCATCTTCTTCTTCTTCATCTTCATCTTCATCATCTTCATCACCTTCGTCTTCATCTTCGTCTTCGTCTTCGTTTTCGTCGTCTTCTTCGTCTTCATCATCTTCGTCTTCGTCTTCATCATCTCCGTCTTCATCTTCGTCTTCATCTTCTTCATCTTCATCATCTTCCTCTTCCTCTTCGTCTTCGTCTTCATTGTCTTCATCCTCTTCGTCTTCGTCTTCATTGTCTTCATCATCTTCATCTTTTTCATCTTCATTGTCTTCTTCGTCTTCATCTTCATCTTCGTCTTCGTCTTCATTGCCGTCTTCGTCTTCATCTTCTTCATCGTCTTCGTCTTGTCTTCTTTGTCTTCGTCTTCTTCGTTTTCTTCGTCTTCGTCTTCATCTTCTTCTTCTTCTTCTTCATCGTCTTCCTCTTCTTCGTCTGCATCTTCTTCTTCTTCTTCGCCTTCATCTTCGTCTTCTTCGTCTTCTTCGTCTTCATTGTCTTCATCATCTTCATCTTTTTCATCTTCTTCGTCTTCATCTTCGTCTTCGTCTTCATTGCCGTCTTCGTCTTCATCTTCATCGTCTTCTTCTTCATCGTCTTCGTCCTGTCTTCTTTGTCTTCGTCTTCTTCGTTTTCTTCGTCTTCGTCTTCATCTTCTTCTTCTTCTTCTTCTTCTTCTTCTTCTTCTTCTTCATCGTCTTCCTCTTCTTCATCTGCATCTTCTTCTTCTTCACCTTCATCATCATCTTCATCTTCGTCTTCGTCTTCGTCTTCATCTTCATCATCTTCTTCATCTTCTTCATCGTCTTCCTCTTCATCGTCTTCATCTTCTTCGTCTTCGTCTTCTTCTTCTTCGTCTGCTTCGTCTTCATCTTCATCTGCATCTTCTTCATCTTCGTCATCTTCATCTTCATCACCTTCGTCTTCATCTTCGTTTTCTTCGTCTTCGTCTTCGTCGTCTTCATCATCTTCGTCTTCGTCTTCGTCTTCTTCTTCTTCGTCTTCTTCGTCTTCGTCTTCATCTGCATCTTCTTCTTCTTCATCTTCATCATCTTCATCTTCATCACCTTCGTCTTCATCTTCGTTTTCTTCGTCTTCGTCTTCGTTTTCGTCGTCTTCTTCGTCTTCATCATCTTCGTCTTCGTCTTCATCATCTCCGTCTTCATCTTCGTCTTCATCTTCTTCATCTTCGTCTTCATCTTCTTCATCTTCGTCTTCATCTTCTTCATCTTCCTCTTCCTCTTCCTCTTCGTCTTCATTGTCTTCATCATCTTCATCTTTTTCATCTTCATTGTCTTCTTCGTCTTCATCTTCATCTTCGTCTTCATCTTCTTCATCATCTTCATCGTCTTCTGCTTCATCGTCTTCGTCTTGTCGTCTTTGTCTTCATCTTCTTCGTCTTTGTCTTCTTCGTCTTCTTCGCCTTTGACTTCGTCTTCATCTTCTTCATCGTCTTCATCTTCTTCGTCGCCTTCTTCTTCATCGACTTCGTCTTCTTCATCGTCTTCGCCTTCTTCATCGTCTTCGTCTTCTTCATCTTCATCTTCATCTTCATCTTTATCGTCTTCATCTTCGTCTTCGTCGTCTTCGTTGTCTTCTTCGTCTTCTTCGTCTTCTTCATCTACATCTTCATCATCTTCATCTTCATTGTCTTCTTCGTCTTCAGCTTCATCATCTTCTTCGTCTTCATCTTCGTCTTCTTCATCGTCTTCGTCTTCCTCTTCTTCGTCTTCATCATCTTCAGCTTCTTCATCTTCTTCGTCTTCTTCTTTGTCTTCGTCTTCGTCTTCATCTTCATCACCTTCGTCTTCTTCATCTTCATCACCTTCGTCTTCATCTTCGTCTTCTTCGTTTTCTTCGTCTTCTTCTTCTTCTTCTTCATCGTCTTCCTCTTCTTCGTCTGCATCATCTTCTTCGTCTTCATCATCTTCATCTTCTTCATCTTCATCATCTTCTTCGTCTTCATCGTCTTCATCGTCTTCCTCTTCATCGTCTTCATCGTCTTCATCTTCTTCATCTTCTTCGTCTTCGTCTTTGTCTTCATCGTCTTCGTCTTCGTCTTCATCTTCGTTTTCTTCGTCTTCGTCTTCGTCGTCTTCTTCGTCTTCATCATCTCCGTCTTCATCTTCGTCTTCATCCTCTTCATCTTCATCTTCATCATCTTCCTCTTCGTCTTCATCTTCATCTTCTTCTTCTTCTTCTTCTTCTTCATCGTCTTCCTCTTCTTCGTCTGCATCATCTTCTTCGTCTTCATCGTCTTCATTTTCTTCATCTTCATCTTCCTCTTCTTCTTCATTGTCTTCATCTTCTTCGTCTTCTCCGTCTTCATCGTCTTCATCGTCTTCATCTTCTTCATCTTCCTCTTCTTCTTCATCTTCTTCATCTTCTTCATTGTCTTCCTCTTCTTCGTCTTCATCATCATCTTCATCTTCATCTTCATCTTCTTCATTTTCCTCTTTTTCTTCATCTTCATCTTCTTCATCTTCTTCATCATCTTCATCGTCTTCTTCTTCATCGTCTTGGTCTTGTCTTCTTTGTCTTCATCTTCTTCGTCTTCGTCTTCTTCGTTTTCTTCGTCTTCGTCTTCATCTTCTTCTTCTTCTTCTTCTTCCTCTTCTTCGTCTGCATCATCTTCTTCATCTTCTTCTTCTTCTTCTTCTTCGCCTTCATTATCATCTTCATCTTTGTCTTCGTCTTCTTCGTCTTCATCGTCTTCATCTTCATCTTCATCTTCATCATCTTCTTCATCTTCTTCATCTTCATCGTCTTCATCGTCTTCATCTTCTTCGTCTTCGTCTTCATCGTCTTCGTCTTCATCTTCGTCTTCTTCGTATTGTTCGTCTTCATCTTCATCTTCATCTTCATCATCTTCATCACCTTCGTCTTCATCTTCGTCTTCGTCTTCGTTTTCGTCGTCTTCTTCGTCTTCATCATCTTCGTCTTCGTCTTCATCATCTCCGTCTTCATCTTCGTCTTCATCTTCTTCATCTTCATCATCTTCCTCTTCCTCTTCGTCTTCGTCTTCATTGTCTTCATCATCTTCATCTTTTTCATCTTCATTGTCTTCTTCGTCTTCATCTTCATCTTCGTCTTCGTCTTCATTGCCGTCTTCGTCTTCATCTTCTTCATCGTCTTCATCGTCTTCTTCATCGTCTTCGTCTTGTCTTCTTTGTCTTCGTCTTCTTCGTTTTCTTCGTCTTCGTCTTCATCTTCTTCTTCTTCTTCTTCATCGTCTTCCTCTTCTTCGTCTGCATCTTCTTCTTCTTCTTCGCCTTCATCTTCGTCTTCTTCGTCTTCTTCGTCTTCATTGTCTTCATCTTCATCATCGTCTTCATCTTCATCATCTTCTTCATCTTCTTCGTCTTCATCGTCTTCCTCTTCATCGTCTTCATCTTCTTCGTCTTCATCTTCGTCTTCTTCGTCTTCGTCTTCTTCTTCTTCATCTTTATCTTCATCTGCATCTTCTTCTTCTTCATCTTCATCATCTTCATCTTCATCTTCATCTTCATCTTCATCGCCTTTGTCTTCGTCTTCGTCTTCGTCTTCGTCTTCGTCTTTGTCTTTGTCTTTGTCTTCGTCTTCGTCTTCTTCGTCTTCATCTTCATCTTCATCTGCTTCTTCTTCATCTTCATCTTCATCACCTTCGTCTTCACCTTCGTTTTCTTCGTCTTCGTCTTCGTTTTCGTCGTCTTCTTCGTCTTCGTTTTCGTCGTCTTCTTCGTCTTCATCATCTCCGTCTTCATCTTCGTCTTCATCTTCTTCATCTTCATCTTCATCATCTTCCTCTTCCTCTTCGTCTTCGTCTTCATTGTCTTCATCATCTTCATCTTTTTCATCTTCATTGTCTTCTTCGTCTTCATCTTCATCTTCGTCTTCGTCTTCATTGCCGTCTTCGTCTTCATCTTCTTCATCGTCTTCGTCTTGTCTTCTTTGTCTTCGTCTTCTTCGTCTTCATCGTCTTCATCTTCATCTTCATCTTCATCATCTTCTTCATCTTCTTCATCTTCATCGTCTTCATCGTCTTCATCTTCTTCGTCTTCGTCTTCATCGTCTTCGTCTTCATCTTCGTCTTCTTCGTATTGTTCGTCTTCATCTTCATCTGCATCTTCTTCTTCTTCATCTTCATCTTCATCTTCATCATCTTCATCACCTTCGTCTTCATCTTCATCTTCGTCTTCGTTTTCGTCGTCTTCTTCGTCTTCATCATCTTCGTCTTCGTCTTCATCATCTCCGTCTTCATCTTCGTCTTCATCTTCTTCATCTTCATCATCTTCCTCTTCCTCTTCGTCTTCGTCTTCATTGTCTTCATCCTCTTCGTCTTCGTCTTCATTGTCTTCATCATCTTCATCTTTTTCATCTTCATTGTCTTCTTCGTCTTCATCTTCATCTTCGTCTTCGTCTTCATTGCCGTCTTCGTCTTCATCTTCTTCATCGTCTTCGTCTTGTCTTCTTTGTCTTCGTCTTCTTCGTTTTCTTCGTCTTCGTCTTCATCTTCTTCTTCTTCTTCTTCATCGTCTTCCTCTTCTTCGTCTGCATCTTCTTCTTCTTCTTCGCCTTCATCTTCGTCTTCTTCGTCTTCTTCGTCTTCATTGTCTTCATCTTCATCATCGTCTTCATCTTCTTCATCTTCATCGTCTTCCTCTTCATCGTCTTCATCTTCTTCGTCTTCATCTTCGTCTTCTTCGTCTTCGTCTTCTTCTTCTTCATCTTTATCTTCATCTGCATCTTCTTCTTCTTCATCTTCATCATCTTCATCTTCATCTTCAACTTCATCTTCATCTTCATCTTCATCTTCATCTTCATCGCCTTCGCCTTCGCCTTCGCCTTCGTCTTCGTCTTCGTCTTCGTCTTCGTCTTCTTCGTCTTCATCTTCATCTGCATCTTCTTCATCTTCATCTTCATCACCTTCGTCTTCATCTTCGTTTTCTTCGTCTTCGTCTTCGTTTTCGTCGTCTTCTTCGTCTTCATCATCTCCGTCTTCATCTTCGTCTTCATCTTCGTCTTCATCTTCTTCATCTTCATCATCTTCCTCTTCCTCTTCGTCTTCGTCTTCATTGTCTTCATCGTCTTCATCTTTTTCATCTTCATTGTCTTCTTCGTCTTCATCTTCATCTTCGTCTTCGTCTTCATTGCCATCTTCGTCTTCATCTTCTTCATCGTCTTCGTTTTGTCTTCTTTGTCTTCGTCTCCTTCGTTTCTTCATCTTCGTCTTCATCTTCTTCTTCTTCTTCTTCATCGTCTTCCTCTTCTTCGTCTGCATCTTCTTCTTCGCCTTCATCATCATCTTCATCTTCGTCTTCGTCTTCATCGTCTTCCTCTTCATCGTCTGCATCTTCTTCTTCGCCTTCATCATCTTCTTCATCTTCTTCGTCTTCATCGTCTTCCTCTTCATCGTCTTCATCTTCTTCGTCTTCATCTTCATCTTCTTCGTCTTCGTCTTCTTCTTCTTCATCTTCATCTTCATCTGCATCTTCTTCTTCTTCATCTTCATCATCTTCATCACCGTCGTCTTCTTCTTCGTTTTCTTCGTCTTCGTCTTCGTCGTCTTCTTCGTCTTCATCTTCTTCTTCTTCTTCTTCATCGTCTTCCTCTTCTTCGTCTGCATCTTCTTCGCCTTCATCATCTTCTTCATCTTCTTCCTCTTCATCGTCTTCATCTTCTTCGTCTTCATCTTCTTCGTCTTCGTCTTCGTCTTCTTCTTCTTCATCTTCATCTTCATCTGCATCTTCTTCTTCTTCATCTTCATCACCGTCGTCTTCATCTTCGTTTTCTTCGTCTTCGTCTTCGTCTTCGTCGTCTTCTTCGTCTTCATCATCTTCGTCTTCGTCTTCATCATCTCCGTCTTCATCTTCGTCTTCATCTTCTTCATCTTCATCTTCATCATCTTCCTCTTCCTCTTCGTCTTCATCTTCGTCTTCATTGTCTTCTTCGTCTTCATCTTCATCTTCGTCTTCGTCTTCATTGCCGTCTTCGTCTTCATCTTCTTCATCGTCTTCATCTACTTCATCGTCTTCGTCTTGTCTTCTTTGTCTTCATCTTCTTCGTCTTCGTCTTCTTCGTCTTCATCTTCTTCATCTTCTTCGTCTTTGTCTTCGTCTTCATCTTCTTCTTCGTCTTCTTCTTCATCGACTTCGTCGTCTTCTTCGTCTTCGTCTTCTTCATCTTTATCTTCTTCATCGTCTTCATCTTCTTCGTCTTCTTCATCTTCTTCATCTTCATCGTCTTCGTCTTGTTCATCTTCATCTTCATCTTCTTTATCGTCTTCGTCTTCATCTTCGTCTTCTTCGTCTTCTTCATCTACATCTTCATCATCTTCATCTTCATCTTCTTCATCTTCATTCTCTTCTTCGTCTTCGTCTTCATCTTCATCTTCTTCGTCTTCGTCGTCTTCTTCATCGTCTTCGTCTTCCTCTTCTTCGTCTTCATCGTCTTCAGCTTCTTCATCTTCTTCGTCTTCGTCTTCGTCTTCGTCTTTGTCTTTGTCTTCGTCTTCATCTGCATCTTCTTCATCTTCATCATCTTCATCTTCATCACCTTCGTCTTCATCTTCTTCGTCTTCGTCGTCTTCTTCGTCTTCGTCTTCTTCTTCGTCTTCATCGTCTTCGTCTTCATCGTCTTCATCTTCATCTTCGTCTTCTTCGTCTTCATCATCTTCATCGTCTTCATCATCTTCTTCGTCTTCTTCTTCACCTTCGTCTTCATCTTCATCTTCATCATCATCTTCTTCGTCTTCTCCGTCTTCATCGTCTTCATCTTCTTCATCTTCCTCTTCTTCATCTTCATCTTCTTCATCTTCTTCATCTTCTTCTTCATCTTCATCATCTTCATCTTCATCATCTTCTTCGTCTTCATCGTCTTCATTTGCTTCATCTTCATCTTCATCTTCTTCTTCATTGTCTTCATCATCTTCGTCTTCTTCGTCTTCTCCGTCTTCATCGTCTTCATCGTCTTCATCTTCTTCATCTTCCTCTTCTTCTTCATCTTCATCTTCTTCATCTTCTTCATCGTCTTCCTCTTCTTCGTCTTCATCATCTTCTTCATCTTCATCTTCATCTTCTTCATCATCTTCCTCTTTTTCTTCATCTTCATCTTCTTCATCTTTTTCATCTTCATTGTCTTCTTCGTCTTCATCTTCATCTTCGTCTTCATTGCCGTCTTCATCTTCATCTTCTTCATCGTCTTCGTCCTGTCTTCTTTGTCTTCGTCTCCTTCGTTTCTTCATCTTCGTCTTCATCTTCTTCTTCTTCTTCTTCTTCATCGTCTTCCTCTTCTTCGTCTGCATCTTCTTCTTCGCCTTCATCATCATCTTCATCTTCGTCTTCATCTTCATCGTCTTCCTCTTCATCGTCTGCATCTTCTTCTTCGCCTTCATCATCTTCTTCATCTTCTTCGTCTTCCTCTTCATCGTCTTCATCTTCTTCGTCTTCATCTTCATCTTCTTCGTCTTCGTCTTCTTCTTCTTCATCTTCATCTTCATCTGCATCTTCTTCTTCTTCATCTTCATCATCTTCATCTTCATCACCGTCGTCTTCATCTTCGTTTTCTTCGTCTTCTTCTTCTTCTTCATCGTCTTCCTCTTCTTCGTCTGCATCTTCTTCTTCGCCTTCATCATCTTCTTCATCTTCTTCGTCTTCATCGTCTTCCTCTTCATCGTCTTCATCTTCTTCGTCTTCATCTTCATCTTCTTCGTCTTCTTCTTCTTCATCTTCATCTTCATCTGCATCTTCTTCTTCTTCATCTTCATCACCGTCGTCTTCATCTTCGTTTTCTTCATCTTCGTCTTCGTCTTCGTCGTCTTCTTCGTCTTCATCATCTTCGTCTTCGTCTTCATCATCTCCGTCTTCATCTTCGTCTTCATCTTCTTCATCTTCATCTTCATCATCTTCCTCTTCCTCTTCGTCTTCATCTTCGTCTTCATTGTCTTCATCATCTTCATCTTTTTCATCTTCATTGTCTTCTTCGTCTTCATCTTCATCTTCGTCTTCGTCTTCATTGCCGTCTTCGTCTTCATCTTTTTCATCTTCATTGTCTTCTTCGTCTTCATCTTCATCTTCTTCATCGTCTTCATCGTCTTCGTCTTGTCTTCTTTGTCTTCATCTTCTTCGTCTTCGTCTTCTTCGTCTTCATCTTCTTCATCTTCTTCGTCTTTGTCTTCGTCTTCATCTTCTTCATCGTCTTCATCTTCTTCTTCGTCTTCTTCTTCATCGACTTCGTCGTCTTCTTCGTCTTCGTCTTCTTCATCTTTATCTTCTTCATCGTCTTCATCTTCTTCGTCTTCTTCATCTTCTTCATCTTCATCGTCTTCGTCTTGTTCATCTTCATCTTCATCTTCTTTATCGTCTTCGTCTTCATCTTCGTCTTCTTCGTCTTCTTCATCTACATCTTCATCATCTTCATCTTCATCTTCTTCATCTTCATTCTCTTCTTCGTCTTCATCTTCATCTTCATCTTCTTCGTCTTCGTCGTCTTCTTCATCGTCTTCGTCTTCCTCTTCTTCCTCTTCTTCGTCTTCATCGTCTTCAGCTTCTTCATCTTCTTCGTCTTCGTCTTCGTCTTCGTCTTTGTCTTTGTCTTCGTCTTCATCTGCATCTTCTTCATCTTCATCATCTTCATCTTCATCACCTTCGTCTTCATCTTCGTCTTCTTCATTTTCTTAGTCTTCGTCTTCGTCGTCTTCTTCGTCTTCGTCTTCTTCTTCGTCTTCATCGTCTTCGTCTTCATCGTCTTCATCTTCATCTTCATCTTCGTCTTCATCATCTTCATCGTCTTCATCATCTTCTTCGTCTTCTTCTTCACCTTCTTCATCTTCATCTTCATCATCATCTTCTTCGTCTTCTCCGTCTTCATCGTCTTCATCTTCTTCATCTTCCTCTTCTTCATCTTCATCTTCTTCATCTTCTTCATCTTCTTCTTCTTCATCTTCATCATCTTCATCTTCATCATCTTCTTCGTCTTCATCGTCTTCATTTGCTTCATCTTCATCTTCATCTTCTTCTTCATTGTCTTCATCTTCTTCGTCTTCTTCGTCTTCTCCGTCTTCATCGTCTTCATCGTCTTCATCTTCTTCATCTTCCTCTTCTTCTTCATCTTCATCTTCTTCATCGTCTTCATCGTCTTCCTCTTCTTCGTCTTCATCATCTTCTTCATCTTCATCTTCATCTTCTTCATCATCTTCCTCTTTTTCTTCATCTTCATCTTCTTCATCTTCTTCATCGTCTTCCTCTTCTTCGTCTTCATCATCTTCTTCATCTTCATCTTCTTCTTCTTCTTCGTCTTCATCATCTTCGTCGTCATCTTCATCATCTTGTTCGTCTTCATCGTCTTCATTTTCTTCATCTTCATCTTCATCTTCATCTTCTTCTTCATTGTCTTCGTCTTCGTCATCGTCTTCGTCTTTGTCATCTTCATCTGCATCTTCTTCTTCTTCATCTTCATCACCTTCGTCTTCATCTTCGTCTTCTTCGTTTTCTTCGTCTTCGTCGTCTTCTTCGTCTTCATCAACTTCGTCTTCGTCTTCATCATCTCCGTCTTCATCTTCGTCTTCATCTTCTTCATCCTCATCTTCATCATCTTCCTCTGCCTCTTCATCCTCTTCATCATCCTCTTCGTCTTCATTGTCTTCGTCATCTTCATCTTCTTCATTTTCATTGTCTTCTTCGTCTTCATCTTCATCTTCGTCTTCATTGTCGTCTTCATCTTCTTCATCGGCTTCATCTTCTTCTTCTTCGTCTTGTCGTCTTTGTCTTCATCTTCTTCATCTTCGTCTTCTTCGTCTTCTTCGTCTTCATCTTCTTCGTCTTTGTCTTCATCTTCATCTTCATCTTCTTCGTCTTCTTCTTCATCGACTTCGTCTTCGTCGTCTTCGTCTTCGTCTTCTTCATCTTTATCTTCTTCATCGTCTTCGCCTTCTTCATCGTCTTCGTCGTCTTCGTCTTCTTCGTCTTCTTCATCTACATCTTCATCATCTTCATCATCTTCTTCATCTTCATTGTCTTCTTCGTCTTCATCTTCATCTTCTTCGTCTTCGTCTTCTTCATCGTCTTCGTCTTCCTCTTCTTCATCTTCTTCGTCTTCATCTTCGTCTTCGTCTTCTTCGTCTTCGTCTTCATCTTCATCTGCGTCTTCTTCTTCTTCATCTTTATCTTCATCACCTTCGTCTTCATCTTCGTCTTCTTTGTTTTCTTCGTCTTCATCTTCGTTTTCTTCGTCTTCGTCTTCGTCTTCGTCGTCTTCTTCGTCTTCATCATCTTCGTCTTCGTCTTCATCATCTCCGTCTTCATCTTCGTCTTCATCTTCTTCATCTTCATCTTCATCATCTTCCTCTTCCTCTTCGTCTTCATCTTCGTCTTCATTGTCTTCATCATCTTCATCTTTTTCATCTTCATTGTCTTCTTCGTCTTCATCTTCATCTTCGTCTTCGTCTTCATTGCCGTCTTCGTCTTCATCTTCTTCATCGTCTTCATCTACTTCATCGTCTTCGTCTTGTCTTCTTTGTCTTCATCTTCTTCGTCTTCGTCTTCTTCGTCTTCATCTTCTTCATCTTCTTCGTCTTTGTCTTCGTCTTCATCTTCTTCATCGTCTTCATCTTCTTCTTCGTCTTCTTCTTCATCGACTTCGTCGTCTTCTTCGTCTTCGTCTTCTTCATCTTTATCTTCTTCATCGTCTTCATCTTCTTCGTCTTCTTCATCTTCTTCATCTTCATCGTCTTCGTCTTGTTCATCTTCATCTTCATCTTCTTTATCGTCTTCGTCTTCATCTTCGTCTTCTTCGTCTTCTTCATCTACATCTTCATCATCTTCATCTTCATCTTCTTCATCTTCATTCTCTTCTTCGTCTTCATCTTCATCTTCATCTTCTTCGTCTTCGTCGTCTTCTTCATCGTCTTCGTCTTCCTCTTCTTCGTCTTCATCGTCTTCAGCTTCTTCATCTTCTTCGTCTTCGTCTTCGTCTTCGTCTTTGTCTTCGTCTTCATCTGCATCTTCTTCATCTTCATCATCTTCATCTTCATCACCTTCGTCTTCATCTTCGTCTTCTTCATTTTCTTAGTCTTCGTCTTCTTCTTCGTCTTCATCGTCTTCGTCTTCATCGTCTTCATCTTCATCTTCGTCTTCTTCGTCTTCATCATCTTCATCGTCTTCATCATCTTCTTCGTCTTCTTCTTCACCTTCGTCTTCATCTTCATCTTCATCATCATCTTCTTCGTCTTCTCCGTCTTCATCGTCTTCATCTTCTTCATCTTCCTCTTCTTCATCTTCATCTTCTTCATCTTCCTCTTCTTCATCTTCATCTTCTTCATCTTCTTCTTCATCTTCATCATCTTCATCTTCATCATCTTCTTCGTCTTCATCGTCTTCATTTGCTTCATCTTCATCTTCATCTTCTTCTTCATTGTCTTCATCTTCTTCGTCTTCTTCGTCTTCTCCGTCTTCATCGTCTTCATCGTCTTCATCTTCTTCATCTTCATCTTCTTCATCTTCTTCATCGTCTTCCTCTTCTTCATCGTCTTCCTCTTCTTCGTCTTCATCATCTTCTTCATCTTCATCTTCTTCATCATCTTCCTCTTTTTCTTCATCTTCATCTTCTTCATCTTCTTCATCGTCTTCCTCTTCTTCGTCTTCTTCATCTTCATCTTCTTCTTCTTCTTAGTCTTCATCATCTTCGTCGTCATCTTCATCATCTTGTTCGTCTTCATCGTCTTCATTTTCTTCATCTTCATCTTCATCTTCATCTTCTTCTTCATTGTCTTCGTCTTCGTCATCGTCATCGTCTTCGTCTTTGTCATCTTCATCTGCATCTTCTTCTTCTTCATCTTCATCACCTTCGTCTTCATCTTCGTCTTCTTCGTTTTCTTCGTCGTCTTCTTCGTCTTCATCAACTTCGTCTTCGTCTTCATCATCTCCGTCTTCATCTTCGTCTTCATCTTCTTCATCCTCATCTTCATCATCTTCCTCTGCCTCTTCATCCTCTTCATCATCCTCTTCGTCTTCATTGTCTTCGTCATCTTCATCTTCTTCATTTTCATTGTCTTCTTCGTCTTCATCTTCATCTTCGTCTTCATTGTCGTCTTCATCTTCTTCATCGTCTTCATCTTCTTCTTCTTCGTCTTGTCGTCTTTGTCTTCATCTTCTTCATCTTCGTCTTCTTCGTTTTCTTCGTCTTCGTCGTCTTCTTCGTCTTCATCATCTTCGTCTTCGTCTTCATCATCTCCGTCTTCATCTTCGTCTTCATCTTCTTCATCCTCATCTTCACCATCTTCCTCTGCCTCTTCATCCTCTTCATCATCCTCTTCGTCTTCGTCTTCATTGTCTTCGTCATCGTCATCTTCATCTTCTTCATTTTCATTGTCTTCTTCGTCTTCATCTTCATCTTCGTCTTCATTGTCGTCTTCATCTTCTTCATCGTCTTCATCTTCTTCTTCTTCGTCTTGTCGTCTTTGTCTTCGTCTTCTTCATCTTCGTCTTCTTCGTCTTCTTCGTCTTCTTCGTCTTCTTCGTCTTCTTTGTCTTCATCTTCATCTTCTTCGTCTTCTTCATCGACTTCGTCTTCGTCGTCTTCGTCTTCGTCTTCTTCATCTTTATCTTCTTCATCGTCTTCGTCTTCTTCATCGTCTTCGTCTTCTTCATCTACATCTTCATCATCTTCATCTTCATCTTCTTCATCTTCATTGTCTTCTTCGTCTTCATCTTCATCTTCTTCGTCTTCGTCTTCTTCGTCTTCTTCATCGTCTTCGTCTTCCTCTTCTTCCTCTTCTTCTTCTTCATCTTCTTCGTCTTCATCTTCGTCTTCATCTTCTTCGTCTTCTTCGTCTTCATCTTCATCTTCGTCTTCTTCTTCGTCTTCTTCGTCTTCGTCTTCATCTTCATCTGCATCTTCTTTTTCTTCATCTTCATCTTCATCACCTTCGTCTTCATCTTCGTCTTCTTTGTTTTCTTCGTCTTCGTCTTCGTCTTCTTCGTCTTCTTCGTCTTCATCGTCTTCATCTTCATCTTCGTCTTCTTCATCTTCATCACCTTCGTCTTCATCTTCGTCTTCTTTGTTTTCTTCGTCTTCGTCTTCGTCTTCGTCGTCTTCGTCTTCGTCTTCTTCGTCTTCATCGTCTTCGTCTTCATCGTCTTCATCTTCTTCTTCGTCTTCTTCTTCATCGACTTCGTCGTCTTCTTCGTCTTCGTCTTCTTCATCTTTATCTTCTTCATCGTCTTCATCTTCTTCGTCTTCTTCATCTTCTTCATCTTCATCGTCTTCGTCTTGTTCATCTTCATCTTCATCTTCTTTATCGTCTTCGTCTTCATCTTCGTCTTCTTCGTCTTCTTCATCTACATCTTCATCATCTTCATCTTCATCTTGTTCATCTTCATTCTCTTCTTCGTCTTCATCTTCATCTTCATCTTCTTCGTCTTCGTCGTCTTCTTCATCGTCTTCGTCTTCCTCTTCTTCCTCTTCTTCGTCTTCATCGTCTTCAGCTTCTTCATCTTCTTCGTCTTCATCTTCGTCTTCGTCTTTGTCTTTGTCTTCGTCTTCGTCTGCATCTTCTTCATCTTCATCTTCATCATCTTCATCTTCATCACCTTCGTCTTCATCTTCGTCTTCTTCATTTTCTTAGTCTTCGTCTTCGTCGTCTTCTTCGTCTTCGTCTTCTTCTTCGTCTTCATCGTCTTCGTCTTCATTGTCTTCATCTTCATCTTCGTCTTCGTCTTCTTCGTCTTCATCATCTTCATCGTCTTCATCATCTTCTTCGTCTTCTTCTTCACCTTCGTCTTCATCTTCATCTTCATCATCATCTTCTCCGTCTTCTCCGTCTTCATCGTCTTCATCTTCTTCATCTTCCTCTTCTTCATCTTCATCTTCTTCATCTTCTTCATCTTCTTCATCTTCTTCATCTTCTTCTTCTTCATCTTCATCATCTTCATCTTCATCATCTTCTTCGTCTTCATCGTCTTCATTTGCTTCATCTTCATCTTCATCTTCATCTTCTTCTTCATTGTCTTCATCTTCTTCGTCTTCTTCGTCTTCTCCGTCTTCATCGTCTTCATCGTCTTCATCTTCTTCATCTTCCTCTTCTTCTTCATCTTCATCTTCTTCATCTTCTTCATCGTCTTCCTCTTCTTCGTCTTCATCATCTTCTTCATCTTCATCTTCATCTTCTTCATCATCTTCCTCTTTTTCTTCATCTTCATCTTCTTCATCTTCTTCATCGTCTTCCTCTTCTTCGTCTTCATCATCTTCTTCATCTTCTTCTTCTTCTTCGTCTTCATCATCTTCGTCGTCATCTTCATCATCTTGTTCGTCTTCATCGTCTTCATTTTCTTCATCTTCATCTTCATCTTCTTCTTCATTGTCTTCGTCTTCGTCTTCGTCATCGTCTTCTTCTTCGTCTTTGTCATCTTCATCTGCATCTTCTTCTTCTTCATCTTCATCACCTTCGTCTTCATCTTCGTCTTCTTCGTTTTCTTCGTCTTCGTCGTCATCTTCGTCTTCATCATCTTCGTCTTCGTCTTCATCATCTCCGTCTTCATCTTCGTCTTCATCTTCTTCATCCTCATCTTCACCATCTTCCTCTGCCTCTTCATCCTCTTCATCATCCTCTTCGTCTTCGTCTTCATTGTCTTCGTCATCGTCATCTTCATCTTCTTCATTTTCATTGTCTTCTTCGTCTTCATCTTCATCTTCGTCTTCATTGTCGTCTTCATCTTCTTCATCGTCTTCATCTTCTTCTTCTTCGTCTTGTCGTCTTTGTCTTCATCTTCTTCATCTTCGTCTTCTTCGTCTTCTTCGTCTTCATCTTCTTCGTCTTTGTCTTCATCTTCATCTTCTTCGTCTTCTTCTTCATCGACTTCGTCTTCATCGTCTTCATCTTCTTCTTCTTCGTCTTGTCGTCTTTGTCTTCATCTTCTTCATCTTCGTCTTCTTCGTCTTCTTCGTCTTCATCTTCTTCGTCTTTGTCTTCATCTTCATCTTCTTCATCTTCATCTTCATCTTCTTCTTCATTGTCTTCATCTTCTTCGTCTTCTCCGTCTTCATCGTCTTCATCGTCTTCCTCTTCTTCGTCTTCATCATCTTCTTCATCTTCATCTTCATCTTCTTCATCATCTTCCTCTTTTTCTTCATCTTCATCTTCTTCATCTTCTTCATCGTCTTCCTCTTCTTCGTCTTCATCATCTTCTTCATCTTCATCTTCTTCTTCTTCGTCTTCATCATCTTCGTCGTCATCTTCATCATCTTGTTCGTCTTCATCGTCTTCATTTTCTTCATCTTCATCTTCATCTTCTTCTTCATTGTCTTCGTCTTCGTCATCGTCATCGTCTTCGTCTTTGTCATCTTCATCTGCATCTTCTTCTTCTTCATCTTCATCACCTTCGTCTTCATCTTCGTCTTCTTCGTTTTCTTCGTCTTCGTCGTCTTCTTCGTCTTCATCAACTTCGTCTTCGTCTTCATCATCTCCGTCTTCATCTTCGTCTTCATCTTCTTCATCCTCATCTTCATCATCTTCCTCTGCCTCTTCATCCTCTTCATCATCCTCTTCGTCTTCATTGTCTTCGTCATCTTCATCTTCTTCATTTTCATTGTCTTCTTCGTCTTCATCTTCATCTTCGTCTTCATTGTCGTCTTCATCGTCTTCATCTTCTTCATCTTCTTCTTCTTCGTCTTGTCGTCTTTGTCTTCATCTTCTTCATCTTCGTCTTCTTCGTCTTCTTCGTCTTCATCTTCTTCGTCTTTGTCTTCATCTTCATCTTCTTCGTCTTCTTCTTCATCGACTTCGTCTTCGTCGTCTTCGTCTTCGTCTTCTTCATCTTTATCTTCTTCATCGTCTTCGCCTTCTTCATCGTCTTCGTCTTCTTCATCGTCTTCGTCTTCTTCGTCTTCTTCATCTACATCTTCATCATCTTCATCTTCATCTTCTTCATCTTCATTGTCTTCTTCGTCTTCATCTTCATCTTCTTCGTCTTCGTCTTCTTCATCGTCTTCGTCTTCCTCTTCTTCCTCTTCTTCTTCTTCATCTTCTTCGTCTTCATCTTCGTCTTCATCTTCTTCGTCTTCATCTTCATCTTCGTCTTCTTCGTCTTCTTCGTCTTCGTCTTCATCTTCATCTGCATCTTCTTCTTCTTCATCTTCATCTTCATCACCTTCGTCTTCATCTTCGTCTTCTTTGTTTTCTTCGTCTTCGTCTTCGTCTTCTTCGTCTTCATCGTCTTCGTCTTCATCGTCTTCATCTTCATCTTCGTCTTCTTCATCTTCATCACCTTCGTCTTCATCTTCGTCTTCTTTGTTTTCTTCGTCTTCGTCTTCGTCGTCTTCGTCTTCGTCTTCTTCGTCTTCATCGTCTTCGTCTTCATCGTCTTCATCTTCTTCTTCGTCTTCTTCATCGACTTCGTCGTCTTCTTCGTCTTCGTCTTCTTCATCTTTATCTTCTTCATCGTCTTCATCTTCTTCGTCTTCTTCATCTTCTTCATCTTCATCGTCTTCGTCTTGTTCATCTTCATCTTCATCTTCTTTATCGTCTTCGTCTTCATCTTCGTCTTCTTCGTCTTCTTCATCTACATCTTCATCATCTTCATCTTCATCTTCTTCATCTTCATTCTCTTCTTCGTCTTCATCTTCATCTTCATCTTCTTCGTCTTCGTCGTCTTCTTCATCGTCTTCGTCTTCCTCTTCTTCGTCTTCATCGTCTTCAGCTTCTTCATCGTCTTCGTCTTCGTCTTCGTCTTTGTCTTTGTCTTTGTCTTCGTCTTCGTCTTCATCTGCATCTTCTTCATCTTCATCATCTTCATCTTCATCACCTTCGTCTTCATCTTCGTCTTCTTCATTTTCTTAGTCTTCGTCTTCGTCGTCTTCTTCGTCTTCGTCTTCTTCTTCGTCTTCATCGTCTTCGTCTTCATTGTCTTCATCTTCGTCTTCTTCGTCTTCATCATCTTCATCGTCTTCATCATCTTCTTCGTCTTCTTCTTCACCTTCGTCTTCATCTTCATCTTCATCATCATCTTCTCCGTCTTCTCCGTCTTCATCGTCTTCATCTTCTTCATCTTCCTCTTCTTCATCTTCATCTTCTTCATCTTCTTCATCTTCTTCTTCTTCTTCTTCTTCATCTTCATCATCTTCATCTTCATCATCTTCTTCGTCTTCATCGTCTTCATTTGCTTCATCTTCATCTTCATCTTCATCTTCTTCTTCATTGTCTTCATCTTCTTCGTCTTCTTCGTCTTCTCCGTCTTCATCGTCTTCATCTTCTTCATCTTCCTCTTCTTCTTCATCTTCATCTTCTTCATCTTCTTCATCGTCTTCCTCTTCTTCGTCTTCATCATCTTCTTCATCTTCATCTTCATCTTCTTCATCATCTTCCTCTTTTTCTTCATCTTCATCTTCTTCATCTTCTTCATCGTCTTCCTCTTCTTCGTCTTCATCATCGTCTTCATCTTCATCTTCTTCTTCTTCTTCGTCTTCATCATCTTCGTCGTCATCTTCATCATCTTGTTCGTCTTCATCGTCTTCATTTTCTTCATCTTCATCTTCATCTTCATCTTCTTCTTCATTGTCTTCGTCTTCGTCTTCGTCTTCGTCATCGTCTTCGTCTTCGTCTTTGTCATCTTCATCTGCATCTTCTTCTTCTTCATCTTCATCACCTTCGTCTTCATCTTCGTCTTCTTCGTTTTCTTCGTCTTCGTCGTCTTCTTCGTCTTCATCATCTTCGTCTTCGTCTTCATCATCTCCGTCTTCATCTTCGTCTTCATCTTCTTCATCCTCATCTTCACCATCTTCCTCTGCCTCTTCATCCTCTTCATCAACCTCTTCGTCTTCGTCTTCATTGTCTTCGTCATCGTCATCTTCATCTTCTTCATTTTCATTGTCTTCTTCGTCTTCATCTTCATCTTCGTCTTCATTGTCGTCTTCATCTTCTTCATCGTCTTCATCTTCTTCTTCTTCGTCTTGTCGTCTTTGTCTTCATCTTCTTCATCTTCGTCTTCTTCGTCTTCTTCGTCTTCTTCGTCTTCATCTTCTTCGTCTTTGTCTTCATCTTCATCTTCTTCGTCTTCTTCATCGACTTCGTCTTCGTCGTCTTCGTCTTCGTCTTCTTCATCTTTATCTTCTTCATCGTCTTCGTCTTCTTCATCGTCTTCGTCTTCTTCATCTACATCTTCATCATCTTCATCTTCATCTTCTTCATCTTCATTGTCTTCTTCGTCTTCATCTTCATCTTCTTCGTCTTCGTCTTCTTCATCGTCTTCGTCTTCCTCTTCTTCCTCTTCTTCTTCTTCATCTTCTTCGTCTTCATCTTCGTCTTCATCTTCTTCGTCTTCTTCGTCTTCATCTTCGTCTTCGTCTTCTTCTTCGTCTTCTTCGTCTTCGTCTTCATCTTCATCTGCATCTTCTTCTTCATCTTCATCTTCGTCTTCTTCTTCGTCTTCTTCGTCTTCGTCTTCATCTTCATCTGCATCTTCTTCTTCTTCATCTTCATCTTCATCACCTTCGTCTTCATCTTCGTCTTCTTTGTTTTCTTCGTCTTCTTCATCGTCTTCATCTTCTTCTTCGTCTTCATCTTCATCTTCTTCTTCGTCTTCGTCTTCATCTTCATCTTCTTCGTCTTCATCGTCTTCATCTTCTTTGTCGTCTTGATCTTCATCTTCATCTTCTTCTTCATCTACATCATCATCATCTTCTTCATCTTCATCTTCATCGTCTTCATCATCTTCTTCGTCGTCTTCTTCATCATCTTCTTCTTCTTCTTCGTCTTCATCTTCATCTTCATCATCTTCTTCGTCTTCATCGTCTTCATCGTCTTCATCTTCTTCATCTTCTTCATCTTCCTCTTCTTCATCTTATTCATCGTCTTCATCTTGGTCTTCTTCGTCTTCATCACCTTCATCTTCATCTTCGTTTTCTTCGTCTTCGTCTTCGTCTTCGTCTTCTTCTTCGTCTTCTTCGTCTTCTTCGTCTTCATCTTCATCTGCATCTTCTTCTTCTTCATCTTCATCATCTTCATCTTCATCACCTTCGTCTTCATCTTCGTCTTCTTTGTTTTCTTCGTCTTCGTCTTCGTCGTCTTCGTCTTCGTCTTCTTCTTCGTCTTCATCGTCTTCGTCTTCATCGTCTTCATCTTCATCTTCGTCTTCATCATCTTCATCATCTTCTTCGTCTTCTTCTTCTTCGTCTTCGTCTTCATCATCTTCATCTTCATCTTCATCATCATCTTCTTCGTCTTCTCCCTCTTGATCGTCTTCATCGTCTTCATCGTCTTCATCTTCTTCATCTTCCTCTTCTTCTTCATCTTCATCTTCTTCATCTTCTTCATCGTCTTCCTCTTCTTCGTCTTCATCATCTTCTTCATCTTCATCTTCTTCATCTTCTTCATCGTCTTCTTCATCTTCTTCTTCGTCTTCATCATCTTCATCTTCATCTTCATCATCTTCTTCGTCTTCATCGTCTTCATCTTCATCTTCATCTTCTTCTTCATCGTCTTCATCTTCTTCGTCATCATCATCGTCTTCATCTTCCTCGTCATCATCATCGTCTTCGTCTTCGTCTTCGTCTTCGTCTTCATCGTCTTCGTCTTCGTCTTCATCATCTCCGTCTTCATCTTCGTCTTCATCTTCTTCATCCTCATCTTCATCATCTTCCTCTTCCTCTTCATCCTCTTCATCATCCTCTTCGTCTTCGTCTTCATTGTCTTCGTCATCTTCATCTTCTTCATCTTCATTGTCTTCTTCGTCTTCGTCTTCATCTTCGTCTTCATTGTCGTCTTCATCTTCTTCATCGTCTTCATCTTCTTCTTCTTCATCGTCTTCGTCTTGTCTTCTTTGTCTTCATCTTCTTCGTCTTCGTCTTCTTCGTCGTCTTCGTCTTCGTCTTCTTCATCTTTATCTTCATCGTCTTCGTCTTCTTCATCGTCTTCGTCTTCTTCATCGTCTTCGTCTTCTTCGTCTTCTTCATCTACATCTTCATCATCATCTTCATCTTCATCTTCTTCATCTTCATTGTCTTCTTCGTCTTCATCTTCTTCATCTTCATTGTCTTCTTCGTCTTCATCTTCATCTTCATCTTCATCTTCTTCGTCTTCTTCGTCATCGTCTTCATCTTCTTCTTCATCGTCTTCGTCTTCCTCTTCTTCGTCTTCATCGTCTTCAGCTTCTTCATCTTCCTCGTCTTCTTCTTCGTCTTCGTCGTCGTCTTCATTATCTTCGTCTTTGTCTTCGTCATCGTCTTCGTCTTCATCTTCGTCTTTGTCTTCCTCTTCGTCTTTGTCTTCCTCTTCGTCTTCGCCTTCCTCTTCGTCTTCATCTTTGTCTTCTTCTTCGTCTTCATCTTCTTCGTCTTCATCTTCATCTTCTTCATCTTCTTCATCTTATTCATCGTCTTCATCTTCTTCATTGTCTTCATCGTCTTCGTCTTCATCGTCTTCGTCTTCATCGTCTTCATCTTCATCGTCTTCTTCTTCTTTGTCTTCTTCTTCTTCTTCTTCTTCGTCTTCTTCGTCTTCATCTTCATCTGCATCTTCATCATCATCGTCTTCATCGTCTTCGTCTTCTTCATCGTCTTCGTCTTCTTCATCGTCTTCGTCTTCGTCTTCTTCATCTTAATCTTCTTCATCGTCTTCGTCTTCATCGTCTTCGTCTTGATCGTCTTCATCATCTTCATCTTCTTCATCTTCCTCTTCTTCTTCATCTTCCTCTTCTTCTTCATCTTCCTCTTCATCGTCTTCATCTTCTTCTTCTTCTTCATCATCTTCATCTTCATCGTCTTCTTTATCTTCATCGTCTTGATCTTCTTCTTCATCTTCCTCTTCTTCGTCTTCATCCTCTTCTTCGTCTTCATCCTCTTCGTCATCTTCGTCGTCATCTTCGTCGTCATCTTCGTCGTCATCTTCGTCGTCATCTTCGTCGTTATCTTCGTCTTCATCTTCGTCTTCTTCTTCGTCTTCTTCTTCGTTTTCCTCTTCTTCTTCGCCTTCATCTTCTTCGTCTTCATCTTCTTCTTCTTCATCTTCGTCTTCTTCTTCATCGTCTTCATCGTTGTCTTCTTCGTCTTCGTCTTCATCTTCGTCTTCGTCGTCGTCTTCATCTTCGTCTTTGTCTTTGTCTTCATCTTCATCTTCTTCGTCTTCATCTTCATCTTCTTTGTCTTCATCTTCATCTTCTTCATCTTATTCATCGTCTTCGTCTTCGTCTTCTTCTTCGTCTTTGTCATCGTCTTCATCTTCGTCTTCGTCTTCGTCGTCTTCATCTTCTACATCGTCTTCATCTTCTTCGTCTTCATCTTCTTCATCTTCATCATCTTCATCTTCATCTTTATCGTCTTCGTCTTCATCTTCGTCTTCGTCGTCTTCTTCGTCTTCTTCACCTACATCTTCATCATCATCATCATCATCTTCATCTTCTTCATCTTCATTGTCTTCTTCGTCTTCCTCTTCATCTTCTTCGTCTTCATCTTCTTCATCTTCATCTTCATCTTTATCGTCTTCGTCTTCATCTTCGTCTTCGTCGTCTTCTTCGTCTTCTTCATCTACATCTTCATCATCATCATCATCTTCATCTTCATCTTCTTCATCGTCATTGTCTTCTTCGTCTTCCTCTTCATCTTCTTCGTCTTCATCTTCATCTTCTTCATCTTTGTCTTTGTCATCTTCTTCGTCATCTTCTTCGTCTTCATCTTCGTCTTCGTCGTCGTCTTCATCATCTTCATCTTTGTCTTCGTCATCATCTTCATCTGCGTCTTCGTCTTCCTCTTCGTCTTCGTCTTCGTCTTCCTCTTCGTCTTCGTCTTCATCTTCCTCTTCGTCTTTGTCTTCTTCTTCGTCTTCATCGTCTTCATCATCATCTTCTTCGTCTTCGTCTTCTTCGTCTTTGTCGTCTTCATCTTTGTCTTCTTCTTCTTTGTCTTCTTCTTCTTCGTCTTCTTCTTCTTCGTCTTCATCTTCATCGTCTTCGTCTTCTTTATCGTCTTCGTCTTCTTCATCTTTATCTTCTTCATCGTCTTCGTCTTCTTCGTCTTCTTCGTCTTCATCGTCTTCATCTTCTTCAACGTCTTCATCTTCTTCCTCTTCATCTTCTTCATCTTCATTGTCTTCTTCGTCTTCGTCTTCATCTTCGTCTTCATTGTCGTCTTCGTCTTCATCTTCTTCATCGTCTTCATCTTCTTCTTCATCGTCTTCGTCTTGTCTTCTTCATCTTCTTCTTCTTCTTCATCTTCATCATCATCATCATCATCATCATCATCATCATCTTCATCTTCGTCTTCATCGTCTTCATCTTCATCTTCTTCTTCATCGTCTTCCTCTTCTTCGTCTTCTTCGTCTTCATCTTCTTCATCTTCGTCTTCATCATCTTCATCTTCTTCATCTTCATTGTCTTCTTCGTCTTCATCTTCATCTTCATCTTCATCGTCTTCTTCTTCGTCTTTGTCTTCGTCTTCGTCTTCGTCTTCATCGTCTTTGTCTTCATCGTCTTCATCTTCATCTTCTTCTTCTTTGTCTTCGTCTTCTTCATCTTCATCTTCTTTATCGTCTTCGTCTTCATCTTCGTCTTCGTCATCTTCTTCGTCTTCTTCGTCTTCTTCATCTACATCTTCATCATCATCATCTTCTTCATCTTCATTGTCTTCTTCGTCTTCATCTTCATCTTCATCTTCTTCGTCTTCATCTTGATCTTCGTCTTCTTCTTGATCTTCGTCTTCTTCGACTTCGTCTTCGTCGTCGTCTTCATCATCTTCGTCTTTGTCTTCGTCATCGTCTTTGTCTTTGTCTTTGTCTTCGTCTTCGTCTTTGTCTTCATCTTCTTCATCGTCTTCATCTTCTTCTTCGTCTTCATCTTCATCTTCTTCTTCGTCTTCGTCTTCATCTTCATCTTCTTCGTCTTCGTCGTCATCTTCATCTTCTTCGTCTTCATCTTGATCTTCGTCTTCTTCGTCTTCGACTTCGTCTTCGTCGTCGTCTTCATCATCTTCGTCTTTGTCTTCGTCATCGTCTTTGTCTTTGTCTTCGTCATCGTCTTTGTCTTTGTCTTCGTCTTCTTCATCGTCTTCATCTTCTTCTTCGTCTTCATCTTCATCTTCTTCTTCGTCTTCGTCTTCATCTTCATCTTCTTCGTCTTCATCGTCTTCATCTTCTTTGTCGTCTTGATCTTCATCTTCATCTTCTTCTTCATCTACATCATCATCATCTTCTTCATCTTCATCGTCTTCATCATCTTCTTCGTCGTCTTCTTCATCTTCATCATCTTCTTCGTCTTCATCGTCTTCATCGTCTTCATCTTCTTCATCTTCTTCATCTTCCTCTTCTTCATCTTATTCATCGTCTTCATCTTGGTCTTCTTCGTCTTCATCACCTTCATCTTCATCTTCGTTTTCTTCGTCTTCGTCTTCTTCTTCGTCTTCTTCGTCTTCATCTTCATCTGCTTCTTCTTCTTCTTCATCTTCATCATCTTCATCTTCATCACCTTCGTCTTCATCTTCGTCTTCTTTGTTTTCTTCGTCTTCGTCTTCGTCGTCTTCGGCTTCGTCTTCGTCTTCTTCTTCGTCTTCATCGTCTTCGTCTTCATCGTCTTCATCTTCATCTTCGTCTTCTTCGTCTTCATCATCTTCATCATCTTCTTCGTCTTCTTCTTCTTCGTCTTCGTCTTCATCTTCATCTTCATCTTCATCTTCATCTTCATCATCATCTTCTTCGTCTTCTCCCTCTTGATCGTCTTCATCGTCTTCATCGTCTTCATCTTCTTCATCTTCCTCTTCTTCTTCATCTTCATCTTCTTCATCTTCTTCTTCGTCTTCCTCTTCTTCGTCTTCATCATCTTCTTCATCTTCATCTTCTTCATCTTCTTCATCGTCTTCTTCATCTTCTTCTTCTTCGTCTTCATCATCTTCATCTTCATCTTCATCTTCATCATCTTCTTCGTCTTCATCGTCTTCATCTTCATCTTCATCTTCATCTTCTTCTTCATCGTCTTCATCTTCCTCGTCATCATCATCGTCTTCGTCTTCTTCGTCTTCGTCTTCGTCTTCGTCTTCATCGTCTTCGTCTTCGTCTTCATCATCTCCGTCTTCATCTTCGTCTTCATCTTCTTCATCCTCATCTTCATCATCTTCCTCTTCCTCTTCATCCTCTTCATCATCCTCTTCGTCTTCGTCTTCATTGTCTTCGTCATCTTCATCTTCTTCATCTTCATTGTCTTCTTCGTCTTCGTCTTCATCTTCATCTTCGTCTTCATTGTCGTCTTCATCTTCTTCATCGTCTTCATCTTCTTCATCGTCTTCATCTTCTTCATCTTCTTCATCGTCTTCCTCTTCTTCATCTTCATCTTCTTCATCTTCTTCATCGTCTTCTTCATCTTCTTCATCTTCTTCTTCGTCTTCATCATCTTCATCTTCATCTTCATCATCTTCTTCATCTTCTTCGTCTTCATCGTCTTCATCTTCATCTTCTTCTTCATCGTCTTCATCTTCTTCGTCATCATCATCGTCTTCATCTTCCTCGTCATCATCATCGTCTTCTTCTTCGTCTTCTTCGTCTTCGTCTTCATCGTCTTCGTCTTCATCATCTCCGTCTTCATCTTCGTCTTCATTTTCTTCATCCTCATCTTCATCATCTTCCTCTTCCTCTTCATCCTCTTCATCATCCTCTTCGTCTTCGTCTTCATTGTCTTCGTCATCTTCATCTTCTTCATCTTCATTGTCTTCTTCGTCTTCGTCTTCATCTTCGTCTTCATTGTCGTCTTCATCTTCTTCATCGTCTTCATCTTCTTCTTCATCGTCTTCGTCTTGTCTTCTTTGTCTTCATCTTCTTCGTCTTCATCTTCTTCGTCGTCTTCGTCTTCGTCTTCGTCTTCGTCTTCTTCATCTTTATCTTCATCGTCTTCGTCTTCTTCATCGTCTTCGTCTTCTTCATCGTCTTCGTCTTCTTCATCGTCTTCGTCTTCTTCGTCTTCTTCATCTACATCTTCATCTTCATATTCATCTTCTTCATCTTCATTGTCTTCTTCGTCTTCATCTTCTTCATCTTCATTGTCTTCTTCGTCTTCATCTTCATCTTCATCTTCTTTGTCTTCTTCGTCATCGTCTTCATCTTCTTCTTCATCGTCTTCGTCTTCTTCTTCGTCTTCATCGTCTTCAGCTTCTTCATCTTCCTCGTCTTCTTCTTCGTCTTCGTCATCGTCTTCGTCTTCATCTTCGTCTTTGTCTTCCTCTTCGTCTTTGTCTTCCTCTTCGTCTTCGCCTTCCTCTTCGTCTTCGTCTTTGTCTTCTTCTTCGTCTTCATCTTCTTCGTCTTCATCTTCATCTTCTTCATCTTCTTCATCTTATTCATCGTCTTCATCTTCTTCATCTTCTTCATTGTCTTCATCGTCTTCGTCTTCATCGTCTTCGTCTTCATCGTCTTCGTCTTCATCGTCTTCATCTTCTTTGTCTTCTTCTTCTTCGTCTTCTTCGTCTTCATCTTCATCTGCATCTTCTTCATCTTCATCATCATCGTCTTCATCGTCTTCGTCTTCTTCATCGTCTTCGTCTTCGTCTTCTTCATCTTAATCTTCTTCATCGTCTTCGTCTTCATCGTCTTCGTCTTCATCGTCTTCATCATCTTCATCTTCCTCTTCTTCTTCATCTTCCTCTTCTTCTTCATCTTCCTCTTCTTCTTCATCTTCCTCTTCATCGTCTTCATCTTCTTCTTCTTCTTCTTCATCATCTTCATCTTCATCGTCTTCTTTGTCTTCATCGTCTTCATCTTCTTCTTCATCTTCCTCTTCTTCTTCATCTTCATCTTCTTCTTCATCTTCCTCTTCTTCGTCTTCATCCTCTTCGTCATCTTCGTCGTCATCTTCGTCGTCATCTTCGTCGTCATCTTCGTCGTCATCTTCGTCGTCATCTTCGTCTTCATCTTCGTCTTCTTCGTCTTCTTCGTCTTCATCTTCTTCGTCTTTGTCTTCATCTTCATCTTCTTCATCTTCATCTTCATCTTCTTCTTCATTGTCTTCATCTTCTTCGTCTTCTCCGTCTTCATCGTCTTCATCGTCTTCCTCTTCTTCGTCTTCATCATCTTCTTCATCTTCATCTTCATCTTCTTCATCATCTTCCTCTTTTTCTTCATCTTCATCTTCTTCATCTTCTTCATCGTCTTCCTCTTCTTCGTCTTCATCATCTTCTTCATCTTCATCTTCTTCTTCTTCTTCGTCTTCATCATCTTCGTCGTCATCTTCATCATCTTGTTCGTCTTCATCGTCTTCATTTTCTTCATCTTCATCTTCATCTTCTTCTTCATTGTCTTCGTCTTCGTCATCGTCATCGTCTTCGTCTTTGTCATCTTCATCTGCATCTTCTTCTTCTTCATCTTCATCACCTTCGTCTTCATCTTCGTCTTCTTCGTTTTCTTCGTCTTCGTCGTCTTCTTCGTCTTCATCAACTTCGTCTTCGTCTTCATCATCTCCGTCTTCATCTTCGTCTTCATCTTCTTCATCCTCATCTTCATCATCTTCCTCTGCCTCTTCATCCTCTTCATCATCCTCTTCGTCTTCATTGTCTTCGTCATCTTCATCTTCTTCATTTTCATTGTCTTCTTCGTCTTCATCTTCATCTTCGTCTTCATCTTCGTCTTCGTCTTCATTGTCGTCTTCATCTTCTTCATCGTCTTCATCTTCTTCTTCTTCGTCTTGTCGTCTTTGTCTTCATCTTCTTCATCTTCGTCTTCTTCGTCTTCTTCGTCTTCATCTTCTTCGTCTTTGTCTTCATCTTCATCTTCTTCGTCTTCTTCTTCATCGACTTCGTCTTCGTCGTCTTCGTCTTCGTCTTCTTCATCTTTATCTTCTTCATCGTCTTCGCCTTCTTCATCGTCTTCGTCTTCTTCATCGTCTTCGTCTTCTTCGTCTTCTTCATCTACATCTTCATCATCTTCATCTTCATCTTCTTCATCTTCATTGTCTTCTTCGTCTTCATCTTCATCTTCTTCGTCTTCGTCTTCTTCATCGTCTTCGTCTTCCTCTTCTTCCTCTTCTTCTTCTTCATCTTCTTCGTCTTCATCTTCGTCTTCATCTTCTTCGTCTTCATCTTCATCTTCGTCTTCTTCTTCGTCTTCTTCGTCTTCGTCTTCATCTTCATCTGCATCTTCTTCTTCTTCATCTTCATCTTCATCACCTTCGTCTTCATCTTCGTCTTCTTTGTTTTCTTCGTCTTCGTCTTCGTCTTCTTCGTCTTCATCGTCTTCGTCTTCATCGTCTTCATCTTCATCTTCGTCTTCTTCATCTTCATCACCTTCGTCTTCATCTTCGTCTTCTTTGTTTTCTTCGTCTTCGTCTTCGTCGTCTTCGTCTTCGTCTTCTTCGTCTTCATCGTCTTCGTCTTCATCGTCTTCATCTTCTTCTTCGTCTTCTTCTTCATCGACTTCGTCGTCTTCTTCGTCTTCGTCTTCTTCGTCTTCGTCTTCTTCATCTTTATCTTCTTCATCGTCTTCATCTTCTTCGTCTTCTTCATCTTCTTCATCTTCATCGTCTTCGTCTTGTTCATCTTCATCTTCATCTTCTTTATCGTCTTCGTCTTCATCTTCGTCTTCTTCGTCTTCTTCATCTACATCTTCATCATCTTCATCTTCATCTTCATCTTCATTCTCTTCTTCGTCTTCATCTTCATCTTCATCTTCTTCGTCTTCGTCGTCTTCTTCATCGTCTTCGTCTTCCTCTTCTTCGTCTTCATCGTCTTCAGCTTCTTCATCGTCTTCGTCTTCGTCTTCGTCTTTGTCTTTGTCTTTGTCTTCGTCTTCGTCTTCATCTGCATCTTCTTCATCTTCATCATCTTCATCTTCATCACCTTCGTCTTCATCTTCGTCTTCTTCATTTTCTTAGTCTTCGTCTTCGTCGTCTTCTTCGTCTTCGTCTTCTTCTTCGTCTTCATCGTCTTCGTCTTCATTGTCTTCATCTTCGTCTTCTTCGTCTTCATCATCTTCTTCGTCTTCATCATCTTCATCGTCTTCATCGTCTTCATCATCTTCTTCGTCTTCTTCTTCACCTTCGTCTTCATCTTCATCTTCATCATCATCTTCTCCGTCTTCTCCGTCTTCATCGTCTTCATCTTCTTCATCTTCCTCTTCTTCATCTTCATCTTCTTCATCTTCTTCATCTTCTTCTTCTTCATCTTCATCATCTTCATCTTCATCATCTTCTTCGTCTTCATCGTCTTCATTTGCTTCATCTTCATCTTCATCTTCATCTTCTTCTTCATTGTCTTCATCTTCTTCGTCTTCTTCGTCTTCTCCGTCTTCATCGTCTTCATCGTCTTCATCTTCTTCATCTTCCTCTTCTTCTTCATCTTCATCTTCTTCATCTTCTTCATCGTCTTCCTCTTCTTCGTCTTCATCATCTTCTTCATCTTCATCTTCATCTTCTTCATCATCTTCCTCTTTTTCTTCATCTTCATCTTCTTCATCTTCTTCATCGTCTTCCTCTTCTTCGTCTTCATCATCTTCTTCATCTTCATCTTCTTCTTCTTCTTCGTCTTCATCATCTTCGTCGTCATCTTCATCATCTTGTTCGTCTTCATCGTCTTCATTTTCTTCATCTTCATCTTCATCTTCATCTTCTTCTTCATTGTCTTCATCTTCATCTTCGTCTTCATTGTCGTCTTCATCTTCTTCATCGTCTTCATCTTCTTCTTCTTCGTCTTGTCGTCTTTGTCTTCATCTTCTTCATCTTCGTCTTCTTCGTCTTCTTCGTCTTCTTCGTCTTCATCTTCTTCGTCTTTGTCTTCATCTTCATCTTCTTCGTCTTCTTCATCGACTTCGTCTTCGTCGTCTTCGTCTTCGTCTTCTTCATCTTTATCTTCTTCATCGTCTTCGTCTTCTTCATCGTCTTCGTCTTCTTCATCTACATCTTCATCATCTTCATCTTCATCTTCATCTTCATTGTCTTCTTCGTCTTCATCTTCATCTTCTTCGTCTTCGTCTTCTTCATCGTCTTCGTCTTCCTCTTCTTCCTCTTCTTCTTCTTCATCTTCTTCGTCTTCATCTTCGTCTTCATCTTCTTCGTCTTCTTCGTCTTCATCTTCATCTTCGTCTTCTTCTTCGTCTTCTTCGTCTTCGTCTTCATCTTCATCTGCATCTTCTTCTTCATCTTCATCTTCGTCTTCTTCTTCGTCTTCTTCGTCTTCGTCTTCATCTTCATCTGCATCTTCTTCTTCTTCATCTTCATCACCTTCGTCTTCATCTTCGTCTTCTTTGTTTTCTTCGTCTTCTTCATCGTCTTCATCTTCTTCTTCGTCTTCATCTTCATCTTCTTCTTCGTCTTCGTCTTCATCTTCTTCTTCGTCTTCGTCTTCATCTTCATCTTCTTCGTCTTCATCGTCTTCATCTTCTTTGTCGTCTTGATCTTCATCTTCATCTTCTTCTTCATCTACATCATCATCATCTTCTTCATCTTCATCTTCATCGTCTTCATCATCTTCTTCGTCGTCTTCTTCATCATCTTCTTCTTCTTCTTCGTCTTCATCTTCATCTTCATCATCTTCTTCGTCTTCATCGTCTTCATCGTCTTCATCTTCTTCATCTTCTTCATCTTCCTCTTCTTCATCTTATTCATCGTCTTCATCTTGGTCTTCTTCGTCTTCATCACCTTCATCTTCATCTTCGTTTTCTTCGTCTTCGTCTTCGTCTTCTTCTTCGTCTTCTTCGTCTTCTTCGTCTTCATCTTCATCTGCATCTTCTTCTTCTTCATCTTCATCATCTTCATCTTCATCACCTTCGTCTTCATCTTCGTCTTCTTTGTTTTCTTCGTCTTCGTCTTCGTCGTCTTCGTCTTCGTCTTCGTCTTCTTCTTCGTCTTCATCGTCTTCGTCTTCATCGTCTTCATCTTCATCTTCGTCTTCATCATCTTCATCATCTTCTTCGTCTTCTTCTTCTTCGTCTTCGTCTTCATCATCTTCATCTTCATCTTCATCATCATCTTCTTCGTCTTCTCCCTCTTGATCGTCTTGATCGTCTTCATCGTCTTCATCTTCTTCATCTTCCTCTTCTTCTTCATCTTCATCTTCTTCATCTTCTTCATCGTCTTCCTCTTCTTCGTCTTCATCATCTTCTTCATCTTCATCTTCTTCATCTTCTTCATCGTCTTCTTCATCTTCTTCTTCTTCGTCTTCATCATCTTCATCTTCGTCTTCTTCGTCTTCTCCGTCTTCATCGTCTTCATCGTCTTAATCTTCTTCATCTTCCTCTTCTTCTTCATCTTCATCTTCTTCATCTTCTTCATCGTCTTCCTCTTCTTCGTCTTCATCATCTTCTTCATCTTCATCTTCTTCATCTTCTTCATCGTCTTCTTCATCTTCTTCTTCTTCGTCTTCATCATCTTCATCTTCATCTTCATCATCTTCTTCGTCTTCATCGTCTTCATCTTCATCTTCATCTTCTTCATCGTCTTCATCTTCTTCGTCATCATCATCGTCTTCATCTTCCTCGTCATCATCATCGTCTTCGTCTTCGTCTTCTTCTTCGTCTTCGTCTTCATCGTCTTCGTCTTCATCATCTCCGTCTTCATCTTCGTCTTCATCTTCTTCATCCTCATCTTCATCATCTTCCTCTTCCTCTTCATCCTCTTCATCATCCTCTTCGTCTTCGTCTTCATTGTCTTCGTCATCTTCATCTTCTTCATCTTCATTGTCTTCTTCGTCTTCGTCTTCATCTTCGTCTTCATTGTCGTCTTCGTCTTCATCTTCGTCTTCATTGTCGTCTTCATCTTCTTCATCGTCTTCATCTTCTTCTTCTTCATCGTCTTCGTCTTGTCTTCTTTGTCTTCATCTTCGTCTTTGTCTTCTTCGTCGTCTTCGTCTTCGTCTTCTTCATCTTTATCTTTATCTTCATCGTCTTCGTCTTCTTCATCGTCTTCGTCTTCTTCATCGTCTTCGTCTTCTTCGTCTTCTTCGTCTTCTTCATCTACAGCTTCATCATCATCTTCATCTTCATCTTCTTCATCTTCATTGTCTTCTTCGTCTTCATCTTCTTCATCTTCATTGTCTTCTTCGTCTTCATCTTCATCTTCATCTTCATCTTCTTCGTCTTCTTCGTCATCGTCTTCATCTTCTTCTTCATCGTCTTCGTCTTCCTCTTCTTCGTCTTCATCGTCTTCAGCTTCTTCATCTTCCTCGTCTTCTTCTTCGTCTTCGTCGTCGTCTTCATTATCTTCGTCTTTGTCTTCGTCATCGTCTTCGTCTTCATCTTCGTCTTTGTCTTCCTCTTCGTCTTTGTCTTCCTCTTCGTCTTCGCCTTCCTCTTCGTCTTCATCTTTGTCTTCTTCTTCGTCTTCATCTTCTTCGTCTTCATCTTCATCTTCTTCATCTTCTTCATCTTATTCATCGTCTTCATCTTCTTCATTGTCTTCATCGTCTTCGTCTTCGTCTTCATCGTCTTCGTCTTCATCGTCTTCATCTTCATCTGCATCTTCATCATCATCTTCTTCTTCATCTTCATCATCTTCATCTTCATCACCTTCGTCTTCATCTTCGTCTTCATCTTCTTCATCTTCAACATCTTCCTCGTCCTCTTCGTCGTCTTCTTCGTCTTCGTCATCTTCTTCGTCTTCATCATCTCCGTCTTCATCTTCGTCTTCATCTTCTTCATCTTCAACATCTTCCTCGTCCTCTTCGTCGTCTTCTTCGTCTTCGTCGTCTTCTTCGTCTTCATCGTCTTCGTCTTCATCGTCTTCATCTTCATCTTCGTCTTCTTCGTCTTCATCATCTTCATCATCTTCTTCGTCTTCTTCTTCTTCTTCGTCTTCGTCTTCATCTTCATCTTCATCTTCATCTTCATCATCATCTTCTTCGTCTTCTCCCTCTTGATCGTCTTCATCGTCTTCATCGTCTTCATCTTCTTCATCTTCCTCTTCTTCTTCATCTTCATCTTCTTCATCTTCTTCTTCGTCTTCCTCTTCTTCGTCTTCATCATCTTCTTCATCTTCATCTTCTTCATCTTCTTCATCGTCTTCTTCATCTTCTTCTTCTTCGTCTTCATCATCTTCATCTTCATCTTCATCATCTTCTTCGTCTTCATCGTCTTCATCTTCATCTTCATCTTCATCTTCTTCTTCATCGTCTTCATCTTCCTCGTCATCATCATCGTCTTCGTCTTCTTCGTCTTCGTCTTCGTCTTCATCGTCTTCGTCTTCGTCTTCATCATCTCCGTCTTCATCTTCTTCATCCTCATCTTCATCATCTTCCTCTTCCTCTTCATCCTCTTCATCATCCTCTTCGTCTTCGTCTTCATTGTCTTCGTCATCTTCATCTTCTTCATCTTCATTGTCTTCTTCGTCTTCGTCTTCATCTTCGTCTTCATTGTCGTCTTCATCTTCTTCATCGTCTTCATCTTCTTCATCGTCTTCATCTTCTTCATCTTCTTCATCGTCTTCCTCTTCTTCATCTTCATCTTCTTCATCTTCTTCATCATCTTCTTCATCTTCTTCATCGTCTTCTTCATCTTCTTCATCTTCTTCTTCGTCTTCATCATCTTCATCTTCATCTTCATCATCTTCATCTTCTTCGTCTTCATCGTCTTCATCTTCATCTTCTTCTTCATCGTCTTCATCTTCTTCGTCATCATCATCGTCTTCATCTTCCTCGTCATCATCATCGTCTTCTTCTTCGTCTTCTTCGTCTTCGTCTTCATCGTCTTCGTCTTCATCATCTCCGTCTTCATCTTCGTCTTCATTTTCTTCATCCTCATCTTCATCATCTTCCTCTTCCTCTTCATCCTCTTCATCATCCTCTTCGTCTTCGTCTTCATTGTCTTCGTCATCTTCATCTTCTTCATCTTCATTGTCTTCTTCGTCTTCGTCTTCATCTTCGTCTTCATTGTCGTCTTCATCTTCTTCATCGTCTTCATCTTCTTCTTCATCGTCTTCGTCTTGTCTTCTTTGTCTTCATCTTCTTCGTCTTCATCTTCTTCGTCGTCTTCGTCTTCTTCATCTTTATCTTCATCGTCTTCGTCTTCTTCATCGTCTTCGTCTTCTTCATCGTCTTCGTCTTCTTCGTCTTCGTCTTCTTCGTCTTCTTCATCTACATCTTCATCTTCATATTCATCTTCTTCATCTTCATTGTCTTCTTCGTCTTCATCTTCTTCATCTTCATTGTCTTCTTCGTCTTCATCTTCATCTTCATCTTCTTTGTCTTCTTCGTCATCGTCTTCATCTTCTTCTTCATCGTCTTCGTCTTCTTCTTCGTCTTCATCGTCTTCAGCTTCTTCATCTTCCTCGTCTTCTTCTTCGTCTTCGTCATCGTCTTCGTCTTCATCTTCGTCTTTGTCTTCCTCTTCGTCTTTGTCTTCCTCTTCGTCTTCGCCTTCCTCTTCGTCTTCGTCTTTGTCTTCTTCTTCGTCTTCATCTTCTTCGTCTTATTCATCGTCTTCATCTTCTTCATCTTCTTCATTGTCTTCATCGTCTTCGTCTTCGTCTTCATCGTCTTCGTCTTCATCGTCTTCGTCTTCATCGTCTTCGTCTTCATCGTCTTCATCTTCTTTGTCTTCTTCTTCTTCGTCTTCTTCGTCTTCATCTTCATCTGCATCTTCTTCATCTTCATCATCATCGTCTTCATCGTCTTCGTCTTCTTCATCGTCTTCGTCTTCGTCTTCTTCATCTTAATCTTCTTCATCGTCTTCGTCTTCATCGTCTTCGTCTTCATCGTCTTCATCATCTTCATCTTCCTCTTCTTCTTCATCTTCCTCTTCTTCTTCATCTTCCTCTTCTTCTTCATCTTCCTCTTCATCGTCTTCATCTTCTTCTTCTTCTTCTTCTTCATCATCTTCATCTTCATCGTCTTCTTTGTCTTCATCGTCTTCATCTTCTTCTTCATCTTCCTCTTCTTCTTCATCTTCATCTTCTTCTTCATCTTCCTCTTCTTCGTCTTCATCCTCTTCGTCATCTTCGTCGTCATCTTCGTCGTCATCTTCGTCGTCATCTTCGTCTTCATCTTCGTCTTCATCTTCGTCTTCTTCTTCGTCTTCTTCTTCGTTTTCCTCTACTTCTTCGCCTTCATCTTCTTCGTCTTCATCTTATTCTTCATCTTCGTCTTCTTCTTCATCGTCTTCATCGTTGTCGTCTTCGTCTTCATCTTCGTCTTCTTCGTCGTCGTCTTCATCTTCGTCTTTGTCTTTGTCTTCATCTTCATCTTCTTCGTCTTCATCTTCATCTTCTTCGTCTTCATCTTCATCTTCTTCATCTTATTCATCGTCTTTGTCATCGTCTTCATCTTCGTCTTCGTCTTCGTCTTCGTCGTCTTCGTCTTCTACATCGTCTTCATCTTCTTCGTCTTCATCTTCATCATCTTCATCTTCATCTTTATCGTCTTCGTCTTCATCTTCGTCTTCGTCGTCTTCTTCGTCTTCTTCACCTACATCTTCATCATCATCATCTTCATCTTCATCTTCTTCATCTTCATTGTCTTCTTCGTCTTCCTCTTCATCTTCTTCGTCTTCATCTTCTTCATCTTCATCTTCATCTTTATCGTCTTCGTCTTCATCTTCGTCTTCGTCGTCTTCTTCGTCTTCTTCATCTACATCTTCATCATCATCTTCATCTTCATCTTCATCTTCATCTTCTTCATCGTCATTGTCTTCTTCGTCTTCCTCTTCATCTTCTTCGTCTTCATCTTCATCTTCTTCATCTTTGTCTTCGTCATCTTCTTCGTCATCTTCTTCGTCTTCATCTTCGTCTTCATCTTCTTCGTCTTCTTCTTCGTCTTCGTCGTCGTCTTCATCATCTTCATCTTTGTCTTCGTCATCATCTTCATCTGCGTCTTCGTCTTCGTCTTCCTCTTCGTCTTCGTCTTCGTCTTCATCTTCCTCTTCGTCTTTGTCTTCTTCTTCGTCTTCATCGTCTTCATCGTCTTCATCATCATCTTCTTCGTCTTCGTCTTCGTCTTCGTCGTCTTCATCTTCGTCTTCTTCTTCTTCGTCTTCATCTTCATCTGCATCTTCTTCATCTTCATCGTCTTCGTCTTCTTTATCGTCTTCGTCTTCTTCATCTTTATCTTCTTCATCGTCTTCGTCTTCTTCGTCTTCATCGTCTTCGTCTTCTTCATCGTCTTCATCTTCTTCATCTTCATTGTCTTCTTCGTCTTTGTCTTCATCTTCGTCTTCATTGTCGTCTTCGTCTTCATCTTCTTCATCGTCTTCATCTTCTTCTTCATCGTCTTCGTCTTGTCTTCTTCATCTTCTTCTTCTTCTTCATCATCGTCATCGTCATCGTCTTCGTCTTCGTCTTCGTCTTCGTCTTCTTCATCTTCTTCATCTTCATCTTCTTCTTCTTCTTCTTCATCGTCTTCCTCTTCTTCGTCTTCTTCGTCTTCATCTTCTTCTTCTTCATCTTCGTCTTCATCATCTTCATCTTCATCTTCTTCATCTTCATTGTCTTCTTCGTCTTCATCTTCATCTTCATCGTCTTCTTCTTCGTCTTTGTCTTTGTCGTTGTCTTCGTCTTCATCGTCTTTGTCTTCATCGTCTTTATCTTCATCTTCTTCTTCTTTGTCTTCTTCTTCTTCATCTTCTTCATCTTCATCTTCATCTTCATCTTCTTTATCGTCTTCGTCTTCGTCTTCGTCATCTTCTTCGTCTTCTTCGTCTTCTTCATCTACACCTTCATCATCATCATCTTCTTCATCTTCATTGTCTTCTTCGTCTTCGTCTTCATCTTGATCTTCGTCTTCTTCGTCTTCGACTTCGTCTTCGTCGTCGTCTTCATCATCTTCGTCTTTGTCTTCGTCATCGTCTTCGTCTTTGTCTTTGTCTTCGTCTTCATCTTCTTCATCGTCTTCATCTTCTTCTTCGTCTTCTTCTTCATCGTCTTCATCTTCTTCATCGTCTTCGTCTTCTTCGTCTTCATCTTCATCTTCTTCTTCGTCTTCGTCTTCATCTTCATCTTCTTCGTCTTCATCGTCTTCATCTTCTTTGTCGTCTTCATCTTCATCTTCATCTTCATCTTCTTCTTCGTCTTCTTCTTCTTCGTCTTCATCTTCATCATCTTCTTCGTCTTCATCGTCTTCATCTTCTTCATCTTCTTCATCTTCTTCATCTTCCTCTTCTTCATCTTATTCATCGTCTTCATCTTGGTCTTCTTCGTCTTCATCACCTTCGTCTTCATCTTCGTTTTCTTCGTCTTCGTCTTCGTTGTCTTCGTCTTCATCATCTTCGTCTTCGTCTTCATCATCTCTGTCTTCATCTTCGTCTTCATCATCTTCCTCTTCCTCTTCTTCCTCTTCGTCTTCGTCGTCTTCTTCGTCATCATCATCTTCGTCTTCGTCTTCATCATCTCCGTCTTCATCTTCGTCTTCATCTTCTTCATCATCATCTTCCTCTTCCTCTTCGTCCTCTTCATCTTCCTCTTCGTCTTCGTCTTCATTGTCTTCATCATCTTCATCTTCTTCATCTTCATTGTCTTCTTCGTCTTCGTCTTCATTGTCGTCTTCGTCTTCTTCTTCTTCATCGTCTTCGTCTTGTCTTCTTCGTCTTGTCTTCTTCGTCTTTGTCTTCTTCGTCTTCGTCTTCTTCATCGTCTTCATCTTCTTCGTCTTCTTCATCGACTTCGTCGTCTTCATCTTCGTCTTCTTCATCTTTATCTTCTTCATCGTCTTCGTCTTCTTCATCGTCTTCATCTTTTTCGTCTTCATCGTCTTCATCTTCTTCATCGTCTTCGTCTTGTCTTCTTCTTCTTCGTCTTCTTCGTCTTCATCTTCTTCGTCTTTGTCTTCATCTTCATCGTCTTCATCTTCTTCATCGTCTTCATCGACTTCGTCGTCTTCGTCTTCTTCATCTTTATCTTCTTCATCGTCTTCGTCTTCTTCGTCTTCATCGTCTTCGTCTTCTTCATCGTCTTCATCTTCTTCGTCTTCATCTTCTTCATCTTCATCTTCATCTTTATCGTCATCGTCTTCATCTTCGTCTTCTTCGTCTTCATCTGCATCTTCTTCATCTTCATCTTCTTCATCTTCATTGTCTTCTTCGTCTTCATCTTCATCTTCTTCATCTTCATCTGCATCTTCTTCTTCATCTTCATCATCTTCATCTTCATCACCTTCGTCTTCATCTTCGTCTTCATCTTCTTCATCTTCAACATCTTCCTCGTCCTCTTCGTCGTCTTCTTCGTCTTCGTCATCTTCTTCGTCTTCATCATCTCCGTCTTCATCTTCGTCTTCATCTTCTTCATCTTCAACATCTTCCTCGTCCTCTTCGTCGTCTTCTTCGTCTTCGTCGTCTTCTTCGTCTTCATCATCTCCGTCTTCATCTTCGTCTTCATCTTCTTCATCTTCATCATCTTCCTCTTCCTCTTCGTCCTCTTCATCTTCCTCTTCGTCTTCGTCTTCATTGTCTTCATCATCTTCATCTTCTTCGTCTTTATTGTCTTCTTCGTCTTCATCTTCATCTTCGTCTTCGTCTTCATTGTCGTCTTCGTCTTCATCTTCTTCATCGTCTTCATCTTCTTCTTCTTCTTCTTCATCGTCTTCGTCTTGTCTTCTTCGTCTTCGTCGTCTTCGTCTTCTTCGTCTTCATCTTCTTCGTCTTTGTCTTCGTCTTCATCTTCTAAATCGTCTTCATCTTCTTCGTCTTCTTCTTCATTGACTTCGTCGTCTTCGTCTTCGTCTTCTTCATCTTTATCTTCTTCATCGTCTTCGTCTGCTTCGTCTTCATCGTCTTCGTCTTCTTCATCGTCTTCATCTTCTTCGTCTTCATCTTCTTCATCTTCATCTTCATCTTTATCGTCTTCGTCTTCATCTTCGTCTTCTTCGTCTTCTTCATCTACATCTTCATCATCTTCATCTTCATCTTCATCTTCTTCATCTTCATTGTCTTCTTCGTCTTCATCTTCATCTTCTTCATCTTCGTCTTCGTCTTCATCGTCTTCTTCGCCTTCATCGTCTTCATCTTCTTCATCGTCTTCATCGTCTTCATCTTCTTCGTCATCATCTTTGTCTTCCTCTTCATCGTCTTCGTCTTCATCGTCTTCGTCTTCATCGTCTTCTTCTTCTTCATCTTCTTCGTCTTCATCTTCATCTGCATCTTCTTCATCTTCATCATCATCGTCTTCATCGTCTTCGTCTTCTTCATCGTCTTCGTCTTCTTCATCTTTATCTTCTTCGTCTTCGTCTTCTTCTTCGTCTTCGTCTTCTTCATCTTCATCGTCTTCATCGTCTTCATCTTACTCTTCTTCTTCATCTTCATCTTCTTCTTCATCGTCTTCCTCTTCTTCGTCTTCATTGTCTTCTTCATCTTCTTCTTCTTCTTCGTCTTCATCATCTTCATCTTCTTCTTCATCTTCATCGTCTTCTTCGTCTTCATCGTCTTCATCTTCTTCATCTTCTTCTTCATCTTCCTCTTCTTCTTCATCTTCTTCTTCTTCTTCATCTTCTTCTTCTTCTTCAGCTTCTTCATCTTCTTCATCTTCTTCTTCTTCATCTTCTTCTTCTTCTTCTTCATCTTCTTCATCTTCATCATCTTCATCTTCATCTTCTTCTAATTCATCTTCTTCGTCATCTTCTTCTTCATCTTCTTCATCTACTTCTTCTTCATCTACTTCTTCTTCATCTTCATCTTCATCATCTTCTCCTTCATCTTCTTCTTCTTCTTCTTGTTCTTTTTCTGCTTCATCTTCATCTTCTTCTTCTTCATCTTCTTCTTCTTCTTCATCTTCATCTTCTTCATCATCTTCTTCTTCTTCTTCATCTTCATCTTCATCTTCATCTTCTTCATCATCTTCATCTTCATCTTCTTCATCTTCTTCTTGTTCATCTTCTTCTTCTTCATCTTCATCTTCATCTTCATCATCTTCTTGTTCTTGTTCTTCTTCTTCATCTTCATCTTCTTCATCTTCTTTTTCATCATCTTCTTCTTCTTCATCTTCATCTTCTTTTTCATCTTCTTCATCTTCATCATCTTCATCATCTTCATCTTTATCTTCTTCTTCTTCTTCTTCATCATCTTCCTCTTCTTCTTCTTCTTCATCTTCATCTTCATCTTCATCTTGTTCTTCATCTTCTTCTTCTTCATCTTCTTCATCTTCTTCGTCTTCTTCTTCGTCTTCTTCGTCTTATTCATCTTCATCTTCATCTTCTTCATTAACTTCTTCTTCTTCTTCATCTTCATCTTCATCTTCATCATCTTCTTCATCTTCATCTTCTTCATGATCTTCTTCATCTTCTTCATCTTCTTCATCTTCTTCTTCATCTTCATCATCTTCTTCTTCATCTTCATCATCTTCTTCTTCATCTTCTTCATCTTCTTCTTCATCATCTTCTTCATCTTCATCTTCATCTTCATCATCATCTTCTTCATCTTCATCATCTTCATCATCTTCATCATCTTCTTCATCTTCTTCCTCTTCTTCCTCTTCTTCCTCTTCATCTTCTTCATCTTCATCTTCATCTTCATCTTCTTCATCTTCACCTTCATCTTCTTCTTCATCTTCTTCATCTTCTTCCTCCATCTTCATCTTCTTCTTCATCTTCATCTTCTTCATCTTCTTCCTCTTCTTCTTCATCTTCATCTTCTTCATCTTCATCATCTTCTTCATCTTCGCCATCTTCTTCTTCATCTTCTTCTTCATCTTCATCTTCATCTTCTTCATCTTCATCTTCTTCATCTTCTTCTTCATCTTCATCTTCATCATCTTCTTATTCATCTTCTTCTTCATCTTCATCATCTTCATCTTCATCATCTTCTTATTCATCTTCTTCTTCATCTTCATCATCTTCTTCATCTTCTTCCTCTTCATCTTCATCTTCTTCTTCATCTTCATCTTCTTCATCTTCATCCTCTTCTTCCTCTTCTTCATCTTCATCTTCATCTTCACCTTCTTCTTCTTCATCTTCATCTTCATCTTCATCTTCATCTTCATCTTCATCTTCATCATCTTCTTCATCTTCTTCATCTTCATCTTCATCATCTTCTTCTTCATCTTCTTCATCTTCTTCTTCATCATCTTCTTCATCTTCATCATCATCTTCATCATCATCATCATCTTCTTCATCTTCATCATCTTCTTCATCTTCATCATCTTCTTCATCTTCTTCCTCTTCTTCCTCTTCATCTTCTTCATCTTCTTCATCTTCTTCTTCATGATCTTCTTCATCTTCATCATCATCTTCATCTTCATCATCATCTTCTTCATCTTCATCATCTTCTTCATCTTCATCATCTTCTTCATCTTCTTCCTCTTCTTCCTCTTCATCTTCTTCATCTTCTTCATCTTCATCTTCTTCTTCATCTTCTTCATCTTCATCTTCATCTTCATCTTCATCTTCTTCATCTTCATCTTCATCTTCATCTTCTTCTTCATCTTCTTCATCTTCTTCCTCCATCTTCATCTTCTTCTTCATCTTCATCTTCTTCCTCTTCTTCATCATCTTCATCTTCTTCATCTTCATCATCTTCTTCATCTTCGCCATCTTCTTCTTCATCTTCTTCTTCATCTTCATCTTCATCTTCTTCATCTTCATCTTCTTCATCTTCATCTTCTTCATCTTCTTCTTCATCGTCATCATCTTCTTCATCTTCATCATCTTCTTCATCTTCTTCCTCTTCATCTTCATCTTCTTCATCTTCATCTTCATCTTCTTCTTCATCTTCATCTTCTTCATCTTCTTCCTCTTCTTCCTCTTCTTCTTCATCTTCATCTTCATCATCTTCTTCATCTTCTTCATCTTCACCTTCTTCTTCTTCATCTTCATCTTCTTCTTCATCTTCTTCTTCATCTTCTTCTTCATCTTCATCTTCATCTTCATCTTCTTCTTCATCTTCATCTTCATCTTCATCTTCATCTTCTTCATCTTCTTCATCTTCATCTTCTTCATCTTCATCATCTTCTTCATTTTCATCATCATCTTCATCTTCATCTTCATCTTCATCTTCATCAATGGGTAAGCGTCTGGAGGTGGTCAGTGGTTTGTGAAACAGCACCTGGAGTGGCTATAAATGCCAATTCTAGAGTGACAGACTCTTCCACTTTTGCTGCAGATAAAATTGGTTGTCGGAGCTGTTACACAGTTGGCTCTCCCCTTGCGCTTCTGTCTTTTTTCCTGCCAACTGCTAAGTTGCTTCGACTCGCCACACTTCAGCCCCGCCTTTATGGCTGCCCGCCATCACTGGCAACTGACTGGTAAGATATTGGCATGGATAAAAGATTGTCTAGCTAACAGGAAACAGAGAGTGGGCATAAATGGGTCATTTTTCTGGTTGGCAAGATGGAACAAGTGGTGTGTCACAGCGATCAGTGCTGTGGCCTCAACTTTTTATAATTTATACAAATGACTTAGATGAAGGGACCAAAGGTATGGTTACTAAATTTACTGATGACACAAAGATAGGTAGGAAAGTAAGTTGTGTAGAGGACATCGGAAGTCTACAAAGGGATAGGTTAATTGAGTGTGCAAAACCTGGCAAATGGAGAATGATGTGGAAAAATGTGAAATTGTCCATTTTGGCAGGAAGAATAAAAAAGAAGCATATTATCTAAATGGTGACAGATTGCAGAGCTCTGAGATGCAAAGGGATCTGGGTGTCCTTGTGCATGTTTCGCAAAAGGTTGGTATGCACGTTCAGCAAGTAATTAGAAAAGCTAATAGAATGATGTTGTTGATTGTGAGGAGAATTAAATGCAAAAGTATGGAGGTTATGCTTCAGCCATTCAGTGCATTGGTGAGACCACATCTGGAGTACTGTGTACAGTATTGGTCTCCTTATTTAAGGAAGGATGTAAATGCGTTGGAAGCACTTCAGAGAAGGTTTACTAGACTAATACCTGGAATGGGTAGGTTGTCTTATTAGGAACGTCTGGACAGGCTAGGCTTGTATCCACTGGAGTTTAGAAGAGTAAGAGGCGACTTGATTGAAATATAAGATCCTGAGGGGTCTTGACAGGATGGATGTGGAAAGGATGTTTCCTCTTGTGGGAGAATCTAGAACTAGGTCTCACTATTTGAAAACAAGGGGTTGCCCATTTAAGACAGAGATGAGGAGAAGTTGTTTCTCTCGGAGGGTCGTGAGTCTTTTGAACTCTCTCTTCTTCAAAAGGCGGTGGAAGCAGTGTCTTTAAATATTTTTAAGGCAGAGGTAGATAGATTCTTGATAAGCAAGGGGGTGGAAGATTATTGGGGGTCGATGGGAATGTGGATTTGAGGTTGTAATCAGATCATTCATGATCTTATTGAATAGCGGAGCAGGCTTGAGGGGCGAGTGGTCCTTCTCCTAATTTGTATGTTTGTATGAAAGCCAAGTTCTCTGGATAAATGAAGGATGCTGCATTCGCTTTCTGAGCCAAGTATCTTCTTTATCCTGTGAGTGTAACATGTTTCTTTTGTTTAACTTCAGTCGGATGTCATCAATCAGGATGCGTTTGAGCTGATCCACGTGGAAGACCGCGAGGAGTTCTGGTGTCAGCTCCATTGGGCTTTCAGCTCACCTTTGGCCTCAACAGAAGAAGGAGCAAAGGTGAAAGGTAAGAAAGGGCTGCGAATCAGCAGAATCACCCTGTTTACAGCATCAAGTCAAAACCCCTCACGTTCTGCTGTAGCTGTACAACAATGGAAGCAGATTTACTGAATGTAGCAAAGCCACAAACACATTCAGTATGCGCCAAATTACAGCTTTGTTGCACATAACACACAAGAGAATTCCGAGGCACATATTCAATTTACTCTGCGGATATTAAAAGCTGGTGTGATGTCCAGTATCACTGAGTAGTGATCTTCTGTTTTACCCATCACTCGGGAAGGTTTGTATGAAAGTGATTCAGTAACACCTTGAACACTACGAACAGCTTTCAAAGTCTGTGTTTCCCACCATTTGTTTTTTTATTATTCATTCATGGGATGTGGGCGTCACTGGCCAGGCCAGCATTTATTGCCCATCCCTAACTGCCCTTGAGAAGGTGCTGGTGAGCTGCCTTCTTGTACCGCTGCAGTCCATTTGGGGTAGGTATACCCACAGTGCTGTTAGGAAGGGAGTTCCAGGATTTTGACCCAGCGACAGTGAAGGAACGGCGATATAGTTCCAAGTCAGGATGGTGTGTGACTTGGAGGGGAACTTGCAGGTGGTGGTGTTCCCATGTATTTGCTGCCCTTGTCCTTCTAGTTGGTAGCAGTTGTGGGTTTGGAAGGTGCTGTCTAAGGAGCCTTGGTGCATTGCTGCAGTGCATCTTGTAGATGGTACACACTGCTGCCACTGTGCGTCGGTGGTGGAGGGAGTGAAGGTTTGTAGATGGGGTGCCAATCAAGCGGGCTGCTTTGTCCTGGATGGTGTCGAGCTTCTTGAGTGTTGTTGGAGCTGCACGCATCCAGGCTAGTGGAGAGTATTCCATCACACTCCTGACTTGTGCCTTGTAGATGGTGGAAAGGCTTTGGGGAGTCAGGAAAGGCTTTGGGGAGTCAGGAGGTGAGTTACTTGCCTCAGGATTCCAAGCCTCTGACCTGCTGTTGTAGCCACGGTATTTATATGGCTACTCTAGCTCAGTTTCTGATCAATGGTAGCCCCTAGGATATTGATAGTGGGTGATTCAGCAATGGTAATGCCGTTGAATGTCAAGGGGAGATGGTTAGATTCTGTCTTGTTGGAGATGGTCATTGCCTGGCACTTACGTGGCGTGAATGTTACTTGCCACCTATCAGCCCGAGCCTGGATATTGTCCAGATCTTGCTGCATTTCGACTCGGACTGCTTCAGTATCTGAGGAGTCACAAATGGTGCTGAACATTGCGCGATCATCAGCAAACATCCCCACTTCTGACCTTATGATTGAAGGAAGGTCATTGATAAAGCAGCTGAAGATGGTTGGGCCTAGGACACTACCCTGAGGAACTCCTGCAGTGATGTCCTGGAGCTCAGATGATTGACCTCCAACAACCACAACAATCTTCCTTTGTGCTAGGTATGACTCCAGCCAGCGGAGGGTTTTCCCCCTGATTCCCATTGACCTCAGTTTTGCTAGGGCTCCTTTATGCCATACTCGGTCAAATGCTGCCTTGATGTCAAGGGCAGTCACTCTCACCTCACCTCTGGAGTTCAGCCCTTTTGTCCATGTTTGAACCAAGGCTGTAATGAGGTCAGGAGCTGAGTGGCCCTGGCATACCCCATACTGAGCGTCACTGAGCAGGTTATTGCTAAGCAAGTGCCGCTTGATGGCACTGTTGATGACACCTTCCATCAATTTACTGATGATTGAGAGTAGGCTGACGGGGCAGTAATTGGCCGGGTTGGACTTGTCCTGCTTTTTGTGTACAGGACATACCTGGGCAATTTTCCACATTGCAGGGTAGATGCCAGTGTTGTAGCTATACTGGAACAGCTTGGCTAGGGGTGCAGCAAGTTCTGGAGCACAGGTCTTCAGTACTATTGCCAGAATATTGTCAGGGCCCATAGCTTTTACAGTATCCAGTGCCTTCAGTTGCTTCTTGATATCACGCAGAGTGAATCGAATTGGCTGAAGTCTGGCAGCTGTGATGCTGGGGACTTCAGGAGGAGGCCGAGATGGATCATCAACTCGGCACTTCTGGCTGAAGATTGTTGCAAATGCTTCAGCCTTATCTTTCGCACTGATGTGCTGGGCTCCCCCATCATTGAGGATGGGGATATTTGTGGAGCCACCTCCTCCAGTTTGTTGTTTAATTGTCCACCACCATTCACGGCCGGATGTGGCAGGACTGCAGAGCTTAGATCTGATCTGTTGGTTATGGGATCGCTTAGCTCTGTCTGTCGCATGCTGCTTACGCAGTTTGGCACGCAGATAGTCCTGTGCTGTAGCTTCACCAGGTTGACACCTCATTTTGAGATATGCCTGGTGCTGCTCCTGGCATGCCCTCCTGCACTCTTCATTGAACCAGGGTTGCTCTCCTGGCTTGATGGGAATGGTAGAGTGGGGGATATGCCGGGCCATGACGTGGTTGAGTTCAACTCTGCTGCTGCTGATGGCCCACAGCGCCTCATGGATGCCCAGTTTTGCATTGCTAGGTCTGTTCGAAATCTATCCCATTTAGCACGATGATCGTGGCACACAACACGATGGAGGGTATCCGCAATGTGAAAGCGGGACTTCGTCTCCACAAGGACTTGCGGTGGTCACTCCTACCAATACTGTCATGGACAGAAGCATCTGCGGCAGGCAGATTGGTGAGGACGAGGTCAAGTATGTTTTTCCCTCGTGTTGGTTCCCCCACCACCTGCTGCAAACCCAGTCTAGCAGCTATGTCCTTTACGACTCAGCCAGCTCGGTCAGTCGTGGTGCTACCGAGCCACTCTTGGTGATGGACATTGAAGTCCCCCACCCAGAGTACATCTTGTGCCCTTGTCACCCTCAGTGCTTCCTCCATGTGGTGTTCAACATGGAGGAGTACTGACTCATCAGCTGAGGGAGGGCGGTAGGTGGTAATCAGCAGGAAGTTTCCTTGCCCATGTTTGACCTGATGCCATGAGACTTCAGGCTGTTGCTTGACTAGTCTGTGGGACAGCTCTCCCAACTTTGGCACAAGCCCCCAGATGTTAGTAAGGAGAACTTTGCAGGGTCGACAGGGCTGAGTTTGCCGTTGTTGTTTCCGGTGCCTAGGTCGATGCCGGGCGGTCCATCCCGTTTCATTCCTTTTTATTGACTTCGTAGCGGTTAGGTACAACTGAGTGGCTGTGCTAGGCCATTTCAGAGTGCATGTAACATTTAACCACATTGCTGTGGGTCTGGAGTCATATGTAGGCCAGACCAGGTAAGGACAGCAGATTTCCTTCCCAAAGGACATTAGTGAACCAGATGGGTTTTTACAACAATCAACAATGGTTTCATGGCCATCATTAGACTAGCTTTTTTAAATTCCAGATTTATTAATTGAATTCAAATTCCACTGTGGTGGGATTCGAACCCATGTCCCCAGAGAAATACCCTGGGTCTCTGGGTTACTAGTCCAGTGATAACACCCCTACGCCACTGCCTCACCTTGACACAATTATCCATCGTAATCTAATACTGAAGATTGGAAACTGTCCGAAACCATTTCATTATTATGGGTGCAATACATAGATTATTTGACTTCATGTCTTGTCCCCTTCCCCGTTATTGGGTCTAACCTCTGGGCAGCATGTGGTTCCAGCCAGGAGGGTGGATCAGCAGCCTATGGCAGGTCCTCTGCCAACAGTACTTGGTATCCAGCTTCTTGTATCCCAGTTGGTTTTGTCCTCTAATCTGAGGAACATAGTAGCAGGAGTAGGCCATTCAGCCCATCGAGCTTGCTCTGTCATTCAATATGATCATGGCTGATCGTCCAGATCAATCCCTGTTTCCCACACTATTCCCATATCCCCTTATGTCATTGGTATTTAGAAATCTGTCAATCTCTAGTTTAAACATACTCAATGACTGAGCTTCCACAGCTCTCTGGGATAGAGAATTCGAAATACTCACAACCCTCTGAGTAAAGAAATTTCTCCTCATCTCTATCCTAAGTGGCTTCCCCCTTATTTTGAAATTGTGTCCCCTAGTTCTAGACTCCCCAACCAAGGGAAACATCTTACCTGCATCTACCCTGTCTATCCCTTTAAGTATTTTGTAGGTTTCAATGAGATCACCTCTCATTCTTCAAAACTCTAGAGAATACAGGCCACAAGTTTCCCTAATCTCTCTTCGTAGGATAATTCCGCCATCCTGGGAACAAGTCTGGTGAATCTTCGTTGCGCTCCCTCTATGGCAATAATATCCTTCCCAAGGTAAGCAGACCAAAACTGCACACAGTACTCCAGGTGCGGGCTTACCAAGATTCTATACAATTGAAGCAAGACTTCACTACTCCTGCACTCAAATCCTCTTGTGATAAAAGCTAACATAGTATTTGTCTTCTTATTGCTTGCTGCACCTGCGTGTTAGCTTTCAGTGACTTATTGATGAGGACACCCAGGTCCTTTTGTACATCCACACTTTCTAATCTCTTACCATTTAAGAAATACTCTGCACATTTATTCCTCCTACCAAACTGGATAACCTCACATTTCTCCACATTTATATTCCATCTGCCACATTCTTGCTCACTCACTAAGTCTGTCCAAATCCCCTTGGAGCCGCTTTGCATCTTCCTCACAACACACATTCCCAGTCAATTTTGTGTCATCTGCGAACTTGGAAATATTACATTTGGTCCCCACATCTGAATCATTGATATATATTGTTTACAGCTGGGGCCCAAGTCCTGATCCTTGCGGTACCCCACTAGTCACAGCCTGTCAACGCGAGAATGACTTGTTTATTCTGCCTGTTAACCATCCTTAATCCATGCCAGTATATTACTGTTTCCATGTGCTTTAAATTTGCTAACTAACCTCCTGTGGGGGCTTTATCAAAAGCCTTCTGAAAATCCAAGTATACCACGTCCACCGACTCCCCTTTATCAATTCTGATAGCAACATCCTCAAAAGGTGGAATTTGAATTCAATTAATAAATCTGGACTTTAAAGCTAGTCTAATGATGTCCATGAAACCATTGTCGATTGTTGTAAAAACCCATCTGGTTCACTAATGTCCTTTGGAAAGGAAATCTGCTGTCCTTACCTGGTCTGGCCTACATGTGACTCCAGACCCACAACAAATGTGGTTGACTCTTACATGCCCTCTGAAATGGCCTAGCAAGCCACTCAGTTGTATCGAACCGCTACAAAGTCAATAAAAAAGAATTAAACCGGATGGACCACCCGGCATCGACCAAGGCACCGGAAATGACAACGGCAAACCCAGCCCTGTCGACCCTGCAAAGTTCTCCTTGCTAACATCTGGGAGTTTGTGCCAAAGTTGGGAGAGCTTTCTCACAGACTAGTCAAGCAATGGCCTGACATAGTCATACTCACAAAATCATTCCTTAGAGACAATGTCCCAGACACTGCCATCACCATCCCCGGGTATGTCCTGTCCCACCGACAGGACAGACCCAGCAGAGGTGGCGGCAAAGTGGTAAACAGTAGGGAGGGAGTTGCCCTTGTAGTCCTCAACATCGACTCCGGACCCCATGAAGTCTCATGGTTTCAGGTCAAATATGGGCAAGGAAACCTCCTGCTGATTACCATCTACTGCTCTCCCTCAGCTGATGAGTCAGTACTCCATGTTGAACATCACTTGGAGGAAGCACTGAGGTTGGCAAGGGCACAGAATGTACTCTGGGTGGGGGGACTTCAATGTCCATCACCAAGAGTGGCTCAGTAGTACCACTATTGACCGAGCTGGCCGAGTCCTAAAGGACATATCGGCCAGACTGGGTATGCGACAGGTGGTGAGGGAATCAACAAGAGGGGAAAACATACTTGACCTCGTCCTCACCAGTCTGCCTGCCGCAGATACATCTGTCCATGACTGTATTGGTAGGAGTGACCACCGCATAGTCCTTGTGGAGACGACGTCCCGCCTTCACATTGAGGATACCCTCCATGTTGTGTGGCACTACCACTGTGCTAAATGGGATAGATTTCAAACATCAGCAGCAGCAGAATTATACTCAACCACAACCTGTAACCTCATGGCCCAGCATATCCCCCACTGTACCATTACCATCAAGCCAGGAGAGCAACCCTGGTTCAATGAAGAGTGCAGGACGGCATGCCAGGAGCAGCACCAGGCATATCTCAAAATGAGGTGTCAACCTGGTGAAGCTACAACACAGGACTACTTGCATGCCAAACTGCGTAAGCAGCATGCGATAGACAGAGCTAAGTAATCCCATAACCAACGGATCAGATCTAAGCTCTGCGATCCTGCCACAACCAGCCGTGAATGGTGGTGGACAATTAAACAACTAACTGGAGCAGGTGACTCCACAAATATCCACATCCTCAATGATGGCGGAGCCCAGCACATCAGTGTAAAAGATAAGGCTGAAGCATTTGCAACAATCTTCAGCCAGAACTGCTGAGTGGATGATCCATCTCAGCCTCCTCCTGAAGTCCCCAGCATCACAGATGCCAGACTTCAGCCAATTCGATTCACTCTGCGTGATATTAAGGAACGGCTGAAGGCACTGGATACTGCAAATGCTATGGGCCCTGAAAATATTCCGGCAATAGTACTGAAAACCTGTGCTCCAGAACTTGCCATGCCCCGAGCCAAGCTATTCCAGCACAGCTACAACGCTGGCATCTACCCTGCAATGTGGAAAATTGCCCAGGTATGTCCTGTACACAAAAAGCAGGACAAGTCCAACCCAGCCAATCCATCAGTCCCAGCCTCATCAGTGTACTCTCAATCATCAGTAAAGTGATGGAAGGGGTCATCGACAGTGCCATCAAGTGGCACTTGCTTAACAATAACCTGCTCAGTGACGCTCAGTTTGGGTTCCACCAGGGCCACTCAGCTCCTGAACTCATTACAGCCTTGGTTCAAACATGGACAAAAGAGCTGAACTCAAGAGGTGAGGTGAGAGTGACTGCCCTTGACATCAAGGCAGCATTTGAGTGAGTATGGTATCAAGGAACCCTAGCAAAACTGGAGTCAATTGGAATCGGGGGAATACTCTCTGGTTGGAGTCATACCTAGCACAAAGGAAGATTGTTGTGGTTGTTGGAGATCAATCATCTCAGCTCCAGGACATCACTGTAGGAGTTTTTCAGGGTAGTGTCCTAGGCCCAACTATCTTCAGCTGCTTCATCAATGATCTTCCTTCAATCAGAAGGTCAGAAGTGGGCATGTTTGATGATGATTGCACAATTTTAAGCACCATTCGTGACTCCTCAGATACTGAAGCAGTCCGTGTAGAAATGCAGCAAGACCTGGACAATATCCAGGCTTTGGCTGATAAGTGGCAAGTAAAATTCGCCAAGATGCACTGCAGCAACGCACCAAGGCTCCTTAGACAGCACCTTCCAAACCCGTGACCTCCATCACCTAGAAGGAAAAGGGCAGCAAATGCATCGGAACACCACCACCTGCAAGTTCCCCTCCAAGTCACATACCATCCTGACGGGGAACTATATCGCCATTTCTTCACTGTCGCTGGGTCAAAATCCTGGAACTCCGTTCCTAACAGCACTGTTAGGTGTACCTACCTCATATGGACTGCAGCAGTTCAAGAAGGCAGCTCACCAGCACCTTCTCGACGACAAATAGGGATGGGCAATAAATGTTGGCATCGCCAGTGACTCCCACATCCCATGAATGAAAATAAAATTCCAACAGGTTCGTCAAATATGATTTCCCATTCATAACTCCATGTTGACTACGCCCAATCAGATTATTATCCAAGTGTCCATTTATCTCACCCTTTCAAATAGATTCTAACATTTCTGTACTACTGATGTAAGGTTAACAGGTCTCTAGTTCCCTGTTTTCTCTCTTCCCTCCCTTCTTAAATAGTGGGGTGACATTTGCTACCTTTCAATCTGCAATAACCGTTCCAGAATCTGTAGAATTTTGGAAGATGATCATCAATGCATCCACTATCTCCGTAGCTAGCTCTTTCAAAACTCTGGGATGTGGAATATCAGATCCTGGGGACTCAGCCCCATTAATTTCTCCAATATAGTCGCCTTACTGATACTAATTTCCTTCAATTCCTCATTCTCCCCATTCCCTTGGATCTCTAATTCTGGGATATTTCTTGTATCTTCCTCAGTGAAGACAGACACAAAGTAATCATTCAGCTGTCTGTATTCCCCATTATAAATTCTCCTGACTCTGCCTATAATGGACTCACATTCGTCTTAGCCAAATGTTTCCTTTTTACGTATCTGTAAAAGCTTTTACAGTCCATTTTTATGTTTTTTGCTAGTTTACCTTCATATTCTATTCTCCCTTTCTTTATCAGTTTCTTGGTCCTCCCTTGCTGTATACTAAAATCCTACCAATCGTCAGGCTACTATTTCTTGCAACTTATCGGCCTTTTCATTTAATCTTATACAATCCTTAATTTCCTTTGTTAGCCACGGTTGACTGCCTTTACTTTTGGAGTTTTTGTGCCTTGAATGAATGTATAATTGTTGTAAACTATGTAATAATTGGAATGGAGTCCCAGTTAGAACAGAGATATCAGATGATGACTGAATCATGAATGTAAACCAGTGGCTTCTTGGCCCATGTTGATGTGCTGTGCTGCGCTGCATGGCAAATTATTTTTTGGATTAGCAAAAGGAAAAGTGGGAGGTGAAGTTAGTTTTTGTAGGGTTAATATAAATTTTTATGGTAATTGGCAACCCAAGATGAATTGAAGAGAACTTTTTATGCAGCAAGTTGCATGACCTGGAATGCACTGTCTGAAAGTGTGGTGGAAGCACATTCAATAGTAGCTCTCTAAAAGAAATTGGATAAGTATTCGAAGGGGAAAGATTTGCAGGACTATGGAGAAAGGGCAGGGGAATGGGACTAATTGGATAGTTCTTTCAATGAGCTGGCAGAGGCACATTAGACCAAATAGCCTCCTCCTATGCTGCATTGTTCTGTGAAATCTGAATCTAGTTTTGGAAAGTTCTGTCTGTACAAAGAAGTCATCTCATTAGCTGAATCATTTGTAATAATAAACCTGCCCTGGCTTCTTCTTGCCATGTGTATTTATTATAATCTCACTGCCAGCTCAAAGACAGGATAATGACTGTCCTACATTTCATATACCGTCTCCAGACTATAATTGGGATCTGCTTCAGGTTTTGGTTACCCCAGAACAACTTCCAACAAATCTACTGTAAGGTCAGTGAGTAAATGCACTGTCTGTTGTGGGACCGAATTGCATAGTCCAAAACGATCCCAGGTTGCTTACCTGAGCAGCACTGAGTTAACTGATCACAGCCTCAGCTGCAGTGGGCCAGTTATGAATGAATTCACTAACTGGAAAGTGTTTGGGGGCGAGGAGGTTGGAATATGGGGGAGCATGCAGGTGGCAGTGGTATGTGTGCAGGCAGACTCCAGGTTAGCTGTGATTACCCTCATAGCCAAATAGCCAGCTAACACTTCTATGCAAGATTATGCATGAAAAGTCACCAGCAGGGGAGATATTGAAAGGGACTGGCCATTGTTGAGCTAGAGTTGAGTCAGTGGGGGAATTTTGTGCACCCTCTGCAGAGGGTTTGGAGGCTAGTTTACATTCATATTCTATTCTCCCTTTCTTTATCAGTTGCTTGGTCCTACTTTGCTGTATTCTAAAATCCTCCCAATTCTCAGGCTACTATTTCTGGCAACTTTATAGGCCTTTTCATTTGATCTTACAAAGTGATTCTTGACCACGCAGCCGGCGGGGACGTCATCCGACTGTGCCAACCTGCGGACATGCGCAAACGGGCTCTTGCTCTCTGTGCGTGCGCTGCGTTCCACATTGCCGGGACCGGCTGGCGCACGCGTGGATGACATCATCACGTAACAGAACTGGTACATGCATGCCCAGATGATGTCATTGCATAACGCAGGAGAGAGAGCAAGCAGAGAAGCGAGAAGAGAGCGGGAGTGGGGGGAGCGGGGGTGGGGAAGCAGGGAGAGAGTCGGGTGGGGGGGCGGTGGGAGAAGTGGGGACGGAGCGGCCGAAGACCAAACTTGGTGCCGGCAGGTGCGCTCTTCACCTGCAATTCCCCCCCCCCCCCCCCGCCCACCGCCCCATCTCTCCAGCCATTCTCCCTGCCCACTCTTTCTGGCCATCCCCCCCTGCCCCGCCCGCTCTCTCCAGCCATCCCCCGCCCGCGCTATCCAGCCATTGCCCACCACGCCCCCGGCCCGCGCTCTCCAGCCATTCCCCAGCCAGCCGATCTCTCCGGCCATTGTGTGCTGCCATGTGTTTATGTTGCCTTTGTGTGATTATTTGAGCAGTGCCATCTTTAGTCCTGGCAGCTGCTTGTGAACGTCACTGACTGTGACGTTTTAGTTGAACAGGCTGCATTTGCACATGTGCCAGTGCAGCGCCACTTAGTGGAAGTGTTGCCAGCAAATGCAGCCTTAATCTTATGCAATCCTTAATTCCTTTGTTAGCCACAGTTGACCGCCTTTACTTTTGGAGTTTTTGTGCCTTGAATGAATGTATAGTTGTTGTAAACAATGTAATAATTGGAATGGAGTCCCAGTTAGAACAGAGATACCAAATGATGACTGAGTCCTGCCTTCGCCAAAATTAAGTCCAAGGCGGGAACGCCCAATTAAGGACCTCATCCCACTGTTGCTACAATTAGCCATGCTGCGGGCAATCCTGTCGCCGCACAGGAAGCACGGCACAAAAAACCATGCTGCCTGCTTGACTGCTCCAGGGGCTAGGTGGGGTCCCTTGTTAAAAGGCAACTTAGTGCCTGAATGAGGGACCCGGCATTGGGAAGGCGGGGGGAACTGCTGAGAGCCACCCTTCTGCGCTTGCTACCAACCAGTCTACACCCCCTCCCCCGCGAGACCTTTCCTGCCCGGACCTACCTGTGGCCTGGGTCCAGGGCTACTCCTGGGCCTCGGGTAGGTGCTCCACCGGCAACAGCCACTGCCCCTGCGGTGGCGATGCTCATTGAAAGAGCTGCCAGCCTGGGGCCTTCATCCCATGGAAGGCCTGCCGCTGTCTACTTAAATGCCTAACTGGCACTAGATTTGGTGGGCCTCCCAGTGGTGACGCTGGGTTCTCGGTGTAGCTTTTTCCGGACATCGAGACCCCCGTCGCCCAGATAAAATCCTGGCCAGTACCTTCAGAAGAGGAGGTGTATTGTAAGGCTATGTGAGGAGGATTTCTGTCTTGTTGATAGAATTACTTGAAATGAGGAGCAAATGGACTCAAAACTGAAAAAAGGTACTGTCTTGGAGAATTTAGGGAGGGGACGAGAGCCATGGAGCAGTTATAGTACAATGATGTCGTGTAAAAGTGGCTCTACAGTACATCTTTATGGAATCTTCATTATGAGATAGATACGGATCAGGGAGGCCATTTGACCCAACCTAAACTATTCCTCCAGAAAGAACTTGCTGATTTCCCACCCCCCCCCCCCCCGTCCCCAAGCACAGCATCCAACTGTTTGTTAAACAATTACCCTTGCTATCCTCTCTGTGAAGTCTTCTCTATATATTTATCACTGTGCGAAGAGCATCTTGATATCAATACTTGGCCTTTTAGTAGCTTGAGCGCATGCTGTCTTCCTGTTGTGGTGGTTTAACTCGAAGTGGTGTCCCGGCATTACCTTTTTGATATAATTTACTATCTTATAAAGACATGAGATGATGTATAACAAATGTGGGTGGGGGAGTTTTGGCAATTACTTTGTGAAGACACTGCCCTTCAACAGGTGACATTTAAATGGTAGTCTGTCGTCTTTCTTTATTCCCACAGATGAATCTGCTCTCAGCTTAATGTTGACTTCAGCACTTTTCAAGGCAAATGTGAAGAATTACCATTCAGCTCACTCTGCTACTTTTAGCTTTAGTTCTGCTTTTAATAATCTTGAGCAAATATCACTATATACAGTAGGAGTATTGCTTACAGTTCTGGTCACCACATTACAGGAAGGACATAATTGCTCTGGACACAGAACAGAGAAGATTTACAAAAATGTTGCCAGGACTTGAAAGTTGCAGCTATGAGGAAAGATTGGATAGGCTAGGGTTGTTTTCCTTAGAACCGAGGAGGCTGAGGGGTGACTTAATTGAGGTGTAAAAAATTATGACGGGCCTAGATAGAGTAGACAGGAAGGACCTGTTTCCCCTAACGGAGAGGTCAATTACCAGGGGGCACAGATTTAAGGTGATTGGTAGAAGGAATAGAGGGGACGTGAGCAAAACCGTTTTCACCCAGAGGGTGGTGGGTGTCTGGAATTCACTGCCAGGAATGGTGGTGGAGGCAGAAACCCTCAACTCATTTAAAAGGTACCTGAATGTGTACCTGAAGTGCTGTAACCTGCAAGGCTACGGACCAGGTGCTGGAAGGTGAGATTAGATTGGGTGGCTAGTTTTTTCAGCTGGCGCAGACACGATGGGCTGAATGGCCACATTCTGTGCCGTAACTGTTCTATGGTTTTATACAATGGAAGAGGCTGCACAGAACTTTACTCCCATTCAAGTAGCTTGTAGAATGCAACAAATTGGGCTGTCCTTTTCTACACAAATGAAGTTGTGTCTTCATTAATCTTCAAACGTTTCAGAGGCAGGTGATAGGGCGTTGCATAAAAGTAAAGGAAGACTTGCATTTATATAACACTTCTCATGACCTCAGGACGTCCCAAAGTACTTTACAGCCAACAAAGTATTTTTGAAGTGTAGTCACTGATGTAATGGAGGAAATGTAGCGGCCAATTTGCACACAACAAAGCCCCACAAACTGCAATGAGATCATGACTAGATAATCTTTTTTTAAAAGTGATGTGGGGTGAGAGATAAAGAGTGGCCAGGACAGACCAGAACTCCTCAACTCTTCTTAAAAATCATTCCATGGGATCTTTTACATCCACAGAGGACAGATGAGGCCCTGGTTTAAAGTCCCATCCAAAAGATGGCACCTTCAGCAGTGCAGCACTGCCTTAGTACTGCACTGGAGTGTCAGCCTGGATTAAGTGCTGAAGTCTCTGAGTATGACTACCTCCTGACTCAGGAGAGAGTGGTACCCTCTGAAGCCACAGCTGACACCACTATTCTGTTTTGTTTTCTGTTCTGCTGTTGCTCAAATGGACATCCTTTCCTGTCTGCCACTGATAATTATTTCATCTGTTAAAGCACCTAACGCCACTGCAGAATGGTAGTGTTTAATCTCAGTCTAGCGGGTTTGAGCTGAGCATTTGCAGACTGTCTATCCCTTGGGAGACAGAAGTTTCTGTGGATTTGAACATTTTAAACAGCAATAGGACAGCTGAAGAACAGTTAATTTTTTTTGTTTAGTGCAGAGCCTATCTGTAAACTAGCATGGGTATAACGACTCTGCGTTGCTTGTAGGTGCAAGCTGTTCAGGCGGAGGGGAGACTTTGTGCCAGACCGATTACCTGCCACCAGAGAACTCTGAATTCCTGAACCGCAGCTGTGAATGTTGCTTCCTTTGCCTGCTCGACAGCAAGTTGGGATTCCTGGTACAGTTATCTTGAAGATGCTCCTCCCTTGATGGTTGTTTACTTAATGTTACCCCTTCTGCACTGTGAATTACAGGCTGAAATCTAATCAAAAAGTTCAGATAATTTATGCATAAAATAATGGATACCTGGGAATGATTTACAGGCTGGAATCTAATCGAGGGGTTCAGATGCTTAATATAAGAACATAAAAAATAGGAACAGGAGGAGGCCCTTCGGCTCCTCAAGCCTGCTCCGCCATTCAATAAGATCATGGCTTATCTGATTGTGGCCTCAACTCCACTTTCCTGCCTAGCCCCGCCGCCCCCCCCATAACCCTTGACTCCCTTGTAGATCAAAAATTTAACTTAGCCTTGAATATATTCAATGACCCAGCTTCCACTGCTCTCCGGGGTAGAGAATTCCAGCGATTAATGACCCTCTGAGAAAATAAATTCCTCCTCATCTCCATCTTAAATGGGAGACCGATAATTCTGAAGTTGTGTCCCCTAGTTCTAGATTCCCCCAAAGGGGAAACATCCTCTCAGCAACTACCCTGTCAAGCCCCCTTAGAATTGTATGTTTCAATGAGATCACCTCTCATTCTTCTAAACTCCAATGAATATAGGCCCAACCTGCTCAACCTTTCCTCATAAGACAACCCCTTCCTCCCAGGAATCAACCTCGTGAACTTTCTCTGAACTGCTTCCAATGCAAGCATATCCTTCCTTGAGTAAGGAGAGCAAAACTGTACTCTCTACTCGAGGTGCAGTCTCACCAATGCCCTATAAAGTTGTAGCAAGACTTCCCAACTTCTTTACTCTGTCCCCTTTGCAATAAAGGCCATCATTCCATTTGCCTTCCTAATTACCTGCTGTAACTGCATGCTATCTTTTTGCGATTCATGTACAAGGATACCCAGATCCCTCTGTACTACAGCATTCTGCGATCTCTCTCCATTTAAATAACATTCTGCTTTTCTGTTCCCACCAAAGTGGACAGCCTCACATTTTCCCACATAATACTCCCTCTGCCAAATTTTTGCCTACTCACTTAACCTACCTATATTTCTTTGCAGACTCTTTGTGTCCTCCTCTCAACTTGCTTTCCTACCTATTTTTGTATAGTCTGCAAATTTATCTAAGTCATTAATATAGATCATAAATAGTTGAGTCCTCAGCACTGATCCCTGTAGCACTCCACTAGTTACAGTTTGCCAGCTTGAAAATTCTCCATTTATCCTGACTCTCTGTTTCCTGAATGTTAGCAAATCCTTATCCATGCTAATATATTACCCCCAACACAATGAGCTCTTACCTTGTGTAGTAACCTTTTATGTGGCACTTTATGAAATGCCTTTTGGAAATCCAAATACAATACATCTACTGGTTCCCCTTTATCCATCCTGCCTGTTACATCCTCAAAGAAATCTAATAAATTTGTCAACTATGATTACCCTTTCATAAATCTATGTTGACTCTGCCTGATTGTATTATGATTTTCTAAATGTCTTGCTACTACTTCCTTAATAATGGATTCTAGCATTTTCCCAATGACAGATGTTAGATTAACTGGCCTATAATTCGCTGCTTTCTATCTCTCTCCTTTCATGAATAGAGATGTTACATTTGCAGTTTTCCAATCCGCTGGGACTTTTCCAGAATTTAGGGAATTTTGGAAGATTACAACCAATACATCCTCTATCTCTGCAGCCACTTCTTTTAAGACCCTAGGATGCAGGCCATCAGATCCAGGGGACTTGTCAGCCTTTAGTCCCATTAGTTTTCCTAGTACTTTTTCTCCAGTGATGGTGATTGTTTTAAGTTCCTCCCTTTTGCCTTTTGATTTTCTACTATTCTTGGGATGTTTTTGTGTCTTCTACTGTAAAGACAGATACAAACTACTTGTTCAAAGCCTCTGTCATTTCCATGTTTCCCATTATTAATTCCCCAGGCTCATCCTCTAAGGGACCAACGCTTACTTTAGCTACTCTTTTTACAGGTACTCTTTGTACCTGTAGAAGCTTTTACTGTCTGTTTTTATATTTCTTGCCAGTGTACTCTCATTCTCTAATTTCTTCCTCTTTTTTTTTAGCCATCCTTTGCTGGGTTCTAAAATTTTCCCAATCTTCTGGTCTACCACTAATCTTCTCAGCCACGTACACATTTTCTTCCAATTTGATACCATCCTTAATTTCCTTAGTTAGCCACAGATGGTGCATCCTTCTGGTAGAGTCTTTCTTTCTCAGTGTTACATATTTTTGAGTTCTGAAATATCTTCTTAAATGTCTGCCACTGCTTCTCTACCGTCTTACCTTTTAATCTATTTTCCCGGTCGGCTTTAGCCAACTCTGACTTCATCCCTTTTTAATTGCCTTTATTTAAGTTTAAGACACTAGTTTCAGACTCAAATTTCTCACCTTCAAACTGAATGTGAAATTCATCATGTTATGATGATTCTTGTCTAGAAGATCCTTTACTATGAGATCATTAATTAATCCTGTCTTATTTAATTTGTATGGTCATATGTTAGGCAAGGGAATCAAAGATTATCGGACGTAGATGGGAGTGTGGAATTCGAGGCAAACAGGTCATCCATGGTCTTATTAAATAGCGTAGCAGGCTCGACGGGCTGAATGGCCCACTCCAGCTCCTCATTACCATGTCTAAAATAGCCTGCTCCCTGGCTGGTTCCAGAATGTACTGTTCTGAGAAACTGTTCTGAATACACTCACTGAACTCGTCCTCAAGGCTACCTTTGCCAATTTGATTCGTCCAATCAATATGAAGATTAATATTACCCCAGTTATTGCGGTACTTTTCTTACAAACCCCTGTTATTTCTTGATTTATACTCTATCCTACACTTTAGCTATTGTCAGGGGGTCTATAAAGTACTCCCACTAGTGACTTTCTTTTGTTATTTCTTATCTTCACCCAAATTAGTCAGTGTCGTTTATGGCACATTTGGCAGATCGAGTCCATGCTAGCTTTCCACGGAGCAATCCAATCAATCTCAATCCCTGTAGCCCTGCAAGTTTATTTCCTTCAAATGGCCATCCAATTTCCTTTTGAAATCATTGATTATCTCTGCTTCCACCAACCTGCTGGACAGCGAGTTTCAGGACATTGCCATCCTCTGCATAAAAATGTTCTTACTCACATTTCCCCTGCATCTCCTGCCCAAAACCTTCAATCTGTGTCCCCTAGTCCTTGTACCATTGGGAAAAGATTATCCCTGTCTAACTTATCTATGTCTATCATAATCTTGTACACCTCTATTAAATCTCCCTCAATCTCCTTTGCTCTGAGGAGAACAACCGCAGCTTTTCCAACCTAACCGTGTAATTAAAATCCCCCAGGCCTGGAACCATTCTGGTAAATCTCCTCTGCACCCTTTCAAGGACCATTGCATCATTCCTAAAGCATGGTGACCAGAACTGGATGCAATACTCCAGTTGTGCCCTAACCAGAGCTTTATAAAAGTTCAGCATAACCTCCCTGCTTTTGTACTCAATACCTCTATTTACAAAGCCCAAGATCCAGTATGCTTCACTAACCACTCTCTCAATATGTCCTGCCACCTTCAAAGATCCCCAGTTCCATCTGTTCTTGCACACTCCCCTAGGCCGTGCCCCTAGCCAAGCTGTTCCAGTACAGCTACAACACTGGCATCTACCCGGCAATCTGGAAGATTGCCCAGGTATGCCCTTTAAACAAAAAGCAGGACAAAGCCAACCTGGCCAATTACTGCCCATCAGTCTACTCTCATCAGAAAAGTGATGGATGGGTTATCAAGCGGTACTTTCTCAGCAATAACCTGCTCACTGACGCACAGTTTGGGTTCCGCCCGCATCATTCAGCTCCTGACCTCATTACAGCCTTGTTCCAAACATGAACAAAAGAGCTGAACCCAAGAGGTGAGGTGAGAGTGGCTGCTCTTGATATCAAGGCAGCATTTGACTGAGAGTGGCATCAAGGAGCCCTAGCAAAACTGGAGTCAATGGGAATCGGGGGAATACTCTCTGCTGGTTGGAGTCATACCTAGCACAAAGGAAGATGGTTGTGGTTGTTGAGGTCAATCATTTCAGGCCCAGGACATCAATCACTGCAGGAGTTCCTCAGGGCAGTGTCCTAGGTCCAACCACCTTCAGCTGCTTCATCAATGACCTTCCCTATCATAAGGAGGGAAGTGGGGATGTTTGCTGATGATTGTACAATGTTCAGCATCACTCACGACGACTCATACTGAAGCAGTCTGTGTTTATATGCAGCATGACCTGGACAACTTTCAGGCTTGGGCTGATGAGCAGCAAGTTACATTCATGCCACAGAAGGGCCAGGTAATGATCATCGCCAACAAGACAGAATCCAACCATCTCTCCTTGACATTTAATGGCATTATCATTGCTGAATCCCCCTCCATCAACATCTTGAGGGTTAACATTGACCAGAAACTGAACTGGACCAGCCATATAACTACTGTGGCTACAAGAGCAGGTCAGAGGCTGGGAATTCTGCAGCAAGTAATTCACCTCTTGACTCCTCAAACCTGTCCACCATCTACAAGGCACAAGTCAGCAGTCTAATGGAATACTCTCCACTTGTCTGTGTGAGTGCAGCTCCAACAACATTCAAGAAGCTCGATACTATCCAGGACAAAGCAGCCTGCTTGATTAGCACCCCATCCGCCACCTTCAATATTCACTCCCTCTGCCACTGAAGCATGGTAGCAGCAGTGTGTACCATCTACAAGATGCACTGCAGCAACTCACCAAGGCTCCTTCGACAGCACCTTCCAAACCAGCGACATCTACCACCAGAAGGACAAGGGCAGCAGATGCATGGGACACCACCACTTGCACGTTCCCCTCCATGTAACACACCATCCTGAGTTGGAACTGTATCACTATTTCTTCACTCTTGCTGGGTCAAAATCCTGGAACTCCCTCCCTAGTAGCACTGTTGGTGTACCTACACCACATGGACTACAGCAGTTCAAGAAAGTGGCTCACCACCACCTTCTCAAGGGCAATTAGGGATGGGCAATAAATTCTGGCCTAGCCAGCAGCGCCCACGTCCCTTGGAAGAATAAAAAAAAGTATTTTGAACTGATTCTCCATCTTGATCTTCTGAGCCAAGATCATTTTTCTGTACTGATCTCATCCCTTATTAACACATCTACCTTCCTCCATTTCCTTTCTTCCTATCCTTCCAAAATGTCAGATACCCTTTAATATTCAATTCTCAGCCTTGGTCACCTTGCAACCATGTCTCCGTAATGGCTATCATATCAAACTCATTTATTTCTGTTTATTTCTATGCTCCATGGAGAGCCATCAATTCATCTATCTTGTTACAAATGCTGTGTGCATTCAGACAAAGAGCCTTTAATTCTGTAGTTTAATTTTCCCAACTCTGACCTGATTTACTGGTGCACTCTTAGTCATAGAGTCCTAGAGAGATACAGCACTGAAACAGGCCCTTCAGCCCACCGAGTCTGTGCCGACCAACAACCACCCACTTATACGAATCCTACATTAATCCCATATTCCCTACTACATCCGCACCTTCCCTCAATTCCCCTACCACCTACCTTCACTGGGGGCAATTTACCATGGTCAATTTACCTATCAACCTGCAAGTCTTTGGCCTCTTATGTTTGCATGCTCTGAACCTTCCTGTCACACTCTGGTTATTACCTGAATTGCTACCCTGCATTATTGCCTTTTCCTTTCTCTTTAACTTTCCAAATCTGCCCTCATGTGAACCCTTCCCCTCCCCCCTCCGCAGAGGCCGACCAGGCGCGTTGCCCGAAGATGCACACGTCAAGCAATGATGTCATTGGCGCATGCGCTAACCAGTCCTGGCAAGTCGGAACATAGCGCACGCGCAGAGAGCAGGAACCCATCTGCACATGTGTGCACCTCGGCACAGACTGATGACATCAGTGGCCGGCTGCGTTGTCAGGAATCGCTTTGTTCCCAATATAGCCGATGTTACGAACAGGCAGTTAATTTTTTTTCCCTGAACCAAATTTCTCTGTGTTTTTCCAACCACCTGTCCGTCCATAGATTAGTGTTTGAATTTCTTTCCCTTCCTTAAACTTTAATAATAATGTCAAGGGAAGATGGTTAAACTAACAAGAATTTCAATGAAAAGTAACATCCATTTATATTAACAATCTTCTTCTTCAGCCTCCTTGTCTCGAGAGACAATGGGTAAGCGCCTAGAGGTGGTGAGTGGTTTGTGGAGCAGCGCCTGGAGTGGCTACAAAAGGCCAATATTAGAGTGACAGACTCTTCCACAGGTGCTGCAGAAAAATTTGTTTGTCGGGGCTGTTACACAGTTGGCTCTCCCCTTGTGCTTCTGTCTTTTTTCCTGCCAACTGATAAGTCTCTTCGACTCGCCACACTTTAGCCCCGCCTTTATGGCTGCGCGCCAGCTCTGGCGAACGCTGGCAACTGACTCCCACGACTTGTGATCAATGTCACAGGACTTTATGTCGCGTTTGCAGACGTCTTTAAAGCGGAGACATGGACGGCCGGTGGGTCTGATACCAGTGGCGAGCTAGCTGTACAATGTGTCTTTGGGGATCCTGCCAACTTCCATGCGGCTCACATGGCCAAGCCATCTCAAGCGCCACTGACTCAGTAGTGTGTATAAGCTGGGGTTGTTGGCCGCCTCGAGGACTTCTGTGTTGGAGATACGGTCCTGCCACCTGATGCCAAGGATTCTCTGGAGGCAGCAAAGATGGAATGAATTGAGACGTTGCTCTTGGCTGACATACGTTGTCCAGGCCTCGCTGCCATAGAGCAAGGTACTGAGGATCAATAGAGAGTGCAAAAATTGGAGATCACCGACTAGAAATGCCAAATAGGGGAGGAGCTATTGGAGATATCTCTTACAAACTACTTCTTTGCACTTTCATATAAATGGAGGTAGTTCTATACTTCCTGATGTCCCCTTGTCCTTGGGTGGAGAGGAAGTTAGCAGAAAGCAGGATTTCTTGTTATTTTTGCAGACTGTGTCTTTAATTTTCTTGGCAGTTTGAAGTCTGTGGCCTTTTAATTTTTCTGGCTTCTTTCAAACTGTTTTAGAGAGACGTCTGTGTAACAGCAAACAGGCTGTGTCTTCACTTCAAAAAAGCAGCTGTGGAATTAAACAAGCTGTACCTTCAACTGTTAGAGTTTCAAATTCAGCAGGCTGAAAAATGGTCTCTTGGACAAGCTGTACCACATGACCTCCCCCCTCCATTTTGACAAGTGGGAACATAAAGTGGGGAGGCGGTGGCGCAGTGTATTGTCACTGGACTAGTAACCCAAAGACCTAGGGTATTGCTCTGGGGACATGGGTTCAAATCCCACCACAGCAGAAGGTGGAATTTGAATTCAATTAATAAATTTGGAAGTAAAAAAAAAAGAAACTAGAAACCATTGTCGATTGCTGTAAAAACCCATCTAGTTCACTAATGCCCTTTAGGGAAGGAAATCTGTCCTTACCTGGTCTGGCCAACATGTGACTCCAGACCCACAGCAATGTGGTTAACTCTTACATGCCCTCTGAAATGGCCTAGCAAGCCACTCAGTTGTTTGAAACCAATATGAAGTCAATAAAAAGGAATAAAACCGGATGGACCACCCGGCATCGACCTAGGCACCGGAAACGACAACGGCAAACCCAGCCCTGTCGACCCTGCAAAGTGTTCCTCACTAACATCTGGGGGCTTGTGCCAAAGTTGGGAGAACTGTCCCACAGACTAGTCAAGCAACAGCCTGACATGGTCATACTCATGGAATCATACCTTACAAACAATGTCCCAGACACTGCCATCACCATCCCCGGGTATGTCCTGTCCCACCGCCAGGACAGACCCAGCAGAGGTGGCGGCACAGTGGTATACAGTAGGGAGGGAGTTGCACTGGGAATCCTCAACATCGACTCCGGACCCCATGAAGTCTCATGGCATCAGATCAAACTTGGACAAGGAAACCTCCTGCTGATTACCACCTACTGCCCTCACTCAGCTGATGAGTCAGTACTCCTCCATGTTGAACACCACTTGGAGGAATCACTGAGGGTGGCAAGGGCACAGAATGTACTCTGGGTGGGGGACTTCAATGTCCATCACCAAGAGTGGCTCGGTAGCACCACGACTGACTGAGCTGGCCGAATCCTAAAGGACATAGCTGCTAGACTGGGTATGCGGCAGGTGGTGAGGGAATCAACAAGAGGGGAAAACATACTTGACCTTGTCCTCACCAATCTGCCTGCTTCAGATGCATCTGTCCATGACAGTATTGGTAGGAGTGACCACCGCACAGTCCTTGTGGAGACGAAGTCCCGCCTTCACATTGAGGATACCGTCCATCGTGTTGTGTGGCACTACAACCGTGCTAAATGGGATAGATTTTGAACAGATCTAACAATGCAAAACTGGGCATCCATGAGGCGCTGTGGGCCATCAGCAGCAGCAGAATTGTACTCAACCACAATTTGTAACCTCATGGCCCGGCATATCCCCCACTCTACCATTCCCATCAAGCCAGGAGAGCAACCCTGGTTCAATGAAGAGTGCAGGAGGGCATGCCAGGAGCAGCACCAGGCATACCTCAAAATGAGGTGTCAACCTGGTGAAGCTACACCACAGGACTACCTGCGTGCCAAACTGCATAAGCAGCATGCGATAGATAGAGCTATGCGATCCCATAACCAATGGATCAGATCTAAGCTCTGCAGTCCTGTCACCTCCAGCTGTGAATGGTGGTGGACAATTAAACAACAAACTGGAGGAGGTGGCTCCACAAATATCCCCATCCTCAATGATGGTGGCGCCCAGCACATCAGTGCGAAAGATAAGACTGAAGCATTTGCAACAATCTTCAGCCAGAAGTGCTGAGTTGATGATCCAGCTCAGCCTCCTCATGAAGTCCCCAGCATCACAGATGCCAGACTTCAGTCAATTCGATTCACTCCGCGTGATATCAAGAAACGACTGAAGGCACTGGATACTGCAAAGGCTATGGGCCCTGACAATATTCCGGCAATATTACTGAACATCTGTGCTCCAGAACTGGCTGTGCCCCTAGCCAAGCTGTTCCAGTACAGCTACAACACTGACATCTACTCGGCAATGTGGAAAATTGCCCACGTATGTCCTGTACACAAAAAGCAGGACAAGTCCAACCCGGCCAATTACTGCCCCGTCAGCCTACTCTCAATCATCAGTAAAGTGATGGAAGGTGTCATCAACAGTGCCATCAAGCGACACTTGCTTAGTAATAACCTGCTCAGTGATGCTCAGTTTGGGTTCTGCCAGGGCCACTCAGCTCTTGACCTCATTACAACCTTGGTTCAAACATGGACAAAAGAGTTGAACTCCAGAGGTGAAGTGAGAGTGACTGCCCTTGACATCAAGGCAGCATTTGAGCGAGTACGGCATCAAGGAGCCCTAGCAAAACGGAGGTCAATGGGAATCAGGAGGAAAACCCTCCGCAGGCTGGAGTCATTCCTAGCGCAAAGGAAGATGGTTGTGGTTGTTGGAGATCAATCATCTGAGCTCCAGGACATCACTGCAGGAGTTCCTCAGGGTAGTGTCCTAGGCCCAACCATCTTCAGCTGCTTCATCAATTACCTTCCTTCAATCATAAGGTCAGAGGTGGGGATGTTCGCTGATGATTGCACAATGTTCAGCACCATTTGTGACTCCTCAAATATTGAAGCAGTCTGTGTAGAAATGCAGCAAGACCTGTACAATGTTTATTTATTTATTTAGAGATACAGCACTGAAACAGGCCCTTCGGCCCACCGGGTCTGTGTCGACCATCAACCACCCATTTATACTAACCCTACACTAATCCCATATTCCTACCACATCCCCACCTGTTCCTATCTTCCCCTACCACCTACCTATACTAGGGGCAATTTATAATGGCCAATTTACCTATCAACCTGCAAGTCTTTAGTGGTGGGAGGAAACAGGAGCACCCAGCGAAAACCCACGCAGACACAGGGAGAACTTGCAAACTCCACACAGGCAGTACCCAGAATTGAACCCGGGTTGCTGGAGCTGTGAGGCTGCAGTGCTAACCACTGTGCCACCCAAATATCCAGGCTTGGGCTGATAAGTGGAAAGTAACATTTGCGACACACAAGTGCCAGGCAATGACCATCTCCAACAAGAGAGAATGTAACCATCTCCCCTTGACATTCAATGGCATTACCATCGCTGAATTCCCCACTATCAACATCCTAGGGGTGACTATTGACCAGAAACTGAACTGGAGTAGCCATATAAATGCCGTGGCTACAAGAGCAGGTCAGAGGCTAGGAATCCTGAGGCGAGTAACTCACCTCCTGACTCCCCAAAGTCTGTCCACCATCTACAAGGCACAAGTCAGGAGTGTGATGGAATACTCTCCACTTGCCTGGATGGGTGCAGCTCCAACAACACTCAAGAAGCTCGACACCATCCAGGACAAAGCAGCCCGCTTGACTGGCACACCATCTACAAACATTCACTCCCTCCACCACAGACGCACAGTGGCAGCAGTGTGTACCATCGACAAGATGCACTGCAGCAATGCACCACGGCTCGTTCAACAGCACCTTCCAAATCCAAAATAAAAATATAACTTTTCCTGTTTCATGTGTCAAGCATACAACCCTGCACAACTTTTTAAACTGTTAAATGTATAAATTCTTCTTCTCTCCAATTTGTTTATTTATATTGAAATTATTGTGACAAAGTACAGTGGAAGCCCCACAAGCCAGTAGACTGCAGGCTGAATTCTGGATATGTGCTGTTAGCTGATGTTGTTACGATCCCAATAGGGCCCGTTTTAAAAAGAGAAAGTCGAATTCCAGTTCACTTCTCCTGGGACCAATTCAAAGTGTACCACAGCACTTAGGAATTCACTTTGATTTCCTTCGTTTCTCAGCTGTATTCTGAGGGATGAGATCACCTCCTGAATCTGGACTTCCCAGCTTGAGCAAGGGGCTGCCTCAAGACAGAAACACCCCTGGTTCCGAAGGGCTCTTTGCTCCCAAATCCAACTAACTTCCAAAAGCCAACTTGCATTTCAAAAAGTCAACTACTTGTCTGACTGACTGTGTCAGCAAGCACACAGATCGAAAAACTAACAGACACCTCCTGCACCATCTATCTCCATAGCTATGTGGTACATATGGGTGTTCCAGATAGCAATTTAAACTAATTGTTTCGAACTCTCTATTTTCTCTTTTGATCTGGGAAAATTATATGAATAGTTTAAACCCCTGACTGAGGTATATGCAGCCACAGCATCTTCAAGTTAAGAAGGGTTTCCATTGTGTAGGTTCTTTATATTTCTCAATATGACCTTACTAAATAAACATGAGCTACCCATTGATTTGTAACTGCCCTAGGTTTGTTTGCCAGCTTCTCAAACCAGGTGGCTTCATTTGTCTTGCATTTAAAAAAAAATCAGTTCCCAAATTAAAAGTTACTGCTAGAAAATTAATGCAAACCATGAACCAGGTGATCATAACAATATGAGCAGGGGAGGTGATTCATGAGGTACAATTTATCTTGGTAGCCCAAATCTAAGGAGGGGAAAAAACCAGAAACAAAGAGAGAAAATGCTGGAAATACTCAGCAGATCTGGCAGCATCTGTGGAGACAGAAACAAAGTTAATGTTTCAGTTCGGTGACCTTTCATTTTAAAAAATCGGTGTGGGTTCCCATATTACTTTCCTCTGTAGGAAGCAGTGTTGTGTGCACCTCAGGCAAAGACAGAGTGTGGCCTGATCATGGTGTTGCGTACCATGGCCAAGTAATAAGATATTCACCGTCTAGGCTGACATGAAGAATAGTCACTTGGATGAAATATCAGAGGGCTATTAGAAACCATACAGGAGCCACGTCTTCAGGAGATAAGGATGGGAAAATGGGCAAGAAAATTCGTCGGAAAAAAAAACAAAAGTTGTGGAATACATTTCTAACATCCGAGTAACCTGAAACAACCTTCTGCTATGTGGTCATTCTTTCAGAATTAATTCTTTGGCCTCCTTATCTCGAGAGACAATGGGTAAACGCCTGGAGGTGGTCAGTGGTTTGTGAAGCAGCGCCTGGAGTGGCTATAAAGGCCAATTCTAGAGTGACAGGCTCTTCCACAGGTGCTACAGAAAAATTTGTTTGTCGGGGCTGTTACACAGTTGGCACTCCCCTTGCGCCTCTGTCTTTTTTCCTGCCAACTACTAAGTCTCTTCGACTCGTCACATTTTAGCCCCGTCTTTATGGCTGCCCGCCAGCTCTGGCGAACGTTGGCAACTGACTCCCACGACTTGTGATCAATGTCACAGGATTTCATGTTGCGTTTGCAGACGTCTTTAAAGCGGAGACATGGACGGCCGGTGGGTCTGATACCAGTGGCGAGCTAGCTGTACAATGTGTCTTTGGGGATCCTGCCATCTTCCATGCGGCTCACATGGCCAAGCCATCTCAAGCGCCGCTGACTCAGTAGTGTGTATAAGCTGGGGATGTTGGCCGCCTCGAGGACTTCTGTATTGGAGATACGGTCCTGCCACCTGATGCCAAGGATTCTCCGGAGGCAGCGAAGATGGAATGAATTGAGACGTCGCTCTTGGCTGACATATGTTGTCCAGGCTTCGCTGCCATAGAGCAAGGTACTGAGGACACAGGCCTGATACACTCGGACTTTTGTGTTCCATGTCAGTGCGCCATTTTCCCACACTCTCTTGGCCAGTCTGGACATAGCAGTGGAAGCCTTTCCCATGCGCTTGTTGATTTCTGCATCTAGAGACAAGTTACTGATGATAGTTGAGCCTAGGTAGCTGAACTCTTGAACCACTTCCAGAGAGTGGTTGCCAATATTGATGGATGGAGCATTTCTGACGTCCTGCCCCATGATGTTCGTTTTCTTGAGGCTGATGTTTAGGCTAAATTCATTGCAGGCAGCCGCAAACCTGTCGATGAGACTCTGCAGGCACTCTTCAGTGTGAGATGTTAAAGCAGCATCGTCAGCAAAGAGGAGTTTCCTGATGAGGACTTTCCGTACTTTGGACTTCGCTCTTAGACGGGCAAGGTTGAACAACCTGCCCCCTGATCTTGTGTGGAGGAAAATTCCTTCTTCAGAGGACTTGAACGCATATGAAAGCAGCAGGGAGAAGAAAATCCCAAAAAGTGTGGGTGCGAGAACACAGCCCTGTTTCACGCCACTCAGGATAGGAAAGGGCTCTGATGAGGAGCCACCATGTTGAATTGTGCCTTTCACATTGTCATGGAATGAGGTGATGATACTTAGTAGCTTTGGTGGGCATCCAATCTTTTCTAGTAGTCTGAAGAGACCACGTCTGCTGACTAGGTCAAAGGCTTTGGTGAGATCAATGAAAGCAATGTAGAGGGGCATCTGTTGTTCACGGCATTTCTCCTGTATCTGACGAAGGGAGAACAGCATGTCAACGGTCGATCTCTGCATGAAAGCCACATTGTGCCTCAGGGTAGACGCGCTCGGCCAGCTTCTGGAGCCTGTTTAGAGCGACTCGAGCAAAGACTTTCCCCACTATGCTGAGCAGGGAGATTCCACGGTAGTTGTTGCAGTCACCGCGATCACCTTTGTTTTTATAGAGGGTGATGATATTGGCATCGCGCATGTCCTGGGGTACTGCTCCCTCGTCCCAGCACAGGCATAGCAGTTCATGTAGTGCTGAGAGTATAGCAGGCTTGGCACTCTTGATTATTTCAGGGGTAATGCTGTCCTTCCCAGGGGCTTTTCCGCTGGCTAGAGAATCAATGGCATCACTGAGTTCCGATTTGGTTGGCTGTATGTCCAGCTCATCCATGACTGGTAGAGGCTGGGCTGCATTGAGGGCAGTCTCAGTGACAGCATTCTCCCTGGAGTACAGTTCTAGGTAGTGCTCAACCCAGCGGTCCATTTGTTTGCGTTGGTCAGTGATTATGTCCCCTGATTTAGATTTGAGGGGGGCGATCTTCTTGATGGTTGGCCCAAGAGCTCTCTTAATGCCATCATACATTCCTCTGCTGTTTCCGGTGTCTGAGGCCAGCTGAATATGACTGCATAGGTGTTGCCAGTAGTCATTTGCGCAGCGCCTGGCTGTTCTTTGTGCAGTGCTTTTGGCTGCTTTAAGTGCTGCGGATGTTAAATATGGTATAAAAAAGTAATTGAATTGTGGGTAGTAGCACAGCTATTCTAGTTAGAATTCTAATCTCACTGAGTGTTTTCTGTTGGTCGAAGGAATAATTTGTTATGAATATTTTGAAACAACAACTTGCCTTTGGTGTAATGAAATAAATGCCCCTTGGCATAGATTAAAAAAATGATAGCCAAAGAAGCAGATTTCAGGACAGATGACCAAAAGCTTAGTCAAAGAGGTAGATTTTAAGGAATGTTTTAAAGGAGGAGAGAGAGAAAGCTGGAGAGGCAGAGAGGTTTAGGGAAGGAATTCCAGAGTTTAGGGCCTAGAGAACTGATCATGAGTCACTCTCTGGAAGACAAGAGGGTTAAAGGAGAAGATGGGAGAGAAAAATGGAAACCATTTCATTCAATTGTGATGCAAATACCAGCATAATTTTATTTTCACTGTCTAATACATTCATAAACTAAGCACCTGTTCTCTATCTGAGCTTTCTGGACACTGATGCTCCTGAACTCCACCTAAACTGCCAGTGGGGGAGAGGCAGTTTGACACAGCACATTGATGCCACACACTGTTTGGATTGTCGCTTTGCATCTGCAATTATTTTCCATACACTCAGTTTGGGAGCAAATGTGAAGATTCAGTCATCAAATTGGACTGACCAAAGATGTCATTAGCACTGGTCAGTGCACTATTGCTGTGCCACGTCAAATAGCTGTCTGCTCGTTGTCTCATTCAGGTTTTCCTGTGCAAAGTCCAACCAACTGAAATTTTTGCTTTTGACATAGTGTTTTCCCAGTTAGAACCTACTCATTCACTTTTAATCTAAAGCCATATGACCCATAGACATCTGCTCATTGTAGCACGCAGGCCATTCCTTCTCACAACTTCAGTGCTGATCACTGTCATTCCAGCTTATGCCAAATATCCTCTGCATTGCAAAATCAGACAGCCTCTGTCAGGGTCCTGCTCTCTGCCATATACAGAGGTGTGAGAGACACATTTTATATTTGATATGCCTTTTGCCTTCCCAAATCTTTCTGTAGTCTACAACAGTAGAGCAAATTAACTTGAATGCACATGTGTAAGAGGTCGCCCCTTTATATCATGAATTAACATCCATCACAAAAAGATGTAGAGAGCAAAGTCTGATGATGCAGCATGCTGTTGTATTACATGCTGTTCATGTGTTTACAGTTGTGGTTTCCCCACATGAGTTCCTGATTGTGGTTGGAACAGATTAAGAGGAAGAGGAAGAAAATTGGCTCTCCCTGTGTTTGGGGGCATTGAAGGCTGGACAGAAAAAAAATATATAAAAATGGAAAACATTTCAAATAGAAAGTAACAAATGTAAATAGCACTGCACATAGCAAAACAATTAAAATGGCAAGAAGTATTGTTCTTAAAAAAACAGTAATCTCCTGTTGCATTACTCAAAATTGCTTTTAAAACACCCTGTCTCAATGTCACCCCCCTCTCTCTCTGCCTTCCGCTCTTCCTCTTTCTGCCTCCCCTCTCTGCCTTTCCCTCACTCTCTGCCCCTCTCTCTCTGCCTCCCCCCTCTCTCTCTGCCTCCCCTCTCTCTGCCTCCCCCTCTCACTCTGTCTCCCTTCCTCCCTCGCGCTCGCCCTTCCCCTCCCTCGCGCTCGTCCTTCCCCTCCCTCGCGCTCACCCTTCCCCTCCCTCGCGCTCGCCCTTCCCCTCCCTCGCGCTCTCTCTTCCCCTCCCTCGCGCTCTCTCTTCCCCTCCCTCGCGCTCGCCCTTCCCCTCCCTCGCGCTCGCCCTTCCCCTCCCTCGCGCTCGTCCTTCCCCTCCCTCGCGCTCGCCCTTCCCCTCCCTCGCGCTCGCCCTTCCCCTCCCTCGCGCTCTAACTTCCCCCCCTTCCCCCTCTCTTTCTCTTTCTCTCTCTTTTCCTCTCCCTCTCTCTCTCTCTTTCTCTCTCTCTCCGCCAACTCCATCTCTCTCTCTCCGCCGACTCCATCTCTCCCTCTCTCTCCGCCGACTCCATCTCTCTCTCTCTCTCTCCGCCGACTCCATCTCTCTCTCTCTCTCTCCGCCGACACCATCGCTCTCTCTCCGCCGACACCATTTCTCTCTCTCTCCGCCGACCTCATCACTCTCTCTTTCCGCTGACCCCATCGCTGTCTCTCTCTCTCCTGACACTATTTCTCTCTCTCTCTCTGCCTGCCTTCTCCATCTCTCTGTCTCCCTCCCTCTCTGCCTACTCCATCTCTCTCTCTCTCTCTCTCTCTCTGCCGACACCATCTCTCTCTCCCTGCCTGCTCCATTCCTCTCTTGCTCTCTGCCTATTCCATCTCTCTCTCTCCAGTACTACTCGGGAGGGTTTAAACTAGTCTTGCAGGGGGGTGGTACCCAAAGTAGTAGTCTCTCAGATGAGATAGTTGAGGTAAATGTAGAGGTTAAAGCAAGCAAGTTCAGTAGGCAGGCTGGGCAGGGGCAGGGGCAGGACAGGGAACATGGAAGGTCTGGTAGGCTAAACTGCAATTTACTTTAATGCAAGAAGCTTTACAGGTAAGGCAGATGAACTCAGAGCATGGATTGGTACATGGGATTGTGATGATATAGCTATTACGGAAACGTGGTTGAGAGATGGACAGGACTGGCAGCTCAATGTTCCGGGGTGCCGATCCTTCCGGCGTGACAGAGGTGGAGGTAAGAGAGGAGGGGGAGTTGCACTATTGATTAAGGAGGACATCACGGCAGTACTTAGAGAGGATATCCCGGGGGGAATGTCCAGCGAGGCCATATGGGTAGAACTTAGAAATTAGAAAGGGGTGATCACTTTGATTGGATTATACTATAGGCCCCCCAATAGTCAGAGGGAAGTGGAGGAGCATATAATTAGGGAAATCACAGATAGGTGTAGGAATTATAGGATTGTAATAGGTGATTTTAACTTCCCTAATATTGACTGGGACTGCCTTAGTGCTAAGGGATCAGATGGGGAAGAATTTGTTAAGTGTGTCCAGGATAGTTTTCTGAAGCAGTATGTGGATGGCCCTACTAGAGAAGGGGCTACACTCGACCTCCTCTTAGGAAATGAGGCTGCGCAGGTGGTTGATGTGTCAGTGGGGAGCACTTTGGGACCAGTGACCATAACTTTATTAGCTTCAAGATAGTTATGAAAAAGGATAGCACTGGTCCTCAGGTTGAAGTCCTAAATTGGGGGAAGGCTAATTTCAATGACATCAGACAGAAACTCTCAAAAGTTGAATGGGGGAGGCTGTTTATAGGTAAAGGGACGTCTGGCAAGTGGGAGGCTTTTAAAAGTGAGATAGGAAGAGTCCAGGGCTGGCATGTTCCTGTTAGATGGAAGGGCAAGGCTGGCAAGTTTAGGGAACCTTGGTTGACGAGGGATATTGAAGGTCTGGTGAGGACAAAGAAGGAGGCATATGTCAGGTATAGGCAGCAAGGATCGAGCAAGTCCCTTGGAGTATAGGGGATGTAGGAGTACACTTAAGAAGGAAACTAGGAGGGCGAAAAGGGGCCATGAGATTTCCCTGGCAGATAAGATAAAGGAGAATCCTAAAAGATTCTCTAAGTTTATTAAGAGTAAAAGGGTAGCTAGGGAGAGAATAGGTCCCCTTAAGGATCAGTGTTGCAATCTATGTGTGGAGCCACAGGAAATGGGCGAGGTCAGAAATGAATATTTCCCGTCCGTATTTACCGTGGAGAATGTCATGGAAGCTAGTGAGTTCAAGGGAGGGAACAGCGATATCCTGGAGCGTATCAACATTACAAAGGAGGAGGTGTTGGAGGTTTTGAAGGATATTAAGGTGGATAAATCCCCAGGGCCTGACCAGGTGCATCCCAGGATGCTCTAGGAAGCAAGGGAGGAGATTGCTGGGGCCCTGGCAGAGATTTTTGTATCATCATTAGCCATGGGCGAGGTACTGGAAGACTGGAGGATAGTTAATGTGTCTTTATTTAAGAAGGGCAACAGGGATAAGCCAAGGAACGACAGGCCGGTGAGCCTTACATCAGTGGTGGGAAAGTTATTGGAAGGGATTCTGAGAGACAGGATTTATATGCATCTGGAAAGGCATGGTCTGATTAGGCATGGCTTTGTGCGTGGGAAATCATGTCTCACGAATTTGATTGAGTTTTTCGAAGAGGTAACCAAGAGGATTGACGAGGGCAGGGCGATGGATGTTGTCTACATGGACTTTAGCAAGGCCTTTGACAAGGTCACGCATGATAGGCTGGTCCAGAAGGTTCAAACACATGGGATCCAGGGTGAGCTAGAAAATTGGATACAAAATTGGCTTGGTGATAGGAGGCAGAGGGTGGTAGTGGAGGGTTGTTTTTCAGACTGGAGGCCGGTGACCAGTGGTGTGCCACAGGGATTGGTGCTGGGCCCTCTGTTGTTTGTCATATATATTAATGACTTGGAAGTGAATGTAAGAGGCATGATTAGTAAGTTTGCAGATGACACCAAAATTGGTGGTACAGTGGACAGTGAAGAAGGTTGTCTAAGGTTACAACAGGATATAGATGAACTGGGAAAGTGGGAAAGGGATTGGCAAATGGAATTTAACGCAGACAAGTGTGAAGTGATGCATTTTGGGAGGTTAAACCAGGGCAGGACATATACAGTGAATGGCAGGGCCCTGGGAGTGTTGTTGAGCAGAGAGACCTTGGGGTGCAAGTACATAGTTCCCTGAAAGTGGCAACACAGGTAGACAGGGTGGTGAAGAAGGCGTATGGCATGCTTGCCTTCATTAGCCGAGGCATTGATTACAAGAGTTGGGACGTCATGTTACAGTTGTACATAACGTTGGTTAGGCTGCATTTGGAGTACTGTGTGCAGTTTTGGTTGCCGCACTACGGGAAAGATGTGATTAAGCTAGAGAGGGTGCAGTAAAGATTCACAAGGATGTTGCCTCGTCTGGAGGGCGTGAGTTATAAAGAGAGATTGGATAGGCTGGGTCTGTTTTCCCTGGAGCAAAGGAGGCTGATAGAGGTATATAAAATTGAGAGGCATAGATAGGGTAGATAGCCAGAGTCTGTTTCCCATGGTAGGGGTGATGAAAACTAAAGGGCATAGATTTAAGGTGAGGGGGAGGAGGTTTAAAGGGGATCAAAGGGGTAAATTTTTCACTCAAAGAATAGTGGGTATCTGGAATGAGCTGCCTGAGGAGATGGTGGAGGCAGGAACAGTAGCAACATTTAAGAGGCATCTGGACAGGTACTTGAATGAGCAAGGCATAGAGGAATATGGAATTAATGCAGGCAGGTGGGATTAGTATAGATAGGCATTATGGTTGGCATGGACACAGTGGGCCGAAGGGCCTGTTTCTATGCTGTACGACTCTATGACTCTAAGACTCTTTCTGTCTCTCTGCCTACTCCATCTCTCTCGCTCTCTCTCTCTCTCCCTCTCTCTCTGCTTACTCCATCTCTCTCTCTTTTACTCTCTCTCTGCCTACTCCATCTATCTCGCTCTCTCTCTCTGCTTACTCCATCTCTCTCTTTTACTCTCTCTCTGCCTACTCCATCTCTCTCGCTCTCTCTGCCTGCTCCATCTCTCTCGTGCTCTCTCTCTCTCTGCCTGCTCCATCGCTATCTCTCTCCCTCTCTCTCTCTCTCTGCCTGCTCCATCGCTCTCTCTCTCTCTCTCTCTCTCTCTCTGCCTGCTCCATCGCTCTCTCTCTCTCTCTCTGCCTGCTCCATCGCTCTCTCTCTCTCTCTGCCTGCTCCATCACACTCGCTCTCTCTCTCTCTCTCTGCCTGCTCCATCGCTCTCTCTCTCTCTCTCTCTGCCTGCTCCATCACTCTCTTGCTCTCTCTCTCTGCCTGCTCCATCGCGCTCTCTCTCTCTCTGCCTGCTCCATCGCTCTCTCTCTCTCTGCCTGCTCCATCTCTCTCTCTCTCTCTGCCTGCTCCATCACACTCTCTCTCTCTCTCTCTCTGCATGCTCCATCACTCTCGCTCTCTCTCTCTCCATCTCTCGCTGCCTGCTCCATCTCTCGCTGCCTGCTCCTTCTCTCTCTCTCTCTGCCTATTCTATCACTCTCTCTCTGTCTCCTTGCCGATACCATCTCTGTCTCTCTCTTTCTTTCTCTCTCTCTCTCTCTGCCGACACCATCACTCTTCTCTCTCTGCCTACTCCATCTCTCTCTCTCTCTCTGTCAACCCCATGTCTCTCTCTCTCTCTCTCTCACCATGGTATGGCCCTCGCACCCTATCTGTTCTCAGATCTGTATCTCTGTTGTCATAGTGTCATTAGATTTATACAGCAAGGAAACAGACCCTTCGGCCCTTCATGTCTATGCCGGCCATCGAGCACCTATCTATGCTAATCCCATTTTTCAGCAGTTGGCTGATAGTCTTGTAAGCTATGGTGTTTCAAGTGCTCATCTAAATACTTCTTAAATGTTGTGAGGGTTCCTGCCTCTACCACCCCATCAGGCAGTATGTTCCAGATTCCAACCACCCTCTGGGTGAAATTTTTTTTCCTCAAATCCCTTCTAAACCTCCTGCCCCTTACCTTAAATCTATGCCCTTGCTTATTGACACCTCTGCTAAGGGGAAAAGTTTCTCCCTATCTACCCTATCTATGCCCCTCAGAATTTTGTATGCCTCAATCAGGTTCCCCCTCAGCCTTCTCTGCTCTAAGGAAAACAAATCTAGCCTATCCAGTCTCTCTTCATAGCTGAAATGCTCCATCCCAGGCAACATACTGGTGAATCTTCTCTGCACCCTCTCTAGTGCAATCACATCCTTCCTATCGTGTGGTGCCCAGAACTGTACACAATACTCCAGCTGTGGCCTAACTAGCACTTTATACAGCTCCATCATAACCTCCCTGCTCTTATATTCTATGCCTCGGCTAATAAAGGCAAGTATCCCATATGCCTTCCTAACCACCTTATCTACCTGTGCTGCTACCTTCAGTCATCTATGGACAAGTACACCAAGGTCCCTCTGACCCTCTGTACTTCCTAGGGTCCTACCATCTATTGTATATTCCCTTGTCTTGTTAGTCCTCCCAAAATGCATCACCTCACACTTCTCAGAATTAAGTTCCATTTGCCACTGCTCTGCCCATCTTACTAGTCAATCTATATCGTCCAGTAATCTAAGACTTTCCTCCTCACTATTTATGACACCACCAATTTTCATGTCATCTGTGAAAATACTGATCATACCTCCTAAATCGTCATGTCTAAATCATTAATGTACACTACAAACAGCAAGGGTCCCATCACCGATCCCTACGGTACACCACTGGTCACAGGCTTCCAATCGCAAAAACAACCCACGACCATCACCCTGTGCCTCCTGCCACTAAGCCAATTTTGGATCCAATTTGCCAAATTGCCCTGGATCCCGTGGGCTCTTACCTTCTTAATCAGTCTCCCATGCAGGACCTTATCAAAAGCTTTACTGAAGTCCATGTAGACTGCATCAACTGCTTTACCCTCATCTACACATCTAATCACCCCCTCCAAAAATTCGATCAAGTTTGTCAGACATGATCTCCCCATGACATAGCCATGCTGACTATCCTTGATTAATCCCTGCCTTTCCAAGTGGAGATTAATCCTGTCCCTCAGAATTTTTTCCAATAGTTTCCCAACCACTGATGTTAGACTCACTGGCCTGTAATTACCTGGTTTATCCCTGCTACCCTTCTTGAATAATGGTACCATATTTGCTGTCCTCCAATCCTCTGGTACCTCTCCTGTGGCCAGAGAGGATTTGAAAATTTGTCTCTCTCCTTCCTTGCCTCACATAACAGCCTGGGATACATCTAATCTGGGCCTGGGGATTTATCCACTTTTAAGCCTGCTAAAACGCTAATAATTCCTCACTTTCAACGCTAATTTGTTCAAGTATATTACAATCCCCCTCCCTGATCTCTACACCGACATCGTCCTTCTCCATAGTGAACACAGATGAACAGTAATCATTTAAAACATCACCTACGTCCTCCAGCTCGACATACAGATTGCCACTTTGGTTCCCAATGGGCCCTGCTCTGGTTATCCTCTTGCCCTCAATATACTTATAAAATGCCTTGGGATTTTCCTTTATCTTGCCCGCCAGTGTTTTTTCATGCCCCCTCTTCGCTCTCCTAATTACTGTTTTGTAAGTTCCCCCCCCCCCCCACTTTCTATACTCTCGGGCCTCCGCTGTTTTCAGCACTCTGAATCTGCCATAAGCCTCCCTTTTTTTTCCTTCTCCAATCCTCTATATCCCTTGACATCCAAGGTTCCCTGGACTTGCTGGTCCTACCCTTCACCTTTACAGGAACATGTTGGACCTGAACTCCTCTATTTCCTCTTTGAATGACTCCCACTGGTCTGACGTAGACTTTCCTACAAGTAGCTGCCCCCAGTCCACTTTAGCCAGATCCTGTTTTATCAAATTGAAATCTGCGTTCCCTCAATTCAGTACCTTTATTTCCGGTCCATCTTTGTGCTTTTCCATAACTACCTTAAACCTTACAGAGTTATGGTGACTATCCCCAAAATACTCCCCCACCGACACTTCTACCACTTGTCCGGCTTCATTCCCTAGGATTAGGTCCAGTACTGCCCCTTCTATTGTAGGACTTTCTATGTGCTGGCTCAAGATGCTCTCCTGCATACATTTTAATAATTCCGCCTCCTTTAAGCCTTTTGCTCTAAGACTATCCCAGTTAATATTGGGGAAGTTGAAATCCTCTACTATTATTCCCCTATTATTTTTACACCTTTCTGAGATTTACCTTCATATCTGCTCCTCTATCTCTCCCTGACTATTTGGAGTGCTGTAGTAACTTCCAGCCAAGTGATTGCCACTTTTTTGTTTTTAAGTTCTAGCCATATGGTCTCATTTGAGGAACCTTCTAAGATATCATCCCCCCCTTACTGCAGTAATTGACTCCTTGATCAATAGTGCAATGTTACCTCCTCTTTTACAGCCCCCCACCCGCACCTGTCACACCTGAAGATTCTATACCCTGGAATATTGAGCTGCCAGTCCTGCCCTTTCCTCAACCATGTCTCTGTGATAGCAATAATATCATATTCCCATGTGTTAATCAATGCCCTCAATTCATCTGCCTTACTTGTAAGACTCCTTGCGTTAAAATAGATGCAATCCAGCCTTGCAGTATTCGCTTGTGCCTTAACAGGTCTATATTTGCTCTGCCTTTCAGACTGACTTAGTTTCTCCTCTATATTTGGCTGTGCATCACCCCCTACTGTACCTCTGCTCTGTATCCCATCCCCCTGCCAAATTAGTTTAAACCCCACCCCCAACAGCACTAGCAAATCTCCCAGCAACCCGTCTAACTTGTACAAGTCCCACCTTTGCCAGAAACAGACCCGGTGATCCAGGAAACTAAAGCCCTCCCTCCTGCACCATCTTTTCAACCACGCATTCATCTGCTCTATCCTCCTATTCCTATACTCACTAGCACGTGGCACTGGGAGTAATGCAGAGATTATAACCTTTGAGGTTCTGTTTGTTAATCTGTTACCTAGCTCCCTAAATTCTTGTTGCAGGACCTCATCCCTCTTTCTACCTATGTCATTGGTACCAATGTGAACCACAACCTCTGACTGTTCACCCTCCCCCTTCAGAATGTCCTGCAGCCACTCCGTGACATCCTTGACACAAGCACCATCCAGGACAAAGATGGCACCCCATAAACCATCTTCAACATTTATTCCCTTCACCATCATGTATTGTGGCAGCAGTGTGTACCATGTACAAGATGCACTGCAGCAACGCACCAAGGCTGCTTAGACAGCACCTTCCAAACCCGCGACCTCTACCACCTAGAAGGACAAAGACACCACCACCTACAATTACCCCTCCAAGCCACACGCCATCCTTGGAACTATATTGCCATTCCTTCACTGCCGCTGGGTCAAAATACTGGAATTCCCTTTCTCACAGTACTGTGGGTGTACCTACACCCCAAGGATTGCAGCGGTTCAAGAAGACAGCTCACCACCATCTTCTCAAGGGCAATAAATGCTGGCCCAGCCAGCGTTGCCAACATCCCATGAACGAATCAAAAAAAATGTTTAATTGAGCTTTTGTTTCTAGTAGATGTATGTTGCCCATGTTTCACAGCCATACAGCAAGATGCTGAGAACACAGGCCTTATGAAACATCAGCTTGGTGCTATCCTATGCGTGTTTCCCGGGTCAGCCAAAGGTGGTAGCTGCTTTCCCTGTGCGTGTATCGAGCTTAGCGTCAACGGACAGACTGTCTGTCACCGTGGACCCAAGGTAGCAGAATTTGCTAACGACTTCCAGTGGGGGGGTGTTTAGTGTGATCAGGTGCAGAAATACAACACCTTGTCCCATGACCGTGGTTTTCTTGATGCTTATTGTCATGGAGAAATTCGTCACCATCCCCTGCCTGCTGCACGCTGTAATCCTTGCCAACTGTGGTCAAGCAAGGCTGTGTCATCGCACCAAAACTCTTTTCCATCTTCCTCACCACAACACTTCACCTCATCTCCATGAAGCTTCCTGTCCTCTACAGGACAAGCGGGAAACTATTTAACTTACGTCGCCTCCAGTCCAGAACCAAGCTCACCCCATCTGTGTATGAAAGAATGGGCCTTAGGCTAAACATCCGGAAGACAAAGGTCCTCAACCAGCCTTCTCCCAAAGCGCAACACTGCCAACCACCCCCCCCCCCCCCCCCCCACCGCCACCCGACTATCAAGATCCACAGCGAACCATTAGACAATGTGGAGGACGTCTCATGCCTTGGGAGCCTTCTCTCAGCAAGGGCAGACATCGACAATGAATCTCAACATCGCCTCCAGTGTGCCAACGCAGCCTTCAGTTGTCTGCCGAAAAGAGTGTTTGACGATAAAGACCTCAAACCTGGCACAAAGCTCATGGTCTACAGGACCGCAGTGTTAACTGCCCTCCTGTATGCATCGGCAACATAGACACTGTACAGCAGACATCTCAAAGCCTTGGAGAGGTATCATCAGCACTGCATCTGCAAGATCCTGCAAATTCAGTGACAGGACAGGCGCTCCAATATCAGTGTCCTCTCTCAGGACAACATTTTTAAAAATTCATTCATGGGATGTGGGTGTTGCTGGCCAGGCCGGCATTTGTTGCCCATCCTTAATTGCCCTTGAGAAGGTGGTGGTGAGCTGCCTTCTTGAACCGCTGCAGTCCATTTGGGGTAGGTATACCCACAATACTGTAAGGAAGGGAGTTCCAGGATTTTGACCCAGCGACAGTGAAGGAGCGGCGATATAGTTCCAAGTCAGGATGGTGTGTGACTTGGAGGGGAACTTGCAGGTGGTGGTGTTCCCATGCATTTGCTGCCCTTGTCCTTCTAGTTGGTAGAGGTTGCGGGATTGGAAGGTGCTGTCTAAGGAGCCTTGGTGCATTGCTGCAGTGCATCTTGTAGATGGTACACACTGCTGCCACTGTGCGTTGGTGGTGGAGGGAGTGAATGTTTGTAGGTGGGGTGCCAATCAAGCGGGCTTCTTTGTCCTGGATGGTGTCGAGCTTCTTGAGTGTTGTTGGAGCTGCACCCATCCTGGCAAGTGGAGAGTATTCCATCACACTCCTGACTTGTGCCTTGTACATGGTGGACAGGCATCGGGGAGTCAGGAGGTGACTTACTAGCCGCAGGATTCCTAGCCTCTGACCTGCTCTTGTAGCCACGGTATTTATATGGCTACTCCAGTTCAGTTTCTGGTCAATGGTAGCCCCTAGGATGTTGGTAGTGGGGGATTCAGCGATGGTAACACCATTGAATGTCAAGGGGAGATGGTTAGATTCTCTTTTGGTGGAGATGGTCATTGCCTGGCACTTGTGTGGCGCGAATGTTACTTGCCACTTATCAGCCCAAGCCTGGATATTGTCCAGGTCTTGCTGCATTTCTACACAGACTGCTTCAGTATCTGAGGAGTCACGAATGATGCTGAACCTTGTGCAATCATCAGCGAACATCCCCACTTCTGACCTTATGTTTGAAGGAAGGTCATTGATTAATGAGCTGAAGATGGTTGGGCCTAGGACACTACCCTGAGGAACTCCTGCAGTGATGTCCTGGAGCTCAGATGATTGATCTCCAATAATTACAACCATCCAAGATAGTCGCATATCTTAGGACACTCTGTATGGTGAGGTAGCTAGGGCCAGATGACCAGTGTGGTGCCCAAAGCTCTGCCTCGTTCTAATAATTCTGTGATTCAAGGATGCTTGCAAGTGTGACATGAAGGCCCTAAATGCCAACGATTGTATTTGTGAGTCACTAGTTGGCGAAAGAAGGAAATAGCGACACATCCTGTGGACTGGTGTGCACTACCATGATGACCAGTTGCTATAGCAGCTTGGCAACAGGCGCCAATGTCAGAAACAACAACTCACAGTGTCACTGGGCAGCTTCACGTGCAGCACCTCCCTCTCGAGGATTGTGTTCTGATGAAAGGTCATAGACCTTAAACGTTAACTCTGTTTCTGTCTCCACAGATGCTGCCAGATCTGCTGAGTGTTTCCAGCATTTTCTGTTTTTATTTCTGATTTCCAGCATCTGCAGTATTTTGCTTTTGTCTCAAGGATTGGCCTTCACAGCCATCAGCTAAGGTACACCAAGAGAAGACACCCCACCTAAATGGATTGTTTGCTGTGTGTGCATCATCTTTTGTAGATGGCAGGATGCCAACCGACCCAATATCAATCTGTTTAAATAAAGTTGGTTGAGGGATAAATATTGACCTAGATACTGGAGAGAACTCCCCTGCTCTTCTACGAAATATCCATGGGATCTTTTGTGTCCACCTGAGGGGGAAGATGGGGCTGTGGTTTAACGTCTCATTTGAAAGACACCCTCAGTACTGCACTGGAGTGCAGGCCTAGAATTGTGAGTTCAAGTCTCTGGTAGTGGGGCTTCCACCCACAACCTTCTGACTCTAAGTCAAGAATGCAACCACTGAGCAAGGCTGACACTAATAAAGAGTGATGAACATGACACGGAGTGCGCGTATGTGTATATCTATTGACCACGGGATTAGGCTTGTATGTCATGCCCTCCATAGTCAAACAGTATGCCAACTCTCAATGGTTAGGTCCAGGGTTGAGTAATGACCACTTGGAGAGCTGCTGGCAGATTTTGGGAGGCTGGGAATTGGTGTTGGGACTGGAGGTGAGGGAAGAAACTTATGAAGTCACATAGAGAGTTGGCAATATTTTAGTCTGTCAACATACTTTTGTTTTATATTAGAAATATTTTAATTTTCTTCTTGTCTGCTAAGGTTTGACTTGGATAAACCCATCACCAATTTTGAGTCCGCAACATTACTTGCTGGTATGGAGAATGAGCTCTCTTCCCCAGATGTGTACACAAACCCACTTACCCAAGTACAGAAAACTTAAGTTTAGATTGACAGGAGCCAGTGCTTAGAGTTCCCTATGTGTGTGCAGCATACTGCTGGAGTTGAACCAGCTATAATTTGGTCCCTGAGCCAGACAGAGCATCGGTAAATCTCCAACTACTTGTCCATCAGGAACCACACTACCAGTTATTGCATTGGGGGTTTGCAGAGTGATGGGAGTTGAGTGGGAAGAATCCTGACACTCAGTGATAGATCCATCCCTCCAGGTTCCAGCAATGAGCCAGACTGGCTGGTCAATTATTAAAAATCCATGGTGTATTGTGTATCAAATGGCTCTATACTGTTTAGAGAAACAGCCGCCATCCAATGAGTTAATGTCTGTGTATCTTGTGAATTTTTCTACCCTTCCTAGCCCACCAATAATGTCTGCAGCAGTTATTGTGTTTGTTAATATCACAGTCACTCTGATATCTGTTTACTTTTATTTTCAGTGTGCTGTGGACAATATTATTGATGTCTGAAAAAGGACTGAATTGTGGAATTCATTCTCTTAAAATATCTGTAAATTTCCCAGAACCCAATAGAGCTTCAGTGTAGCATAGGGACAGGTGCTTATAGTTGGCGTCTGCAATTCTCCAGAGTCGCCTCCTGGGGGCCCTTTTCTCGTTCGCTCGCTCACTCTCTCTTTTTCTCTCTCACTCACTCACTCCCCTCACCTCTACTCCCTCACTCTCTCACTTTCCCTCTCTCTCTCAGTCCCCCTCGCTTTCTCTCCCCCCCTCCCCTCTTTCCCCCCCCTCCCCTCTTTCCCCCTCTTTCTCCCCCTCTTTCCCCCACTTTCTCCCCCCTCCCTCCCTCTCTCTCTCTCCCCTTCTCTCTCTCTCTCCCCCCTTCTCTCTCCCCCATCTCCCTCCCTCCCTCTCACTCTCCCTCCCTCCCTCTCTCTCTCCCTCCCTCTCTCTCCCCCTCCCTCTCTCTCTCCCTCCCTCCCTCCCTCTCTCTCTCTCTCTCTCCCTCCCTCCATCTCTCCCTCCCTCCATCTCTCCTTCCCTCCATCTCTCCCTCCCTCTCTCTCTCCCTCTCTCTCTCCCTCCCTCTCTCTCTCCCTCCCTCCCTCCCTCTCTCTTTCCCTCCCTCTCTCTTTCCCTCCCTCTCTCTCTCCCTCCCCCTCTCTCTCCCTCCCTCTCTCTCCCCCTCCCTCTCTCTCTCTCTCTTCTTCCCTCCCTCCCTCCCGCTCTGTCTCTCTCTCTCCCTCCCTCCATCTCTCCCTCCCTCCCCACTCTCTCTCTCTCTCTCTCTCTCCCCACCCTCTCTCTCTCTCTCCCCCTTCCTCTCTCCCTCCCTCCCTCCCTCCCTCTCTCTCTCTCTCCCTCCCTCCATCTCTCCCTCCCTCCATCTCTCCTTCCCTCCATCTCTCCCTCCCTCTCTCTCTCCCTCCCTCTCTCTCTCTCCCTCCCTCCCTCCCTCTCTCTTTCCCTCCCTCTCTCTTTCCCTCCCTCTCTCTCTCCCTCCCCCTCTCTCTCCCTCCCCCTCTCTCTCCCTCCCTCTCGCTCTCCCTCCCTCTCTCTCCCCCTCCCTCTCTCTCTCTCTCCTTCCCTCCCTCCCTCCCGCTCTCTCTCTCTCTCCCTCCCTCCATCTCTCCCTCCCTCCCCACTCTCTCTCTCTCTCTCCCTCTCTGCCCCCCACCCTCTCTCTCTCTCTCCCCACCCTCTCTCTCTCTCTCCCCACCCTCTCTCTCCTCCTGCCCCGACCCCTGATTTCCTTCCCTGAAGAAAACGAGTGAACCAGATCGGTTTTTACAACAATCCAATAGTTTCACCATCATCATTACTTAGACTAGTTTTTTAGGTATTTAATTTCTCCCAGCTGCCATAGTGGAATTTGAACCTAGTCCAAACATTTGGATCACCAGTCCAGTAATATTCCCACTATGCTACTGTCTCGAAGTGAAGAGCAGCATCTTTGATAAGTTGTCAGTAGGTAGTCCCCCATCTGTGGAGCCACTTGCCAACTGGTGGAAGAATTTTGTTTGGCTGGGGAGAAGGACAGTTTTGTTCCAATCCTTTGAAGACCATTGTAAAAGGTCTGAGAGATTGCTTAGAGTTGGAAAAAAATGGTTTACACATGGTAGTTTTACACCATAAAGAGCATAGACACAGTCTGCTTCCATGCTTCCTTCCCACACTTGTACGAATAATTGGAGCCCATTCTGGCACATGTGTCTCCACAATGCTGTGCAGTCATGTAACATGACACCCTCAGACTCAGGCTTGAGGTGAAGCTTGCAGGCAGGCATAATCTAGGATCTCCATTTAGACAGTGGCCTCCAACAAGAACAGTGGTAGGCTGAAAAGCAAGTCTGAGGAAACAGCACACAGAGGTCAGCAGTCCCTAAGGATTGTTCTCCCAGGACCTGAAATGTAATACAAGATGTCTCAATTTACCGTACTGTAGCAGAGTGTGTGCATCTTGAGTGTGTGTTTATGTAACTAGACTGAATGTGATAACTGATATTTAATTGTCACAGAGATGTGCATTATAAAATCCTGTGATAGTACAAACTGAAGTGCAGGGATAACCCATCTTCAACCAGGCCTCTGGGAAAGAAACTTTAAATTAAAAGCATATTTGCTCCTGCAATTATTTGAAGTGCAAACTCTCCACTGCAGTCTGAGATTGCTTAGCAGAACAGTCTGTGCCTTAGAACTATATATAGTGACCTGTGAGGGGAATGGTGGAAATAATAATGGGCTAAATTTTAAGAGCCTGCCGCCGATCTCGGTGGCAAGCTCAAAAAATGGCAAGCCGCACACCAAAGAACCGTCGCGATCTCCCACGCAGCAGCTCATTTAATTAGCCACCATGGAGCCTTGCTGCCACCGAGAGGATCGGGCTGGGCCCTCCTGGCATCAGCTTCCATGGCGGGCCGCTGCTGGAATGATCTTCTGCACCCCCCCCCCCCCAACCCCTGGCCACAGAGCCCAACATCATGGGCGTGGTAAAATCCAGCCCAGTGACTTTTGGTGCCATTGAAACTAATGGCTGAAAGGTCTGAACCTGGACTGGGCTCAGTCTCATTAGGATAAGGGTACGAGATGTAAACATGTCAATACTGTCAGAAAGTGAATTAATGATGAGAATCCTGGCTTGACCTAAAGTTTTATTTATTTATTTAGAGATACAGCACTGAAACAGGCCCTTCGGCCCACCGGGTCTGTGCCGATCATCAACCACCCATTTATACTAATCCTACACTAATCCCATATTCCTACCCTATATTCCCCTACCTATACTAGGGGCAAGTTATAATGGCCAATTTACCTATCAACCTGCAAGTCTTTGGCTGTGGGAGGAAACCGGAGTACCCGACGAAAACCCACGCAGACACAGGGAGAACTTGCAAACTCCACACAGGCAGTACCCAGAATTGAACCCGGGTCGCTGGAGCTGTGAGGCTGTGGTGCTAACCACTGCACCACTGTGCCGCCAAGTTCACAGATGGGCAGGAAGCAGGGTCACTGGATAGCAGTCCGGTGTGGGAAACCTGGTTCGAACCTTTGCACTTTGCCTTTCCCCACCCCAACCAAACTGAATCTGTTCTCACCTGACTATGTGCATGTGTGTGTGTACACGTGTGTGCACATATCATTGCACACAAAAACACTTTCCAGTCAGAGCTACTGAGAACTCTGATTTATATTTTCCACGCCAGCCTCACTGCCACTTTAGCCGAGTGTAGCACTTCTACTAGTCTCCCAGCTAGCTTGGCACAGACTGGCTATTGTACACCAGGCCCAATACCAATTGGCAGTAAATCTAATTCAGTAATTGGCAGCAATCTCAGTCACACAGGCCGCAGGGTAACTGATGTTGGGTGGGGTGGGGGGACAGGGTTGGGGTGCAGTGAAAAAAAAAAGTCGCAGTCAGAGGTACTGTCCTGAGGTTGTGGCTGGGGCAGAGTAGACAGAGTCTTGCTCTGCATCTAACCATACTATACCTGATCTGGGACTGTTTGGTACTGATACTGAGGTGGCTGAAAATGGAAAGGTGTTCGATTTCCCTGCACTCATATCACTTGCTTATATAAGCTGAAAAATCATTTAAAAAAAAGTCACAAGCTATTGCAGTAAGTATATAATCCTACAATCAGCCTGCTTCTCAGTGCACAGTCTGTACAGTGATAAATGCCACAAGCCTGCTGGCCTACACTGGTGTATAAACATAATACAATAACCATCAACCACTCCAGAATAGTTTTACCTGACTACCGTAATGTCTAAAAATAGCAAATGCATTTAAGACATTTCCCAACATGCATTGCAGTAATTTTGTTTTGAATAATCACCTGAAATGTGTCTTTTACTGTCTGTTTTAAGGGTACATGGCACAGTTTGAGTAGCTTTTGCACACAGTTTCCATGCTAACTTGAATGTTAATGGCGTGAGATGTTATTCCTTCGCTTCTTTTAAATGAACGTTGAACTAACATGGAATTATGCTAATCGATTGTAGTTTGTTTTAGTCTAAAAAATAAATCCATGTATATATACTTTGTTGAGTTTGCCATTCAGAACTTGTATGGGGATACATTGGCACATTCAGATTGTTGGTAAAGTTGAACATGCACTACCAACAGAATACTTCGGACAGGGTGGTCCAACATACGGCCCGTGGGCCAGGATCCGGCCTGCCAAAGGTTTCCAGCCGGCCCGTGGATGTAAACTGTACCAGGGGGCCACTCCTCATCCTTGCCAGGTGTCCGTGACTGGAGATGAGAAATTTCCCATTGTCGTCTTCTTGCAGACCAGCTTTTTAAAAAAAAATGTCGCAAGTCAGTTTCACAGCTGACAGCTGCTGACGTTGGAAACAGCCGTTTCCCAACTGCAGACAGATTTGGGTTTTTCTGGCGGTCTTTTTAAAAAAAAGTTGGAATACGCCGGAAAACCCTGAATCTGCCCGAAGTTGGGAAATGGCTGTTCCCGATGTCAGCAGCAGTTAGCTGTGAAACTGACTTGTGACTTTTTAAAAAACTAATCAACCATCTGCTGAGCATTCCCACTCTCTGCAACTGTCAGAGAGAGAGAAGGGGGGGGGGGGGGTGGGTGGACAGAGAGAGAGAGGGGGAGGGGGAGGGGGAGAGAGAGAAAGAATGGGACAGAGAGAGAGGGACAGAGATAGGAAGGGGGGGGGCAGAGAGTGAGGACATCATGCAGAGGGGGTAACAACAGAGAGAGAAGTGACAGAGAGGGAGAGAGAGTCATCAAGGTCACTCCTGACAGATGGACATCTATCCAGAATACTCCACATTGCTACAAGTGTGCGAGCAAACGTTGACTACTTGTGCAAGCAAAAATTCCAGGTATCTCACTAAAGCAGTATCCACCGGCCCCTTATGTTAGACAAAAATTGCAATGTGGTCTCCCATGCGAAAAGGTTGGACAACTCTGCTTTAGGGGATCGGGATAATTTGGTAGTCATCTGAGGCTTGGCTGAATCAGGGTTGATATCAAGGATCCTATCTATACAAAGTGACTTATTGTCCATTCTAGGGATTCAGGTGTTCAATCAAATTAAAGAAAATTCTGTTATGCTAAATTCACCAGCTTCTCTCTTCCCTGACCTCCCCACCCCAGTACAATATCAGATCAAGGTATAAGTTAAGTATGCTCTATAATTCATCAGGTGTGATGAACTTTGCTTCAAAGTAATCCCACAAAAAGTTGTAGGGACCCAGTCAATTGAAATTTTCAAAACTCAGATCAATAAATTTTTGTTACGTGAGTGTACTGAGTGATATGGAACCTAGGCGGGTAAATGGAGCTATGGCACAGATCAGCCATGATCTAATGGAACAACAGAACATGCTCAAGGATGTGAATGGCCTCTTCCTGTTACCAACTTAGGTTTGTTTGATTGGGTTGTGGGATCCTGTGATTCCTTTCTATAATTTCCACCTTGCCCTCCCTTTCCTTCAACCCATCATCCCAGTACTTGGTCACTGCTCAGAACCTCCCCTCAACAACACTTCTGAGACTGAACTTCATGTAAGACCATAGGTCACCTTGACATGTTCGACATTGCAGTGTGCCTGAGAAACTCTCACTTGTGTGAACAGAGTTCCTTGGATACTGAAAGACAGCTTTATGCTGTGCACGGTATGTTTGCTGAATCCAAGCGTGTCGTTTGGATCCTACAGAACCTGTATTTCATTGATTAACTTCTATCTTCATTGCTACTTAATTACTTTTTATAACAGTCTTTCTCGAAATTTCTCACTCTCGTTTTAAGTTAAGCAAAAATGTACTCTTCAGAATTTCCCCCAAAATTCGAAAAGATAATTACTGCCCTGTGTCCTTTTAATTTGGTACTTGGTTTAAATTATTCTGCAATGACAATATTATAAATTACATTTCAACTCACCACCATGTTGAGGTATTGATTCACTGATTTACTAGCGGTTTCCCATTTCAGTGCACTGAAGTGATCTGTTCTCCAGTACCTCTCTATCATTGGTATGAGTGGTGAATTGGGTCTTAATCGAAGAACATAAGAAATAGAAGTTGGCCATTTGGACCCTCGGGCCTGCTCCACCATACAATAAGATCCTATCTGATCATCTACCTCAGCTACACCTTCCTGTACTATCCCCATATCCCTTAATTCCCTGAGAGTTCAAACATCTGTTGATATCATTGAATATATTCAATGACTAAGCGTGCACAGCTCACTGGGGTAAAGGATCCTAAAGGTTCACAATCCTTTGAGTCAACAAATGTCTCCTTATCTCAGTCCTAAATGGCTGACCCTTATTCTGAGACTGTGACCCCCTAGTTCAGTGTTTCCCAGCCAGGGGAAGCATTCACTCTGTCAAACCCCTTATGAATTTTCATTGAGATCACCTTTCATTCTTCTAACATCTAGGGAATATAGTCCAATCAATCTCTCCTCATTGGACAACCCCCTCATCCCAGGTTTCCTTTGCTCCATAAAAAATAGGAGCAGGAGTAGGCCATTCAGCCCTTTGAGCCTGCTCCGCCATTCATTATGATCATGGCTGATCATCCAACTCAGTAACCTGTTCCCGCTTTCTCCCCATATCCTTTGATCCCTTTCGCCCCAAGAGCTTTATCTAACTCCTTCTTGAAAACATACAATGTTTTGGCCTCAACTACTTTCTGTGGTAGCGAATTCCACAGGCTCTCCACTCTCTGGGTGAAGTAATTTCTCCTCATCTCAGTCCTGAAAGGTTTACCCCGTATCCTTAGACGATGACCCCTGGTTCTGGACTCCCCCACCATCGGGAACATCCTTCCTGCATCTACCCTGGCAAGTCCTGTTAGAATTTTCTATGAGATCCCCCCTCACTCTTCTGAACTCCAGCGAATATAATCCTAACCAACTCAATCTCTCCTCATACGTCAGTCTCGCCATCCCAGGAATCAGTCTGGTAAACCTTCGCTGCATTCCCTCTATAGCAAGAACATCCTTCCTCAGATAAGGAGACCAAAACTGCACACAATATTCCAGGTGTAGCCTCACCAAGGCCGTGTATAATTGCAGCAAGACATCTCAGCTCCTGTACTCTAATCCTCTCGCAATGAAGGCCAATATACCATTTGCCTTTTTTACCGCCTGTTGCTCCTGCATGCTTACCTTCAGCGACTGGTGTACGAGAACACCCAGGTCTCATTGCATGTTCCCCACTCTCAGTTTATAGCCAGTCAGATAATAATCTGCCTTCCTGTTTTTGCTACCAAAGTGGATAACCTCACATTTATCCACATTATACTGCATCTGCCATGCATTTGCCCACTCACTTAACTTGTCCAAATCACCCTGAAGCCTCGCTGCATCCTCCTCACAACTCACCCTCCCACCCAGTTTTGTGTCATCTGCAAATTTTGAGATATTACATTTAGTTCCCTCATCTAAATCATTAATGTATATTGTGAGTAGCTGGGCTCCACCATGTGGCCACACCTTCAACTGCCTACAGAAACATGGAATGTTCCAGCACAGAAGGAGGCCATTTGGCCCATTGAGCCTGCACTGACTCTCTCAAAGAACAATCCAGTGAGTCCAACTCCCCTGCTCTTCCCCATGTTCCAGCATTTATTTTCCTCTTCAAGTATTTATCCAATTCCTTTTTGAAGGTTACTATTGAATCTGTATCCACTGCCCTATAAGGCAGAGTATTACAAACCCTAAACACTCATTGCATTAAAAAAAAGTTTGTTCGAATGTCGCCTTTGGTTCTTTTGCCAATCACCATAAGTCTGTATCCTCTGGTTATTAACTCGTCTAACTCTGTTTTCCTTTAAGATTCCTGTCACACTCGCACAGTATGAACTTATGAACCAAACCCGAAATGGACACTTACCTGTAAAACAAAATGGAGTGAGTGATCGAGTGACCTTTTCTTTTCTGCCAATACACATGAAACTGCAAGAACCCTAAGCTAATTGTCATGTCTGCACAAATCTTTTTAAAGTTATTGAAATACAAATGACCTTTCTGAACATATCTTTAAGAAGCAGTTAAAATATAAATGACCCTTCCTGTGGTAATGGCTTTATTTCTACAACTAATTAAAAAAACAACTGGGTTCACAATTCTGTTGCAAACTCTTCGACTCCAATCCAAACCTGAAATCAAGAAAATGGGTATGAAAAGCTCTTTTTATCAAGATGGTATATGGATGAGTGATACCCGGACTCCATTATCTGACAATAGCCTAACCATTAGAAACTATTTATAAGGACAATAGAAAGAGATGCTGTGGTCATAGGACAGCAACTAGGTTTCTGGTAAGGGGTTTTAATAAGGCACATTCTGACCAGACAGAGGCAAGGAAACACCTATGCCAACAAAGAGAAAATACCCTGCCTAAGACCACCAGCTTTAAGGCAGTGATGCAAGTTGGCCTTAAATTCTCCCACCTGAGGAACTGTACCTTGACTGGACTATAACCAGAGAAATCTGCTTCTGCAAACATAAAACAACAGCAAACTCTGTCCTAAGCCTCCAGAGCTTTCTCTTCAGTGGACAAAAAAGAATTACAGGCCTGCATCATTTCAAGTCTTCACCCCAGGGATAAGCAAGTGTAACAGAGAACTTTTTGAATCACAAGATCTAATCATGTGCTACTTTTATAATCATAACCTGTTATTGAGTGTGTATGTATCTGAATGAGTGCAGTTGTGTAAAATTCAGGTGTTGAACAATAAACATTTTTTTAAAAAACTTATGAGAAAACCTGTCATTTATTCCTGGCAATTAAAGCACTCAGGAGATAAAACACATTTTTTAAACACGCTGTCTTTGGTCAGTCGAGAGGTGAAAAGGAGGAGCCATCCCTATCACCTTTCCTCTGTAACACTCTTGAAAACCTAGCTCTTTCACCAAGCTGGCCTTGTTACCTGGCCTCATGGAGCTTAGTTTCAATTTTTGTTTGATGAAGCTCCTGTGAAGGGCCTTGGGACATTTTACTACATTAAATATGTAGTACCACCCCCCCCACCCCCTTCCTCTACCCCTCCCCCTTGCATCCCCTCCTCCCACCGGCACCATCCTACACCTGTGTAGGGGCCCCAACAACCCCACTGCCTTGTGGGCGTCTCGGGAGAGACCAAGGCTAAGGGAGTAAACCCTAACAGAAAATCCGGAGCGGAACCCCGTAGGCGGTCATGTGTCACCTTTGGCATGTTTCCGGCAGTTCCTGCAGCCATACTGGTGCCAAACGTCGTGTCCTGCACTCCTTTGGACCCCACCAGAAAGGCCGAGAGGGGGGTTTTGACGACTGGGCAACTCTCAACCTCCATAAATTTGCCCAGGCATGCGCCATGGAGAGGTCACTCCATAGTTGCCTCACAGCGACTGAAACAACACGGAAGGCAGCAGTTACGGGTTATAAGTCCAGATAAATTGGCGTAGAAACTGGGCGCCACGGGTTGCCTTTGTCGGTGGGAGAGGTCATTGCACCTCACTGGACAGCTACCGCCCGCCTCAAACCGGGCAGCCCCCGGTCAATAAGGTTCTGTCCCGCCACAGTCTGCCTGCTTCAATGGGTGCTTGGAGCTCAGGGTCATTGCCCGAAAGGTGGACTGATACACCGCACCAAACAACATGAAAAAAGGAAAGAAGGTACCAGCCCTTCGCTTTGCAAGCTGGAACGTCAGAACTATGTGTCCTGGCCTGTCGGAAGACCTTACACAAATCAACGATTCTCGGAAGACCGCCATCATTAACAACGAGCTCAGTAGACTCAATGTGGACATTGCAGCACTTCAGGAGACTCGCCTCCCCGCGAGTGGCTCTCTAGCAGAGCAAGACTACACCTTCTTCTGGCAGGGCAGGGATCCTGAAGAACCAAGACAGCATGGAGTGGGCTTCGCCATCAGAAACTCCTTGCTCAGCATGATAGAGCCTCCCTCAAATGGCTCGGAACGCATACTGTCCATCCGACTGCTCACCACCTCTGGTCCAGTACACCTACTCAGCATCTATGCTCCAACACTCTGTTCCGCACCTGAAGCTAAAGACCAGTTCTATGAACAACTCCATAACATCATTAGCAGCATCCCCAACACCGAACACCTATTCCTGCTGGGGGACTTTAATGCCAGGGTTGGGGCCGACCATGACTCATGGCCCTCCTGCCTTGGGCGCTATGGCGTTGGAAGGATGAATGAGAACGGGCAGAGACTGCTTGAGTTGTGTACCTATCATAACCTCTGCATCACCAACTCGTTCTTTCACACTAAACCCTGTCACCAGGTTTCATGGAGGCACCCAAGATCACGTCGTTGGCACCAGCTAGACCTCATTGTCACAAGGCGAGCCGCCTTAAACAGTGTTCAAATCACACGCAGCTTCCACAGTGCGGACTGCGACACCGACCACTCCCTGGTGTGCAGCAAGGTTAGACTCAGACCAAAGAAGTTGCATCATTCCAAGCAGAAGGGCCACCCGCGCATCAACACGAGCAGAATTTCTCACCCACAGCTGTTACAAAAATTTCTAAATTCACTTGTAACAGCCCTTCAAAACACTCCCACAGGGGATGCTGAGACCAAGTGGGCCCACATCAGAGACGCCATCTATGAGTCAGCTTTGACCACCTACGGCAAAAGTGCGAAGAGAAATGCAGACTGGTTTCAATCTCATAATGAAGAGCTGGAACCTGTCATAGCCGCTAAGCGCATTGCACTTTTGAACTACAAGAAAGCCCCCAGCGATTTAACATCCGCAGCACTTAAAGCAGCCAGAAGTACTGCACAAAGAACAGCTAGGCGTTGCGCAAACGACTACTGGCAACACCTATGCAGTCATATTCAGCTGGCCTCAGACACCGGAAACATCAGAGGAATGTATGATGGCATGAAGAGAGCTCTTGGGCCAACCATCAAGAAGATCACCCCCCTCAAATCTAAATCGGGGGACATAATCACTGACCAACGCAAACAGATGGACCGCTGGGTTGAGCACTACCTAGAACTGTACTCCAGGGAGAATGCTGTCACTGAGACTGCCCTCAATGCAGCCCAGCCTCTACCAGTCATGGATGAGCTGGACATACAGCCAACCAAATCGGAACTCAGTGATGCCATTGATTCCCTAGCCAGCGGAAAAGCCCCTGGGAAGGACAGCATTACCCCTGAAATAATCAAGAGTGCCAAGCCTGCTATACTCTCAGCACTACATGAACTGCTATGCCTGTGCTGGGACGAGGGAGCAGTACCCCAGGACATGCGCGATGCCAACATCATCACCCTCTATAAAAACAAAGGTGACCGCGGTGACTGCAACAACTACCGTGGAATCTCCCTGCTCAGCATAGTGGGGAAAGTCTTTGCTCGAGTCGCTCTGAACAGGCTCCAGAAGCTGGCCGAGCGCGTCTACCCTGAGGCACAGTGTGGCTTTCGTGCAGAGAGATCGACTATTGACATGCTGTTCTCCCTTCGTCAGATACAGGAGAAATGCCGTGAACAACAGATGCCCCTCTACATTGCTTTCATTGATCTCACCAAAGCCTTTGACCTCGTCAGCAGACGTGGTCTCTTCAGACTACTAGAAAAGATCGGATGTCCACCAAAGCTACTAAGTATCATCACCTCATTCCATGACAATATGAAAGGCACAATTCAACATGGTGGCTCCTCATCAGAGCCCTTTCCTATCCTGAGTGGTGTGAAACAGGGCTGTGTTCTCGCACCCACACTTTTTGGGATTTTCTTCTCCCTGCTGCTTTCACATGCGTTCAAATCCTCTGAAGAAGGAATTTTCCTCCACACAAGATCAGGGGGCAGGTTGTTCAACCTTGCCCGTCTAAGAGCGAAGTCCAAAGTACGGAAAGTCCTCATCAGAGAACTCCTCTTTGCTGACGATGCTGCTTTAACATCTCACACTGAAGAATGCCTGCAGAGTCTCATCGACAGGTTTGCGTCTGCCTGCAATGAATTTGGCCTAACCATCAGCCTCAAGAAAACGAACATCATGGGGCAGGATGTCAGAAATGCTCCATCCATCAATATTGGCGACCACGCTCTGGAAGTGGTTCAAGAGTTCACCTACCTAGGCTCAACTATCACCAGTAACCTGTCTCTAGATGCAGAAATCAACAAGCGCATGGGTAAGGCTTCCACTGCTATGTTCAGACTGGCCAAGAGAGTGTGGGAAAATGGCGCACTGACACGGAACACAAAAGTCCGAGTGTATCAGGCCTGTGTCCTCAGTACCTTGCTCTACGGCAGCGAGGCCTGGACAACGTATGCCAGCCAAGAGCGACGTCTCAATTCATTCCATCTTCGCTGCCTTCGGAGAATACTTGGCATCAGGTGGCAGGACTATATCTCCAACACAGAAGTCCTTGAAGCGGCCAACATCCCCAGCTTATACACACTACTGAGTCAGCGGCGCTTGAGATGGCTTGGCCATGTGAGCCGCATGGAAGATGGCAGGATCCCCAAAGACACATTGTACAGCGAGCTCGCCACTGGTATCAGACCCACCAGCCGTCCATGTCTCCGTTATAAAGACGTCTGCAAACGCGACATGAAATCGTGTGACATTGATCACAAGTCGTGGGAGTCAGTTGCCAGCATTCGCCAGAGCTGGCGGGCAGCCATAAAGACAGGGCTAAATTGTGGCGAGTCGAAGAGACTTAGTAGTTGGCAGGAAAAAAGACAGAGGCGCAAGGGGAGAGCCAACTGTGCAACAGCCCCAACAAACAAATTTCTCTGCAGCACCTGTGGAAGAGCCTGTCACTCCAGAATTGGCCTTTATAGCCACTCCAGGCGCTGCTTCACAAACCACTGACCACCTCCAGGCGCGTATCCATTGTCTCTCGAGATAAGGAGGCCCAAAAAGAGAAAAAAAAAGAAATATGCTTTATAAATGCAGTTGCTGTTGACAGTGAGCCAGGAAGGCTGATCAACACTGTAATTCAAGTTCCTAATCATTTGATTTCTCCTCTGGTCTTAATGTGAAATGAAGGATTCTAGAAAAAAAAGCGTCACAGTAGCAACACTCACAAGGAGTGGGAATAACAGGCCTCAGGGCATATCTTTCTAAATGGAGAGATAAGACGTGCCTAATGATACCACCATGGAAAAACAACAAAGCTCTTTATTTTTACACAGAAAGGGAGGAAGTCAGCATTCTTGTATTGAAAAATAAATACTAGGGTTTGGTCAAGGTAAAATATACATGTTTTTCTAGAAAGATCCGGTCTTGTTCACTCCTACAAGCGAATGCAAAATCTCCGCTGTCAAACCATGGTGACCTTTGTGTCGATGCTGTGGCCTTAGCTGACAGGAAGTGGGTTTTTACGTTTTTTTTAATATATTACGTTCTTCCACAAAAACCTTTGGAGGAGCAGACAACAATTGTCAACTTATATGAAAATAAACATGGGATTAACTGGGAAAAATACAACTTTGTTCCATTACTTCCAACCTTAGTTAGGGAGTGCCTTCCTTATTTAACACATTAGGCTCAGAAAGTGAGTGCTATTATCTGCTGCATTTTGATAGCAAACCACAGCTTTTGAACGTCTTGGAAGACATAGTTCAGTGGGTAAAATAGCACCATCAATAGCGAGGCGAGTTTGGCCAGTGAGAAGCTGAGTTTAGGAAGGTTGCAAGTTCAATACCTGGTCTCTGCTGAGTGAACTGATCTCAGATGGGCCAGGGCTGGGTTGGGTGTCATTGGGTTGTGGGGAAATGGATCCATTGCAATTTGCCTACCTAGATTAAGGAAGGGTGGGGAAAATTTGCTGGCAACTCCTGCATCAACTGAAACATTGGCTGGGATTTAATGTGGCCCTCTGAGGCGTGGGGGGTGGGGGGGGGCACGGAGTATCATGATGGGTGATGGAGGCCACGTGGCTAAGCGATCTTCCCGTGGGCAGGATAGGCTGACGACAGCCTTCCCACCCAGAGGCCAATTTGAGGCACTTAAGTGGCCTATTAACAGCCAATTAAGGGCCTCTTTCTGTCGACGATGGGATCTTGCTAGTGGCGGCGGGGGTGAGGGTGCCTCTGCCACATGGGGAGGACGACACCTTGTAACATGAGGTGCATTTCCTGTAAGCTTGGCAGGGTGGGGGGTCCCTCCTCTGTGGGCAATCTGTGGTCCACGGAAGAACCTTGCTGGAACCGCTTTACCCCCAGAGAGCCCCCTCCTCCTGGACTGCACAACCGTCCCCCAGTCCCTCTTGCCGGGGCCTTCTGAACTGGCCCCGGTGACCCAATCTCACTTACCAGAGGTCTGGGGTTCTGGCACAGGGCCTAGGTTCCAGGCTTCTGCAGTACCGCAGTGGCCACCACTCCCAGTGACGCGACTGATACTACTGAGCTGCCGGCTCTCTTTAAAGGGATGGGGATACCGGCTCCTGAAACTTAGATCTAGAAAGACTGGAGGATTGCTCAGGGAGGCATGAAAAGGGACAGGTGGGCTTTCCCCTGCTTTTTCAGTCAGGGCCGTGTGCCCGACATAAAATCCAGCCCATTGTCCAGCAATTCCTGCTGGAAGGTGCGTGTGTGTGGATGTGGGATACGATGCCCCTAAGGTCAAATAGTCAGAGTCATTTATGGCACAGAAGAAGGCCATTCAGCCCATCAAATCCATGCAAGCTCCCCACGGAGCAATCCAGTCAGTCCCACTCCCCCACTTAATCCCAGTAGCCCTGCAAGTTTGTTTCCTTCAAGTGGCCATCCAATTTCCTTTGGAGATCATTGACTATCTCCGCTTCCACCACTCTTGTGGGCAGCAAGTTCCAGGTCATTACCACCCACAGCATCAAAAAGTTCTTCCTCATATTCCCCTGCATCTCTTGCCCAAAACCTTCATCTGTGTCCCCCAGTCCTTGTACCATAAGTTAATGGGAACAGTTTTTCCTTGTCTAACTTATCTAAGCCTGTCATAATCTTGTACACCTCTATTGAATCTCCACTGAATCTTCTTTATTCTAAGGAGAACGAACCCAGCTTTTCCAACCTAACCTTGTAACAAAAATCCCCCATCCCTGGAGCCATTCTGGTAAATCTCCTCTGCACCCTCTGAAGGACCCTCACATTTCTTAAATGTGGTTACCAGAACTGGAGGCAATACTCCAGTTGGGGCCTAACCAGAGCTTTATAAAGGTTCAGCATAAATTTCCTGCTTTTGTACTCAATGTCTCTATTTATGAAGCCCAAGATCCCATATGCTTTACTAACAATTCTCTCAATATGTCCTGCCACCTTCAAAGATCGATGCACCTGCACCCCAAGTTCCCTCTGTTCCTGTACACTCTCTAGAACTGTGCCATTAAGTATATCTTGCCTCTCTCTATTCCTTCTGCCAAAATGCATCACCTCACATTGTCAGTATTAAATTCCATCTGCCACCTCACTGCCCATTCTGCTAGCCTATGTCCTGTTGCATATCATCCTCACTGTTTGGCACACCTCCAAGTTTGATGTCATTGGCAAATTTTGAGTTTCTACTCTCTATTCCAAAATCCAAGTCATTTATATATAGTGAAAAAGCAGTGGTCCCAGCACTGACCCTTGGGGAACACCACTGTGTACCATCCTCCAGTCTGAAAAACAACCATTTACTATAACTCGCTGTTTTCTGTCCTTAAGCCTATTTTTTTCATCCAATTTGGAACTGAGGGTCATGGAATAAGAGGGTCAATTTTGTTAACCAGCCTTTCATGTGGTACCTTATCAAATGCTCTCCTAAAATCTGCACTGGAGTGCTGACTTGGGTTGCATTAGAGTGCTAAAGTGGAAGTTTTGTGACTGAGGAAGTTCGGTGAGGAGCATTTCCTACCTGTCCTCAGAGTGAGGGAGCCGAGAGTTTCCAAAGAGCACAGCTGACTGGTGTGTAAGTCCTGGTGGGTATTTTTCAAACTGGATTGAATTGTAAGTCATTGTTTTCGCAAGACTTAGTTGTTTTTTTAAAATTATAATAGTCTTCTTAAGTTTTAAATTTAAAGGGTTTAGTCATGGCAGGAGAGCTTAAAACCGTGGTTTGCTCCTCTTGCTGCATGTGGGAAACCGGGAACATTTCCAGTCCCCGGGTTGCAGGAAGTGTGTCCAGCTGCAGCTCCTGGAAGCTCGGGTTTCACAGCTGGAACGACGGCTGGAAACACTGTGGAGCATCCGCGAGTCTGAGAGTATCGTGGATAGCACGTTTAGAGAGGTGGTCACACCGCAGCTGAAGGGACTTGAGGAAGGAAGGGAATGGGTGACCACCAGGCAGTCCAAGAGAATCAGGCAGGTAGTTCAGGAGTCCCCTGGGGTCCCGCTTGCAAATCGGTATTCCATTTTGGAGGCTGATGAGGCTGGTTCCTCCAGGGAGTGCGGACAGAGCCAAGCTTCTGGCACCACAAGCAGCCTGTCTGCACAGGAAGGGGGAAAGAGAGGAAGAGCAATAGTAATAGGGAATTCTATAATCAGGGGAACAGATGGGCGCTACTGTGGCCGTCAATGTGACTCCAGGATGGTGTGTTGCCTCCCTGGTGCCAGGGTCCGGGATGTCACTGAACGGCTGCAGGGCATCCTGAAGTAGGAGGGTGATATGGCAGAGGTCATGGTACATGTTGGTACCAATGACATAGGTAGAAAGAGGGATGAGGTCTTGCATCAAGAATTCAGGGAGTTAGGCAGTAGACTAAAAAGCAGGACCTCTCTGGTTGTAATCTCTGGATTACTCCCAGTGCCACTTGCTAGCGAGTATAGAAATAGGAGAATAGCACAGATGAACGTGTGGCTTAAGAGTTGGTGCAGGAGGGAGGGTTTTAGATTCCTGGACCACTGGGACCGTTTCTGGGGAAGGTGGGACCTGTACAAGCAGGATGGTATACATTTGAACCAAAGGGGGACTAACATCCTTGCTGGCGGGTTTGCTAGTGCTGTTGGGAAGAGTTTAAACTAATTTGGCAGGGGGAGGGGATGCAGACTCCTAGCAGAATAGGGACACAGCTAAACACAGGAAAGCGAACAAGTCAGAGGAAAAACAGCAGAAGTAACTTTCAAGGGAGTAAGACCAGGATGGAAGGCCTCTACTCTAATGCCAGGAGTATTGCAGGTAAAAGGGATGAGTTAAGGGCAAGGATTGACACGTGGAATTGTGATATAGTAGCCATCACGGAGACATGGTTGAGGGAGGGGCAGGATTGGCAGCTCAATATCCCGGGATATAGAATCTTCAGGTGAGACAGAGGAGGGGGTAAAAGAGGAGGAGGCATTGCAATATTAGTTAAGGAGTCAGTTACTGCAGTAAGGAGAGATGATATCTTGGAGGGGGCATCAAATGAAGCTTTATGGGTAGAGTTTAGGAATAAAAAAGGGACAGCCACATTGCTAGGTGTTTATTATAGACCCCCAGATAGTCAGCGGGAAATTGAGGAGCAAATATGTGCGCAATTTGCAGAGGTGTGTAAAAATAATAGGGTAATTATATTAGGTGATTTCAACTTTCCCAACATTAATTGGGATAGTCATCATGTTAAGGGCTTAGATGGAGTGGAGTTCTTAAAATGTATACAGGAGAACTTTTTAGCTCAATATGTAGAGGATCCAACAAGCGAGGGTGCAGTGCTGGACCTAATTCTGGGGAATGAAGCCGGACAGGTGGTTGACGTGTTGGTGGGGGAGCATCTTGGTGATAGCGACCACAACATGGTACAATTTAAGCTTGTTATGGAGAAAGAAATAGACAAGTTGCAAAAAAAGGTTTTGGATTGGGGGAAAGCGAATTTTAGTAAAATAAAGCACGATCTGGCTAAGGTAGACTGGAAAGAGTTACTTGTCGGGAAATCTACAGAAAAGCAGTGGGGGGCATTCAAAAGGAAATGGGGAGGGTACAGGCCAAATATGTTCCCTCTAGGGTAATAGGTAGGAGCAACAAGCCCAGAGAACCATGGATGACCAGAAACATTCAGGGTACGATGCGAAGGAAAAGAGAGGCTTTTAGCAAATACAAGGAGAGCAAATCAATGGAAGCATTGATGGAGTACAGAAAGTGTAGGATGGAGCTTAAGAAAGCAATTAGGAGAGCAAAGAGGGGATACAAGAAAGCTCTGGCAGGTAAAAGTGGGGAAAATCCCACGATATTCTATAAGTATATCAATGGGAAGAGGATATCCAGGGAAAGAGTAGGACCCATTAGGGACCGAGGGGGAAATTTGTGGGTGGAGCCAGAGGACATTGGTAGGGTGTTGAACGAATACTTCACATCTGTCTTCACCCATGAGAATGAGGATGTAGATATGGAACTTAGAGAGAGAGACTGTGAGGTTCTTGAGCAAGTGGACAAATCTCCAGGTCCGGACGGTTTGTGTCCCAGGATGCTGTGGGAGGCGAGGGTGCAGATTGCAGGCGCTCTGACCCTAATTTTTAATTCCTCTCTGGCCACCGGGGATGTGCCAGAGGACTGGAGAACAGCTAATGTGGTCCCACTATTTAAGAAAAGTTGTAGAGATAAGCCAGGGAACTACAGACCAGTGAGTCTCACGTCAGTGGTAGGGAAACTATTGGAGAAAATTCTGAAGGAGAGAATCTATCTCCACTTGGAGAGGCAAAATTTGATTAGGAATAGTCAGCATGGCTTTGTCAGAGGGAGGTCATGCCTAACAAATTTGATTGAATTTTTTGAGCATGTAACCAGGTGTGTAGATGAGGGTAGTGCAGTTGATGTAGTTTACATGGATTTCAGCAAAGCCTTTGACAAGGTCCCACATGGGAGACTTATCAAGAAAGCAAATGCACATGGGATACAAGGTAACTTGATAAGGTGGATTCAAAATTGGCTTAGCTGTAGGAGACAGAGAGTGATGACAGACGGCTGTTTTAGTGACTGGAAGCCAGTGTCCAGTGGCGAACCACAGGGATCTGTGCTGGGTCCCCTATTGTTTGTCATTTATATAAACGACATAGATGACTATGTAGGGGGTAGGATCAGTAAGTTCGCAGATGACACAAAGATTGGCCGAGTGGTTAACAGTGAGGTGGAGTGTCTTAGGTTACAGGAAGATATAGACGGGATGGTCAAATGGGCAGAAAAGTGGCAGATGGAATTTAACACTGAAAAGTGTGAGGTGATACACTTTGGAAGGAGTAATGTGACACGGACGTATTCAATGAATGGCCTGACACTGGGAAGTTCCGAGGAACAAAGGGACCTTGGCGTGTTTGTTCATAGATCTCTGAAGGCAGAAGGGCAGGTTAATAGGGTGGTGAAAAAGGCATATGGGACACTTGCCTTTATCAATTGAGGCATAGATTACAAAAGCAGGGAGGTCATGTTGGAGTTGTACAGAACTTTGGTAAGGCCACAGCTGGAGTACTGTGTGCAATTCTGGTCACCACATTATAGGAAGGAGGTGATTGCATTGGAGGGGGTGCAGAGGCGATTCACCAGGATGTTGCCTGGGATGGAACATTTAAGCTATGAAGAGAGGTTGGAAAGGCTTGGATTGTTTTCGCTGGAGCAGAGAAGACTGAGGGGTGACCTGATCGAGGTGTACAAGATTATGAAGGGCATGGACAGGGTGGATAGGGAGCAGCTGTTCCCCTTAGTTGAATCGTCAGTTACAATGGGTCACAAGTTTAAGGGAGATTTGAGGAAGAACTTTTTTACCCAGAGGGTGGTGATGGTCTGGAATGCCCTGCCTGGGAGGGTGGTAGAGACAGGTTGCCTCACATCCTTTAAAAAGTACCTGGATGAGCACTTGGCACGTCATAACATTCAAGGCTATGGGCCAAGTGCTGGCAAATGGGATTAGGTAGACAGGTCAGGTGTCTTTAATGCATCGGTGCAGACTCGATGGGCTGAAGGGCCTCTTCTGCACTGTATTATTCTGTGATTCTGTGAAAATCCATATAAACAAAATCCACCGCATTCCCTTCATCAACCTTCTCTGTTACTTCACCAAAAAATTCAATTAGATTAGTCAAGTATGATCTGCCTTTTGCAAATCCATGCTGGCTATCCTTAATTAACTCAAACCTGTCCAAGTGTCTGTTGATTTCTTCCCTAATTATTGTTTCTAAAGCCTTACCCACCACTGATGTTAAACTAACTGGCCTGTAGTTGCTAGGACTGTCCTTACACCCTTTCTTGAATAAGGGTGCCGCTCTTCAATCCTCTGGCACCTCCCCCACATCCAGGGAAGATTTGAAGATTCTGGCAAGCCCTTCCACTATTTCTATCCCCACTTCCTTTTGCAAGCTAGAATGCAAGCTATCTGGACCAAGTGACTTATCTACCAGCCTTCTTAGTACATCCCCACTCTCAATGTTTTTCGTATCCATTGCCTGTACTCTCTCTGCGTCTACCAATATTTTGTCAGATTCCACTTCCTCAATGAACACTGATACAAAGTACTCATTAAGTATATTAGCCGTGCCCTGTGCCTCTAAACATATATTACCCTCTTTGTCCCTAATAGGCCACACGCCACCTCTTATTACCCTCTTACTATTTACATGCCTGTAGAAGATTTTTGGGTTCCCTTTTATGTTGACTGCCATTTTATTCTCATATTCTCTCTTTGCCAGTCTTATTTTCCTCTTCACCTCCCCTCTCAACTTATTGTATATGGCTTGGTTCTCACTTGAAGAATTCACCTGATATGCATTATACACCCTCTTTTTGTTTCATCATGATTTCTATCTCCCTTGCCATCCAAGGAGCCCTGTTTTTGGTTACTTTACTTTTCTCCCTTTTTGGAATGTACCCATTATGCACCTGAAGCATCTCTTCCTTAAAGATAATCCATTGTTCTGATACAACTCTTCCCGTCAGTCTTCAGTCTTTGGTTCCATTTTACCCTGGCTACATCCCTTCTCATCACATTGAAATTATCCCACTTCCAATCTAGATGTTCTACTTTATTTTGGTCCTTGCTTTTCTGCATTACTAGTCGAAACCTTATGATATGATGATCACTCTTACCCAAGTGCTCCCCAACAGACACTGCATCCACTTGGCCCACCTTATTTCCCTGCACCAGATCCAGCAATGCCTCCTTTCTAGTTGGGCCAAGAACATACTGATCAAGAAGTTCTCCTGAACAATATCAGAAATTCCTCCCCCTCCTCACCCTTTATTCTAAAATTATCCCAATTGATATTTGGGTAATTAAAGTCCCCCAGTATCACGATCTCTCACTATTTGGAGGCCTAAAGAATACCCCTAACATCATGCTCATACCCTTTTTGCTTCTCAACTCTAACCAAATGGATTCTGTCTTTGCCCCCTCAAGGACATCCACTCTTTCTAACACTACAATGTCTTCCCTAATCAGTACTGCCACCCCACTTCCATTTTTTTCCTCCTATATCTGAACACTTTATATCCTTGTATATTAAGCACCCAGTCCTCATAATTTTAAAGCCACATTTTCATTATTGCCACTACCTCATATTCCCACACTGCTATTTGTGCTTGTAACTCACCAATCTTATTCACCACACTTTGCGCCTTTGCACACATGCATTGTAATCCGGTCGTTACATTCCTCGCAGTCCGAACTATTTCCTTCTCTAGTACTGTCCAACATTATGCACTTCATTCCTCTTTTCTACTTCTATATGCTGGTGCCCATCCTCCTGCCAAAACATTCTGACTGACAGATAAAGAATGGCAAACCAGGGCAAGGAGTTGGTGCCTTATAGGAGGCGTTGGGGGATGTGGGGCGGGGGAGATGGTGTGAAAAAAAATTCTATTGAAATTAAAGCAATTTGTGCAATATTAAAACAGGATATATTTGGGGTTCACAGTTGTGTGTGACCTTGCCCTCACTTAAAGCCAAACAAAATATGAGCGAGACCCTGGACAAGTTGAAATGAACAGCTGTAGGCAAAACTCTGGACCATGTGGAATCCATTGTGGCATTATAATGACATCATGTACCTCACCCCATTATGCAGCAATTAGGTCCCATGCTGGCTTAGTGGGATTTGTATCATGGGGAAAACAAAAATAGCTAAAACAGTCTGGTTTTGTAACCTCACCCATCTTTTCCACCCACACTCTGACCTTATCATCATCCTGTTCTAACCTGGGTTGTGGCTCCACAAGCACGACTCATGTTACGTGCTTGTTCTTCTTTCATGAACCTTGATAATAGGATGCTATTCAACCTGGGAGGTGTTATCTTTCCAGCAGGGGTGACCAAAAAGCAATCAGGAGTGGACACAACAGTTCTTAAATAAAAACAAAGTGCTGGAAATACTCAGCAGGTCAGCCAGCATCTGTGGAGAGAGAAACAGAGTTAACATTTTAGATCAATGACCTTTCATCAAAATAGAGAAAAGTTAGAGATGTAATAGCTTTCAAGCAAGTAAGGGGATATTTTGCTTTTGAACAACAATTCTTGCTTTTTTCCTCATTCAGAGGATGCCAAAGGCAAAGTGATTTTGTTATTGCACACTTCTACACCATAAAGTTGTATTATCAGGTTCCACAGGTATGCTGATGATACCCAGCTCTATTCAGGGTTGGATGAGCCAAAATTTTATCCAATGAAATATTGGGAAGACTGAGCTATTGTCTTCAGCCTGTATCACAAAATCTGTTTCCTAGCCACTGATTCAATCTCTTTCCCTGGCCACTGTCTCAGTTGATTTGAAACTGAATTTCTGACTCCATATCCTCTCCATAACCAAGATTGAATACATCTATAATAAAAGCAAAATACTGCAGATGCTGGAAATCTGAAATAAAAACAAGAAATGCTGGAACCACTCAGCAGGTCTGGCAGCATCTGTGAAAAGAGAAGCAGAGTTAACGTTTCGGGTCAGTGACCCTTCTTCGGAACTGACAAATATTAGAAAAATCACAGGTTATAAGCAAGTGAGGTGGGGGTGGGGCAAAAGATAACAAAGGAGGTGTAGATTGGACAAGGCCACATAGCTGACCAAAAGGTCACAGAGCAAAGGCAAACAATATGTTAATGGTGTGTTGAAAGACAAAGCATTAGTACAGATTAGGTGTAAATACACTGAATATTGAACAACAGCAAGTGCAAACCTGAAAAAAAAAACAGTGGGTAAGCAAACTGAACAAACTAAGATGAAATGAAATAAATGCAAAAAGAAGATTGTAAAAAATGTAAAAAAGAATGTAAAAAAAGAAGAAAAAATAACTAAAAATGAAAGTAAAATGGGGGGCTGTCATGCTCTGAAATTATTGAACTCAATGTTCAGTCCGGCAGGCTGTAGTGTGCCTAATCGGTAGATGAGATGCTGTTCCTCGAGCTTGCGTTGATGTTCACTGGAACACTGCAGCAATCCCAAGACAGAGATGTGAGCATGAGAGCAGGGGGGAGTGTTGAATTGGCAAGCAACCGGAAGCTCAGGGTCCTGCTTGCGGACTGAGCGGAGATGTTCCGCAAAGCGGTCACCCCTGTCTGCGCTTGGTCTCCCCAATGTACAGGAGACCACACTGTGAGCAGCGAATACAGTATACTACATTGAAAGAAGTACAAGTAAATCACTGCTTCACCTGAAAGGAGTGTTTGGGGCCTGGGATAGTGAGGAGAGAGGAGGTAAATGGGCAGGTATTACACCTCCTGCGATTGCAGGGGAAGGTGCCATGGGATGGGGACGAGGTGGTGGGGGTAATGGAGGAGTGGACCAGGGTGTCACGGAGGGAGCGATCCCTTCGGAATGCTGACAGGGGAAGGGAGGGGAAGATGCGTTTGGTAGTAGCATCACGCTGGAGGTGGCGGAAATGGCGGAGGATGATCCTTTGGATATGGAGGCTGATGGGGTGGAAAGTGAGGACAAGGGAACCCTGTCACGGTTCTGGGAGGGAGGGGAAGGGGTGAGGGTAGAGGTGCGGGGAATGGGCCGGACACGGTTGAGGGCCCTGTCAACCACAGTGGGGGGAAAATATCGAATACATCTATATCTGTAATAGCACACATCTCTCCCCCTGCCACAGCTAATCTGTTTCTCACACCCTCATCCATGCTTTTGTTATCTCCAACCTCAACTATTCCAATGCGCTCCTGGCTGGCCTTCCACATAAACTTGAGCTCATCCAAAACTTTGCTGCCCATATCCTAACTTACACTAAGTCCCATTCACACATCACCCCTGTGCTCGCTGACCTACGTTAGCTCCTGGTCCATCAACATCTCAATTTTAAAATTCTTATCCTTTTTTCAAATCCTTCAATGGCCTCGCCCCTCACAAACTCGGTAAGCTCTTCTCGTTCTACAACCTTCTTATAGGCGTTCCTCTAATTCTAGCCCCACTTTGCCCACCATTGTTGTCCATGCCTTTAATTGTCTTGGCCCTAAGCGCTGACATCCCTCTCTAAACCTTTTTACCTCCCCGCCTCTCTCCTCCTTTAAGATGCTGCTTGGAATTTACTGCGTTGACCAAGCATTTCATCATCTGTCCTACTATCTCCTTCTTTGACTTAATGTCAATTTTTCTCCGGTTACACTTTTGTGAAGCACCTTGAGACATTTTACTATGTTAAAGGCGCTATATAAATGCAAGTTGTCGTCCCACACATCAGCACCAGGCGATAGAATCTATGGCTGCTTCGGCCTGTATGGGCCAGCACCTTAGGATAGTGCAACTTAAAGCACTGCAATGCCCTGTTGGATAGCACTTCCGGGTCCGGCATTTGCAGACCTTTAGTGCAACTAACAATTTATCAATCAAGGAAGTTATTCTTAAAGCTATTTCATAGAACAAACTGGATTGTTGGGTGGAACTAGGGAATACAAAATGTGAGCAGTTGAAAATTAACATGTTGATGAGACTGTACATGCTGAGTATTTATTCAAGAAAGAGCACAAACAACTTAGTGAACTCAAAGCATTTTCCTCTCAAAGAAATTTGAAGAATCCTTTAAAACTAAAATGTTTAAAACAAACCCCATTCCTATGCCATCTTACCCTTTCCTTTGTCTTTAAATATTGCCAAACCATGACTGAGACCTGCTACTCAATTAGCTGTCAGCCTTGGCTCATTTGGTTGGACAGAGGCCTCAGAGTCTGAAGGTTGTAGGTTTAAACCCTTTCCAGAGATTTGAGCACATAATGTAGGATAATACTTCAGTGCAGTACTGAAGAAGTGCTGCACTATTGGAGATGCCACTTTTTGATTGAGGCATCTTCCTTTTCAGGTGGACGTACAGGATCCCATGGCATTATTTGAAGACGACCCAAGGGTGTGCTGCCCGGCGTAACAACTAATATTTATCCCTCAACCCATGTCACTAAAACCAGTTATCTGGCCGTTATCTTATTGCTGCTTGTGGGACCTTGCTGTTCCTAAATTTGTGGCTGCATTTTCCATGTTACAACAATGACTGCACTGCAAAAATATTTAATTGGCTGCAAAGCACTTCAGAACATTCTGACGTTGTGAAAGGCACTATATAATTGCAAGTTCTATCTTTTCTCGACATTTTGGTTTTAATTTTTTTTTTAAATAGAATCTGATTGAAGCTTAGCATGGTCAGGGTTGATTTCCTTTGTAATTTATTCTTGGTTTTTTTCTGCCTGGACTCTCATCTTTGCTGCAAGAAAGCAGTTGAGGTGCCCATAGCTCAATCTTGCTAGTGCCTTTTTAGTGTGGGCAAGGGGTAACAAGGAGGCTCGGAGCCTGCAGGTATTCAGCACACAGACGAAACCCTGAGCAATGTTTATTTGAAATGCAAAGCACAGAGGGATCTACTCCTTCATTAATAATTCACTAAGTAATGAAACGATTCAGAAACATAAATGTATTTACTTTGGGAGTTTTTATCTTGGCCATTTGTCCAATATGGAGGGGGACATTTTGACTTGCTCAGTGTATCTGAACCATCACTAATATACACAGGAGAGTAGAGGGTGCTAGAAATCAGAATGTTAATATATTCTAAAACCAGACAGGTTGCATCTTGTACTAAGTAACAAGGTTACATTTACATGGGGTATAGATGAAAATCTATATTTGTTTCTCCCGCTAGCTCAATGGGTGAATACCCTTTTTCCCCATTCAGGGTGGCTCTGTGCAATGCCAACTGGAACAGTAAAATTATACTTTTGTCGATTCTGTTTGCCAAAATGCCAGATTGAGGCAGACTGCTCCTTCCAGCCTTGCTGTGTTATCGTACCGTGTTGCAGCTGGGTTTCCATACTTCCTGTCGCAAGCATTCGACTCCAACCTCACAGGTGCCACTTCCTTGGGACAGCAGAACAAACAGGATGCTAAATGCAGACTGGAGCTAAAAATAAACCAGAAGGCCTCCCACTGTTGAAATTGGTTGCTTACTGCAACATGATACATAACATGTCCACACGGTCATGAAGAAGCAGGGATTGTGAGCTGGAACACTTAAAAAAAAAATCAACATCAGTACAAGGTGGCGTGGTGCCCCTCCCTTCAGATTCAATTGAATAGGCCATGGCGTAATGTACAATAAAAATCTAGTATCTTGGCAATTCCTCCCTACCTCTCTGGATTCTAATTCATCAGCAGGCCTTCCATTACCTCTCTCAGTGCCTCCTCTAGGAGGCCATAACTTGCATGCGAGCCCAGACAATGAATGCTAGCAGTCTGTTCGATAATGGTAAGGCATCGCAGCTAACCCAGAAACTGCCCTCTGGTGAAGACTCGCTCTTCAAAAGGAGGTTACTGGTCATTGATCATAGAACCATAGAAGGCGTAATTTTGGCCCACCATGCTTATGCCAGTTCTGCCATGGAAATCCCAACGTCTTAGTCTCTCCATACAGCCCAATAACCTCCGCTGCTTCCCTTAAAAGTTGCAGTGGTATCTTCTCCCTGAGTCCCCCTGCCTCCATTACTGCGACCACACCCCACCCTCCCCCCCCCCCCACCACACCCCCAACATCCCCGAGTCCCTCTGCCTGGATTCCCCACTTCCGAGTCCCTCTGACTCCATTCCTCCTCCCTGGTCCCTCCACATCCATTACTCCCCCTGAACTCCCCCCCACCCCGGCACCCCAACCAGACTTTCTGCCTCAATTATCCCCACAAAATTACTCTGCCTCCATTCCTCCTTCTGCCTCCATTCCTCCCCCGAGTCCCTCTGCCTCCATTACCCCTCCCCTGAGTCCCTCTGCCTCCATTACCCCTCCCCCGAGTCCCTCTGCCTCCATTACTCCCCCCGGGTCCCTCTGCTTCCACTACTCCCCCACCCGTCCCCAATTCCTTCTGCTTCCACTACTCCACACCACACCACCCCCAACCCCACATGGCCCACTCCTCCAGTACCTCCCTACGCCACCAAGTCCTCTGGCTTTGCCGTACCCGCTCGGGGTCTCTGCTCCAACTACTCCCTTCTTTCAAAGCATCCATTGTTCCAACAGGCCTCTGCATAGAGAAATTTCTCCTAACTACTGTTCTAACTCTCAAATGTTGTTACTGACGATCTCCTTGGAGGTACTGGTTTGGAGGCATGATTAAGCCTGCTGCTTAAAGGAAGCTGAAATAAGAGAGAGACTGGTAATTACATGGTGAATTGTGCTCTAAATTTCATAATTAGATCAATGATGTGATAGCTTATATCCATTCTGTGATTTCAGAAATATACCTCTTTCATCAGATCATAAGAAATAGGAGCAGAAGTAGGCCATTCGGCCCCTTGGCTGATTTGACTTGTATCCTAAACTCCACTTTCCTGCCGGCCGCCCCATGACCCTTGACTCCCTTGTAGATCAAAAATCTGTCTTACTCAGCCTTGAATATATTGAGTGGCCCAGACTCTACTGCTCTCTGGGGAAGAGAATTACAAAGATTAACAACCCTCTGAGAGAAGAAATTTCTTCTCATCTCAGTCTTAAAAGGGAGGCTGCTTGGCCCAGATTTAATGGGGCCAGGTGGGAAAGGGAAGACGGAAGTGGAAGTGCGTGGCAAAAGCCCTCCCACGTCCGAAGGCAGGCTTTCAGTTGGAGGCCAAGTCGTCGCCTGACATGGAAGGAATTGACGGCGGCATGTTTAAAAGACTGCCAGCACCCGAACCCTGATAAGGACGTCTTCCTTGCAACTTTGTCAGTTCCGAAGAAGGGTCACTGACCCGAAACGTTAACTCTGCTTCTCTTTCCACAGATGCTGCCAGACCTGCTGAGTGAATCCAGCATTTCTTGTTTTTGTCTTCCTTGCAACTGTCCTCCCAGCAAACACTGTCAAATGACTCAGGCCTGCATCACCCTTGCCAGTGACCTTCAGGCTTGCCAGCACCCAGCTGTCAGAGACTCTCCAGCATCCTCTAAAGAAAGGCGCAGGAGACATGTGCTTGTAGGCATGGCAGAAGCAAGGTGCTGGGTGGCCCCACAGTTCAGTGACAACTCCCTGCGTGTTCTCCTCCAGGCTACTTGGGCAAGGCGGGAGGTCCTCACCCCCAGCAATAAAAGGAGGAGACCACCCCGCCTAACCAAGCACGCCTGGTCGCAGAGGAGGTCAGCAGCCATAGGGTCATCTGGGGGGCCTGGCTGCAGTGCTGCAAGCGCGCCAATGACCTTTTCCACTCCGCAAGGGTGAGTATCCCACTCAGTGTCCTTTGAGGGCCAGTAAAAGGGTAAATGTGAGGGTGTGGATGGTTGGGAAAGAGAGCCACCATGTTGGTGGCAGTGGATGGAGGCTGCAGCATCTCCTTCATAAGGAATGGCTGCAGCTCTAACTAGGGGCATGAACCTTGCACTGCCACCCCTCACCAGGTGGCTGAAGAGAGTTCTAATGGCACATACATGCTTTGGCCCTGCCACAGCAGCAAGCATGCAAGGTGATTAGGCATTGTGTTTGCTCTAGTGCAGCAAGTAACATTCTTCTTCCATGTTCCCACAGGAGAAGAGGACCCAGAACACAAAGGAGAGAGCCCAGACCAGTGGCAGAATCCCAGTCATTGCCATGCTGACACCCCTGGAGGAAGAGGCTCTAGAACTGGCAGGTTTTCATGGCGGCTGCTTCATTGTGGAAGGTGAGGCCAGAGTCCATTCACAAGAATGTGCCTCATCAGGCATGAGGAAAGCCTCAGGTGAACATGAGGGATGCTGTTCATGTGTCCTCAATGTGCAGCCATCAATGTGAGATGCAGGCAACTCTGTGGGCTCTTGCGGGGAGAGGCGAGGACTGCTGATCATTCTGTTCTCTCTCGCAGTTCAAGCACAAGAGCACAGAGGGCACAATGTCACCACATTCCCCCCACACCCTCCACCAGCGTAGATACTTTCACCTGTGCGTTTGCAAGAAGAATCGGGGTCACAATCTGGTGAGAGCAGCACACTCGTGCTGAGCAGCTGTCGGAGGCTGTGACAGCCGAGGCCACTGACGCTCAAGGAGTGTGGGAGGCCAGGCTCATGCTGAGCCCCAGGCTGATGGCAAGCCACTGGAGTCATCTTCAAAGTGGCAGATGCTGGAAGTCCAGTTTGTGGTTCATGCAGATCTGGGGGGTTTCCAGAGGATATTGCACCCTGGCTCGGACAGTGCAGAACTCCATCCGGGCCATGAGTGCTGCAATCTCCCTCTCCTCTGAGCACTTGGCCTTCTTCATCGAGAGATTGGCAACTCTGATGGACAGCCACATCCAGCAGGCCCATCAGTGGATGCTGGAGATGCACACAGACCTGCATCACTGTCCAGGAGCTCTATCCAGCAGTGACATGGTGAGAGAGGGATGAGGCACCTGGAATCTCCACCAGGTAGGTACAAGTGTGCCTTCCAAGGGAGGAGGAGCAGTTGCCGTCAGCTTCTTGGGGCTTCTCGCAGAGCGCTCCTGGAGTAGAAATCAACTCCTCAGCCCCTCTGTCAGTGACACCGGCGCCTCAGGTTGCCACGATGACAGATGAGGCTCCTGCACCTGTGCAGCAGCTCCTCCACATGCCTGGGCCTTGCAGTCATCAAGCAGCCAGAGGATGTCTGCCAAGGTCATCCCAGGCCACAGGGCGACAAGGTCTGCAACCTACCGCCACTGCAGCTGGCAGCCAAAGGGGAGCACTACATAGAAGCACTCATAAAAGAATTAAGAAAAAGCACTAGATGTAGGTGAATGGACAGGTAAAGACTCTCTGCTTCTATCAAGATGATTTTTGTAATAAATGTTCGATTTGGCTTATATAAATTTCCATCCATTGTTGGTGACCCACTGTCAGTGCAAGAGTAGCATGGTTCACTCAAGGGCTGGCTGGGGGAGACCAGGGCTTGTGTGTTCATCCTTTGCATATTGTTGAAGCATCAGTTACTAGTGGCTGAGAGGCTCTGGACAAAGAGCACAGGTAAGTGGCATTAGTTTGGGTGGAATGTGGTTCTTTATTGCAATGGTTGACTGCAGTGGTAGGGGGTCAGGCAAAATGAGTGAGTATAAGAGCCTCCCTTGCGCCTATATCATTGTGTCCTCCATGCAGCCACTCATGTCTTTCAGGGTGCTGTAGCTGGTCATCAGATTCCTCATCCTCCTTGCCCTCCACTGAGACCTCCTCAGCCAAGGTCTCTCCTGTCTGCAGCGCCAGGTTGTGTAAAGTGCAACAAACCACAGCTATCTTGGAGACCCTTACTGGGACATATTGAAGTGCCCCACTGGAATGATCTAGGCACCTACATTTCCTCTTGAGGAGACTGATTGTCTGCTCAATGATGGCACTGGTTGCCACATGCTTTGCATTGTCACCTTTCTCAGCCTCCATCATAGGGTTCCTCACACATGGCAGCAGCCATCTTTTCAGTGGGTATCCCTTGTTGTTAAGTATCCATCTTTGAAGGCGTGCAGCGGGTGTGACACCTGGGAGTGCCAGAGAATGCCAGCATGCGGCTGCTCCAGGGTATTGTGCACACACCTGCAGGATCCATTGATGGTGGTCGCAGATGAGTTGCACGTTGAGGGAATGAAATCCCTGTTAATGATTAGATTAGATTAGAGATACAGCACTGAAACAGGCCCTTCGGCCCACCGAGTCTGTGCCGAACATCAACCACCCATTTTATACTAATCCTACACTAATCCCATGTTCCCAACAAACATCCCCACCTGTCCCTATATTTCCCTACCACCTACCTATACTAGTGACAATTTATAATGGCCAATTTACCTATCAACCTGCAAGTCTTTTGGCTTGTGGGAGGAAACCGGAGCACCCGGAGAAAACCCACGCAGACACAGGGAGAACTTGCAAACTCCACACAGGCTGTACCCGGAATCGAACCCGGGTCCCTGGAGCTGTGAGGCTGCGGTGCTAACCACTGCGCCACTGTGCTGGTTGGCTGCTGGTTGGCTAGCGGGAGCCTTGATGACCGCATGCATGCAGTCTGTCACACCTCGCACCTGGGGCAACCCTGCCATGGTGGTGAATCCTCTGGCTCTTTAAGCCTGACTGTCCGCATCAGTTCGGTAATGAATGTACTGGCTGATGCTCCTGAAGAGAGAATCTGTGACCACCTTGATATAATGATCTGCGGCTAATTGGGAGATGCCACACACATCTCCAGTGGACCTCTGGAACGAACCTGATGCATAGAAATTCAGGGCCACAGTGACCTTGATGGCCACTGGCATCAGATGACCACCATGACAATCAGAGCTCACCTCCTCCACCATCATGGTACACAGAATGGTCCCAGCGTCTCGTCAGAGACACAGTCTACAGACACACTGCCTCTCTGACATCTGGAGGTAGCTCCTCCCCTGTTTGTATACCCTTGCTGCAGGGTACCTTCATCTCCAAGCTGACACCTGCTCGTGTTCCCCTCTGCAGCCTTCTCCCTCTTGCCCATCAAGAGGCTGCCCTTGCAGCTGGCCAGGAGATCGCTACTGTCTCGATGCGTGAACCCAGACCTCCCCTCCTTTGAGGCTCTGTTCCTCATTAGAGGACCCTCCACCAGAGTGGCAATGCCCATGGCACTTGGCATTGCCACTCTGACTTGCACACTTTGCCAGTAACAGCTGCTCCAACTCACCCACCTCTCTGCCCACACCCCCCCCCCCCACACCTAGTGAGCCCCCTGCCAGAAGCACAATCTCATCAAGGGGGCCTCAACCCCAAATCAATGGCTGCCCAACTCCTTTCCACTGAATAAGAAGAAAAGCCTCACTCCGTGATCGGCAAGTAGTAGCATGGCAGCGTCTGCTGCTTCTTGCCACCCTTTAAAGGCTGCTGAGGCTCCACGCCCCGTTTCTCCCATGCACTTAACATTAAATGTGGACAGGCCATTTAAATCGCAGTCGATTGCCTCAATAACTTACTTAACTTCCTCTCAATTGCTTGTTATTAAAACGCAAACTGAGTCACTGCGCATCTTGCCATCCGCCACTTGCAGAATTTGGCCGAGGCGAGATGACATCAAGGCTGTGCACCAACATCTTCCCATGCAATTTTACAGACCCCTGCCTCCATTGCCATTCAGTTCTGGATTGTTAAATCCCAGCCCTTATTTTGAAACTCTTTCTCCTAGTTCTAGGTTCCCCCCACGAGGGGAAACATCTTTTCAGCATCTAAGCTGTCAAACTCTCTCAGAATCTTATCTTTTTCAATAAGATCACCTCTTATTCTTCTAAACTCCAATAAGTATAAGCCCAACCGGCTCAATCTTTCCTTATAAGACAACCCTTTCATTCAATAATCAGCCGAGTGAACCTTCTCTGAACTGCTTCCAATGCAAGTATATCCCTCCTTAAGTAAGGACACTAAAACTGTACGCAGTACTCTAAGTGTGGTCTCACCAATGCCAACAGTGTTGCAAGATTTCCCTACTTTTATATTCTATCCCCCTTGCAATAAATGCCAACATTCCATTTGCCTTCCTAATTACTTGCTGTACCTGCATGCTAACTTTTTGCGATTCATGTACGAGGACACCCAGATCCCTCTGTACTGCAGCATTCTCCAGTCTCTCCATGTAAATAATCTGTTTTTCAATTCTTCGCGCCAAAGTGGACAATCTCACATTTTCGCACATTGTACTCCATCTGCCAAATTTTTGCCCACTCACTCAATCTATCTATATCCCTTTGCAGTCTCTTTGGGGCAAATTTTATGCTCTCCCCCCGCATCGGGTTTAGAGGCAGGGAGAGCATTTAATTGGGCGGGGTGGTGACAGTGGGGAGACCCCGCCACTTTCCCACCTCCATCCAAATTAAGTCCAGGGCAGGAAGGTCTGTGAACGGCCCGCCCCGCTGCCAATTGAAGCCCTTAAGTGGGCAAGTAATGCCCAATTAAGGGCCTCATCCAGCGTCGCCGGCATTAGCCTAGCAGCGGGCAGGATGTCGCTGCACGGAAAGCATGCCAAGCAAACCCATGTGGGTTACTTGCCGACTCCGTATGGGGGCAGTGGTGCTTTCCCTCGTTAAAAGCCACTTAGTGCTTGATCGAGGTACCCAGTATCGTGAAGGGGGACCCGCTGAGAGCCACTCCCTTGCCCTTGCTGACCCCCCTACACCTCCTCCCCCACGACCCCCATCCCGCGAAACACCTCCCGCCCTGAAGTACGCTGCTCAGTGAAAGAGTTGTTGGCCTCTGATTGGCTGACAGCTCTCAGCAGGTGGAACGTTCATCGCCCAGGTCCTTATTCCCAGGGAAGGCCTGCCGCTATCCACTTAATAGCTGTTTGGTATATTATCCGGCAGGGCTCACCCCAGAGGAGGCGACGCGGGGCTCTCGCTGGTGCTTTAGCTGGTGGTTGAGACCTCTGTCGCCATGATAAAATCCCGGCTTTTGTGTCCTCCTCACAACTTGCTTTCCTATAAAGAATGACTTTGAATAGGGTCAGTGCACTTTGTGACTAGAGCTGGTTTTCCATATTTATAATATAAAAGACAGTGACAGCTTTTGAAAAATCAAGTATTCCAAAAGCAACAGATATCAGCAGGACAATTAATTCAAAGTGCAGGTATATATCTTTTTTAATGTGCAGAATCTGGAGGGGACTGGGCTTTGCAGTAGGTTAGATAAAAGACTTCCACCTCTGGAATATAGGTTGAAAAATCAAACTACCTGTTGTTTGTAAATCTTAAATGACATATGCTTCGGCTGACTTAGTTCAATTCCAAATGACCATGACAATAATGGTGCTTTATCAGTACTCTCATTCAGAGAGCTCAAAGAACGGTTGGGCTGATGGAAAATAACTGCACCAGTGAAGCTGTCCTGAGGTTGGGGTTAAGGCATATTGCAGAGTAGAATAGAGGAAGCTTGACAATGTTTCAGCCATGCTATACCTCACCTGGAAGTTGCAGACCCTAGGTATCTATAATGGAAAGTATCATGTTCCCCAGCATTAACATCTCAAGCACACAAATCTCTTTATAAGGAAAGGTAATTTAAACAAAAAAAGGTTCTTACAATGCTTCTAATTTAATTCCATCCTGTGATTTCAGTGATGAAGACTGGGGACACTGGACTGACCATCTTCAGAATTCTCTGCAAAGATCATCACTGGCAGTGGGTACAAGCCTTTGCTTGGATGATTTACAAGGATGGACAGCCAGATTACATCATATCCAATCAGTGTCCTTTAATGTAAGCATTACAGGTCTGTAGAGAGAGGGGGAGCACTTGCCTGTGAAAAAGCAAGACGTTTTTGCCAACTTCAAGCCATCTAGCGCAGCTTTTTAGTGTTATCCCAGGTTCTTGACACTATTATTTTCTGATGTAGCCAACTAAATTTCCTATCACTTGGGCCTGCTTCCAGGGCCACGTAAGAGCAGTGTTTAAGGGAGGGAATGGAGAGAACTTTATTACTCTTTGGTGATTCCTTCCTTCCCCCCCTCCCCCCCACCCCCCACCCCACCACCATAATGGGGAGGATGCAGATACTTTACTGAGTTCAAAACTTTTCTATTTGAGCGTGTGTGCCAGCATATCCTGCACTTGCTCATGACCTGTCCAGCCAGCATGTCCCAGTTCTGTTGTGTGTTGGGGTAATGAGAGCCACACACTCATGCTCCTTGAGCTAATGTTACAGGATGCTGTGACTTTGTTATTTAAGCCATTTCAACAGTCTGAAGTCACAAGTGTGATTAATATAGTGGTCCATCACTCAACTTGCTAAGATGTAGCTCAGCCAAGATCAAGGAAAGTAGCTGATCCAGTGTCCCCAGCACAGACTAAGTTCAGCTGCTTTACACTGAAGATTAGTTAGGAACTGTTGCTCTGAGATAGATTTAAACCCAAGTGAAAGAACAATTTGTAGCCACAGTGCAACCTGGTGATTGCTTGTATAATGCATAAGTGTATTAATAAAATTGGACAGGAATTTGCTTTTCTTGTGGTAGAATGGTTTGTCTTATTTTGAGGGCCAGGGCTGCCATTGCCAGAAATGGCAGAATGCTGTGTGCTGCAGTTGCTGCATGGTGATCTCCTCACTGAATCTGATTTCAAGGAATCGTCAATACAAATCCATCATAAACGCATATTCACACAGCGATAGACATTGACTATCTCAGACACACTGGCACAATGATAAACACATTCACACTGCGATAAACAGGGATGCTTATGGTACAGGCTGGATTGTAAAATTAACATGGATTGATTTGCTTGCAAATAATCTTTTTACTCATTTAATCAGTATTTGTCTTATTGCCTGCACTAATGTGATGGCCTACATGATTTTAGAAGTGCAGCTGCTTGAGGGACCTGTTTGGAATATTAGTCACATCTCTGGACAAAAACTATTAAAAACCCATTGTGCAGAACTTTAGTGATTTTTAGGGAAGTGCTGGTGATCCATCATTGATTTAAACTTTTGAGCTGCATAAGCAGTTGCCATTGCTTATGACGAGCTGCTAAATCAAGCTGATAACCGTCACGATGAGTGACTGATAGGTCAGGCAGTGAAACCACAAAGTTAAAAGAGAAGAACAGGGTGCCCATGCAAGATATGCCCTGGGAATTGGGGAAATGTGAAAACTGTATGTGCAGAGCGGCATAATTAGGCAGGAGGACAAGTGATTGGAATTATCAAGTTAGGTGGGTAAAGAAACAGGGATATAAGAAAGGGTGAATTTCTAATGAAAGATGCGGAGATAGAAATCACAACCCATTCCATAGCTTGAGCAAATGTTGGCTGAAACCTAACTGTTGAGCCTTGCTGTTGAGTCCTTACGGGTAATATATAATCTATTTGGTACTGTAAATTGCTGCCAACACTGTGTAATGTTGTGATCTCTGCTGTGTGACAATAAAAGAGAATTGCTGCAAATTTTGGTTGTCAGGTCCGAATCCTTTTTAATTAATCTTACAGATGGATCAGTGGGTCTTTTCCAGTTAGTCATTTGTCATATACTAGTAGATTCAGAGGAGTTCTTTATAGACCCCTTCAGCCATATTTGTATCTATTTGACATCTTGTGAGAGCATTGCAAATTGGAGCTGGTCAGTGGTGACTGGAGGAAGGAGAAAATGCTTACTTTCTGATACATTATTCATATCTTTAGCTGAACTAATCTATGAATAGCAAAGGACAGATCAAAGTACAACGCCTATGTTTTTCATCTAGAGCAACAAAGTGGCTCTTGGGTTGATATCTGATGTCGCCATTTTATGTCACACAGTTTAGTTCAATGTTTTTCCGGTACTTGTCCATGTCACTATATCCTTTAGACCTTTTTTTTTTCATGGTTTAGGGATGCTGAAGATATGGAATATTTCAAAAAAGGGCGACTCGGTCCAGAAGGTTCACACTGTCTGAAGCCGCTTCACTCTATGAATGTTCCAGTGACATTCCTCCTCAAGTCCAGCTCCAAATTGTCAAAAGAAAATGCAACAAATTCCAAGAACAATGTTCCTGCAAGCTGTGGAGGATGCAATGAAACATCTTGGTGGAACTGAACATGGACCCTCAGAAATGCTCTCACTCCCGCCTATCATGAACACTATTGAGGGGAACAAATTACCAGCTGGATTCTGCGGAGAACCATTAGCTGGAAGCAGCACTGAAGCAGCTGGTGAGTTGGTTAATTCTCAAAGGAATGGGAAAACTTACCTAGTCAACAGTTCGCCTGATACTGCTTTGGAGGAGATGCTGCAAAGTTATGGTTTGACACCAGAAGACTTGGAACTGAGTCATCAAGATGAACTGATAAAACATATTGAGATTGACAACTTGAACAGTGAGCTGAATCCCAGTTATAGTCTGAATGACATTCCATCCGAGGTGAATATTTATCAGAAAACATCAGCTCCTATATTGAGCACAGCTTGTTGTCACTTGGAAGCAACAATTGGCACAGTGCTCCGTCTAGCTCACTGTGCTCTTCAAGTCTCAGCACCAGCCTGGCAACCACAGATGTGGTGTCCCCAAGCAGCCAACTATATTCACCTCAGCAACCTCAAGAGAATCACTGTCACTGGCTGTCATCTCCAGGCCCCGACATCACCAACCTACAAATCAAGTCTACAGATTATATACCTAATGTGACTTGTTTTGTATCATAAGATCATAAGAAGTAGGAGCAGGAGTAGGCCGTCCGGCCCCTCGAGCCTGCTCCGCCATTCAATAAGATCATGGCTGATCTTTTCGTGGACTCAGATCCACTTACCCGCGCTCCCACCGTATCCCTCAATTCCTTTATTGTTCAAAAAGATATCTACCTTAGCTTTAAAGACGTTTACTGAAGAAGCATCAACGACTTCACTGGGCAAGGAATTCCATAGATTAACAACCCTCTGGGTGAAGAAGTTCCTTCTTAATTCAGTCCTAAATCTGCTCCCTCTAATCTTGAGGCTATGCCCTCTTGTCCTAGCTTCACCTGCCAGTGGAAACATCCTCTCTACTTGTATCTTATCTATTCCCTTCATGATTTTATATGTTTCTATAAGATCCCCCCTCATTCTTCTGAACTCCAATGAATATAATCCCAATCTACTCAGTCTCTCCTCATAAGACAACCCCCTCAACTCCGGAATCAACCTAGTGAACCTCCTCTGCACCCTCTCCAGTGCCAGTATATCCTTTCTCAAGTAAGGAGACCAAAACTGCACACAGTACTCCAGGTGCGGCCTCACCAGTACCTTATACAGCTGCAACATAACCTCTCTGCTTTTAAACTCAATCCCTTTAGCAATGAAGGACAAAATTCCATTTGCCTTCCTAATTACTTGCTGTACCTGCAGACCAACCTTCAGCGATTCATGCACAAGGACACCCAGGTCCCTCTGCATAGCAGCATGCTGCAACTTTTTACCATTCAAGTAATAATCCTTTTTACTGTTACTCCTACCGAAATGAATTACTTCACATTTATTAACATTGTATTCCATCTGCCAGACCTTTGCCCACTCACTCAATGTATCTATGTTCCTCTGCAAAGTTTCACAGTCATCTGCACACTTTGCTCTGCCACTCATCTTAGTGTCATCTGCAAACTTTGACACCCTACACGTGGTCCCCAACTCCAAATCATCTATATAAATTGTAAATAATTGCGGTCCCAACACCGATCCCTGAGGCACACCACTAGTGACTGATTGCCACCCAGAATAGCACTCATTTATCCCCACTCTCTGCTTCCTGTTAGTCAACCAATCCTGTATCCATGCTAATACTTTGCCCCTAACGCCATGCATCCTTATCTTATGCAGCAGCCTCTTGTACGGCACCTTGTCGAAGGCCTTTTGGAAATCTAGGTACACCACATCCACTGGGTATCACAGTAAACTGTGCAGTTAACTATCCATCTGTATAGAAGAGTCAATTATATTTCCAAATACCCACTCAGAACTTATCGATTGTGAAAGTGGAGACTGCATTCATTCAGCAAAATATTTTCAATGGTCAAACTAATTGGTCGATCCAGCCAGGTCTGACAAGCCTAACATGGCCATTGTCTGACAGAGATGCACAGGAACCAGACCTGGTCATTTTGACAGGATTCCTCCCAAATGATGATGAATTTCATTGCTCCTGCTAGCACCCAAGGATTGCAGGACAGAGGTCTATCCTGGCGCAACGTGCAATGAAGTAACAACATTCAAACTCATTAGGTAATTTTATCTCCACCTTCGTCAGGTTTTAGGGCTCTTTGATTTCTGAGATAGAAGCAATGATTACAGATGAAAACTATGAATTTGTAATACAACTGAGGCCAAGCAATACAACAGTTTATCTAAAGGCTCTGGACTCTCAGACTTTCAAGGCTAATATTTTGACAAATAATAGGTGTCATACAGAACAAGCCACCTTAAAGAGCATGGCCTGCCAAAGGATGAAACAAGGAAATCCTTCATCTAGGGAATATGTGGCATTTAGCTGTGCCATTTTTAAAACTGCAAGATCACTATTAAGTTTTAAAAATTCAAAGATGATGGGGTGCATGTGCAATCAACAAAAAATGGATTATTGGAGCTACACAAGGAAGACATTTTCCCTCCTTTTTCAATCATTCCTTCATCATTTTGAAGAATTCATTTTCTGAATTTGCACAACTGGCTGTGGATAGCTTTGCAATCTGTAGGATACAATGTTTAATTTTTTTTTTCGTGTGTGTGTGTAGCTAATAGAAGCTCATTCCTTGTGTATTAACACTCTAGTATATCGGCATCATTTAAAAGCAGATCTGTACTTTCCTCAAAGTTGAATGTGAATACCATATATCAGAGAAAAGGATTGAACATATGAAACCTTTAAGCATGGATTCCTGTTTGTGTTCTCTTCCTGGATAACTGGCAGCTAAAGGCATTTAACCTCATGTAGCAAGTTGGCTGAGCTCAGCTCCAATTATACCAAAGGAAAGCTGAGCAGAACTCATTTAATCAGACTATTGAGGAGGCATTTTAACATTGGAACCAAAGTCTCTGGATGGTAATGGGTTTTAGGGTCAGACTTGAATATTGTCTGTAAGTGGGCACTTGATATTATTACCCTAAAACTACTAATAAGATGCTTTGTGAAAAAGGAGTACAATTACTTCTATGTCCAAAATGAGATTACTGTTCACAAATCTGAGATGAATGCACAAGCAGTTTTATTTATCAAACTGTATCAAGAAAACATTGTAATTGTTTAATGAGATTTGGATGCACTGACTGACTGAACCCTGTGACCTTTTTGGACACATCAGTTGAAGCAGACGCAGAATGCTTCAGCTAGAGCACAACAAATAAATAATGGAATACAATTTTTACTTTGCAAAACAACTCTCAGTAGAAAACAAGTGTTAATTGTAAGTACTTCATTGATAAAGGAAGAGGAGTGCTAATCCTATAGTGCCTAGCACATAATGCCATATCCTATGGTGCTATATAAGGTTTATTATCCTTGAGTACTGATAGAGAAATGAGGGAGGAACTGTGGAGAAGAACCACAAGCTAATTCTCCAACTCAAATGTTTGGGTTATGAGGAAAGACTGGAGAAACTGGAGCTGTTCAGTCTGGAAAGAAGCAGTTAAGAGGCAGTGCTATAGAGATGCACAGGATAGTTGCAGAAATAAAACAAAGAGCAGTACAGCACAGGAACAGGCCATTCGGCCCTCCAAGCCTGCGCCGATCTTGATGCCTGCCTAAACTAAAACCTTCTGCACTTCCGGGGTCTGTATCCCTCTATTCCCATCCTATTCATGTATTTGTCAAGATGCCTCTTAAATGTCTCTATGGTACCTGCATCCACCACCTCCCCCGGCAACAAGTTCCAGGCACTCACCACCCTCTGTGTAAAGAAATTCCCTCGCACATCCCCTCTAAACTTTGCCCCTCTCACCATAAACCTATGTCCCCTAGTAACTGACTCTTCCACCCTGGGAAAAAGCTTCTGACTATCCACTCTGTCCATGCCGCTTATAACTTTGTAAACCTCTATCATGTCGCCCCTCCACCTCCGTCGTTCCAGTGAAAACAATCCGAGTTTATCCAACCTCTCCTCATAGCTAATCCCCTCCAGACCAGGCAACATCCTGGTAAACCTCTTCTGTACCCTCTCCAAAGCCTCCACATCCTTCTGGTAGTGGAAAAGGAAATGGAAAAGGTAAATAGAAAAAATTACTTTTAATTATGTTGAAGAATAGAATAAGGTGACAGCAGTTCAATTTATTCAAAGAATGATCAACACATGACTCCCAAACAGAATATTAGAGGCATTAAACAATCTGAAAAAAGGAAAGACTGACATTTATATAGTGACTTTCACAACCTCAGGACATCCCAAAATGCTTTACAGCCAATGAAGTACTTTTAAGGTGTAGTCACTGTTGTAATGTTGGAAATGCAGCAGCCAATTTGCACACAGCAAGCTCTCATAAACAGGAATGTGATAATTGCCAGTTAATTTTTTTTAGTGATGTTTATTGAGAGATAAATACTGCCCAGGGAACTGCGGAAAACTGCCCTGCTCTTTGAATAGTGCCATGTGATATTTTATGTCCACCCGAGAGAGCAGACAGGGCCTCAATTTTAACATCTCCTCCGAAAGGTAGCACCTTTGACAGTGCAGCACTTCCTTAGTGTTGTGCTGGAGTGGCAGCTTCAATTTTTGTATTCAAATCTCTGGAGTGGGGCTTGAACCCACAACCTTCTGGGCTGGATTTTACCAGCCCTTTGGAGACGGGTTGAGAGACAGGAGTCCTCATAAAATAGCGTTGGGAGAAAAGCCCGATGTCTTCCTGCCACCATGGGATTTTCTCAGCAGTGAGAAACACAGCAGCACGGCCTCCAGCCGGGTCACAAATTATGCCTATGAAGTGCTCAATTAAAGACTTCTTCCCCAAAACACCAGCATTTTACCTGTGATGGGAGACCACAGTTGCAAGGGGAGAGCGCCACTACATGGCCCAGATAGGGATCCCCCGGTGGGAATGGCCACCCTGTGGCTGCGGCACCGTCGCTGGACGGTGCACCCCACCCCCCCACCCCCCCCACCCCGGCCCTTCCAGTTGCTAGGGCCTGCCTGCCTGGGCCCTGCACCATATGGGGTGTGTAAAATCAAGTGAGATGAGGGTGCTGTTCTGTAACCTACCCACCCCCGCTGCTATTTTACCAGAGGAGGGGGTGGTGGCAAATGGCCTGCCCACCCCAGACCATTTGAGGCCCTTAAGTGACCAATTAATTGCCACTTAAGGGCCTCCTCCCGCCACTGCTGGTATCTTGCCAGCAGCAGACAGGCACTTCACCTGAGGAGGCCACCCAAAATTTGTTGCACGTGGGATTTCGGTGACAGAGCGCGAAGGAGATGCTGCTTTTTGCCTCCAATACTTGTAAAGGTTTGGGTACACTTGTGGCAGTATGCATTTAAAATTCACTAATTCCTGACACAGGGTCAGAAGTTTGTTGCTGGTTGGTCCTGTTTGAACGTTGAGGCTGGAGCAATGGAAAGAGCTGTTTACAGCAGTATAGCCTGACTGGTGGATAAATCCTAAATCAGGACCCCTAGATGGTGTCAGCAACTCGAGATTGATGCAATTCATTTTTAATGAGGTCGCTATGGCAGGATGTGACTAGTGGAGTACCTCAAGGATCAGTGCTGAGGCCTCAGCTGTTTACAATCTATATTAATAACTTAGTCGAAGAGATTGAGAGTAAAGGTCTGCAAAGGACCCGAGCCCGAATGCTGGACCCGAAAGTGCGACCCAACCCGACGTGTCATCGGGTCCCGTTGGGTAGCAGGCCTTTACATCAGTACATGGGTAAAGGCCTGCTACCCGACCCGACCCCGACGGGACCCGACGACATGTGTCTGGTTCGGGTCGGGTCGCACTTCCGGGTCCGGCATTCGGGCTCTGGTCTGGTTTCCTTTGCAGACCTTTAACTGAGAATAATGTATCTAAGTTTGCTGATGATACAGAGCTAAGTGGGAATGTAAACTGTGAGGAGGGCACAAAGAGGCTGCAAAGAGATATAGACAGATTAAGTGAGTGGGCAACCCAGGTGGCAGTTGAAGTATAATGTGGGGAAGTGTGAGGTTATTCACATTGGCAGTAAGAATAGAAAAGCAGACTATTTTTTAAAAGGCGTAAAACTTGCAAATGTTGATGTTTGGAGGGATTTGAGTGTATTCGCACAAGGAACACAAAGTTAGCATGCAGGTACAACAAGCAATTAGGAAGGCAAATGGTATGTTGGCCTTTATTGCAAATGGACTAGAGTACAAGAATAAGAAAGTCTTGCTACAATTGTACTGTGCTGTGGTGAGACCACACCTGGAGTATTGTTTGCAGTTTTGGTCTCCATATCTAAGGAAGGATATGTTTACCTTGGAGGCGGTACAGTGAAGGTTCACTAGATTGGTTCCTAGGATGAGAGAGTTGCCCTATGGTAGGCTGATTAAATTCTGTCTATAGTCTCTGGCGTTTGGAAGAATGAGAGCTGATCTCTCAAAATATTAAGGGGAACAAATAGGGTAGACAGAGAGAAATTATTGTCTCTATTTGGGGAATCAAGGACGAGAGGGCATAGTCTAAAAATTAGAGCTAGACTTTTCAGGTGTGAAATAGGGAAACACTTTTATGCACAAAGACTGGTAAATATTTGGACCTCTCCTGCACAAACAGCACTTGATGCTCGATCAATTGTTAATTTTAAATCTGAGATTGATAGATTTTGTTATCCAAAGGTATTCAGGGATACTGGGCAAAGATGGGCTGCAGATCAGCCATGATCTCATTGGGTGACAGAAAAGGATTGAAAGGTTAAATAGTCGACTCCTGTTCCAATGTTCCTAGCGAGCTTTTGATTTTAATTGCACAAGTGGAGGTCATTTCCAACTAAAGTCCATACAAATCTCTCAGGAAGTTTTTGGGGGTACAAGACCAACATTTCCATTTTAATCCAGACTTTTTGTTTTTTTTGTGATAAGACTGACTCCTAATAGAATCCCCTTGCCTTTTCCTGGAATGCAGGAAGTGAAGAAAGAACAGAACTGGAACTGTATAAAACACTAGTTAGGCTAAGCTGGAGTTCTGGCCACTGCACTATAGGAAAACTGTGCTTGCATTAGACGGTACAGGGGAGATTTATGAGGATGTTGCCTGGACTGAAGAATTTTAGTTATGAGCAAAGATTGGATAGGCTAGTGTTATTTTCTTTGGAACAGAGAAGGCTGAAGGGAGACCTAATTGAAGTTTATAAATTGGGTCTATATTTGCTGGAGTTTAGAAGAATGAGAGGTGATCTTGTTGAAAAATACAAGATTCTGAAGGGGCTTGACAGGGTAGACACTGAGAGATTGTTTCCCCTGGTTGGGGAATTCGAGAACATGGGGGCACAGTCTCAGGATAAGGGGCTGATCATTTAGGACTGAGATGAAGATAAATTTCTTCACTCAAAGGGTTGTAAATCTTTAGATTTCTCTACCCCAGAGGGTTGTGGATGCTCCATCGTTGAATGTATTTAAGGCTGAGATGGACAGATTTTTGGTGTCTCAGAATAAGGGATATGGGGAGTGGGCAGGAAAGTGGAGTTGATGCTGAAGATCAGCTGTGATTGTATTGAGTGGCGGAGCAGGCACGACAGGCTGAATGGTCTACTCCTGCTCCTATTTTTTATGTTCTTATAAAATTATGGAGGGTCTGGATAGAGTGGATAGGACGGCCCTATTCCCCTCAGTCCATAACCAGGGGACATAGATTTAGGGTAAGAGGTAGGAGGCTCAGAGAGGATTGGAAGGGAAATGTTTTCACCCAGTGGATGGTAGGGATCTGGGAATCACTGTTTGAAAGGGTGGTAGAGGCAGAAACCCTCAACATTTAAAAAGTACTTGGATATGCATTTGAAGTGCAATAACCTACAAAGTTAAGGGCCAAAAGCTAGAAAGTGGAATTAAATTGGATGACTCGTTGACGGCCAATGCAGACACGATGGGCCGAATTGCTTCCTTTCCGTGCTGTAAATTTCTATGATTCTATGATTCAGTTCAGTCAGCATCCCACAGCTAATGGCATTCTAAAAGTGCCAGCCCTCCAGTACTGCATCCAAGTGGGCATTATTCATGTGCGTGTATGCACCAGGAAATACTCACTAAATTTTTTTCCTCCAAGCTATGAATTATCCCGGTATTAAAATTGGCTGCAAATTATATGTTACAGAGTCATATTATAGAAACTGTCTTATTTTCATTGCAGTAGATTTCATCACCAATTTTGCATAGGACAGCCAGCTCAATATCTACCACAATAATAAAAGCAAAATACTGCGGATGCTGGAAATCTGAAACAAAAACAAGAAATGCTGGAGTCACTCAGCAGGTCTGGCAGCATCTGTGGAAAGAGACTGGAGTTCCGAAGAAGGGTCACTGACCCGAAACGTTAACTCTGCTTCTCTTTCCACAGATGCTGCCAGACCTGCTGAGTGACTCCAGCATTTCTTGTTTTTGTTTCAATATCTACCACAATGGCTCAATCAATGAATTATGCAAAAAAGAAGTCTTGGACCAATCTGACAATCATTCCCGGCCTGAAGAGAGATGATTGCCTTTTGGCTTCATAGATTGTTGTCCTGTAGGTTGTGAAATGGCCAAGGAGCCCAACTAGCTACAAGACCAGGCCAGCCCAATGTTTTGATCTGATGATCCAGGTTATTTAGAAGGGAATGTTCGACAGAGTCCAGAAGAAACAGCAACTGGGAAAGGAATACCGTCATTGATGCAATTATAGAGCAGTGCCCTTACTGTACATGCTAATATTAGCAGCAAACAATTCACTCACTGTCTGTGATTCCACTAAGTTTGCAGCTTGAAACCTTACAATTGATCTTTCTACATCTCCTAAAGTTGCATTCCATTAATAATTTAAGGCTCCAAATGATCTTTTACAGGGTGTTGCAGCCTGTTGATGTGATTTTCATATAAATATTGATTATATACCCTCGCCAGTACAGCCAAAATATATTAGTCTTTCATTATTCATTTGTATCATTTGTTTGATGGGATTCTCATCTTGTTTTTATCACCTATTCATCACCTGCTTGGTTTGATGACTGGGTATGCAGCCTATTCTTGGACTGAACTGTGCCCTCTGTACCTGACTGCTTTGAAGTATTGCCCACGTGTGACTGTCCCTCTGAGTATCATCTGCAGCCCTTTAAGATATTGAGTGAAGTCAAATCCAAAATTTCGCTCTGCTTTTAGTGGAAGAAGGTCACATTTGCCCACTGTAACTTTGCATCTTCAAATCCAGCTATAATGTTGAATTAATGGTATTTGGTGTGGGCATAAGACCAAACAATCTGAAACTGCATTAGTATTCCTTATCGATATAAACTAATCTAATATTCTTTGCCCCTTAACTATAAACCTTGGATGTAAAGGACAGTACTTATGGAAGTTGCTGGGGATTCCAAAGCCCCTACTGAATAGTATCGGGGCCAGTGAGCATATTTATCTTATGCCCCCAGCCAACACATAGAGAAAATTATACTATTTAATGTAGCTGAAGCCAGAGGAACCACTTACAGAGTTTCAATTTACCTAATCAGATTAGGGTGGCTATAAGGTTTAGAATAGGGATGTCCACTCTACTCAACAAATGTATAGAGTATAAAGCTCCAGTCTATGGTATTTAATGGATAGAATAGGTACCTCCATTCTAAAAGGCCTAGATTATGTCGGATATGATTTCACCTTTCCCTAATCAGTAGATCCAGAGGACACGGCCTGCACTCAAAAGGAGGTAAATTCAAAACTAAAAGCTGCGGAAATGATATTTCAGTGAGTGAGTGGTTAATCTATGGAACAAACTCCCTAGAAACTCAGCAAGCAGTTGGCGTTAATTGATTCAGATGCAAATAGATAGAGATCTTTCAGGAATAACACCTTGGGCTGCGATATATGAGTGCTTTGAGACATAGTGTGGTATGTCCAGTGATTTTGGACCCATGGTTCCCAAAGATCTCCACCAGTAGGCCCTCCATTTGTACCAGTGCAACAAGTTCATGTTTTTATGAGATTCTCCTGATGCGACTAGATTGGCTAAACTGATTACAGACAACTTTGTAAAGCAGATGCAGTTGCAAACCTGTTGTGACATGCAAAGAGAAACGTGACACAGTGCAGCATTAACTTTTTTTTATTCGTTTTCGGATTTGAGTGTTGCTGACAAGCCCAGCATTTATTATCCATCCCCAAATGCCCATGAGAAGGTGGTGGTGAGTCACCTTCTTAAGCCGCTGCAGTCCATCTGGTGTGGGTACACCCACAGTACTGTTGGGGAGGAATTTCCAGGCTTTTGACCCAGTGACAATGGAGGGATGGTGATATAGTTCCAAGACAGGATGGTGACTTGCAGGGGAGCTTGCACTCGAAAAAGACAGAAAGCTGTCAGAGCTGCTGGAGTTAGCGAGATCGCTATCTCTTTCAGAGTCCAGAGCTGCTGAAATTGAGGCTGCCAACAGCAACTGCCACACCTCAAACTCAACTCCTGTGAACAGTGTTTACCACTCATGTGCCAGGCAACACCTCCAAAGCAATGACCGCAATCTCGCAAACAGGATAATGACTTGTTCAGGCAATGTTTCCACTGTGGCAGTACTTATCCATGCCAGACAGTATGTCCTGCTGCTGGAAAGCAGTGTAAAGCTCGTGGGTAACTCAACCATTTTGCTGGCATTCGCCACTCATCAGAAAATCAACTGTTAAGATGAATACTACCAACAGAGTGCCACATGTGCATAGCACACCAAAAGGGCAAGAGAATGTAGCCAATGTAGAGAAAGATGACCCTGAATATACTTTCATGCTCCCTTGGGACTTTTTATTATGTTAATGTGGAGGCTTCAGTATGGGAGAAGGTTGCATAGACGTCAGCCAGGTTTCCGTTAGTGTCACGATGTCGATGTAATCATCCACAATAAGGACATTGATGGCAAGGGCCTTGTTTGCAAGTGAATGAGCATTCTCCAGGGAGGTGTGGAGAGGGCTGGTTAACTGTTGATTTGCTGTCAGAGTCCTAGGTAGGAGGGGTGAGCGGGACAGGAAGGAGGTAAGCAAGATTAATGGGCTTGCTGGGTGGGAAGGTCAGAGAGAGAGGAAGATGGGTTTCCAGTTCATAAGGAGGCAGTGCCGAGTGCCTCAATGGGCTTTGAAGAATGTCAAGAAAGGCATAGTGGGAAGCAGTGGGCTCATCCAGAAGGTTATCATGTGGGGCTATGGCAGGAGGATAATAAAGTCGAGGGATAGGGAAGGGTTGGGGTGTGGATTTGGAGGGATTAACAAAGCACCCAAGAGGGGAGAAATGAAAGGAGGTATGATTGGGTAACAGCAGAGGGAGAATACAAGAGACAGGGACGAGAGGGGAAAAAAGGGAAAGAAGGGAGGTAGAAATAAGGGGCTTGGGTCCAGAGCAGCAGACAAAATGCGCATGCAAGTGGATACAGAGGAAATTTAGGCATGACAGTGGCGCAGTGGTTAGCACCGCAGCCTCACAGCTCCAGCGACCTGGGTTCAATTCTGGGTACTGCCTGTGTGGAGTTTGCAAGTTCTCCCTGTGTCTGCGTGGGTTTCCTCCAGGTGCTCAGGTTTCCTCCCACATGCCAAAGACTTGCAGGTTGATAGGTTAATTGGCCATTATAAATTGCCCCTGGTATAGGTAGGTGGTAGGGAAATATAGGAACAGGTGGGGATGTGGCAGGAATATGGGATTAGTGTAGGATTAGTATAAATGGGTGGTTGATGGTCGGCACAGACTCGGTGGGCTGAAGGGCCTGTTTCAGTGCTGTATCTCTAAACATGACAAAGATTTCTAGACACAAATCACCCAGTTGCAACCATTAGATTCCTGCTTGCAATTTTACTCTTACAATTCCATTATCTTATAGAGATAATTTATCAATGTTTTGCTTCCAGTGGGGAGCCTTAGCTACTGAAAGTCTTCTCACCCACTGCTGCGTCTGGTGACACATGAGGCAATGCAATTTTTCCAATGCTTTTAAATCATGGTTTGTTTCCTGAACAAAGGCCCCTTTTTATGTGGACAAATCTGACCCGGGGCAATGACATTTTTTATTCGTTTGGGGGATGTCGGCGTCGCTGGCTATGCCAGCATTTATTGCCTAACCCTAATTGCCCTTGAGAAGATGGTGGTGAGCTGCGCTCTTGAACAGCTGCAGTCCATGTGGGGTAGGTCTCCCTACAGTGCTGTTAGGAAGGGAGTTCAAGGATTTTGACCCAGCGACAATGAAGGAATGGTGATATAGATCCAAGACAGGATGGTGTGTGCCTTGGAGGGGAACTTGCAGGTTTTGGTGTTCCCACACATCTGATGCCCTTGTCCTTCTAGGTGGTAGAGGTCGTGGGTTTGGAAGGTGCTGTTGAAGGAGCCTTGGTGAGTTGCAGCAGTGCATCGTGTAGATGGTACACACTGCTGCCACTGTGCGTCAGTGGTGGTGGTGGGAGTGAATGTTGAAGGTGGTGGATGGTGTGCCAATCAAGCGGGCTGCTTTGTCCAGGATGGTGTCAAGCCTCTTGAGTGTTGTTGGAGCTGCACCCATCCAGGCAAGTGGAGAGTATTCCATCACACTCCTGACTTGTGCCTTGTAGATGGTGGACAGGCATCGGGGAGACAGGAGGTGAGTTACTCGCCGCAGGATTCCAAGCCTATTCCAGTTCAGTTTCTGGTCAATGGTGACCCCAGGATGTTGATAATGGGGGATTCTGCAATGGCAATGCCATTGAACATCAAGGGGTGATGGTTAGATTCTCTCCTGTTTTAGATGGTCATTGCCTGGCACTTGTTTGGCACGAAATTTACTTGCCACTTTTCAACCCAAGCCTGGATGCTGCACAGATCTTGCTGCATGTGGACACGGGCTACTTCAGAATCTGAGGAGTCGCAAATGGTGCTGAACATCATGCAATCATCAGCGAACATCCCCGCTTCTGACATTATGATGGAGGGAAGGTCATTGATGAAGCAGCTGAAGGTGGTTGGGCCTAGGACATTACCCTGAGGAACTCCAGCAGTAATGTCCTGGGACTAAGATGATTGATCTCCAACAACCACAACCATCTTCCTTTGCGCTAGGTATGACTCCAACCAGCAGAGAGTTTTCCCCCTGATTCCCATTGACTCCAGTTTTGCTAGGGCTCCTTGATGCCATACTCAGTCAAATGCTGCCTTGATGTCCAGGGCAATCATTCTCACCTCACCTCTTGGGTTCAGCTCTTTTGTCCATGTTTGGACAATGGCTGTAATGAGGTCAGGAGCTGAGTGACCCTGGTGGAACCCAAAGTGAACGTCAGTGAGCAGGTTATTGCTGAGCAAGTGTCGCTTGTTGGCACTGTCGATGACACCTTCCATCACTTTACTGATGATCGGGAGTAGATTGATAGGGCAGTGATTGGCCACATTGTATCTGTCCTGCTTTTTGTGCACAGGACATACCTGGTCAATTTTCCACATTGTCGGGTAGATGCCCGAATTGTAGCTTGACCAGGGGCACAGCTAGTTCTGGAGCACAAGTCTTCAGTATTATTGCTGGAATGTTGTCAGGGCCCACATCCTTTGCAGTATCCAATGCCCTCAGCCGTTTCTTGATATTACATGGAGTGAATCAGATTGGCTGAAGACTGGCATCTGTGATACTGGGTACCTCAGGAGGAGGCCGCGATAGATCATTCACTCGGCACCTCTGGCTGAAGATGGATGCAAATGCTTCAGCCTTCTTTTTTGCACTGATATGCTGGGCTCCCCCATCACTGAGGATGGGGATGTTTGTGGAGCTTCTCCTGTCAGTTATTGAATTGTCCACCACCATTCAATACTGGATATGGATGGACTGCAGAGCTTAGATCTGATCCGTTGCTTGTGAGATTGTTTAGCCCCGTCTAATGCCTGCTGTTTAGCATGCAAGTAGTCCTATCTTGTAGCTTCACCAGGCTGACACCCCATTTGAGGTATGCCTGGTGCTGCTCCTGGCATGCCCTCCTGCACTCTTCATTGAACCAGGGTTGGTCCTTGGCTTGATGGTGATGATAGAGTTGGGAATATGCCGGGCCATGAAGTTACAGATTGTGGTTGAATACAATTCTGCTGCTGCTGATGGCCCACAACGTCTCATGGATGCCCAGTTTTGAGTTGTTAGATCTGTTCGAAATCTATCCCATTTAGCACGGCAGTAGTGCCACACAGCACGATGGTGGGTACCCTCAGTGTTAAGATAGGACTTCGTCTCCACAAGGACTGTGTGGTGGTCACTCCTAACAATACTATCATGGACAGATGCATCTGTGACAGGCAAATTGGTGAGGACGAGGTCAAGCATATTTTTCCTTCTTGTTGGATCCGTCACCACCTGCTGCGGACCCTGTCTAGCAGCTATGTCCTTTAGGACTCAGCCAGCTCGGTCAGTCATGGTACTTCTGAGCCACTCTTGCTGATGGACATTGATGACCCCACCCAGAGTACATTTTTGTACTTGCTACCCTCAGTGCTTCTTCCAATTGCTGTTCGACATTGAGAGGCACTGATTCATCAGCTGGTGGGGTGGTGGTAGGTGGTAATCAGTAGGAGGTTTTCTTGTTTGACCTGATCCCATGAAACTTCATGGGTTCCGGAATCAATGTTGAGGACTCCCAGGGCAACACCCTCCCGACTGTATGCCACTGTACTGCCATCTCTAGTGGGTCTGTCCTGCCAGTTGGACAGGACATACCCAGGGATGGACTATATGTGATTGGGGAGGGGTGGGTTCACACTCTGCCCCCATCAGACACGGGAAAACCACTGGGTGCCAAACCAGTATGCAGAGACCAGAACCCACGTCTCCACCATCCGGGCTGTCAGGAGTGGACCTCCCTCCCCACCTGTTGGTAATGCATATGGAAAATTTGAATATGATCCGCCCATATTTTCTGACCATTTCCAATACAGATTTTTGGCTCTCGCCCAGGGATACGAAGTTGGGAAATTGCCACTTAAATATAAATCATCTGATCCATTTGTTTAGATTCCAGCATGTAATGTTCTTCGAGCTATGGATAAAACTCTGCACACAACCACCTTGATTAAATTCTATCCATAACTTACTCCAACGTAAGAAAGCTTGCATCATATTTTGTTACATTTATTGCACATCATGGTAGTGAGTGAGAGTCCCGGCAAGAGGTCATTTACTACTTCGCTGCAGCATTTCCTACCTTTATTCCTGTTTGGGTGGATTATGTTGAAAGTGTAAAGATTGATCACTGCATGGCAGATTGTTCACGTGTACATAACTCACTATCTGAAGGAGTTTTAAATGTGTGTTCCTCACTAACTGAAGGAGTTTGTAACATGCACATGTCTGACAGTATGAGGACAGCACTGAGAATGGATAGTTCGATGAGAAGAAATGGAAGTGGATAGTTTGATGAAAGCAACTGGAACTGGGAGTGGAAAGTTTCATACAGGTAACTGGGAGTGGACAGTTTAATGAATGGACCTGGAACTGGACAATTGGAGAATGGAACTGGAAGTGGATAATTTGTTGAGAGGTACTGGGTGTGGACAGTTGACGAGTGGAACAGAAGGGGACAGCTTGATACAGGAAACTGGGAGTGGGCAATTTGATACAGGGAACTGGGAGTGGGCAGTTTGACGAATGGAACTGGGAGAGCACAGTGTGATGAATGGAACTGGGAGAGGACAATGTGATGAATGGAACTGCGGGTGGACAATGTGACGAATGGAACTGGGAGTCAACAGTTGGATGAATGGAAATGGAAGTGCACCATTTCGTGAATGAAAATGGGAGTGGACACTTTGATATAGGGAACTGGGAGTGGACAGTTTGGTGAATGAAAATGGGAGTGGACTATTTTATGAGAGGAACTGGGTGTGTAGTGTTTGATGAATGGACGTGGGAGTGGACAGTTTGATGAATGCACCTGGGAGTGGACATTTTGAAGAACGGATCCGGGAGAGGCCAATTTGATGAATAGAACAGGGAGAGGGCAGTTTCATACAGGTAACTGGGAGTGGAAAGTTTGATGAATGGAAATTGGCAGGGGACGATTTAATGAATGCATCTGGAGTGGACAGTTTGATGAATGGAACTGGCAGTGGACAATTTAAGGAATGCAACTGGGAGTGGACAGTTTGACGAATGGCACTGGGAGTGGATAGTTTGACAAATGGACCTGGGAATGGACAGTTGGATGAATGGAAATGGGAGTGGACAGTTGGATGAATGGAAGTGGGAGTGGACAGTTGGATGAATGGAACTGGGAGTGGACAGTTTGGTGAATGGAACTGGGAGTGGACTTTGGTGAATGGAAGTGGGAGTGGACTGTTTGGTGAATGGAACTGGGAGTGGACAGTTTGATGAATGGACCTGGGTGTGGACAGTTTGATGATTGGACCTGGGAGTGGACAGTTTGATGAATGGAACTGGGAGGGGACAGTTGGATGAATGGAACTGGGAGTGGACAGTTGGATGAATGGAACTGGGAGTGCACAGTTGGATGAATGGAACTGCGAGTGGACAGTTTGATGAATGGACTTGGGAGTGGACAGTTTGATGATTGGACCTGGGAGTGGACAGTTGGATGAATGGACCTGGGAGTGGACAGTTGGATGAATGGACCTGCGAGTGGAAACTTTGATGAATGGAACTGGACTGGACAGTTGGATGAATGGAACTGGGAGTGCACAGTTGGATGAATGGACCTGGGAGTGGACCGTTGGATGAATGGACCTGGGAGTGCGCAGTTGGATGAATAGAACTGGGACTGCATAGGTGGATGAATGGAACTGGGAGTGCACAGTTGAATGAATGGAAATGGAAGTGCACCATTTGGTGAATAAATATGGGAGTGGACACTTTCATACAGGGAACTGGGAGTGGACAGTTTGGTGAATGGATGTGGTATGGGCAATTTGATGAATGGACATGGAAGTGGACAGTTTGATGAATGCACCTGGGCGTGGATAGTTTGATGAAGGGAACTGGGAGTGCACAGTTGGATGAATGGAACTGAGAGTGCACAGTTGAATGAATGGAAATGGAAGTGCACCATTTGGTGAATAAATATGGGAGTGGACACTTTCATACAGGGAACTGGGAGTGGACAGTTTGGAGAATGGATGTGGTAGTGGGCAATTTGATGAATGGACATGGGAGTGGACAGTTTGATGAATGCACCTGGGCATGGACAGTTTGATGAATGGAACTGGGAGTGCACAGTTGGATGAATGGAACTGGGAGTGCACAGTTGGATGAATGGAACTGGGAGTGCACAGTTGGATGAATGGAAGTTACAGTGGACAGTTGGATGAATGGATGTGGGAGTGGACAGTGGATGAATGGAAGTGGGAGTGGACAGTTGGATGAATGGAAATGGAAGTGCACCATTTGGTGAATGAAAATGGGAGTGGACACTTTCATACAGGGTACTGGGAGTGGACAGTTTGGAGAATGGATGTGGTAGTGGGCAATTTGATGAATGCACCTGGGCGTGGACAGTTGGATGAATGGAACTGGGAGTGGACAGTTGGATGAATGGAACTGGGAGTGCACAGTTGGATTAATGGAAGTGGGAGTGGACAGTTTGATGAATGGAAGTGGGAGAGGACAGTTGTATGAATGGAAGTGGGAGTGGACAGTTGGATGAATGGAAGTGGGAGTGCACAGTTGGATGAATGGAACTGGGAGTGCATAGTTGGATGAATGGACCTCGGAGTGGATAGTTGGATGAATGGACATGGGAATGGACAGTTTGATGAATGGAACTGGGAGTGGACACTTTGATGAAAGGAACTGGGAGTGGACACTTTGATGGATGCATCTGACAGCGGATAGTTTCATACAGGGAACTGGGACTGTAAAGTTTGATGAATGGTACTGGGAGTGGACAGTTTGCTGAATGGAACTGGGAGTGGACAATTTGCTGAACGCACCTGGGAGTGCACAGTTTGATGAATGGAACTGGGAATGCACAGTTTGATGAATGGAACTTGCAGTGCACAGTTGGATGAATGGAACTTGCAGTGCACAGTTGGATGAATGGAACTGGGAGTGCACAGTTGGATGAATGGAACTGGAAATGCACAGTTGGATGAATAGAATTGGGAGTGCAGTGTTGGATGAATGGAACTGGGAGTGCACAGTTGGATGAATGGAACAGGGAGAGGGCAGTTTGGCGAATGGAAATGGGAGTGGGCAATATTATGAATAGAACTGGGAGTGGGCTGTTTGACGAATGGAACTGGGAGTGGACAGTTTGGTGAATGGAACTGGGAGTGGACACTTTGATGGATGCATCTGACAGCAGATAGTTTCATACAGGGAACTGGGACTGTAAAGTTTGATGAATGGTACTGGGAGTGGACAGTTTGCTGAATGGAACTGGGAGTGGACAATTTGCTGAACGCACCTGGGAGTGCACAGTTTGATGAATGGAACTGGGAATGCACAGTTTGATGAATGGAACTTGCAGTGCACAGTTGGATGAATGGAACTTGCAGTGCACAGTTGGATGAATGGAACTGGGAGTGCACAGTTGGATGAATGGAACTGGAAATGCACAGTTGGATGAATGGAATTGGGAGTGCAGTGTTGGATGAATGGAACTGGGAGTGCACAGTTGGATGAATGGAACAGGGAGAGGGCAGTTTGGCGAATGGAAATGGGAGTAGGCAATATTATGAATAGAACTGGGAGTGGGCTGTTTGACGAATGGAACTGGGAGTGGACAGTTTGGTGAATGGAACTGGGAGTGGACAGTTTGGTGAATGAAACTGGGAGTGGACAGTTTGGTGAATGGAACTGGGAGTGGATAGTTTGGTGAATGGAACTTGGCGTGGACAGTTTGACCAATGAAACTGGGAGTGCACAGTTTGATGAATGAAACTGGGAGTGGACAGTTTGGTGAATGGAACTGGGAGTGGATAGTTTGGTGAATGGAACTTGGCGTGGACAGTTTGACCAATGAAGCTGGGAGTGCACAGTTTGATGAATGGAACTGGGAGTGCACAGTATGATGAACGGAACTGGGAGTGCACAGTTTGACGAACGGAACTGTGAGTGGACAGTTTGGTGAACGGAACTGGGAGTGGAACGTTTGGTGAACGGAACTGGGAATGGACAGTTTGCTGAACAGAACTGGGAGTGGCCGCTTTGATGAATGCATCAGAGAGCGGATAGTTTCATACTGGGAACTGGGAGTGGAAAGTTTGATGAATGGATCGGGCAGTGGACACTTTGACGAATGGAACTGGGAGTGCGCAGTTGGATGAATGGAACTGGGGGTGCGCAGTTGGATGAATGGCACTGGGAGTGCACAGTTGGATGAATGGCACTGGGAGCACACAGTTGGATGAATGGAACTGCGAGTGCACAGTTGGATGAATGGAACTGTGAGTGCACAGTTGGATGAATGGAACTGGGAGTGCCGAGTTGGATGAATGGAACTGGGAGTACGCTGTTGGATGAATGGAACTGGGAGTGCACAGTTAGATGAATGGACCTGGGCTTGGACAGTTTGATGAATGCACCCGGGCTTGGACAGTATGATGATTGCACCTGGGCGTGGACAGTTTGATGAATGGATCTGGGAAATGGCAATTTGATGAATGGAACAGGGAGAGGGCAGTTTGGCGAATGGAAATGGGAGTGGACAGTTTGACAAATGGAACTGGGAGTGGGCAATATTATGAATGGAACTGGGAGTGGGCAGTTTGATGAGTGGAACTGGGAGTGGATAGTTTGAAAGGAAATGGGAGTCGACAGGTTGATACAGTGAACTGGGAGTGGACGGATTGGTGAATGGAACTGGGAGTGGACAGTTTGGTGAATGGAACTGGGAGTGGACATTTTGGTGAATGGAACTGGGAGTGAACAGTTTGGTGAATGGAACTGGGCATGGACAGTTTGACGAATGAAACTGGGAGTGCACAGTTTGATGAATGGAACTGGGAGTGCACAGTTTGACGAACGGAACTGGGAGTGCACAGTTTGACGAACGGAACTGGGAGTGCACAGTTTGTCGAACGGAACTGGGAGTGGACAGTTTGACAAACGGAACTGGAAGTGGACAGTTTGACGAACGGAACTGGGAGTGGACAGTTTGATGAAAGGAACTGGTAGTGGCCGCTTTGATGAATACATCTGAGAGCGGATAGTTTCATACTGGGAACTGGGAGTGGAAAGTTTGATGAATGGATCAGGCAGTGGACACTTTGACGAATGGAACTGGGAGTGGACACTTTCATGAATGGAACAGGGATTGGACTGTTGGATGAATGTAACTGGGAGTGCACAGTTGAATGAATGGAAATGGAAGTGCACCATTTGTTGAATGAAAATGGGAGTGGAAAGTTTGATCCAGGGAACTGTAGTGGACAGTTCGGTAAATGAAAATGGAAGTGGACAGTTTGGTGAATGAAAATGGAAGTAGACAGTTTGATGAGTGGACGTGGGAGTGGACAGTTGGATGAATGGAACTGGGAGTGTGCAGTTGGATGAATGGAACTGGGAGTGCGCAATTGGATGAAGGGAACTGGGAGTGCGCAGTTAGTTGAATGGAACAGGGAGTGCGCAGTTGGATGAATGGAACTGGGAGTGCGCAGTTGGATGAATGGAACTGGGAGTGCACAGTTGGATTAATGGAAGTGGGAGTGGACAGTTTGATGAATGGAAGTGGGAGAGGACAGTTGTATGAATGGAAGTGGGAGTGGACAGTTGGATGAATGGAAGTGGGAGTGCACAGTTGGATGAATGGAACTGGGAGTGCATAGTTGGATGAATGGACCTCGGAGTGGATAGTTGGATGAATGGACATGGGAATGGACAGTTTGATGAATGGAACTGGGAGTGGACACTTTGATGAAAGGAACTGGGAGTGGACACTTTGATGGATGCATCTGACAGCGGATAGTTTCATACAGGGAACTGGGACTGTAAAGTTTGATGAATGGTACTGGGAGTGGACAGTTTGCTGAATGGAACTGGGAGTGGACAATTTGCTGAACGCACCTGGGAGTGCACAGTTTGATGAATGGAACTGGGAATGCACAGTTTGATGAATGGAACTTGCAGTGCACAGTTGGATGAATGGAACTTGCAGTGCACAGTTGGATGAATGGAACTGGGAGTGCACAGTTGGATGAATGGAACTGGAAATGCACAGTTGGATGAATAGAATTGGGAGTGCAGTGTTGGATGAATGGAACTGGGAGTGCACAGTTGGATGAATGGAACAGGGAGAGGGCAGTTTGGCGAATGGAAATGGGAGTGGGCAATATTATGAATAGAACTGGGAGTGGGCTGTTTGACGAATGGAACTGGGAGTGGACAGTTTGGTGAATGGAACTGGGAGTGGACACTTTGATGGATGCATCTGACAGCAGATAGTTTCATACAGGGAACTGGGACTGTAAAGTTTGATGAATGGTACTGGGAGTGGACAGTTTGCTGAATGGAACTGGGAGTGGACAATTTGCTGAACGCACCTGGGAGTGCACAGTTTGATGAATGGAACTGGGAATGCACAGTTTGATGAATGGAACTTGCAGTGCACGATTGGATGAATGGAACTTGCAGTGCACAGTTGGATGAATGGAACTGGGAGTGCACAGTTGGATGAATGGAACTGGAAATGCACAGTTGGATGAATGGAATTGGGAGTGCAGTGTTGGATGAATGGAACTGGGAGTGCACAGTTGGATGAATGGAACAGGGAGAGGGCAGTTTGGCGAATGGAAATGGGAGTGGGCAATATTATGAATAGAACTGGGAGTGGGCTGTTTGACGAATGGAACTGGGAGTGGACAGTTTGGTGAATGGAACTGGGAGTGGACAGTTTGGTGAATGAAACTGGGAGTGGACAGTTGGATGAATGGACATGGGAATGGACAGTTTGCTGAATGGAACTGGGAGTGGACACTTTGATGAAAGGAACTGGGAGTGCACAGTTGGATGAATGGAACAGGGAGAGGGCAGTTTGGCGAATGGAAATGGGAGTGGGCAATATTATGAATAGAACTGGGAGTGGGCTGTTTGACGAATGGAACTGGGAGTGGACAGTTTGGTGAATGGAACTGGGAGTGGACACTTTGATGGATGCATCTGACAGCAGATAGTTTCATACAGGGAACTGGGACTGTAAAGTTTGATGAATGGTACTGGGAGTGGACAGTTTGCTGAATGGAACTGGGAGTGGACAATTTGCTGAACGCACCTGGGAGTGCACAGTTTGATGAATGGAACTGGGAATGCACAGTTTGATGAATGGAACTTGCAGTGCACAGTTGGATGAATGGAACTTGCAGTGCACAGTTGGATGAATGGAACTGGGAGTGCACAGTTGGATGAATGGAACTGGAAATGCACAGTTGGATGAATGGAATTGGGAGTGCAGTGTTGGATGAATGGAACTGGGAGTGCACAGTTGGATGAATGGAACAGGGAGAGGGCAGTTTGGCGAATGGAAATGGGAGTAGGCAATATTATGAATAGAACTGGGAGTGGGCTGTTTGACGAATGGAACTGGGAGTGGACAGTTTGGTGAATGGACATGGGAATGGACAGTTTGCTGAATGGAACTGGGAGTGGACACTTTGATGAAAGGAACTGGGAGTGGACACTTTGATGGATGCATCTGACAGCGGATAGTTTCATACAGGGAACTGGGACTGTAAAGTTTGATGAATGGTACTGGGAGTGGACAGTTTGCTGAATGGAACTGGGAGTGGACAATTTGCTGAACGCACCTGGGAGTGCACAGTTTGATGAATGGAACTGGGAATGCACAGTTTGATGAATGGAACTTGCAGTGCACAGTTGGATGAATGGAACTTGCAGTGCACAGTTGGATGAATGGAACTGGGAGTGCACAGTTGGATGAATGGAACTGGAAATGCACAGTTGGATGAATGGAATTGGGAGTGCAGTGTTGGATGAATGGAACTGGGAGTGCACAGTTGGATGAATGGAACAGGGAGAGGGCAGTTTGGCGAATGGAAATGGGAGTAGGCAATATTATGAATAGAACTGGGAGTGGGCTGTTTGACGAATGGAACTGGGAGTGGACAGTTTGGTGAATGGAACTGGGAGTGGACAGTTTGGTGAATGAAACTGGGAGTGGACAGTTGGATGAATGGACATGGGAATGGACAGTTTGCTGAATGGAACTGGGAGTGGACACTTTGATGAAAGGAACTGGGAGTGGCCACTTTGATGGATGCATCTGACAGCGGATAGTTTCATACAGGGAACTGGGACTGTAAAGTTTGATGAATGGTACTGGGAGTGGACAGTTTGCTGAATGGAACTGGGAGTGGACAATTTGCTGAACGCACCTGGGAGTGCACAGTTTGATGAATGGAACTGGGAATGCACAGTTTGATGAATGGAACTTGCAGTGCACAGTTGGATGAATGGAACTTGCAGTGCACAGTTGGATGAATGGAACTGGGAGTGCACAGTTGGATGAATGGAACTGGAAATGCACAGTTGGATGAATGGAATTGGGAGTGCAGTGTTGGATGAATGGAACTGGGAGTGCACAGTTGGATGAATGGAACAGGGAGAGGGCAGTTTGGCGAATGGAAATGGGAGTAGGCAATATTATGAATAGAACTGGGAGTGGGCTGTTTGACGAATGGAACTGGGAGTGGACAGTTTGGTGAATGGAACTGGGAGTGGACAGTTTGGTGAATGAAACTGGGAGTGGACAGTTTGGTGAATGGAACTGGGAGTGGATAGTTTGGTGAATGGAACTTGGCGTGGACAGTTTGACCAATGAAACTGGGAGTGCACAGTTTGATGAATGAAACTGGGAGTGGACAGTTTGGTGAATGGAACTGGGAGTGGATAGTTTGGTGAATGGAACTTGGCGTGGACAGTTTGACCAATGAAACTGGGAGTGCACAGTTTGATGAATGGAACTGGGAGTGCACAGTATGATGAACGGAACTGGGAGTGCACAGTTTGACGAACGGAACTGTGAGTGGACAGTTTGGTGAACGGAACTGGGAGTGGAACGTTTGGTGAACGGAACTGGGAATGGACAGTTTGCTGAACAGAACTGGGAGTGGCCGCTTTGATGAATGCATCAGAGAGCGGATAGTTTCATACTGGGAACTGGGAGTGGAAAGTTTGATGAATGGATCGGGCAGTGGACACTTTGACGAATGGAACTGGGAGTGCGCAGTTGGATGAATGGAACTGGGGGTGCGCAGTTGGATGAATGGCACTGGGAGTGCACAGTTGGATGAATGGCACTGGGAGCACACAGTTGGATGAATGGAACTGCGAGTGCACAGTTGGATGAATGGAACTGGGAGTACGCTGTTGGATGAATGGAACTGGGAGTGCACAGTTAGATGAATGGACCTGGGCTTGGACAGTTTGATGAATGCACCCGGGCTTGGACAGTTTGATGATTGCACCTGGGCGTGGACAGTTTGATGAATGGATCTGGGAAATGGCAATTTGATGAATGGAACAGGGAGAGGGCAGTTTGGCGAATGGAAATGGGAGTGGACAGTTTGACAAATGGAACTGGGAGTGGGCAATATTATGAATGGAACTGGGAGTGGGCAGTTTGATGAGTGGAACTGGGAGTGGATAGTTTGAAAGGAAATGGGAGTCGACAGGTTGATACAGTGAACTGGGAGTGGACGGATTGGTGAATGGAACTGGGAGTGGACAGTTTGGTGAATGGAACTGGGAGTGGACATTTTGGTGAATGGAACTGGGAGTGAACAGTTTGGTGAATGGAACTGGGCATGGACAGTTTGACGAATGAAACTGGGAGTGCACAGTTTGATGAATGGAACTGGGAGTGCACAGTTTGACGAACGGAACTGGGAGTGCACAGTTTGACGAACGGAACTGGGAGTGCACAGTTTGTCGAACGGAACTGGGAGTGGACAGTTTGACAAACGGAACTGGAAGTGGACAGTTTGACGAACGGAACTGGGAGTGGACAGTTTGATGAAAGGAACTGGTAGTGGCCGCTTTGATGAATACATCTGAGAGCGGATAGTTTCATACTGGGAACTGGGAGTGGAAAGTTTGATGAATGGATCAGGCAGTGGACACTTTGACAAATGGAACTGGGAGTGGACACTTTCATGAATGGAACAGGGATTGGACTGTTGGATGAATGTAACTGGGAGTGCACAGTTGAATGAATGGAAATGGAAGTGCACCATTTGTTGAATGAAAATGGGAGTGGACAGTTTGATCCAGGGAACTGTAGTGGACAGTTCGGTAAATGAAAATGGAAGTGGACAGTTTGGTGAATGAAAATGGAAGTAGACAGTTTGATGAGTGGACGTGGGAGTGGACAGTTGGATGAATGGAACTGGGAGTGTGCAGTTGGATGAATGGAACTGGGAGTGCGCAATTGGATGAAGGGAACTGGGAGTGCGCAGTTAGTTGAATGGAACAGGGAGTGCGCAGTTGGATGAATGGAACTGGGAGTGCGCAGTTGGATGAATGGAAATGGAACTGCACCATTTGGTGAATAAAAATGCAGTGGACACTTTGATACAGGGAGCTGGGAGTGGACAGTTTGGTGAATGGATGTGGTAATGGGCAATTTGATGAATGGATGTGGGAATGGACAGTTTGATTAATGCACCTGGGCGTGGATAGTTTGATGAATGGACCTGGGAGTGCACAGTCGGATGAATGGAAGTGGGAGAGCACAGTTGGATGAATGGAACTGAGAGAGCACAGTTGGATGAATGGAACTGGGAGTGCACAGTTTGATACAGGGAACTGGGAGTGGGCAGTTTGATGCAGGGAACTGGGAGTGGACAGTTTGATACAGGGAACTGGGAGTGGACAGTTTGATGAATGGACCTGGGAGTGGACAGGTTGATGAATGAACCTGGGAGTGGACAGTTGGTTGAATGGACCTGGGAGTGGACAGTTGCATGAATGGAACTGGGTGTGGACAGTTTGATGAATGGAACAGGGAGAGGGCAGTTTCATACAGGGAACTGGGAGTGGAAAGTTTGATGAATGCATCTGGCAGTGAACAGTTTGATGAATGGAATTTGAAGTGGACACTTTGAATGGAACTGGGAGTGGAAACTTTGATGAATGGAACTAGGACTGGACTGTTGGACGAATGGAACTGGGAGTGCACAGTTGGATGAATGGAAATGGAAGTGCACCAATTGGTGAATTAAAATGGGAGCGGACACTTTGATACAGGGAACTGGGAGTGGAGACTTTGATACAGGGAATTGGGAGTGCACAGTTTGGTGAATGGACATGGGAGTGGACAGTTTGATGAATGCACCTGGGCATGGACAGTTTGATGAATGGATCTGGGAGGGGGCAATTTGATGAATGGAACAAGGAGGGAGCAGTTTCATAGAGGGAATTGGGAGTCCAAGGTTTCATACAGGTAACTGGGATTGGGCAGTTGGATGAATGGGACTGGCAGTGGACAGTTGGATGAATGGAATTGGAACTGGTGTGCAAGGTTGCATGAATGGCACTGGGAGTGCAAAGTTGGATGAATGGAACTGGGAGTGCACAGTTGGATGAAGGGAACTGGGAGTGCACAGTTGGATGAATGGAACTGGGAGTGCACAATTGGATGAATGGAACTGGGAGTGCACAGTTTGACGAATGGAACTGGGAGTGGACTGTTTGATGAATGGACGTGGGAGTGGACTGTTTGATGAATGGACGTGGGAGTGGACAGTTTGATGAATGGACGTGGGAGTGGACAGTTTGATGAACGGACGTGGGAGTGGACAGTTTGATGAATGCACCTGGGTGCGGACAGTTTGATGAATGGATCTGAGAGTGGGCAAGTTGATGAATGTAACAGGGCGAGGGCAATTTGATGAATGGAACAGGGAAAGCGCAGTTTGATGAATGGATCTGGGAGAGGATAATTTGATGAATGGAACAGGGAGAGGGCAGTTTGATGAATGGATCTGGGAGTGTACAATTTGATGAATTGAACAGGGAGAGGGCAGTTTAATGAATGAAACTGGGAGTGGACAATTTGATGAATGGAACTGGGAGTGGACAGTTTGATGAATGGAAATGGGAGTCCATAGTTTGTTGAATGGGAATGGGAATTTTACAGTTTGATGCAGGGAACTGGGAGTGGACAGTTGGATGAATGGTACTGGGTGCAGACAGTGTGGTGAGAGGAACTGAGAGTGGACAGTTCGATGAATGGAAATGGGAGTGGACAATCTGATGAAATTAACTGCGAGTGGACAGTTTGATGAATGGAACTGGGAGTGGACAGTGGGATGAATGGAAATGGAAGTGGACAGTTTTGTGCAGGGAACTGGGCATGGACAGTTCCCTGAATCGAACTGGGAGTGGACAGTTGGATGAATGGTACTGGGAGTGTGCAGTTGCCTGAATGGTACTTGGAGTGTATAGTTTCCTGAATGGATCTGGGAGTGGACAGTTTCCTGAATGGTACTGGGAGAGTACAGTTGCCTGAATGGAACGGGAAGTGTACAGTTGCCTGACTGGATCTGGGGGTGGACAGCTGCCTGAATGGAACTGGGGGCGGACAGTTTGATTAATGGAACTGGGAGTGAATAGTTTGAAGAATGGAACTGGGAGTGGACAGTTTGATGAATGGAACTGGGAGTGGACAGAGGATGAATGGAACTGGGGGTGGACAGTTTGATGAATGGAACTGGGAGTGGACCTTTGGATGATTGGAACAGGGAGTGGACATTTGGATGATGGGAACTGGGAGTGGACATTTGGATGATTGGAACTGGGTGCAGACAGTGTGGTGAGAGGAACTGAGAGTGGACAGTTCGATGAATGGAAATGGGAGTGGACAATCTGATGAAATTAACTGCGAGTGGACAGTTTGATGAATGGAACTGGGAGTGGACAGTGGGATGAATGGAAATGGAAGTGGACAGTTTTGTGCAGGGAACTGGGCATGGACAGTTCCCTGAATCGAACTGGGAGTGGACAGTTGGATGAATGGTACTGGGAGTGTGCAGTTGCCTGAATGGTACTTGGAGTGTATAGTTTCCTGAATGGATCTGGGAGTGGACAGTTTCCTGAATGGTACTGGGAGAGTACAGTTGCCTGAATGGAACGGGAAGTGTACAGTTGCCTGACTGGATCTGGGGGTGGACAGTTGCCTGAATGGAACTGGGGGCGGACAGTTTGATTAATGGAACTGGGAGTGAATAGTTTGATGAATGGAACTGGGAGTGGACAGAGGATGAATGGAACTGGGGGTGGACAGTTTGATGAATGGAACTGGGAATGTACAGTTGCCTGAATAGTACTGGAAGTCTACAGTTTCCTGAATGGATCTGGGAGTGGACAGTTTCCTGAATGGTACTGCGAGTGTACAGTTGCCTGAATGGAACTGGGAGTGGACAGTTGCCTGAATGGAACTGGGGGTGGACAGTTTGATTAATGGAACAGGGAGTGAATAGTTTGATGAATGGAACTGGTTTGAACAGTTTGATGAATTGAACTGGGAGTGGACAGTTGGATGATTGGATCTGCGAGTGGACAGTTTGATGAACGGACGTGGGAGTGGACAGTTTGATGAATGCACCTGGGTGCGGACAGTTTGATGAATGGATCTGAGAGTGGGCAAGTTGATGAATGTAACAGGGCGAGGGCAATTTGATGAATGGAACAGGGAAAGCGCAGTTTGATGAATGGATCTGGGAGAGGATAATTTGATGAATGGAACAGGGAGAGGGCAGTTTGATGAATGGATCTGGGAGTGTACAATTTGATGAATTGAACAGGGAGAGGGCAGTTTAATGAATGAAACTGGGAGTGGACAATTTGATGAATGGAACTGGGAGTGGACAGTTTGATGAATGGAAATGGGAGTCCATAGTTTGTTGAATGGGAATGGGAATTTTACAGTTTGATGCAGGGAACTGGGAGTGGACAGTTGGATGAATGGTACTGGGTGCAGACAGTGTGGTGAGAGGAACTGAGAGTGGACAGTTCGATGAATGGAAATGGGAGTGGACAATCTGATGAAATTAACTGCGAGTGGACAGTTTGATGAATGGAACTGGGAGTGGACAGTGGGATGAATGGAAATGGAAGTGGACAGTTTTGTGCAGGGAACTGGGCATGGACAGTTCCCTGAATCGAACTGGGAGTGGACAGTTGGATGAATGGTACTGGGAGTGTGCAGTTGCCTGAATGGTACTTGGAGTGTATAGTTTCCTGAATGGATCTGGGAGTGGACAGTTTCCTGAATGGTACTGGGAGAGTACAGTTGCCTGAATGGAACGGGAAGTGTACAGTTGCCTGACTGGATCTGGGGGTGGACAGCTGCCTGAATGGAACTGGGGGCGGACAGTTTGATTAATGGAACTGGGAGTGAATAGTTTGAAGAATGGAACTGGGAGTGGACAGTTTGATGAATGGAACTGGGAGTGGACAGAGGATGAATGGAACTGGGGGTGGACAGTTTGATGAATGGAACTGGGAGTGGACCTTTGGATGATTGGAACAGGGAGTGGACATTTGGATGATGGGAACTGGGAGTGGACATTTGGATGATTGGAACTGGGTGCAGACAGTGTGGTGAGAGGAACTGAGAGTGGACAGTTCGATGAATGGAAATGGGAGTGGACAATCTGATGAAATTAACTGCGAGTGGACAGTTTGATGAATGGAACTGGGAGTGGACAGTGGGATGAATGGAAATGGAAGTGGACAGTTTTGTGCAGGGAACTGGGCATGGACAGTTCCCTGAATCGAACTGGGAGTGGACAGTTGGATGAATGGTACTGGGAGTGTGCAGTTGCCTGAATGGTACTTGGAGTGTATAGTTTCCTGAATGGATCTGGGAGTGGACAGTTTCCTGAATGGTACTGGGAGAGTACAGTTGCCTGAATGGAACGGGAAGTGTACAGTTGCCTGACTGGATCTGGGGGTGGACAGTTGCCTGAATGGAACTGGGGGCGGACAGTTTGATTAATGGAACTGGGAGTGAATAGTTTGATGAATGGAACTGGGAGTGGACAGAGGATGAATGGAACTGGGGGTGGACAGTTTGATGAATGGAACTGGGAATGTACAGTTGCCTGAATAGTACTGGAAGTCTACAGTTTCCTGAATGGATCTGGGAGTGGACAGTTTCCTGAATGGTACTGCGAGTGTACAGTTGCCTGAATGGAACTGGGAGTGGACAGTTGCCTGAATGGAACTGGGGGTGGACAGTTTGATTAATGGAACAGGGAGTGAATAGTTTGATGAATGGAACTGGTTTGAACAGTTTGATGAATTGAACTGGGAGTGGACAGTTGGATGATTGGATCTGCGAGTGGACACTTGGATGAATGGAACTGGGAGTGGACGGTTGGATGAGTGAAATTGGGAGTGGACAGTTTGATGAATGGAACTGAAGTGGACAGTTTGATGAATGGAATTGGGAGTGGACAGTTTGCTGATTGGAATTGGGAGTGGTCAGTTTAATGATTGGAACGGGAGTGGACAGTTTGATGAATGGAACTGGGAGGGGACATTTGGATGAATGGAACTGCGATTGGACAGTTTGATGAATGGAACTTGGAGTGGACAATGTGATGAATGGACCTGGGAGTGGACATTTGGATGATTGGAACTGGGTGCAGCCAGTGTGGTGAGAGGAACTGAGAGTGCACAGTTCAATGAACGGAACTGGGACTGTACAGTCTGATGAAATTAACTGCGTGTGGACAGTCTGATGAACGGAAATGGGAATGGACAGTCTGATGATTGGAACTGGGAGAGGACAGTTTGATTAATGGAACTGGGAGTGGACAGTTTGATGAATGGAATGGGAGTGGACAGTTTGATGAATGGAACTGGGAGTGGACAGTTTGATGAATGGAACTGGGAGTGGACAGTGGGATGAATGGAACTGGGAGTGGACAGTAGGATGAATGGAACTGAGAGTGGTCAGTTGGATGAATGGAACTGGGAGTGGACAGGTGCCTGAATGGAACTGGGAGGGTCAGTTGGATGAATGTATCTGGGAGTGGACAGTTGCCTGAATGGAACTGGGAGTGGACAGCGGATGAATGGAACTGGGGGTTGGCAGTTTGATGAATGGAACTATGAGTGGACATTTCGATGATTGGAACTGGGTGCGGACAATGTGGTTAGTGGAATTCAGAGTGGACCATTGGCAAGTGGAACTGGGAGTGGACAGTTTGACGTATGGAACTATGATTGGCAGTTCGCCACATGGAACTGGGATTGGCAGTTTGATGAACGGAACTGGGAGTGGACAGCTTTATGATTGGAACTGGGAGTGGACAGCTTTATGATTGGAACTGGGAGTGGACATTTGGATGAATGGAACTGGGAGTGGACATTTGGATGAATGGAACTGGGAGTGGACATTTGGATGATTGGAACTGGGAGTGGACATTTGGATGAATGGAACTGGGAGTGGACATTTGGATGAATGGAACTGGGAGTGGATATTTGGATGATTGGAACTGGGAGTGGACATTTGGATGATTGGAACTGGGTGCAGACAGTGTGGTGAGAGGAACTGGGAGTGGACAGTTCAATGAATGGAAATGGGAGTGGACAGTTTGATGCAAAGAACTGCGAGTGGACAGTCTGATGAATGGAAATGGAAATGGACAGTCTGATGATTGGAACTGGTAGAGGACAGTTTGATTAATGGCGCTGGGACTGGACAGTTGCCTGAATGGAACTGGGAGTGGACAGTTTGATGAATGGAACTGGGAGTGGACAGTTTGATGAATGGAACTGGGAGTGGACAGTTGGATGAATGGGATGGGCAGTGGACTGTTTGATGAATACATCTGGGAGTGGATAGTTTCATACAGGGAACTGGAAGTGGAAATTTTGATGAACGGAACTTGCAGTGGACAATTTAATAAATGCATCTGGGAGTGCATAGTTTCATACACGGAAATGTGAGTGGACAGTTTGGTGAACTGAAATGTGAGTGGACAGTTTGCTGAATGGGAATGGGAGTGCATAGTTTGGTGAATGAAAATGGGAGTGGACAATTTGACGAGAGGAACTGGGAGTGGGCAGTTTGACGAGAGGAACTGGGAGTGGACAGTTTGATGAATGGATCTGGGAGTGGACAGTTTGATAAATTGAACTGGGAGTGCTCAGTTTTATGAAAGGAACTGGGAGTGGACAATTAGACAAGAGGTACTGGGAGTGTGCAGTTGGTTGACTGGAACTGGGTGTGGACAGAGTGATGAGAGGAACTGCGAGTGGACCGTTGACAAAAGGAACTGGGAGTGGACTGTTTGATGAATGGAACTGGGAGTGGACAGTTTGATGAATGGATCTGGGAGTGGAGAGTTTGATGACTGGAACTGGGAGTAGACATTTTTTTTCAATGGAAATGGGAGGTTACAGTTTATTGAATGGAAATGGGATTGGGCAGTTTGATACAGGGAACTGGGATTGGACATTTGGATGAATGAAAATGAAGGAGGACAGTTCAATGATTGGAACGGGGAGTGGACAGTTGGATGAATGGAACTGAGTGTGAACACTCAGATGAATGGAACTGGGAGTGGACAGTCGGATAAATGGAACTGGGCGTTGACAGTCAGATGAATGGAACTGGGATTGGCAGTTTGATGATTGGAACTGGGTGAGGACATTTTGATGAAACTGAACTGTGAGTGGACAGTTTGAAAATTGGAACAGGGTGCGGACAGTGTGGTGAGAGGAACTGAGAGTGGACCTTTGACAAATGGATCCAGGAGTGGAGAGTTTGTTCAAAGAACCTGGGATTGGACAGTATCATAAATGGACCTGATGGTGGGCTGTTTGATGACTGGAACTGTGAGTAGACATTTTGATGAATGGAACTGTGAGTGGACAGTTTGAAGAATGGAACTATGAGTGGACAGGTTGATGATTGGAACAGGGTGCGGACAGAGTGATGACAGGAACTGCAAGTGGGCCATTGACAAATGAAAATGGGAGTGGAATGTTTGATACAGGGAACTGGGAGTGGACAGTCGGATGAATGGAACTTGGAATGGATAGTGTGATGAATGGAACTGGGAGAGGACAGTCGGATGAATGGAACTGGGCGTGGACAGTTTGCCGAATGGAACTGGGAGTGGACAGTTTGTTCCAGGGAACTGGGAGTGGACAGTCGGATGAATGGAACTGGGAGTGCACAGTTTGCCGAATGGAACTTGGAATGGATAGTGTGATGAATGGAACTGGGAGAGGACAGTCGGATGAATGGTACTGGGCGTGGACAGTTTGCCGAATGGAACTGGGAGTGGACAGTTTGTTCCAGGGAACTGGGAGTGGACAGTCGGATGAATGGAACTGGGTGTGGACAGTTTGCCGAATGGAACTTGGAATGGATAGTGTGATGAATGGAACTGGGAGAGGACAGTCGGATGAATGGTACTGGGCGTGGACAGTTTGCCGAATGGAACTGGGAGTGGACAGTTTGTTCCAGGGAACTGGGAGTGGACAGTCGGATGATTGGAACTGAGCGTGGACAGTTTGCCGAATGGAACTGGGAGTCGACAGTTTGACGTATGGAACTGGGATTGGCAGTTTGACGTATGGTGGACAGTTTCATACAGGGAACTGGAAGTGGACAGTTTGCTGAATGCAAATGGGAGTGGACAGTTTCATACAGGAACGGGGAGTACAGTTTGATACAGGGAACTGGGAATGGACACTTTGGAGAATGGAAATGGGATTGGACAGTTTCATACTGGAACTGGATGTGGACAGTTTGGTGAATGGAAATGGGATTGGACAGTTTGATGAATGCACCTGGGCTTGGACAGTTTGATGAATGTATCTGGGTGAGGGCAATTTGATGAATGGAACAGGGAGTGGGCAGTTTCATACAGTGAACCTGGAGTGGAAAGTTTGATGAATGGACTTGGGAGTGGACAGTATGATGATTGGACCTGGGAGTGGATAGTTGGATGAACGGACCTGGGAGTGCACAGTTGGATGAATGGCACTGGGAGCACACAGTTGGATGAATGGCACTGCGAGTGCACAGTTTGATGAATGGACCTGGGAGTGGACACTTTGATACAAGGAACTGTAAGTGGACAGTTTGATGAATGAACATGGGAGTGGACTGTTTGATGAATGCACCTGGGTGTGGACAGTTTGATGAATGGATCTGTGAGAGGGCAATTTGATGAATGGAACAGGGCTAGGGCAATTTGATGAATGGAACATGGAGAGGGCAGTTTGATGAATGGATCTGGGAGAGGACAATTTGATAAATAGAATAGGGAGAGGGCAGTTTCATATAGGGAATTGGGAGTGGAATGTTTGATGAATGGAACTGGCAGTGGAAAATTTAGTGAATGCATCTGGGAGGGGACAGTTTGATGAATGGACTTGGGGGTGGATAGTTTGATCATTGGACCTGGGAGTGGACAGTTGGATGAATGGACCTAGGAGTGCACAGTTGGATGAATGGACCTGGGACTGCACAGTTGGATGAATGGACCTGGGAGTGGACAATTGTATGAATGGACCTGGGAGTGGACAGTTGGATGAATGGGCCTGGGAGTGGACAGTTGGATGAATGGACCTGGGAGTGGAAGCCTTGATGAATGGAACTGGACTGGACAGTTGGATGATTGGAACTGGGAGTGCACAATTGGATGAATGGAACTGGGAGTGCACAGTTGGATGATTGGACCTGGGAGTGGAAGCCTTGATGAATGGAACTGGACTGGACAGTTGGATGATTGGAACTGGGAGTGCACAATTGGATGAATGGAACTGGGAGTGCACAGTTGGATGAATGGAACTGGGAGTGCACAGTTGGATGAATGGAACTGGGAGTGTACAGATGGATAAATGGAACCGCGAGTGCACAGTTTGATGAATGGACCTAGGCTTGGACAGATTGAAGAATGCACCTGTGCATGGACAGTTTGATGAATGGATCTGAGAGAGGGCAGTTTGACGAATGGAACTGTGAGTGGGCTGTTTGACGAATGAAACTGTGAGTGGGCAGTTTGATGAATGGACCTGTGAGTGGGCAGTTTGCTGAACGGAACTGGGAGTGGACACTTTGATGAAAGGAACTGGGAGTGGCCGCTTTGATGAACGCATCTGAGAGCAGATAGTTTGATACTGGGAACTGGGAGTGGACACTTTGACGAATGGAACTGGGACACTTTGATGAATGGAACTGGGAGTGGACACTTTGACGAGGGGAACTGGGAGTGGACAATTTGACGAGTGGAACTGGGAGTGGACACTTTGACGAATGGAACTGGGACTGGACAGTTGAATGAATGGAACTGGGAATGAACAGTTTGATGAATGGAACAGAGAGCGGACAGTTTGCTGAGTGGAACTGGGATTGGACAGTATGATGAATGGAACTATGAGTGGACAGTTTGATGATAGGAACTGGGTGCCGAAAGAGTGATGAGAGGAACTGCAAGTGGGCCATTGACAAATGGAAATGTGAGTGGACTGTTTGATACAGGGAACTGGGAGTGGACAGTTTGAAGAATGGAACTTGGAATGGACAGTGTGATGAATGGAACTGGGCGTGGACAGTTTGTTCCAGGGAACTGGGAGTAGGCAGTATGGCAAGTGGAACTGGGAGTCGACAGTTTGACGTATGGAACTGGGATTGGCAGTTTGACGTATGGTGGACAGTTTCATACAGGGAACTGGGAGTGGACAGTTTGCTGAATGCAAATGGGAGTGGACAGTTTCATACAGGAACTGGGAGTACAGTTTGATACAGGGAACTGGGAATGGACACTTTGGTGAATGGAAATGGGACTGGACAGTTTCATACTGGAACTGGATGTGGACAGTTTGGTGAATGGAAAATGGATTGGACAGTTTCATACAGGGAACTTGGAATGGACATTTTGGTGAATTGAAATGGGATTGGAACGTTTCATGTAGGGAGCTGGGAGTGGACAATTTGATACAGGGAAATGGGAGTGGACATTTTCATACAGGGAACTGGGAGTGGACAGTTTGGTGAATGGACCTGGGAGTGGACAGTTTGATGAATGCACCTGGGCTTGGACAGTTTGATGAATGTATCTGGGTGAGGGCAATTTGATGAATGGAACAGGGAGTAGGCAGTTTGATGAATGGATCTGGGAGAGGGCAATTTGATGAATGGAACTGGGAGTGGGCAGTTTCATACAGTGAACCTGGAGTGGAAAGTTTGATGCATGGACTTGGGAGTGGATAGTTGGATAAATTGACCTGGGAGTGCACAGTTGGATGAATGGCACTGCGAGTGCACAGTTTGACGAATGGAACTCGGAGTGGACACTTTGATACAGGGAACTGTGAGTGGACACACTGGCGACTGGACGTGGGAGTGGACTGTTTGATGAATGCACCTGGGCTTGGACAGTTTGACGAATGCACCTGGGTGTGGACAGTTTGATGAATGGATCAATGAGAGGGCAATTTGATGAATGGAACAGGGCAAGGGCAATTTGATGAATGGAACAGGGAGAGGGAGAGTTTGATGAATGGATCTAGGAGAGGACAATTTGATGAATGGAATAGGGAGTGCGAAGTTTCGTACAGGGAACTGGGAGTGAAAGGTTTGATGAATGGAACTGGCAGTGGACAATTTAGTGAATGCATCTGGGAGGGGACAGTTGGATGAATGGACTTGGGGGTGGATAGTTTGATCATTGGATCTGGGAGTGAACAGTTGGATGAATGGAACTGGGAGTGGACACTTTGACGAATGGAACTGGTAGTGGACACTTTGATGAGTGGAACTGGGACAGGAAAGTTGGATGAATGGAACAGGGAGTGCGCAGTCGGATGAATGGAACTGGGAGTGCACAGTTGGATGAATGGAACTGGGAGTGCGCAGCTGGATTAATGGAACTGGGAGTGGACAGTTTGATGAATGGATCTGGGTGAGGGCAATTTGATGAATGGAACAGGGAGAGGGCTCTTTGATGAATGGTTCTGGGAGAGGGCAAGTTGATGAATGGAACAGGGAGCAGTCAGTTTCATACAGTGAACTGGGAGTGGAAAGTTTGATGAATGGACCTGGGAGTGGAGAGTTTGATGAATGGACCTGGGAGTGGAGAGTTTGATGAATGGACCTGGGAGTGGACAGTTGGATGAATGGAACTGGGAATGGACAGTTTGATGATTGGATCTGGGAGTGGACCGTTTGATGATTGGATCTGGGAGTGGACAGTTGGATGAATGAAACTGGGAGCGCACAATGGATGAATGGAACTGCGAGTGCACAGTTTGATGCATGAACCTAGGCTTGGAAGGTTTGATAAATGGACCTGGGCTTGGACAGATTGATGAATGCACCTGTGCATCGACAGTTTGATGAATGGATCTGAGAGAGGGCAGTTTAACAAATGGAACTGTGAGTGGGCAGTTTGATGAATGAAACTGCGAGTGGGCAGTTTAACGAATGAAATTGTGAGTGGGCAGTTTGACGAATGGACCTGTGAGTGGGTAGTTTGCTGAACGGAACTGGGAGAGGACACTTTGATGAATGCATCTGAGGGCGGATAGTTTCATACTGGGAACTGGGAGTTGAAAGTTTGACGAATGGAATTGGGAGTGGACATTTTGACGAATAGAACTGGGACTAGACAATTCGATGAATGGAACTGGGAGTGCGCAGTTGGATGAATGGAAATGGGACTGGACAGTTTCATACTGGAACTGGATGTGGACAGTTTGGTGAATGGAAATGGGATTGGACAGTTTCATACAGGGAACTGGGAATGGACAATTTGGTGAATTGAAATGGGACTGGACAGTTTCATACTGGAACTGGATGTGGACAGTTTGGTGAATGGAAATGGGATTGGACAATTTCATACAGGGAACTGGGATTGGACATTTTGGTGAATTGAAATGGGATTGGACAGTTTCATACAGGGAGCTGGGAGTGGAAAATTTGATACAGGGAACTGGGAGTGGACATTTTCATACAGGGAACTGGGAGTGGACAGTTTGATGAATGGATCAGGGAGAGGACAATTTGATGAATGGAATAGGGAGGGGGCAGTTTCATACAGGGAACTGGGAGTGGAATGTTTGATGAATGGAACTGGCAGTGGACAATTTAGTGAATACATCTGGGAGGGGACAGTTTGATGAATGGACTTGGGAGTACACAAAAGGATGAATGGACCTGGGAGTGGACAGTTTGATGAATGGACTTGAAAGTGGACAGTTGGCTGAACGGAACTGGGACTGCACAGTTGGATGAATGGAACTGGGAGTGCACAGTTGGATGAATGGACCTGGGAGTGGACAGTCGGATGAATGGACCTGGGAGTGGTCAGTTGGATGATTGGAGCTGGGAGTGGAAACTTTGATGAATGGAACTGGACTGGACAGTTGGATGAATGGATCTGGGAGAGCACAATTGGATGAATGGAACTTGGAGTGCACAGTTGGATGAATGGAACTGCGAGTGCACAGTTGGATGAATGGACCTAGGCTTGGATAGATTGATGAATGCACCTGTGCATGGACAGTTTGATGAATGGATCTGAGAGAGGGCAGTTTGACGAATGGAACTGTGAGTGGGCAGCTTGACGAATGAAACTGTGAGTGGGCAGTTTGACAAATGAAACTTGAGCGGGCAGTTTGCTGAACAGAACTGGATGTGGACAGTTTGCTGAACGGAACTGGGAGTGGACACTTTGATGAAAGGAACTGGGTTTGGCCGCTTTGATGAATGCATCTGAGAGCGGATAGTTTCATACTGGGAACTGGGAGTGCAAGGTTTGATGAATGGAACTGGGAGTGGACACTTTGACGAATGGAACTGGGAATGGACATTTTAACGAGTGGATCTGGGAGTTGACACTTTGACGAGGGGAACTGGGAGTGGACACTTTGACGAGGGGAACTGGGAGTGGACACTTTGACGAGTGGAACTGGGAATGGATACTTTGACGAGTGGAACTGGGAGTGGAAAGTTGGATGAATGGAACTGGGAGTGCGCAGTCGGATGAATGGAACTGGGAGGGCACAGTTGGATGAATGGAACTGGGAGTGCGCAGCTGTATGAATGGAACTGGGAGTGGACAGTTTGATAAATGGACCTGAGAGTGGACAGTTGGATGAATGGACCTGAGAGTGGACAGTTTGATAAATGGACCTGAGAGTGGACAGTTTGATGAATGCACCTGGGCGTGGACAGTTTGATGAATGGATCTGGGTGAGAGCAATTTGATGAATGGAACAGGGAGAGGGCACTTTGATGAATGGTTCTGGGAGAGGGCAATTTGATGAACGGAACAGGGAGCGGTCAGTTTCATACAGTGAACTGGGAGTGGAAAGTTTGATGATTGGACCTGGGAGTGGACAGTTGGATGAATGGCACTGGGAGTGCACAGTTGGATGAATGGCACTGGGAGTGCACAGTTGGATGAATGGCACTGGGAGCGCACAGTTGGATGAATGGAACTGCGAGTGCACAGTTGGATGAATGGAACTGGGAGTGCACAGTTGGATGAATGGCACTGGGAGCGCACAGTTGGATGAATGGAACTGCGAGTGCACAGTTGGATGAATGGAACTGGGAGTGCACAGTTGGATGAATGGAACTGGGAGTGCACAGTTGGATGAATGGAACTGGGAGTGCACAGTTGGATGAATGGAACTGGGAGTGCACAGTTGGATGAATGGAACTGGCAGTGGACAGTTTGATAAATGGACCTGAGAGTGGACAGTTTGATGAATGGGCCCAAGAGGTGGCAGTTTGATGAATGCACCTGGGCTTGGACAGTTTGATAAATGGACCTGAGAGTGGACAGTTTGATGAATGCACCTGGGCGTGGACAGTTTGATGAATGGAACAGGGAGAGGGCAGTTTCATACAGTGAACTTGGAGTGGACAGTTTGATGAATGGACCTGGGAGTGCCCAGTTGGATGAATGGAACTGCGAGTGCACAGTTGGATGAATGGAACTGGGAGTGCACCATTTGCTGAATGAAAATGGGAGTGGACACTTTGATACAGGGAATTGCGAGTGGACGCTTTGATACAGGGAACTGGGAGTGGACAGTTTGGTGAATGGACTTGGGGGTGGACAGTTTGGTGAATGGACATGGGAGTGGACAGTTTCGTGAATGGCATGGGAGTGGACAGTTTGATGAATGCACCTGGGCGTGGACAGTTTCATGAATGGATCTGGGATGAATGGAACAAGGAGAGGGCAGTTTCATACAGGGAATTGGGATTGGACAGTTGGATGAATGGGACTGGCAGTGAACAGTTGGATGAATGGAACTTGAACTGGACAGTTGGATGATTGGAACTGGGAGTGCACAGTTTGACGAATGGAACTGGGAACAGACACTTTGATGCAGGGAACTGTGAGTGGACAGTTTGACGAATGAACGTGGGAGTGGACAATTTGATGAATGGATGTGGGAGAGGGCAATTTGATGAATGGAACAGGGCATGGGCCATTTGATGAATGGAACAAGAGAGAGGGCAGTTTGATGAATGGATCTGGGAGAGGACAATTTGATGAATGGAATAGGGAGAGGGCAGTTTCATACAGGGAACTGGGAGTGGAAAGTTTGATAAATGGAAATGGCAGTGTACAAATTAGTGAATGCATCTGGGAGGGGACAGTTTGATGAATGGACTTGGGGGTGGATAGTTTAATCATTGGACCTGGGAGTGGACAGTTGGATGAATGGAACTGGGAGTGCACAGTTGGATGAATGGACCTGCGAGTGAACAGTTTGATGAATGGACCTGGGAGTGGACAGTTGGATGATTGGACCTGGGAGTGGAAACTTTGATGAATGGAACTGGACTGGACAGTTGGATGAATGGAACTGGGAGTGCACAGTTGGATGAATGGAACTGGGAGTGCACAGTTGGATGAATGGAACTGGGTGTGCACAGTTGGATGAATAGAACTGGGAGTGCACAGATGGATGAATGGAACTGCGAGTGCACAGTTTGATGAATGGACCTGGGCTTAGCAGGTTTGATGAATGAACCTGGGCTTGGACAGATTGATGAATGCACCTGTGCATGGACATTTTGATGAATGGAACAGGGCAAGGGCAATTTGATGAATGGAACAGGGAGATGACAGTTTGATGCATGGATCTGGGAGAGGACAATTTGATGAACGGACTAGGGAGAGGGCAGTTTCATACAGGGAACTGGGAGTGGAATGTTTGATGAATGGAACTGGCAGTGGACAATTTCATGAATGCATCTGGGAGGGGACAGTTTGATGAATGGAACTGGGAATGGACTCTTTGACGAGTGGAACTGGGAGTTGTCTCTTTGACGAATGGACCTGGGAATGGACTCTTTGACGAGTGGAACTGGGAATGGACTCTTTGACGAATGGAACTGGGAATGGACACTTAGACAAGGGGAACTGGGAGTGGACACTTTGACGAATGGAACTGTGAATGGACTCTCTGACGAATGGAACTGGGAGTGGACACTTTGACGAGGGAAACTGGGAGTGGACAGTTGGATGAATGGAACTGGGAGTGCACAGTTGGATGAATGGAACTGGGAGTGGACACTTTGACGAGGGGAACTGGGAGTGGACACATTGACGAGTGGAACTGGGAGTGGAAACACTGACGAATGGAACTGGGACTGGACAGTTGGATGAATGGAACTGGGAGTGAGCAGTTGGATGAATGGAACTGGGAGTGCACAGTTGGATGAATGGAACGGGGAGTGCGCAGTTGGATGAATGGAACTGGGAGTGGACAGTTGGATGAATGGAACTGGGAGTGAGCAGTTGGATGAATGGCACTGCCAGTGCACAGTTGGATGAATGGAACTGCGAGTGCACAGTTGGATGAATGGAACTGGGAGTGGACAATTTGATGAATGGACCTGGGCTTGGACAGTTTGATGAATGCACCTGGGAGTGGACAGTTTGATGAATGTATCTGGGCTTGGACAGTTTGATGAATGCACCTGGGAGTGGACAGTTTGATGAATGTATCTGGGAGAACGCAATTTGACAAATGGAACTGGGAGTGGGCAGTTTCAGACAGGGAACTGGCAGTGGAAGGTTTAATGAATGGAAATTGGTGGTGGACAATTTAATGAATGCATCTGGGAGTGGACAGTTGGATGAATGGAACTGGGAGTGCACAGTTGGATGAATGGAACTGGGAGTGGACACTTTGACGAGGGGAACTGGGAGTGGACACATTGACGAGTGGAACTGGGAGTGGAAACACTGACGAATGGAACTGGGACTGGACAGTTGGATGAATGGAACTGGGAGTGAGCAGTTGGATGAATGGAACTGGAAGTGCACAGTTGGATGAATGAAACTGGCAGTGGACAATTTAATGAATGCATCTGGTGGGGGACAGTTTGATGAATGGACTTGGGAGCGGAAACTTTGATGAATGGAACTAGGACTGGACAGTTGGATGAATGGAACTGGGACTGGACAGTTGGATGAATGGAACTGGGAGTGCACCGTTGGATGAATGGAACTGGGCGTGCACCGTTGGATGAATGGAACTGGGAGTGCACCGTTGGATGAATGGACCTGGGAGTGCCCAGTTGGATGAATGGAACTGCAAGTTCACAGTTTGATGAATGGAACTGGGAGTGGACAGTGGGATTAATGGAACTGGGAGTGGACAGTTGGATGAATGGAACTGGGAGTGAACAGTTGCCTGAATGGAACTGAGAGTGGACAGTTGCCTGAATGGAACTGGGAGTGGACAGCGGATGAATGGAGCTGGGGGTTGGCAGTTTGATGAATGGAACTATGAGTGGACATTTCGATGATTGGAACTGGGTGCCGACAATGTGGTGAGCGGAATTCCGAGTGGACCGTTGGCAAGTGGAACTGGGAGTGGACAGTTTGACGTATGGAACTATGATTGGCAGTTTGCCACATGGAACTGGGATTGGCAGTTTGATGAATGGAACTGGGAGTGGACAGCTTTATGATTGGAACTGGGAGTGGACATTTTGATCTTTGGAACTGGGAGTGGACATTTGGATGAATGGGCCTGTGAGTGGACATTAGGATGAACGGAACTGGGAATGGACAGTCTGATGATTGGAACTGGGATTGGCAGTTTGATGAATGGAACTGGGAGTGGACAGCTTTATGATTGGAACTGGGAGTGGACATTTTGATCTTTGGAACTGCGAGTGGACATTTGGATGAATGGGCCTGTGAGTGGACATTTGGATGAATGGAACTGGGAGTGGACATTTGGATGAATGGAACTGGGAGTGGACATTTGGATGATTGGAACTGGGTGCAGACAATGTGGTGAGAGGAACTGAGAGTGGACAGTTCAATGAATGGAAATGGGAGTGGACAGTTTGATGCAAGGAACTGCGAATGGACAATTGGATGAATGTAACGGGCAGTGGACTGTTTGATGAATGCATCTGGGAGTGGATAGTTTCATACAGGGAACTGGGAGTGGAATTTTGATGAACGGAACTTGCAGTGGACAATTTAATAAATGCATCTGGGAGTGGATAATCTCATACAGGGAAATGGGAGTGGACAGTTTGGTGAATGGAAATGGAAGTGGCCAGTTTGCTGAATGGAACTGAGAGTGGACAGTCGGATGAATGGAACTGAGAGTGGACAGTCGGATGAATGGAACTGAGAGTGGACAGTCGGATGAATGGAACTGAGAGTGGACAGTCGGATGAATGGAACTGGGAGTGGACAGTCGGATGAATGGAACTGAGAGTGGACAGTCGGATGAATGGAACTGAGTGGACAGTCGGATGAATGGAACTGAGAGTGGACAGTCGGATGAATGGAACTGAGAGTGGACAGTCGGATGAATGGAACTGAGAGTGGACAGTCGGATGAATGGAACTGGGATTGGCAGTTTGATGATTGGAACTGGGTGAGGACATTTTGATGAAACAGAACTGTGGGTGGACAGTTTGAAAATTGCATCAGGGTGCGGACAGTGTGGTGAGAGGAACTGAGAGTGGACCTTTGATAAATGGATCCAGGAGTGGAAAGTTTGCTCAAAGAAACTGGGATTGGACAGTATCATAAATGGACCTGAGGGTAGGGCTGTTTGATGGCTGGAACTGTGAGTAGACATTTTGATGAATGGAACTGTGAGTGGACAGTTTGATGAATGGAACAGAGAGTGGACAGTTTGCTGAGTGGGACTGGGATTGGACAGTTTGATGAATGGAACTATCAGTGGACCGTTTGATGATTGGAACTGGGTGCGGACAGAGTGATGAGAGGAACTGCAAGTGGGCCCTTGACAAATGGAAATGGGAGTGGACTGTTTGATACAGGGAACTGGGAGTGGACCGTTTGATGAATGGAACTTGGAATGGACAGTGTGATGAATGGAACTGGGAGTGGATAGTCGGATGAATGGAACTGGGCGTAGACAGTTTGCCGAATGGAACTGGGAGTGGACAGTTTGTTCCAGGGAATTGGGAGTGGACAGTCGGATGAATGGAACTGGGAGTGCACAGTTTGTTCCAGGGAATTGGGAGTGGACAGTTTGTTCCAGGGAACTGGGAGTAGGCAGTATGGCAAATGGAACTGGGAGTCGACAGTTTGACGTATGGAACTGGGATTGGCAGTTTGACGTATGGTGGACAGTTTCATACAGGGAAATGGGAGTGGACAGTTTGCTGAATGCAAATGGGAGTGGACAGTTTCATACAGGAACGGGGAGTACAGTTTGATACAGGGAACTGGGAATGGACACTTTGGTGAATGGAAATGGGACTGGACAGTTTCATACTGGAACTGGATGTGGACATTTTGGTGAATTGAAATGGGATTGGACAGTTTCATACAGGTAGCTGTGAGTGGACAATTTGATACAGGGAAATGGGAGTGAACATTTTCATACAGGGAACTGGGAGTGGACAGTTTGGTGAATGGACCTGGGAGTGGACAGTTTGATGAATGCACCTGGGCTTGGACAGTTTGATGAATGTATCTGGGTGAGGGCAATTTGATGAATGGAACAGGGAGTGGACAGTTTGGTGAATGGACCTGGGAGTGGACCGTTTGATGAATGCACCTGAGCTTGGACAGTTTGATGAATGTATCTGGGTGAGGGCAATTTGATGAATGGAACAGGGAGAAGGCATTTTGATGAATGGATCTGGGAGAGGGCAATTTGATGAACGGAACAGGAAGCGGGCATTTTCATACAGTGAACCTGGAGTGGAACGTTTGATGAATGGACTTGGGAGTGGACAGTTTGATGATTGGACCTGGGAGTGGATAGTTGGATAAATGGACCTGGGAGTGCACAGTTGGATGAATGGCACTGGGAGCACACAGTTGGATGAATGGCACTGCGAGTGCACAGTTTGACGAATGGAACGGGGAGTGGACACTTTGATACAGGGAACTGTGTGTGGACACACTGACGAATGGACGTGGGAGTGGACTGTTTGATGAATGCACCTGGGTGTGGAAAGTTTGATGAATGGATCTGTGAGAGGGCAATTTGATGAATGGAACAGGGCAAGGGCAATTTGATGAATGGAACAGGGAGAGGGCAGTTTGATGAATGGATCTAGGAGAGGACAATTTGATGAATGGAATAGGGAGGGGGCAGTTTCACACAGGGAACTGGGAGTGGAAAGTTTGATGAATGGAACTGGCAGTGGACAATTTAGTGAATGCATCTGGGAGGGGACAGTTTGATGAATGGACTTGGGGGTGGATAGTTTGATCATTGGACCTGGGAGTAGACAGTTGGATGAATGGACCTGGGAGTGCAGTTGGATGAATGGATCTAGGAGAGGACAATTTGATGAATGGACTTGGGAGTGGACAGTTGGATAATTGGACCTGGGAGTGGAAACTTTGATGAATGGAACTGGACTGGACAGTTGGATGAATGGATCTGAGAGAGGGCAGTTTGACGAATGGAACTGTGAATGGGCAGTTTGACGAATGAAACTGTGAGTGGGCAGTTTGACGAATGAAACTGTGGGTGGGCAGTTTGACGAATGGACCTGTGAGTGGGCAGTTGGCTGAACGGAACAGGAAGTGGACAGTTTGCTGAACGGAACTGGGAGTGGCCGCTTTGATGAATGCACCTGAGAGCGGATAGTTTCATACTGGGAACTGGGAGTGGAAAGTTTGAAGAATGGAACTGGGACTGGACAGTTCGATGAATGGAACTGGGAGTGCACAGTTGGATGAATGGAAATGGGATTGGACAGTTTCATACTGGAACTGGATGTGGACAGTTTGGTGAATGGAAATGGGATTGGACAGTTTCATACAGGGAGCTGGGAGTGGATATTTTCATACAGGGAACTGGGAGTGGATTATTTGGTGAATTGAAATGGGAGTGAACAGTTTCATACAGGAACTGGGAGTGGACATTTTGGTGAATGGACCTGGGAGTGGACCTTTTGATACAGGGAACTGGGAGTGGATTATTTGGTGAATTGAAATGGGAGTGAACAGTTTCATACAGGAACTGGGCGTGGACAGTTTGGTGAATGGAAATGGGAATGTACAGTTTCATACACGACCTAGGAGAGGACAATTTGATGTAGGGAACTGGGAGTGGACAGTTTCATAAAAAGACCTGGGAGTGGACAGTTTAATATAGGGAACTGGGAGTGGACAGTTTAATATAGGGAACTGGGAGTGGACAGCTTGGTGAAAGCTCTGCCAAGTGGGTTCTCCCAGCCCGTCCCTGAGTTTTGAATGGGTTCGATATGGAGATGCAGCGTAATCAGCTCGCTTCATCATGATCGTCAGTTCAACGCCTTTCCTGCCGGCCTTTGGCTGACTCACCGCTCCCTATGTCAGCATGTCCACTGCGGGACTGTTAGCTGCTGTCTCACGCATCGCTCTTCGTCCCTGCCATTGCGAAGGAAACTGGCACAGCAACTAAAACCAAAGCCGTGGTCCCCTTTCTCCTCCTCCTGTCAGCACAGGCAGCTCCAGCATTTTAAATGACCGTTCATTAGCATCCAGAGCTTATCTGCGGCAGAGCAGGGAATGTCTGCAGAGGATGGCAACGTGAAGAGACAAGGTAAGGAAGAGCAGACAACTGGCAGACTGCGCTAGCGGCCAACATCAATGAATCCCTTAATCCTCAGCTTGTTTCTTGCAGCGTGAGCGGGGCGATCAGCTCTGATCTGGGAATGCCTGTTAATCCGCCTTTAACGCACAGTCAGAAATCTCGTGTTTATATTTCACATCCTGCGTCTGGCCGACAGTCGGCTATGAAAATGGTAGAGAAAGGAGAGAAAAAAATATTTAGGAATGTTAAGGGATGTGACTGATTAAGCAGCATTTGGACTGTGTCTCTTTAAATGGACAATGTGACATCTCTAGCCTCTGGTTAATCTGCTGCTATTGTGCTGTGGCTCACCCTCCCCTGCATTAGGATTAGGAATTCTTGAAATTCATCATCTTTTAAAGACTTTACAAGCTACTTGCACCAGATTCACTTTCTTATTTCCCTCTCTATTATCCCCACGCCACAGACTCCAAACACTTTCTTGTTGTACAGCTATTACTCAGACTGATACATTTTAAAAATAATCTATCCCGTCCGGAAGCAGTGTCTTTGCGTTTAGCGAAAATATCGTTAGATGCCAACAAGGGACAGTGGTGGAGGGGTGGGGGGTGGGGGGAGGTGGTGCGGTGCTGCTGGACGGCAAGTGTAGACTTTCCTTATCCCTGACTTATGTTCTTATAAATCTGCTTTTCGCTGTTCTGTAATGGACAGACTTGTATTCATGCAGCACTTCCACATGTCTCTCAGAAATATTTCAAAGACGCAAAACATTATTTTGAAATTAAATACATGAGGCTTTTTGCTCACAATTGGATCCCACAAACAGCAGTGAATGTGTTTTTGGAAGGTGTGGTTGGGGCGGAATGTTGACTAAAACATTAAATGGGATCTTTAGAATCCATCCAGTTCGGCACATCAGTCCTGGATTTAATATCTCATCCAAATGGCAATAGCAACTCCCTCTTCACTGCATTGATCCGAGATTGCATGCTCAGCTTCTGCAGTGAAATTTGCTGAGTCCGGGTTTACTGGGACAAACAGACACATAGGCTGAGAATCTGCTATATTCTAACGATAGACGGGAACCTTGGCGGAAATGTATGCATTGTATTGTCAAGGAAAGAACAGACTTCCCGAAGGAATCAGGTGGCCAGGATTAGATCCGTTCCCTTTTACAGTATGTGTTAGTACAGTCATGATTAACCATTAGTTAATACTCGGCACCAAATGCCTTAAATGAAACGTAAAACTTCGAAGCATTTTAGAACTAAAAAGTATTAAGAAGCGCTAGAAGGCAGCTTGATTTACATTTTACAACTCTCTTTTATTCAAAAAGAGAGTGCCCGGGCGCACAATATTTACTGATCATAGAATCAGAATCCCAGATTTCTTACAGCGCAGGAGGCCATTCGGCCCATAGTGACTGATGGCAGACCCCAACCTATTGTACCTATTTGACGGAGCACCTCAATGCACAATACTGAATAACGGAGTACCCAACCTGTAGTACCAATTAATAAGAACAAAATTCTGTGGATGTTGGAACTCTGAAATGAGAACAGAAAGTGCCGGAAATACTCAGCAGGTCTGGCAGCATCTGTGTAGAGAGAAACAGATAACGTTTCAGGTCCGTGACCCTTCATCAGAACTGGCAAAAGTTAGAAATGTAACAGTCTCTGGGCAAGTGAAAGGGGGGAGGGCAGGGAAGAAGAACAGGAAGATGGGCTGTGATAGGACCGGGCGGGGGGAGAGATTAAATGACAGAGATGTCATGGAACAGGATGCAAATGGAGTGCTAAATAGTTGTAGCAAATTGCAAAGCAGGAGTCCAGAGAGAGTGCTAATGGCAGAATAATGAACAGCTGTACGAAAAACATGAAAAATAAGATCAAGACTAGCACATGGTTAAAAAATAAATAAATAAGAATAAAAATATATAAAAAATAAAAATAATAAATAAAAAATAATGGGGCTCATGCTCTGAAATTATTGAATCAATATGGAATCCAGAAGACTGTAGAGTGTCTAATCAGAAGATGAGGCGCGGACATGAGAACAAGGTGGTGAATTAAAATGGATAGGAACCAGAAGCTCAGGATCATGCTTGCGGGCCAAGTGGAGATTTTCTGCAAAGCAGTCACACAATCTGAGTTTGGTCTCCCCAACGTATAGGAGACGGCACTGTGAGCAGCGAATACAGTATACTAAATTGAAAGAGGTACAATTGAATTGATGCTTTACCTGGAAGGAGCATTTGGGGCATTGGATGGTGAGGAAAGAGGAGGTAAAAGGGCAGGTATTGCACCTCCTGCGATTGCATGGGAAGGTGTCATGGGAAAGGGATGAGGTGTTGGGGATAATGGAGGAGTGGACCAGGGTGTCGCAGAGGGAATGGTCCCTTCGGAATGCTGACAGGTAGATGTGTTTGTTGGTGGTGGCATCATGCTGGAGGTGGCGGAATGGCACAGGATGATCCTTTGGTTGTGGAGGCTGGTGGAGTGGAAAGTGAGGTCAAGGGGAACCCTGCTGCAGTTCTGGGAGGGAGGGGAAGGGGTGAGGGCAGATGTGTGAGAAATGGGTCGGACACGGTCGAGGGCCCTGTCAACCTCAGTGGGGGGATTCCTTGGTTGAGGAAAAAGGAAGATATATCAGAAGTGCAGTTGTGGAAGGTTGCTTCATCAGAACAGAAGTGTTGGAGGCAGAGAAACTGGGAAAATGAAATGGAGTCCTTACAGGAGGCAGGGAGAGGAAGTGTAGTCAACATAGCTGTGGAAGTTGGCTTATAATAAATACTAGTGGACAGCCTAACCCCAGAGATGGAGACAGAGAGGTCGAGGAAGGGAACAGAAGTGTTGGAGATGGGCCATGTGAATGTGAGAAGGATGGAAATTGGAAGCAAAGTTGATAAATATTTTAAGTGAAATTCCATACAAGGAGTATACTGAAGATAATATACCCATTGAAAGTTATGTAGATAATCATTCCTTATGAGATAATGTACATCCTGCATAAAATGAGTGAGATAAGGTTATGGGTTAACCTTGTTGGCTTGAAATAAATGCTGGAGAGAAAGGAAATCTCAAAAATTAAATGGGTTGGTGCATATCCTCAACTGTCTGATTGTTTCACAAAAAGAAATGCTTGTACAAAGAAATTGTCCGGGTCCTAGTGGAGGGGCATCTTGTAATGTACTGTCTTGTACAGAATATGGAGGTTTTGATTTAATTTGTTTTGGAAATTTCTGTTGCGTGTTTTAACTCTAATTTTTATTTGAAGAGAGACAAGCGAATTTGATAATTGTATATTAATTGTGTTTAATTGTATGCAGGTGTTGGCCATGAACTGGGGATTCACTTGAGCCCCTATAAATAGACAGGACTAAAACTGTAGTTGTTGGATTAGGAGGTGTATGCTTGTAATATGTAACTGTAAATAAACCTAACAGTGTGTAAAGATGATCTCCAGTTCTATCCTTCACCAACTGGCTTTCTGGAATAGAACAATCTGAACCAAGAGTGCACACTTATAGAGTACATAAGAACATAAGAACTAGGAGCAGGAGTAGGCAATTCATCCCCTCGAGCCTGCTCCGCCATTCAATAGGATCATGGTTGATCTCATCTCGGCCTCAACTCCACTTTCCTGCTCGTTCTCCATAACCCTTCAATCCATTACTAATTAAAAATCTGTCTATCTCCTCCGTAAATTTACTCAATGTCCCAGCATCCACCGCACTCTGGGGTAGTGCATTCCACAGACTCACGACCCTTTGAGAGAAGTAATTTCTCCTCATCTCTGTTTTAAATCTGCTGCCCCTTATCCTAAAACTATGACCTCTCATTCTATATTGCTCCACAAGAGGAAACATCTTCTCTACGTCTACTTTGTCCATCCCCTTAATACCTCAATTAGAGCTCATCTCATTCTTCTAAACTCTAGAGAGTAAAGGCCTAAACTGCTCAATCTCTCTTCATAAGACAAACCCCTCATCCCTGGAATCAATCTAGTGAACCTCCTCTGAACTGCCTCCAATGCAACTACATCCCTCCTCAAGTAAGGGGACCAAAACTGTACGCAATACTCCAGGTTTGGTCTCACTAATGCCTTGTACAGTTGCAGCAACACTTCCCTACTTTTAAACTCTATTCCTTTAGCAATAAATGCCAAAATTCCATTTGCCTTCCTTATTACCTGCTGTACCTTCATACTGGTTTTCTGTGATTCATGCATGAGGACACCCAGATCCCTCTGCACCGAAGCACTTTGAAGTTTCTCTCCATTTAGATAATAATTTGCCTTTCTATTCTTCTGACCAAAATGGATAACCTCATACTTATCCACATTAAACTCCATCTGCCAAATTTTGGCCCATTCACCTAACCTATCCATATCGATTTGTCAATTTCTTATTTCTTTATTGCAACTTACTATCCCACCTATTTTAGTGTCATCTGCAAATTTGGCTATAGTACCTTCTATCCCTGCATCCAAGTCATTAATGTCAATTGTAAATAGTTGGTGCCCAAGGACCGACCCCTGTGGCACCCCACTAGTTACATCTTGCCAGCCAGAAAAAGACCCATTTATCCCGACTCTCTGTTTTCTGTTGGTTAGCCAATCCTCTATCCAAGCCAATAAATTGCCTCTAACCCCATCTTACCTTGTGATCTTACCTTGTGTATTAACCTTTTGTGCGGCATCTTATCAAATGCCTTCTGGAAGTCCAGATATACTACATCTACAGGACCTCCATTATTCACTTTGCTTGTTACATCTTCGAAGAACTCTAGCAAATTAGTCAAACACGATTTACCCTTCATAAAACCATGCTGACTCTGATGGATTGCATTTTGACTTTCTAAATGTCCTGTTATTACTTCCTTAATAATGGATTCTAACAATTTCCCAATGACAGATTATAAACTAACTGGTCTATAGTTCCTACTTTCTGCCTCCCTCCGTTTTTGAATCAGGGCGTTATATTAGCAATTTTCCAATCCACTGGAACTTTTCCGGCATCCAGGGAATTTTGGAATATTATAACCAATGGATCCACTATCTCCGCTGCCACTTCCTTTAAGACCATAGGATGTAGACCATCAGGCCCTGGGGACTTGTCTGCCTTCAATCCCAATAGTTTGCTCAGTATCTGAACCTTTAATACTCATTGATGCAGTATCTGAACCAATAGTATTCACTGATGGAATATCTGAACCTATAGTACTCACTGACACAGTATCTGGACCAATAATATTCACTGATGGAGTATTTGAACCGAGAGTACTCACTGATAGAATATCTGAACCTATAGTATACATTGATGGAGTATCTGAACCTATAGTACTCACTGATAGAATATTTGAAAATATATTACTCACTGGTGGGGAATCTGAACATATAGTACTCACTGTGGAGTATCAGAACCTATAGTACTCACTGATGGACTGTCTGAACCTATAGTACTCACTGATGGACTGTCTGAACCTATAGTATTCACTGATGGAGTAACTGAACCTATAGTATTCACTGATGGAGTATCTGAACCTATAGTATTCACTGATGGAGTAACTGAACCTATAGTATTCACTGATGGAGTAACTGAACCTATAGTATTCACTGATGGAGTAACTGAACCTATAGTATTCACTGATGGAGTAACTGAACCTATAGTATTCACTGATGGAGTATCTGAACCTATAGTATTCACTGATGGAGTAACTGAACCTATAGTATTCACTGATGGAGTAATTGAATCTATAGTACTCACTGATGGAGTAACTGAACCTATAGTATTCACTGATGGAGTAATTGAATCTATAGTACTCACTGATGGAGTAACTGAACCTATAGTATTCACTGATGGAGTAATTGAATCTATAGTACTCACTGATGGAGTAACTGAACCTATAGTATTCACTGATGGAGTAATTGAATCTATAGTACTCACTGATGGAGTATCTGAACCTATAGTATTCACTGATGGAGTAATTGAATCTATAGTACTCACTGATGGAGTATCTGAACCTATAGTATTCACTGATGGAGTATCTGAACCCATAGTACTCACAGATCGCTTGATTATCTGAACCAACGGTACTTTTTCTCATTCATTCATCGGATGTGTGTATCACTGGCAAAGCCAACAATTATTGCCCATCCCCAATTGCCTTTGAAAAGGTAGTGATGTACCGCCTTTTTAAACCACGGCAGTCTGTTTGTTGTAGATGCCCCCTAATGTTATTAAGAATTCCATTCCAGTATTTTGATCCAGTGACAGTGAAGGAACACTGATACATTTCCAAGCCAGGATGGTGTAAGACCTCCGAAGAAGGGTCACTGACCCGAAACGTTAACTCTGCTTCTCTTTCCACAGATGCTGCCAGACCTGCTGAGTGATTCCAGCATTTCTTGTTTTTGTTTCAGATTTCCAGCATTTCTTGTTTTTGTTGGTGTAAGACTTCAATGGGAACATGCATGTGGTGGTGTTCCCATGTGCCTGCTGCCCTCGTCCTTCTAGGTAGCAGAGTGGGTTTGGAAGGTACTGTTAAAGAAACTTTGGCGAGTTTTTGAACGACATCTTGCAGATGATACACACTGCTGCCACTGTGCACCGGTGGTGGAGGGAGTGACTGTTTAAGGTGGTGGATGGGATCCCAATCAAGTGGGCTGCTTTGTCCTGGATGGTGTCAAACATCTTGATGGTTGTTGGAGCTGCACTCATCCAGGCAAGTGGAGAGTATTCCATCACACTGCTGACTACTGATGGTGTATCTGTACCATCAGTACCTAATGGTGGTGTGACCCAAGTGGGGAAATTTGTCCCTCAGCATCAAGGACCCTTACCATAAGCATATTTTCATAAGCATGAAACATAACAAGATATTATTGTACCTGCCTCAGGCTAATCCCTGGAATGGAGGAAGAACCCAATTAATTGAGGAGGTGCCAGGCTGTTAAAGGAAAAATTCTTCAGTCATCAAATTTTACACACAACAATTTTATTATAATTTCAGAGACTCCAGGCTGTATTTTGCAAAGGAAGTTTATTTTATTTCTAATTCCTCAATTTTCTTCCCTCCTTTCCTGAACGTTTAAAGATCCCCCTGGTTCCTTGCTCCAGTGACCAAGGTTCACCATTGAGCTTTGAGATTGAGTTTCAGAAGGTCACTTTATTGTAGAGAATTTTATAGCTGAGGCTGTTTTCATCTGTATTTAAGCATACTTGTCACCTATATCAGGAGTCAATCTGTCTGATTCTTGCCCTCCCTAGCCTAGGGACATTATGACCAATGATGGAATCCCTATTGTTGTGATTCTGAATGCACTGACTGAAAAGTTGGTGGAAGTAGATACAATAGTATTGGGCATATAAATTAAAAGGAAAAATTTACAGGGCAATGGGGAAAGAGTGGAGGAGTTGTATAGATTTTCCAAAGAGCCAGCACAGGCACAATGGGCTGAATGGCCTCCTTCTGCACTGGGTAATTCTGTGCTGCTGCCTGGATTGACATCAATTAATGCAACAAAGATTGTGGGTCAAACATTAGACCTTCCTGGGTCTTTACAGTTCACAAATACAGACAGGAAGTTTCATAGGAACAGGAGTAGGCCATTCAGCCCCTTGAGGCTGTTCTGCCATTCAATTAGATCATGGCTGATCTGTATCTTAACTCCATCTATCAACCTTAGTTCTGTAACCTCTTAATACACTTGCCTAACAGAAATCTATCAATGTCAGTTATGAAATTTTCAATTGATTCCACCCCAATAACCTTTTGGAGAAGATAGTTCCGGATTTCCACTACCTTTTGTGTGAAAAGTGCTTTCTGGCATCACCCCTGAATAGCCTAGCTCTAACTTTAAGGTTATGACTGGCACAGTGGCGCAGTGGTTAGCACTGCAGCCTCACAGCTCCAGGGACCCGGGTTCGATTCCGGGTACTGCCTGTGTGGAGTTTGCAAGTTCTCCCTGTGTCTGCGTGGGTTTTCTCCGGGTGCTCCGGTTTCCTCCCACAAGCCAAAAGACTTGCAGGTTGATAGGTAAATTGGCCATTATAAATTGTCACTAGTATAGGTAGGTGGTAGGGAAATATAGGGACAGGTGGGGATGTTTGGTAGGAATATGGGATTAGTGTAGGATTAGTATAAATGGGTGGTTGATGTTCGGCACAGACTCGGTGGGCCGAAGGGCCTGTTTCAGTGCTGTATCTCTAATCTAATCTAATCTTATACCACAGGAAATAGTTTCTCTCTACTTACCCTATCAAATCCTTTAATCATCTTCAACACCTCAATTAGATCACCCCTTAATCTTGTATACTAAAAGAAATACATGCCAATTCTATGCTACTTGGCCTCCTAATTTAACGCTTTTAGCCCCAGTATCATTCTGGTGAATCTGTGTTGCACCCCTCAAAGGCCAATATATCCTTCCTGAGGTGCAGTGACCAGAACTGAATGCAGTATTCCAGATGTGGTCTAACCAGAGCTTCATACAGCTGTAATATAACTTCCACCCCTTTGTATTCCAGTCACCATGAGATAAAGACCAACTTTCCATTATACTTTTAATTTTTTTGTACCTGCCCACTAGCTTTTAATGATTCCTGTGCTTGGACTCCTAAATCTCCCTGTCATCAATAGTTCCTAGTTTCTCACCATTTAGAAAATACTCTAATCTAACTTTCTTAAGTCCAAAGTGGATGACCTCTCATATTCACACAATGAACTGTATTTGCCACAGCTTTGCCCACTCATTTAATCTATCAATGTCCCTTTGCAACTTTCTGCTTCCATCTACACTATTAATTGTGCCACCCTTATTGTCATCAGCAGCCTTAGATATATGGCTCACTATTCCTTCATCCATGTCATCTATAAATATAGTGAAAAGCTGAGGACCCAGTACAGATCTCTGAGGATACCACTGGTCACAAACCGCTAATTGGGTGCATACCCGTTACCCCTACTCTCTGTCTTTTACTTCCTAACCAATTCACTATCTAAGCCCATGGGTTACTTCTAATTCTATACCATCTCATTTTTGGTAACAGCCTCTTACTTGCAACCTTCTCAAATGCCTTCTGAAACACCTTATAAATAACATCCACAGACACACCCTTTTCTCCCATAATAATAAAAGCAAAATCCTGCAGATGCTGGAAATCTGAAATAAAAACAAAAAGTGCTGCAAATACGCAGCAGGTCTGGCAGCATCTGTGGACGGAGAAGCAAAATTAACATTTCAAGTCTGATGAAAGGTCACAGACCTGCAACGTTAACTTTTCTTCTCTCTCCAGACCTGCTGAGTATTTCCAGCACATTTTGTTTTTATCCTTTTCTACCATGTTAGATGCCTCTTCAAGAAATTCAACTTGATTCATTAGGCATGACTTACCCTTTAAAATCCATGCTGGCTCTCTCTGATCCATTCAGATTTGTTCAAACGCTCAGTCACCCTCTCTCTAATAATAGATTCAAGTAATGCCCCCCCCCCACCTACATTAGACAAATAGGCTTATAGTTTCCTATAGGGTTCCGAAGAAGGGTCACTGACCCGAAACGTTAACTCTGCTTCTCTTTCCACAGATGCTGCCAGACCTGCTGAGTGATTCCAGCATTTCTTGTTTTTGTTTCAGATTTCCAGCATCCGCAGTATTTTGCTTTTATTATAGTTTCCTAGTTTATCTCCCCTACACTTCTTCAATAGCAGGATGACATTGGAAGTTTTCCAATCACAAGAGGACAATTTTTAATTGAGAGATTTTTGGAAGATCATAACTAATGCCTCACCTGCTTTCTCACCCACTTCTTTTAATTCCCCTGGGGTCGAAACCATCAGGTCCTGGAGATTTGTCCATCTTTAATCTCATTAGTTTCTCCACCACTACTTCTTTTAGGTGTATTGAATCTAGTTCGTTCCTCCCCTTGGTTTATTTTTAGTTTCCCTTGCATCGCTGGAACGTTATCCTCATCTTTTACTCTGAAGACCCATATAAAGTAGCTATTTAGTAAGTCTGCCATTTCCTGATTTCCAATTACAATGTCACCTGTCTCTGTCTTTAACGGGCCCTATTTTCTCAGTCATCCTCTTTCTCTTCATATATTTGTAAAACTCTTTAGCGCTGTCCCTAATTACATTTGCAAGCTTTTTTCGTGTTTTCTTTTTGCAGCTCTTGCCCTGTCTTTGTATCCCCTTGATGTTCTTTATATCTCTCCCAGTCCACGAAATCTCTACTTTTCTTTGCCTTTGTAAAAGGCCTTTCCTTCAGTTTTACACTATCTTCCACTTCCCCTGTTGACTAAGGTTGTTTAATCACACAAATAGACCTCTTGCCCTTTAGAGATATCTACAGATCTTGTTTCCTACCAAATACTTTTTTGAACGCCTTCTATTTTCATCTGTAGTTTTACCTGTTAATATTTCTGCGCAGTTTATCGTGGTCAATTTCTACCTCATCCTTTCAAAGTCAGTTTAACCAAAATTTAAAACTTTTGATATTTTAATAAGTATGGAATCTCAGTTCTGTTGAGTGTATGTTAACTATTCTGTGCACAATATGCACTGATAAAATAGGCACATGTATAGTAGGCATGCATGATGGCTGAAGGAATTCATTGCACCACCTGGTGGAATTAATACTGATGAGGAAGATTCCAGGCTTCAATCTGCAGACTGCTCTCAGTCTGGCTGATTATCAAAGAAGCTAGTGTCCCTGCAATTAGAAATAGCAAGGCCAGGGTCTCTGATCCTGATCACTATCCAGTGACTCCTGCCGGAGGTTTCGCATCAAGCGCAAAAGAAGATGGTTGTGGTTGTTGGAGGTCAATCATCTCAACTCCAGGACATCACTGCAGGAGTTCCTCAGGGTAGTGTCCTCGGCCCAACCATCTTCAGCTGCTTCATCAATGACCTTCCTTCAATCATAAGGTCAGAAGTGGGGATATTCGCTGATGTTTGCATAATGTTCAGCACCATTCATGACTCCTCAGGTGCTGGAGCAGTCCGTGTAGAAATGCAGCAAGACCTGGACAATATCCAGGCTTGGTTGATAAGTGACAAGTTACATTCGCGCCACACAAGTGCCAGGCAATGACCATCACCAACCAGAGAGAATCTAACCATCTCCCCTTGACATTCAACGGTATTACGATCGCTGAATCCCCCACTATCAACATCCTAGGGGGTTACCATTGACCAGAAATTGAATTGGGGAAGCCATATAAATACCATGGCGACAACAGTAGGTCAGAGACTACGAATCCTACGATGAGTAACTCACCTCCTGACTCCCCAAAGCCCCGTCCACCATCTACAAGGCACAAATCAAGAGTGTGATGGAATACTGCCCACTTACCTGGACGGGTGCAGCTCCAACAACACTCAAGAAGCTCAACACCATCCAGGACAAAGCAGCCCACTTGATTGGCACACCATCCACAAACATTCACTCCTTCCACCACCGACGCAGCAGTGTGTACCATCTACAAGATACACTGCAGCAATGCACCAAGGCTCCTTAGACAAACTTCCAAACCCACGACCTCTACCACCTAGAAGGACAAGGGCAGCAGATGCATGGGAATATCACCACCTGCAAGTTCCCCTCCAAGTCACACACCATCCTGACTTGGAGCTATATCGCCGGTCCTTCACTGTCGCTGGGCCAAAATCCTGGAACTCCCTTCCTCACAGCACTGTGGGTGTACCTACCCCACATGGACTGCAGCGGTTCAAGAAGGCAGCTCACCACCACCTTCTCAAGGGCAATTAGGGATGGGCAATAAATGCTGGCCTGGTCAGCGACGCTACATCCCATGAATGAATAAAAAAATGTCAGGTGATAAGATCTGGCTAGACTGTTATGCCCCTGCACAGCTGAATAGCATCCTGACAATCGCTCCCTAGGTTTACATATAAACAACGGTCACTTGGATGAGGATGGCTGATGCCCATGGAACTCAGGCCTAGTGAGGGCCAGCATTCTCAGGAAGGAGAAACTGGGGAGGATAATTAATGACATTGGCATGTACACAGCAGCAGTGCTAGACTCTGCACACAGTCAGAGCACAGGATATCTCAAATGCCTGCTGACAGGAGAATACTGAATGACTTTGCCAAGGGCTGCTGCCATCTGGATGTGTATCATACTCCAACTGCCACTATCACATTGTTTCTTTCTCTTATTCTGCCTCTGTCTCTCATTTTCTGTCATTCTCTTTCTTTGTTTCCTTATAACTTTGTATTTTTTTCATTCTGTTTCTCTCCCTCTTTTTCATGTTTTTCTCATGTTCTCACTCCCTCGCGCACTCTTCCACTCACTCTTTTTCTCCTTTTATTCTTTCTCTCCCACTGTCACAACCTCGCTTCTTTTTTCTCTGTCCTCGCTCATGTTCTTAACCCCTCTTGCTCATTTTTTCCCTCTTTCTCTCTCCCTTGCTCTCATTCTGTCTCGTTCCCTTCTTTCTCACATCCTCTCTACCTCTCTCATTCTTTCTTTCTCCCTGTTTAATTTTTTCTCTCATTCACTCTCATTCTCACCCTCTCTCTCTCACACACAGAATGTTGCATTCGCTGAGAATAATGCAGCCTTCCAGGAGCTGATCAAATTTAAAGGGATGCCAGCTTCCCAGAAAAATAGGCTGGTGTTCCCTCGATGATTTTAAAACATGCAGTGTGCTGATGTAAACACTGTCGAAGGGCAATGCTCCATCTGTTGCAAGAAATACAGAAAAGAAAATCTTACATTTATATAGCGCCTTTCACAACCTCAGGACATCTCAAAGTGTTTCACAGCCATTGAAGTGTACCGACTGTTGTCATGTAGGGAGCTCAGCAGCCAATCTGCGCACAGCAACGTCCCACAAACAGCAGTGAGGTAATGACCAGATAATGTTTTTAGTGATGCTGATCAGCAGTCCCTTTAAATTCCCTTCACTGTGCACAGCCCTTTTTTTTAATTCATTCATGGCATGTGGGCGTCTGTGGCTATGCCAGCATTTATTGCCCATCCCTAATTGCCATTGAGCAGGTGGTGGTGAGCTGCCTTCTTGAACCGCTGCAGTCCATGTGAGGTAGGCACACCCACAGTACTGTTAGGAAGGAAGTTCCAGGATTTTGACCCAGCGACAGTGAAGGAACGGTGATATAGTTCTAAGTCAGGATGGTGTGTGACTTGGAGGGGAACTTGCAGGTGGTGATGTTCCCATGCATCTGCTGCTCTTGTCCTTTGAGGTGGTAGAGGTCGTGGGTTTGGAAGGTGCTGTCTAAGGAGCCTTGGTGCATTGCTGCAGTGCATCTTGTAGATGGTACACACTGCTGCCACTGTGCGTCTGTGTTGGAGGGAGTGAATGTTTGTGGATACGGTGCCAATTAAGCGGGCTGCTTTGTTCTGGATGGTGTCGAGCTTCTTGAGTGTTGTAGGAGCTGCACCCATCCAGGCAAGTGGAGGGTATTCCATCACATTCCTGACTTGTGCCTTGTAGATGGTGGACACGCTTTGGGGAGTCAAGAGGTGAGTTACTCGCCGGAGGATTCCTAGGCTCTGGCCTGCTCTTGTAGCCACGGTATTTATATGGCTACTCCAGTTCAGTTTCTGGTCAATGGTAGCCCCTAGGATGTTGATAGTGGGGGATTCAGCGATGGTAATGTCATTGAATGTCATGGGGAGATGGTTAGATTCTCTCTTGTTGGAGATGGTCATTGCCTGGCACTTTTGTGGTGCAAATGTTACTTGGCACTTATCAGCCCAAGCCTGGATATTATCCAGGTCTTGCTGCATTTCTACACGGACTGCTTCAGTATTTGAGGAGTCGCGAATGGTGCTGAACATTGTGCAATCATCTGCGAACATCCCCACTTCTGACCTTATGATTGAAGGAAGGTGAAGCAGCTGAAGATGGTTGGGCCTAAGACACTACCCTGAGGAACTCCTGCAGTGATATCCTGGAGCTCAGATGATTGACCTCCAACAACCACAGCCATCTTCCTTTGCGCTAGGTATGACTCCAACCAGCAGAGAGTTTTCCCCCTGATTCCCATTGACTCCAGTTTTGCTTGGGCTCCTTGATGCCATACTCGGTCAAATGCAGCCTTGATATCAAGGGCAGTCAGTCTCACCTCACTTCTTGAGTTCAGCTCTTTTGTCCATGTTTGAACCAAGGCTGTAATGAGGTCAGGAGCTGAGGGGCCCTGGCGGAACCCAAACTGAGCATCACTGAGCAGGTTATTGCTAAGAAAGTGCTGCTTGATGGCACTGTTGATGACACCTTCCATCTCTTTACTGATGATTGACAGTAGACTGATGGGACGGTAATTGGCCGGGTTGGACTTTTCCTGCTTTTTGTGTACAGGACATACCTGGGCAACTTTCCACATTGTCAGGTAGATGCCAGTGTTGTAGCTGTACTGGAACAGCTTGGCTAGGGGTGCGGCAGGTTCTAGAGCGCAGGTCTTCAGAACTATTGCCGGAATATTGTCAGGACCCATAGCTTTTGCAGTATCCAGTGCCTTCAGTCGTTTCTTGATATCATGCAGAGTGAATCGAATTGGCTGAAGTCTGGCATCTGTAATGCTTGGGACTTCAGGAGGGGGCCGAGATAGATCATCAACTCGGCACTTCTGGCTGAAGATTGTTGCAAATGCTTCAGCCTTCTCTTTCGCACTGATGTGCTGGGCTCCCCCATCATTGAGGATGGGGATATTTGTGGAGCCACCTCCTCCAGTTAGTTGTTTAATTGTCCACCACCATTCACGACTGGATGTGGCAGGACTGCAGAGCTTAGATCTAATCCGTTGGTTATGGGATCGCTTAGCTCTGTCTATTGCACGCTGCTTACGCAGTTTGGCATGCAGATAGTCCTGGGTTGTAGCTTCACCAGGTTGACACCTCATTTTGAGGTATGCCTGGGGCTGCTCCTGGCATGCCCTCCTGCTCTCTTCATTGAAGCAGGGTTGGTCTCCTGGCTTGATGGTAATGGTAGAGTGGGGGATATGCCGGGCCATGAGGTTACAGATTGTGGTTGAGTACAATTCTGCTGCTGCTCATGGCCCACAGCGCCTCATGGATGCCCAGTTTTGCATTGCTAGATCTGTTCGAAATCTATCCCATTTAGCACGGTGATAGTGCCACAGAACACGATGGAGGGTATCATCAATGTGAAGGCGGGATTTCGTCTCCACAAGGACTGTGCGGTGGTCACTTCTACCAATACAGTCATGGACAGAAGTATCTGTGGCAGGCAGATTGGTGAGGACGAGGTCAAGTATGTTTTTGCCTCGTGTTGGTTCCCCCACTACCTACCGCAGACCCAGTCTAGCAGCTATGTCCTTTAGTACTCGGCCAGCTTGGTCAGTAGTGGTGCTACAAAGTCACTCTTGGTGATGGACATTGAAGTCCCCCACCCAGAGCACATTTTGAGCACTTGCCAGCCTCAGTGCTTCCTCCAAGTGCTGTTCAACATGGATGAGTACTGACTCATCAGCTGAGGGAGGGCGGTAGGTGGTAATCAGTAGGAGGTTACCTTGCCCATGTTTGACCTGATGCCATGAGACTTCATGGGGTCCGGAGTCAATGTTGAGGACTCCCAGGGCAACTCCCTCCCTACTGTAGACCACTGTCCCGCCACCTATACTGGGTCTGTCCTGCCGGTGGGACAAGATATACCCAGGGATGGTGATTGCAGTGTCTGGGACATTGTCTGTAAGGTATGATTCCGTGAGTATGACTATGTCAGGCTGTTGCTTGACTAGTCTGTGGGACAGCTCTCCCAACTTTGGCACAAGCCCCCAGATGTTAGTAAGGAGGACTTTGCAGGGTCGACAGGGCTCGGTTTGCCATTGTCGTTTCAGGTTCCCAGGTCGATACCGGGTGGTCCATCTGGTTTCATTCCTTTTTATTGACTTTGTAGTGGTTCAGTACAACTGAGTGGCTTGCTAGGCCATTTCAGAGTGCATGTAACATTTAACCACATTGCTGCGGGTCTGGAGTCATATGTAGGCCAGACCAAGTAAGGACAGCAGATTTCCTTCCCTGAAGGACATTATTGAACCAGATGGGTTTTTACAACAATCGACAATGGTTTCATGGCCACCATTAGACTAGCTTTAAATTCCAGATTTATTAATTAAATTCAAATTCCACCTTCTGCTGTGGTGGGATTCGAACCCATTTCTCCAGATCAATACCCTAGGTCTCTGGGTTACTAGTCCAGTGATAATACCACTATGCCACCACCTCCCCCTATTTGTTGTACTGCGTGGTTCTTTTAAGATTGCCGCGTGGCCACACATACACACATCTTAAAGGGAACGCTGCTTGCCCGCAGCCTGTTTGTCCCCTGTGCAGCACATTCCCGATGGCTGAGCTAAAGGCCGGCTACCCGACCCAAACCCAATGGGACCCGACGACATTTGTCGGGTTCATGTCAGGTCAGGTTGCACTTCCGGGTCCGGCATTCGGGCTCGGGCTTGGGCCGGGCCGGACACGCTCCATCACAGATAAGTGGCTCCAATATTAATTTAATTTTTGGACTCGAAAGGTGGTTTCGTTACAGTTATTTTAAACTTGTGCAGATCAGCAACAAAGTGAAAAACGGATGGTAAGTTAACTGATGGTCAGGTCAGGTTGGGTGCGGGAAAACATGGAAGGACTCGGGCCAGGTCGGGCTCGGGTCGGATGTGGTTCTGTCGGGCTCGGGTCGGGTTTTTGTTTGCAGACCCGAGCAGGCCTTTGGGCTGAGCAACTGTGCACCTGCGCAGCTTAGAGGGAAGGTTAATGCTGACTGAGGGATAAATCAAGAGAGAGAGTAGACGGGGCCTCGGTTTAACGTCTCATCCAAAAGTCAAGTCCTCCAACAGTGCTGCACTCCCGCAGTACTGCACTGGAGCGTCAGCCTCAATATTTGTGCTCAAGTCCCTGGATTGGGGATAACTTTTCATTTTAAGTGTTTTCAGCACAGAGCTTTGCATGTTGAGAACACATAGTGGGAATTTTGTTTGATTCACAGGATGCGAGTGTCGCTGGCAAGGTCAGCATATTCTGCCCATCTCTAATTTCCTTTGAAGATGTTGGTAGTGAGCTACGTTCTTGAACTGCTGCAGTCAATATCGGGTAGGTACCCCCATAATGCTTTTAGGAAGGGAGTTCCAGGTTTTTGACCCAACAAAAGTGAAGGAACGGTGATCTAATTCCAAGTCAGGATGGTGTGCGGCTTGGAGGGGAACTTGAAAGGAATTCAGATACATGCTTAATTTTCCATCCACTACAGTTAATATGCATACCCCCCAAACTCCCACTCCATGCAAAGCCAAGGGCACTAAATATACCCCTTAATCTGATTGGCAACTATATCAAATGGCTCCTCAGATTCCCCATATGGCAAATTCCAAGCACTTTCTCATGGATACTGTGTCACTTTAAGAAGCGTAGATAGCCAAAGAACTGAAGTCTTTTGATGATTCTCAAAGGCACAAGATGCATTCAGCGAAAGTAAATAATCCTTTTCCTCTAATACATTGAGAGCCTCTCATCACTGACCTTTGCAGTCCTTCTGCTCGAAATCGATCTTTGCCGCAGAATGATTTCAGTGCAGTATGATTTCATTTGCACTGAGTGATGCATTACCAACAGCATGCTGCCAAACAGTTACTTCACTGCTGAGGGCCTGCAGAACGTGCAGAAGATGAAATAGTTTGCTACTGATGGCGTGTGTGACAGCTCTCAGTATTTTGCCTCACTTAGGGATGAATCTTCTGTTCCTGCCGTCGCAAAGAAAAACAGCTGCGGAGCTGCCGCAATCTTCCATTCGGCAGCTCATTTAAATAACCGGGGCGGGCTGCCCCACCCCTCCCGATCCTATGGAGAGAGCTAGCTGTCCGTCCCCGGCAACGGCGTCAGCTGCCTGTGCGCAGGCACTGACCCCATTTTTAAATGGCTTTCAGCCCTACCGGGAAATTTAAATATTTAAAGGTAAAGTAAATAAAAAGAAATAGAGATATTTCTTCCATCACTCTCCTACCACCCCAATAACAATAGAATTAATTATTTGCCCTTTCCCCCCCAAAAAAACACTTAGCTTGTCCATCTGACCTTTCCCCCTCAAACTGCACAAACTTTAACCTCAACCCTTCCCACCATCTCCTACAACCATGATGTTACTTTGACCCCATTCCCCCCCACCCCCGCACTGATAAACAGACCTCCACCACCCTCCGCACCAGTGTTCTGCCTTGTTTCCCCGGACGGGGGATCTGAAGGCACAGGAGTGCCGTCCACCGGGCCGAAGATCAAAGCGGGACATCAGGCGGTGATGTGACTATCATTAATTCATTCATTTTAATTTATTTTTAAATATTCAAATGGGGGGGTCCTGTCTCTGAGCGGCAGTGGGGGCCGCCACAAGGCCTCACCACCCTCGGTAATATCAGGCCGGGCCCTCCCGGCGCCGGATGCATGGTGGCCCTCTTCCAGAGGCATCTTCAGGTCCCGTCCCAGCACGAAACCGACGCCTGGGGGAGAACAAAATCGAGCCCTTAATATCCAGAGAGAGTTTGCATGGAGATCGTGTGCCCTGGCGTTCTGTTCACATCCAGTTCACACTGATAGGTATGAAAGTCTCTGTTATGGTCTGACTTATCCCTGTTTTGTGTTCATTGTGAAAAGGTATCTTCCGTAAGTACACTGAGGTTGTGCCCTTTTATGTGGGCCCAGGATTAACAATTGTCCCTAAGTTATGGTCTGTATCTCTGTAACCTCCTCTAGACCTACAACCCTCTGAGATCTCAGCCCTTTTATGCATCAGCAATTACTTTTGCTCCAACATTGGTGGCCATGCTTTTAACTGCCTAGCCCTAAGCTCCTTAAATTCCCTCCCTAAACTTCCTGCCTCTCTCTCCTCCTTTAAAACATTCCTTAAAACCTAGCTCTCTGATTAAACTTTTGGTCACAGAATCACAGAATCATTACAGCGCAGAATGGGGCCATTCAGCCCATCGTGTCCACACTGGCTCTCTGAAACAGCAACTCCCTCTGTTCCATTCTCTTGCCTTCTTCCCATAACCCTGCACATTCTCCCTATTCATATAACAGTCTAATTCTCTTTTGAATGCTTCAATTGAACCTGCCTCCACCACACTCTCAGGCAGCACATTCCCGACCTTAACCACTCGCTGCATAAAAAAGTTTTTCCTCATGTCGCTTTTGCTTCTCTTACCAAATACTTTAAATCTGTGCTCTCTCGTGCTTGCTCCTTTCACGAGTGGGAACAGTTTCTCTCTATCTACTCTGTCCAGAACCCTCATAATTTTGAATATCTCTATCAAATCACCTCCCAGGCTTCTCTTCTCCAAGTTCTCCAACTTCCTAACTTCTCCAATCTATCTTCATAACTAAGATTCCTTATCCCTGGAACCATTCTCCTGAATCTTTTCTGTACTCGCTTCGATGCCCTTACTTCCGAAAGTGCGGTGCCCAGAACTGGACGCAATAATCCAGCTGAGGCTGAACTAGTATCTTATACAAGTTCAACATAACTTCCTTGCTCTTGTACTCTATGCTCCTATTAAGGGCCTATTTAGGGCAGCACAGCGGCGCAGTGGTTAGCACCGCAGCCTCACAGCTCCAGCGACCCGGGTTCAATTCTGGGTACTGCCTGTGTGGAGTTTGCAAGTTCTCCCTGTGTCTGCGTGGGTTTCCTCCGGGTGCTCCGGTTTCCTCCCACATGCCAAAGACTTGCTGGTTGATAGGTTGGCTATAATAGCCAATTGGCCATTATAAATTGCCCCTAGTATAGGTAGGTGGTAGGGAAATGTGGGGACAGGTAGGAATATGGAATTAGTGTAGGATTAGTATAAATGGGTGGTTGATGGTCGGCACAGACTCGGTGGGCCGAAGGGCCTGTTTCAGTGCTGTATCTCTAAACTAAAGCCCAGGATATTTCGTTAACCACTCTCTCAACCTGTCCTGCCACCTTCAATGACTTATGCACATAAACACCCAGGTCCCTCTGCTCCTGCACCCCCTTTAGAATTGTACCCTTTATTCTATATTGTCTCTCCATGTTCTCCCTACCAAAATGAATCACTTCACATTTCTCTGCATTGGACGTCATCTGCCACCTGTTACCTATTCCACCAACTTGTCTATGTCCTTTTGAGGTTCTACACTATCCTCCTCACAGTTTACAATGCTTCCAAGTTTCGTAACATCTGCAAACTTTGAAATTGTGCCCTGTACACTAAGGTCCAGGTCATTAATATATATCAGGAAAAGCAAGGGTCCCAACACTGACCCCTGAGGAACTCCACTACAAACCTTCCTCCAACCTGCAAAACATCCATTAACCACTACTCTTTGTTTCCTGTCACTCAGCCAATTTCGTATCCATGTTACTACCCTCCCTTTTATTCTATGAGCTACACATTTGCTCACAAGTCTGTTGTGTGGCACTGTATCAAACGCCTTTTGAAAGTCCATGCACACCACATCAACAGTATTGCCCTCGTCAACCCTCTCTGTTACCTCCTCAAAAAACTCCAGCAAGTTAGTTAAACATAATTTTCCCTTAAGAAATCCATGCTGGCTTTCCTTAATTAACTTGCATGTGTCCATGTGACTATCGATTTTGTCCCAAATAATTTTTTCTGGAAGTTTTCCCACCACCAAAGTTGAACTGACTGGTCTGTAGCTGCTGGGCTTATCTTTATACCCTTTTTTGAACAAGGGTGTAATGTTTGCAATTCTCCAGTCCTCTGGCATCTAAGGTCCAGCCCCCTGTATCCTCTCTGACCTCTATTGATTTGGGGCAATTTAAGTGCTGTGCATCCTGACCCAGTAGAAATTAGATTGCTAATTACTTCATGTAGGATCCTTGCAGAGACAGTCAGAGGAGACTGCAGCAAAAGCAGAGCTTTCAATCCTGGCAAATATGAAAATCCATGTCATTGATGGATCTGCCATTTACTAGAAAACTCACCTGGTTTTCATTCTATTGGTTCCAACAGTATGAAAACCAGACAGGTTTTGCAAGAGGCAGTTAATCCAGTCTGCTAAGGCTGTGAACATGAAAATCAATCCCCTTATCTACTTAAGTATTAAAAATGGGTTAATATTTCAATAGCCTGAGAAGAAATCATTCGATCATGAAGTGTACTTGCTTTAACATCAAAGTAACAGCAGCCGTTTAATTGGGGGACACCATCATGGACCCCATTCTTTGCTTCACACTGCACCTACGAGGTGACGGGGGTTGAAAAGGGCTCCATAAGGATCCCCACTCATGTAACTTTCTAACTCCGTCAGAAGCTACTGAAAAGAACTACAGAATTTTGGATTGAATCTTTTTTTAAATTTAGAAACAGTTTATGAATTTTGTAAGTCTGCCATTGTGTTTTATGTTTCTTGCTATGTTTAACAGATTTACTGTATTATTAAACTGTGAATAAATCTGATTACTCATCTTAGCCTGTCTGTATTGTTCTGACAGTGCAGCCTTTTCCTCCTTTCAAAAAAGACAGGATATCTTGGTGGGCATCCCATATGATCTCCTGCACAGTATAGGTTAGAATTTATAAGTTTACACGCCCAGAGCAGAGCTCCATCTGCTTCATGCTGCTTTTGGGAATTTGAATACTGAAATCACTGGGCCCAGAGGACGGTCTGATTCTTAAAACTTACTGATGGAAAATCTTTTGGCTAAGCGGGCTATTGCTTCCAAATTGCCGTGATATACTCTCAACATGTGAAGTTCTGTCTGGGACTGCAAATTTGTTGAATTTATCCATACATACAACACCAACTTGAATTTGTATAGCACCTCAAACATAATAAAATGTCCCAAGTTGCTTTACAGGAGTACTCTAAGACAAAATATGACACCAAGCTACATAAGGAGATACTAGGACAGACAATGTTGAAAGAGGAAGGACGTCAGACACTAGAGCGGTTTCAAATTGATAAAGAGGAAGTATTATATAGGCTGTCTGTATTTAAAGTGGATAAAACACCAGGGCCAGATGAGATGCATCTAAGGATACTGAGGGAAGTGAGGGTGGAAATTGCAGAGGCACTGGCCACAATTTTTCAGTCTTCCTTAGACTCGGATTAAAATACAATAATTTGAATTGGTTGGAGTTCACAGGCTATTGTGAATTTGTCCCAAAGTGCCCTACATGCAATCCTCGATGTTGAATTTTGGTAAGGGAAGACAATATCCTTTTGAACTCCAGCTATTTTGAAAACTGGCTGAAATAATGACAAGGATTTTCATATCTGCCAGAGAATGAAAGCTTTGCTTTTGCTGCAGTCTCCTCTGACAGTCTCTGCAAGGATCCTACATGAAGTGAGTAGCAATCTAATTTCTACTGGGCCAGGATGCACAGCACTAAATTGCCCCAAATCTATAGAAGTCAGAGAGGACGCAGGGTGCTGGAGCAAACGGGGGTCCCAAGCCCACATTTACTGGCAGTGCACCGGATGGCACAATCTACCAAGAGGGGGGCCTCCTAATTGGGCACCACCACATTCGCCCTCCTTTTAAGGATGGTGGTGGGCTCTCAATGCTGCCAGCCCAATCAGAGACCCAATCTGGAGCCACGGCAGCATCACCAGGAGAGGTAGCTGCTGCTGAGGCAGCTTGGGGACTGCCTGGGCACCTCAACGTGGAGGAACCCTCAGAGGCGCACACTTAAAGGTAAAATCTTTAGGGCCTAAGCCATTAGGCCCATTGGAGAAGAGGGGAAACCCCTCCAGGTGCATCATGTAGGCTACAGCTGTAGCCTTTCCTGGCCGCGGCCCCCTCTTTGGGACATGGAGCCTCCAGCTCCGGTGGCACCCCCCAGCCTGCAGCAGGGACACTGCCTCTATTGAGCTGGCTCTGCTGCAAGCAAAATGCCGGTGTGACCACAAAATCGGACCTAATTTGGTCCACAATTGCCTTAATTGACTGCCCACATAGGGCAGGCAGCAAATGCAGGTCTCCACCTGCCCATGAAAATCTTCTCTGGCAGTGGGAATGCATCGGGGAGCCTTCCCACCATTGCGGGGCCAGGAAAATTCAGCTCAAGATGTGCAAAACAGAAAAATGCCATAGGGTTGCAGTAGGGGGCTGCTGTTCTGGGGTAAGAGTTAGAGGTAAGAGTTAATTCTTATTGTTAAGTTACCTAACCCATGCTATACCTGGCCTGGGATCCACTTGATGCAGACAGTAATTTAGCAACATAGCCTAGTGCACATGTTAACATAATGCTGAAGTGGAACAGAGGTAGGAGGAAGGAGGAGTCTGTAATGGGTTGCAAAGGGAATTCATATCATCCATTTATTCTCAATGATTATGCTTGGAGTACTATGTAATGACTTTGGAGCCATGTACCTCAGACTGAATGTGTTTTCTTTATCTTCTGGTGTATGAATAATGGAGCTTGCTGTTAAGTGACAGCACTGAGTGCTCAGAAGATTGATGAGGTGCCTCTGAATGTATGGTAATGTGAGTATGTTTGTTCCAGAGCATCCAATTTCTGTAAATACATTCCAGGATGTTGGCTCGCACTGTTGTTCAGGGTTGAATGTAACCTGCGGTGCTCTTACCCTCTGTGGTTCAGCTCCTGTCATTGACCATGTTAAATTACCAGCCCATCCCCTGTGCTACAATATCTTTCAGCATTAAATACCAATTTGAAGTGAATCTGCTGCATCAGAGCTCAGTTCTAAGGTCAAGGAAGGAATAGGGTAAATATTTACAAGAGAAAAATACTGCCAATACGAGAAATCTGATATAAAACAGAAAATGCTGGAAATACTCAGCAGGTTAGGCAGCATCTGTGGAGAGACAAACAGAGTTAACGTTTCAGGTCAATGATCCTTTGTCTGAACTGAAAGTACTTTGAGAAGTAACAGTTTTTTAGCATGGTAGGAAAAGGAGGAAAGAACAAAAGGGAAGGTCTGTGATAGGGTGCATGTCAGGAGAGATTAACTGCAAAAAGGAATGGTGAAAGGCAAAAAAAAGATGGAAATGGGACAAGTAAAGAAATAAAAGAGGAGTACTGGAGGAGGTGTAAATATGAAAAGCACAATCATCACCAACAGCTGCCATCCAAATACAAAAATACACAAGAAGAAAAAAAATGGGAGAAATGGTTATTATCTGAAATTGTTGAACTCAACGTTGAGTCTAATCGAAAGATTTTGTTCCTCAAGCTAAGGTTGAGCTTCAGTGGAACAGTGTAGGAGGCTGAGCAGAGACAGGTCAGAGTGGGAGTGGATGGAGAATTAAAATAACAGGTGATGGAAACTCAGGATCACGCTTGTGGACTTGAACGGAAGTGTTCTGCAAAGCTGTCATCCAATCTACATTTGGTCTCACCAATATAAAGGAGACAACATCATGAGCCATGAATACAATATATTAAATTGAAAGAAGTACAAGTAAATCACTGTTTCACCTGGAAGGCGTGTTTGAAGCCTTGGATGGTGAGAAGGGAGGAGGCAAAAGGGCAGGTGTTGCATCTCCTGCGTTTGCATGGAAAGGTGCCGTGGGAAGGGGAGTGGAAATTGGAAGCAATTGAGGAGTGGACCAGGGTGTCGCGGAGGGAACGGTCCCTTCAGAATGCTGAAAGGGGAGTAGAAGATATGTTTGGTGGTGGCATCATGCTGGAGGTGACAAAAATGGCTGAGGATGATCCATTGAATGTGGAGCCTGGTGAAATGAATAGGTTGAGGACAAGGGGAAGGGTACAAGGGTAAATATTTATACTGGACTAAAGTACGAGCCTACCTGTAAGAATAAGTGAGGTTGATAATGGGATAGCAGGCACGTGAAGCTGTGGTGCACAGACTGACAATGTTGAAAATGCTGGTCCCTTTGATTAACCTGGACTTACTTCAGAGTTAATAGAGGGTGGGTGATGCTCATTGCAACTTGTATTTAAGGACTGGGTTTTTCCCCAGTCGGGGTGAGTTACTTCTGGACAGTGAGTTAGTTCAGAAGGAAACAGTGGATGCTTGTATTTGTACTGAACTGTAGATTGAGAATAAAATAGTTGTGGATCACAGACTGTCTCCTGCTTCCTGATTTTTGGGAAGGGATATCTGCCAAATAATCACAGACTTTCTGTATTATAAGGTGTGAGGCCTGAGGCCTGTTTCATAGAAATATAGGAACAGGAATAGGGCATTTAGCCCTTTGAGCCTGTTCCACCATTCAATGAGATCGTGGCAGACCTACAACCTAACTCCACATACCCACCTTTGTCCCATATCCCTTAATACCTTGGTATTAATCTTAGTTTTAAATTTTAACAATTGATCTAGCATCAATTGCCATTTGCAGAAGTAAATTCCAAACTTAGAGTCATAGCGTTATACAGCACAGAAACAGGCCCTTCAGCCCATCGTGTCTGTGCCGGCCATCAAGCACCTAACTATTCTAATCCGATTTTCCAGCACTTGGCCCATAGCCTTGTATGCTATGGCATTTCAAGTGCTCATCTAAATACTTCTACCATCCTTTGCAAGAAGAAGTGATTCCTAATTTCACTCCTGAAAGGTCTGGCTCTCCCTTTTAGATGACGCTGCCTAGTCCTAGACTCACCAACCAGCAGAAATATTTTCACCCAATCTACCCTCTCTATTCCCCTTAATAACTTGAAAATTTCTATCAAATCCCCCTTAATCTTCTAAATTCAAGACATAACAATGCTAATTTGTTTAATCTTTCCTTGTAGTCCAAGTATCATTCTGGTAAATCTACCCTGCACCCTCCACGGCCAATATATCCTTCCTAAGGTGTGTTACCCAGAACTGCTCACAGTTCTCCAGGTACAGTCTAACCAGGGCTTTGTAAAGCTGAAGTATGACTTCTACCCCCCTTGTATTCTAGTCCTCCAGATATAAAGGCCAGCATTCCATTAGTCTTCTTGATTATTTGCTGTACCTGTTCATGACATTTTAATAATCTGTGTACTCGGACCCCCAAGACTCTTTAGACATCCACAGTTTCTAGCATTTCACCATTTAGAAAGTAAAGAGGTGACTAACGTAGAGGACAGAGGAATGTTTATGTTTACGAATGCTGTTTATATGGACTTTCAGAAAGCATTTGATAAAGTTCCTCAGAAAAGATTGTTAGCTAAAGTTGAAGCTAAAGTTCTATCCTTTTTAGGTTCAAAGTGGATGACCTCATATTTGTCTACTTTGAAATCCATTTGCCACAGTTTTGCCCATTCACTTAATCTATCAATATCTCTTGGTGATTTTATGCTTCCACCTACCCTACTTGCTATCTTTGTGTCATGAGCAAATTTGGATATTTGGCTTTTTATCCCATCTAAGTTAATGAACACAGTGAAATGTTGACGTCCCAAAATAGATTCTTGTGGGTCACCACTAGCCATATTCTGCCAATTCGAGTATCTTCCCATTATCCCTACTCTCTGTCTCCTGCTGCTTAGCCAATTTCCTAACTAGCTCAATAATTTGCCTTCAATTCCATGAGCTACAACTTTAGCTAACAGTTTTTTATGAGAAACTTCATCAAATGCTTTCTGGCAGTCCATATAAGTAGCATACATAAAAGTACATAAACATTCCTCTTCCTCCACATTAGCCACCTCTTCAGAAAATTCAATCAGGTTCGTCAGGCATGATCTACTCTTTACAAACAATTACGTGCATTACTCACACAGAGCACCAATTAGGGTTGCCAACTCTGATTGGCCGTTTCCTGGAGGCTTCATCACAAGACTGTGGCCTGCAACTGCTCCACCCAGTTGAAAAGCCTTTTTCCCCATCTCCAATACCTTTTATTGCTCAATGAAAATGTTCAAAGAACGTATTTTTAAAAACACAATTTTTCTCCCAGAATTACCAACAGCAATGCCCAGAAGATTAATATTAATTGCTGGAGGCTCCAGGACAATCCTGGAGGGTTGGCAACCCTTGTGCCAGTGCAAGATCCAGAAGTACTTTGAGCCTAAGGGGCACTCCTGACTTGTAGCGCTCGACTGGAATGGGAATCTCAAGGGACGCCTCCCCACCTCACCCTAGTAAGACATTGTTTTGTTCCTCCTGGGTAGCAGCCTTCTTCCTGTAGGATCACTCTTAATATTTAGCCCTTCCTTCTCTGGCTTCCAAAGAGGTTGATGCCTCAAACCCCTTCTAATGTAGGAAACAGATGTACAAGCAATGCTAAGAACAGCCAATATCCCCTGCCTCACTTTCTAACTGTCAGTGCTGATGGTGGTTTCTCGTGCACTAGGGTCTGGGACTGGGAACAGCCTAAGTTATCGAGTGAGGCCAGTGCACCCTTCTCTGCAGTCCCAGAGCCACCCATTTCTAATTGGCATCCTTTGGTATTATACCACTGATATGAATGACATGAACTCCATTCAATATTCTTCCTATTTCACAGAGATTGAGCACAGACAGTTCTGTTTGCAAAGGATCTGAATTCACACCAGATCCCATCTAAAAATGAAAATCTACTCTCCACTTGCCTGGATGAGTGCAGCTCCAACAACACTCAAGACGCTATCCAGGACAAAGCAGCCCGCTTGATTAACACCCCATCCACCACCTTCAGTATTCACTCCCTCTACCACTGAAGCACGGTAGCAGCAGTATGTACCATCTACAAGATGCACTGCAGCAACTTCCAAGGCACCTTCAACAGCACCTTCCAAACCCACAACCTCTACCATCTAGAAGGGAACACCACCAACTGCAAGTTCCCGTCCAAGCCACACACCATCCTGACTTGGACCTAAATCGCCATTCCTTCGCTGTCGCTGGGACAAAAACCTGGAACTCCCTCCCTGATAGCACTGTGGGTGTACCTAGACCAGATGGACTGTAACGGTTCAAGATGGCTTACTACCACCTTCTCAAGGGCAATTAGGGATGGGCAATAAATACTGGTCTTGCCAGTGACGCTCACATCCCATGAACTAATTTTTTAAAACCTGTTCTGTACCGGCCCTCAGAATGTTTGATGGGGATATTGTAGAGGGAGCTTTACTCTGTATCTACCTCATGCTATACCTGCCCTGGGAATGTTTGATGGATACCTTGTAGAGGGAGCTTTACTCTGTATCTGCAGATGCTAGAAATCTGAAATAAGAACAGAAAATGCTGGAAATATTCAGTAGGTCAGGCAATATCTCTGGAGAGAGAAAGAGAGTTAACGTTTCAGGTCTGTGACTTTTCTTCAGAATGAGTTGTGTTCCACTTACCATCATGGGTCTTAATAATATGTTAATTAATTAGTATGTTACGACTGAGGCGGGAGCAATGCACTGTCAATTCAGTCCCACTACTCCACAGGTCACAGCATATTATTAAAGTTTTCCCACCTAGAGGAAATTTAGCCAAATTAAACACTTTAGTAACCTCCAGAATAAAACAGATCAAACCAGGTATCTTTAAACAACAACAAATTAACCATTTATTAATAAACTAAATCTTAAACAATATTAAGATAAACTTATGTCTAAAGACTTTATAACTTCTTATTTCTCTTAACCCTAATGCACACACACATATATTAGAAAACTAACAGTTAACCAGTTTAAAAATGATGTTTCTTAGGAATAAATAAGCAGCTGGGTTGTAAGGCCTGGTGATTTACGTTCCCATTTGGGGAGGTGTCCCAGAGCCGAACAGTCAGCTGCCACTTGAAGTCTCCAGGCGCATTTGACAGTCTATAATGGATAGGCGTTCAAAGTACTTCAGTTGCAGCAGGCATCACACAGTTCTTGTTTGATCACTGCATCTCCCACTAGTGACATATTGCCTGAATCCTGACAAGACAAGCCTCTGGGATAAGCTTGGACACCAGCAGCAGAGTTTCCATTCTTCAGCAGCTTGTGTAAAATGTTGTCTTTCTCTTGTAAAGAAGAGCCATGCAATGTGGTTGCAGCAGAATTGCCATCAGCTGTAGCCGAGGTTGAGGAGAGCCCTGTTGGAATTGTGATGCCTGCAGATGAGTCCTTAACACTAGAATCCAAGGTGGCACTTGTTAAAGAAGTTAGCCCCATGTCATGTGAGGGAGAGGTCAGTAATTACAAAAGTTTGGTGTGGTTTTTGTTCTCATGGAATCTTCTCTGGCCCTCTATGTTGTCACTGTTACAAAAAAGGTTCAGATTTCCTTCCTTGATGTTCTTCTGTTCATTATGAGCTTCTCTGCTTTCTGGTTGTCCCATTGTGCTCTCAACTTGTAACATCTACAGTTTTTGGTCTGACAGACTAGTGTCACTTATTTTCTCTACTAATCAGTGGGCCTCATGGTAGGGCCCCATTTGCAACTCACCTGCCTTCATACAGCAGATTTACTGCTTCATACACCTGTAGGCCTCCATCTTTGGGCAACGGACTGTTGTCAGAGCTGGTATCCCAGCCCAGGCCCCTACTCATGATTACTATTTGGCTGACTTCTGTTGGAAAATGAGGTCATGCAGATACCAAGCCAGAATTGAGGGAGTGGAGTGGGTGGTGGGGTGGGGTCAGGGTGGGGCCTGGCTATGATGCCCCTATAGTTGAATAGCCTACCAATGTCCACTTGCTAAGTTCACTTGAAAACAGTGGTTATTCAACTGAGGTGTGGAGATTGGCCAATGGCACTGAAACCCACCCCTCTCCCCCACCACCATCAGCCACAAGGGTCAGCACCTTCGGAGTATGAGGGGTGGAAACTCAGAGAAATAGAATCCTACATTACTAAATATTATTGTAGTTTGTGGCCTATTGCCTTTTTTGGATTATCGGAGGAAGAGCCAACCTCCTGGAAATCCTTGCATTGACCTCCGCAGCTGTGATTGGTGGTAACATTGTTTCTTGGTGTCTCTATATCAAGTTCTCCCATTGTTGACTGAGGCCTTCTCCTCTCCCCCCTCAGCTGATGCATCATATGGCTGTCATTGTTTCAACTTCAGTCAGATTACTGAGCAACAGCAAACAAGGCTGAATGGTTTGATTATGTGCCAACAACCACATGTCTGCTGTGGGCTTGGATGTGTGGAATGAACACCAGACATTTCCAGTCTGTGAGGTAGAACTGATTGAGTTCCACACCCTACCCCACAGCATCATTCCCCCCACCACCCCCCCCCGCCCTCCCCCCACCTCCCCGCCCCTCCCAATCAACGGCTTTGGTAGTCGGTGTACTGCTGAGCCACACAGAACAGGGACATTTTAATTCTTTAATCTATGCTGAGTCTCGGATGGTGTCGTGGGGTTGAGGGGTGGTGTGTAAGGTGGCGGTGGAAGGAGACATCAATTGGCCTCATTACCCTGGGTTAGAGAGGACAAGCTCAACCAGGGATCCTGCACCTGATATCTCAGCACTGTCCTGTGCTGGTAAGAGCACATCAGGCTCTGTTGCTGTGCCCTCCAAGGTCGAATAGTCTGCAACACTGTTTGCCATAATACATGAAAAATGATCATCAGTTTTCCCACAACTTTGAAACTCAAGCTTGGTGTCCCCCAACCATTCCTCAGGATTGGTCTCAACCTCTCTCCCACTCCTCTCAACCTTGCCTACGTCCTGTTCTAAGGGCTTTGGCCCTTCACCTTGTTTTCAATGCAGTGATAAAAATGAGTCAAGCCTTCAGGAAAGGAAGGGAGGAAACCAGAGGGAAATAATTATAAGGGGAATTAAAAGAAACTTGTCAGATGCCACACAGTGAGAAAAATGAGAGGATGTTAAAGTTAGTCAGAATTATTTTTAAACTGATTTGAAAAAGGCAGATGGGAAGATTTCCTCTGACTGGAGGTAACTGTGGCTTGTAATCTATTGTTCTTATAGTTCTTCAAGCTTTATGTTTGCTATTTTAATTTAAATCTTCGGATTTTTTTTTCTGGTTCCGGACCTGGGTCACCCAAAGCTGTTGAAATGTTTACATTGATCATGTTTTAACTCTTAGCCTGTCAACAAATCAAACCACATTTCTGTACCTGGGGAATCGCATGGTAAAGATCGCTACATCTTTGTGTGTATTAGCTTGTCCCAATCTCTGGAAGAAAAAAAATCTGGAAGGTTGGGCAATAACATCAGGCCTTGAGCACATAATATAGACCCCATTTAGGCTGACGCTGACAACTGCATTGCCAGAAGTATCCATCATTCAGACAAGACATTAAATTGTGGCCCATTCTGCCTGTTAGGGTGAATGGTAAAAATACCATGGCACAGAAGAGTAGCAAGTTATCCTGTTACGTTCGTTCTTTCTTTCTTTTTTAACCTGGCTAATATTGCTCTTTGGTCCAATACCTGTCATCTATCACATTACTATTTACAGGAAGTTGCTGTGCTCACCTACATAACAATAGTCACTGCACTCCAAAAAGTAATTCATTGTGTGAGGTACTTTGAAATGTCCCAATTTTAGGATAAGGCAATATATAAGATCGAGGAAGTTATGTCTATGGGTATGGTAGCCTAGTGGTTGTGGTACTGGACTAACAAGTCAAACATTATGATCATTAATCCTATTATACCAAGTCCTGAAATTGAATTCAATAAATCTGGTAATTTGTTGGCTGGTACCAGAGAAGAAATGACCATAAAAGCCGCTGTTTTGTCATAAAAATGACAATAAATGTTCATAAATGTCCCTCATCGGTCTTTCGAATGAGACATTAAACTGAAGCCCCACCTGCCCTCTCGGGTGGATGAAAGAGAGTCCATGACACTTTTTAAAAAAAGAACATGTGGCAGGCCTGGGGGGTGGGGGGCAGAGGCGCATCCTGCAGAGCAGCCTAGAATGGATCTGCTGCGCTGCAAGAGCCACAGCCATGGTTGCAGGCCATCCGGTGGAGGGGGTCCCCATTTGCAAAGATGGGTTGCAGCTATGGTCACGGTATATTTTGTAACATTTACAAGTTTTCACAGGGCGCCCAGAGCTTCGCGCGATCCCATTGGCTCTCTCAGCTGCGGAGCCTGCCTGACGTCCTTAATTGGACAGGGCTCCGGGAGATGGACTCTTAATTGGCCCCCTATTCGAAAATCTCCTCCAGGGTCCCAACACAGCCACTTCCAGGTTCTCGACCCAGAATTCAGCCTGGAGTCTGGATCGGGACCCTGGAACTAAAATTCAGTGTGGCTGACTCTTAATGTCTATAAGGCAGCTAAGGTTGGACAATCAATGCCTCACCTTGCCAACATTGCCTACATCCCAAGCACCAAGAGAACATGACACAACCAAGTTCATTTTTGAAATATTTTTACAAGCTCAAACAGCCAACAGGCAAGTGTACTGATCAGCTGACCAAGTGTGTGTCCAAAGGAGAAAGCTCATCTGCAGCGAGCTGGAGGTTAAATAAGGTTTTCAACCCATTTCACTTGGATTTGAAAAATGCCCGTTTCTTGCTTCCAATTACCTCATGGCATACAGGATCAAGTCATTAAAACTAGCAAGGAGTCAAAGGGCAGATGAAATTCAATTTTGGCAGTGATGTAAAATGGATCCTAGCAGATCGCTGCTCATTATACTCCCCAGCTGAATTTCCTTCTCATTGACCATTGGATGAGGGCAAACAATCTGCTACAGCAGTTTGCACCACTGCCAAAGTTTAATTTCATCCCAGAACAGTCCAGCTCAGTATAATCTTTCCTCCTGCTTTGTGCTTTCCTCATATCATTTTCCCCTTTACCTGCAGTTTTGCACAGGGGTCCTTGGTGCCATTCTTGATTGGGTGCTGCCTCAGTGCTAAGGGTAGCTTACTGTCACCCCTCCTACAACATTCCACTTCTGTATCCATGTCTAGATCAAGGTTATCATTGGGTCTAAAGCTGAGTGGTTCTGGCCGAAGGCAAACTGAGCATCGGCGAACGGGTTATTTGTGAGTTGGCGTCACTTGATGACACTATCGATAATACTGTTTGACACGTAAAAGGGGAAACTATCAAAATGGAATCAGCTAATGGAACTCAAGGGTCCCCTTTGTACAGAGATTTAAGGAAAGTTATGCAATTGTCCTTTGATTACTCTACATTGTTATATTTTTGGTGCACAGTACGTAAGGTTTTTCACACTTGGTACAATGGGATACTGACTGAGCTTAGCAGTACTGGTTTGGTTTATGGTGACCTTGGAGACTGACAATGTACTTGTTCTGCTTTTGCAAGAAAGAAAGACTTGCATTATCTTCTGGTTCGAGCTAATCAGAATAGCCATTAGGTATTTCAAATCTAAAAAGGGTATTTCTATATGTAGAAAAGAAGGATTTTTTTGTAAACCACTGTCTGTGCTCTTTTTCAGATGCTATGTGGCCTGAGTTTGAAAAAGCTGAAAAGCTGGCCCGGGGAGCTGCATTAAAATGGGCCTCAGGAATCTTTTACCACCCAAATCAATTGGAGAGATTGGGCCAGTATCGCAAGAGGGAGACACAAAGAACATCCTCTGTACAGTCCAGATTAAAGGCAAGTATGTAATAAGACCATAAGAGAGTAAGGCAGTAGCTGAGGTGCAACCCACCCTACCTTAGACTCCATAACCCAGACGTGCTTCTGAAAAATCATTTCCTATCTCAAACAACTCTATTAAATCAGGAACTGTTTCAATTCCCTTCTGAATCTTTGAAAGAGTCAGTGTTAACTGAAGGGGCTGACAGTTAAATCCATATTGCTAACTGCAAGCAGGAGAATGTAACCCTTGTGCTAAGTTTAGCTTGTGCTCTCAGCTTTAGAATTCTGTCATTCTTTATCCGGGAGTTCCTCAAAGCACATCCATCTCAGCAATCATGTATATATTTCAAAAATCTCCACCTTGTACTTTCTTACACTTACTTCTTGCAAATTAAAGAACATTTATTTTTATATCTTATGTGGATTCCAGTCCTTATTGCTATCCTGCAACCCTGGCTGGAAAGTGAGAGTGTGTGTAGAACTTGGCTGAGGACAGGATTGGGCTTGGCTGTGATGCCCCAATGGTCAAATAGCCTGAGGACACCCAATACCTCAGCTAACTAAGGGCGGCACAGTGGCGCAGTGGTTAGCACTGCAGCCTCACAGCTCCAGGGACCCGGGTTCGATTCTGGGCACTGCCTGTGTGGAGTTTGCAAGTTCTCCCTGTGTCTGCGTGGGTTTTCTCCGGGTGCTCCGGTTTCCTCCCACAAGCCAAAAGACTTGCAGGTTGGTAGGTAAATTGGCCATTATAAATTGTCACTAGTATAGGTAGGTGGTAGGGAAATATAGGGACAGATGGGGATGTTTGGTAGGAATATGGGATTAGTGTAGGATTAGTATAAATGGGTGGTTGATGGTCAGCACAGACTCGGTGGGCCGAAGGGCCTGTTTCAGTGCTGTATCTCTAATCTAATCTAAACTCATGAAGAATGGCTCCCTGGTTGAAAAAATGAAAATGTTTGAAACAATTAATATTTCATAGTGAACGACAAGTCAAGTACTCCAATGACTTTCAGTCTCATGTGAGTAATAAGCCATCCAACCTCCCAGAAGGTTCACTGAGTTTATCTAGTGATCAGCTGAACAATGCAGCCCAGGGAGGTCTCAGGCCCAATCTCTGCTCTGTACCCAGTTGGTTAATCTCATCCAATATGGTAGTGAGCACAGCAAGCATAGGGCAGGGAGGGAAAATGTGGGGCAAAATTTCTGCTCCCATTTGTTGTCGAGCAGCCCTGATGGAAAGTGCAGTCAGGTGGAGATTAGTGAAGGCATGATTCTGCTGTGACTAGTAAGCATAAAAATTGGGCAAAGGACTGGAGCCCAGTGAGGAATCAGTGCCTTTGGGAGAAGGGAAGATAATTGGTTAAAAAAAAGTATTAATATTCCAGTTAAGCAAGAAACTTCAGTGCCCTGCAGTTACTGAATAATTCATTTATTCCCCTCAGTGCACGGATAGAAGCTGAAGAAGCTGGTCTGAAAACTCAGTGTCTGCGGAGACGTTCAGATCTTCACAGTACAGAGGTCAGCTTGAGGAATGCTGGGTTTTTGCCCTCACACTGTGACTTCTGACCTTTGGCCTGGTTTGCTGCCAATCATGCAGCTAGAATCCAAGATCAGGAATGTGAGCTTTCAAATCTCATATTAATAAGATTAATCTATTCAGCAAAAAAAAGTCTTTTAAGATTGTCACTGAATGGATGTTTCAGTAATCCACATCCTGCATCTCCTTAGCTATACAATGCAAAAATGAATCCTATATCTCCACAATGTCACTAGTTAACTGTCTAAAGCAGAAATCCAATCACTGAACCTTGCTGTATTTAGCTGTCATTGGACTATTCCCAAACAAACCTCCATGAATAGAACTCTCAAAAGTTTATTTGGCTTCATGACTTTAGGAAGGATGTCAAGGCCTTGGAGAGGGTGCAGAGGAAATTTACTGGAATGGAACGGGATGAGAGACTTCAGTTATGTGGAGAGACTGGAGAAGCTGAGATTGTTCTGCTTAGAGTAAAGAAGGTTAAGGGAAAATTTAATAGTTGTGTTCAACCTTAGGAGGGATTTTGATAGTCGATAAAGAGAAATTGTTTCCACTGGCTGGAGGGTCAGTAACACAGACTTGGGAAAATTGGCCAAAGAGCCAAAGGGCAGATGAGGAGTTTTTTAATGCAAGTTTTTATAGCTGGAATGCATTGCAACAGATTCAATAATAACTTTCACCAGGGAATTGGACACTTGAAAAGGAAACATTTGCAGCAGAATGGGGAAAACAGGGGAGTGGGATTAATTGGATAGCTTTCAAAAAGCCAGCACAGGCACAATGGGCCAAATGGCCTCCTTGTGTGCTGTAAAATTCAATGACATTGGAGTGGGTCTTAACGTATGGATGCCATGTGGTCTGAGAGTGCCACACTGCTTATACTGCCATTACTTATGTTTCCATATTTAAACTTTCTTCTCGATTTGGTCACTGGGTAGCTCAGCTGGTTGAGTACAGTCTACGAGGTAGTGGGGGTTGGGCTTTGAATTCTGGAAGGAGGGATTCCTTCAGCCTTTTCATCCTAAAGTCTAAATGAAGTCTAAAGTAAATGTCTCTCCCTGCAGTCTGCTGTTCAGTCCTATCTGGAAGGGGTTGGGACAGGCCTTGGACAGCTGAGGACTTCTCTCGATGATGTCAGAGCCGTGCGCCGCACGCTGGTTGAGGTCCGTGAGGACTGGCAGAACAAAGTCAATGGGTTTGAAGGCCTGGGGCAGCTGTACAGCCTGGCTTCTGACCATGTCCAGTTGGCCACTGCAGTACACAATCTACAGCAAGTCTTCTCGGGTAAGGAGGCCTGTGGCCTTTACTGTTTACAATGTCTGTGTTACTGACTGTCTAATTAATTCTCATGTTAAAGGGTATGCTAAGCACACATAGTCCTCTAATGATAGTGATTTCAACTGAGCATCCCAATTGACCTCAGAGTCCAAGGCTGAGAAGGATACATATTGGCCAGGGCAATGGATAAGCTCCCCTTTAAAATAGCACCATGCAATCTTTTAACTTCCATCTAAGAGGGTGGCTTAAGGTTTCCTTTGAAAGGCAGAATTCCTTCAGTACTGCACTAGACATAACTTGTAAATCTCTGGAGTGGGATTTGAACCCGTGATAACCAGCTGCCTCAGCAGTGTGAGTGCTAACCACTGAGCCACAGCTGATACACCAAATGACAGCTATTTGAAACTGATACCTGTCCCCAGATGGCATGGTGCTTTTAGGCCACTGGAGTTTCAAAGAATGGAGTAATAGGAGAGGGTCCAACTCCCCATCTCAGAGAGAGACAGCAAACTGGGCCAACTATTTTCCCACATCCAGGGATCAAACTGACACTGCCCTGACGACTGGCTGGGTCATAAGTCACTTGCTTTTCTATTTGGCCTACAAGTATAAATAGCGTGGGGAAGGCATAAGAATTGGGGTGGGGGAGAAATAGCTGGAATAAAACTGATCCACCCAGGAAATTACTTCACAGTGAAGCAAAGGCACAAACGTATTGAAAGAACAGTAAGGCCATTCAGGCCAACTGTGGAATTTGAAAAAGTGGTTTCTGATAGCCTTAAAGCAGGTAGGTTTTCAGAACAAGAGCCATAATATGGGACATGTAACTGTGGTCACGGCACCCTTTTACAATCCAAGTGCAAGAGGAGGGAGGAGGCAAATAGTGTTCTTGACCAATCGCAATGATTGTTATACCTAGGTGGAGTGTTGTGGTAGGGGGAATGAAGTGGATCTCTTGCAACCAATGACAGGATTGCTGCTTGTTTCAGCCAGTAGCTAGTAGTAGCAGAAACTCTGACATTTACTTTAAGGGAAAATTGGTTTAGTATTTATTTAAAACTTTTGTTGACTGTACATAATTAAAGTCATTGTGATGGATGGCAATTCCATCATTACTTTTTTGGAAGAAGAACATATGTCATGCTGAATAAAGTCACGGGGAGTAGACATGTCCCATACAGTTCTCTCCTCACAGCTACAGCCATGGAGCAAGATGATGACAGGTTTCCGCAGAACCAAAATACTGTGGATGCTGGAAATCTGATATAAAAATAGAAAATATAGGAAAAACTCAGCAGGTCAGGTGGCATCTCTGGAGAGAAAAACAGAGTTCATGTTTCAGGTCTGTGTAACATCTCATCAGAACAGGAAAAAGTTAGAGATGTTACAGGTTTTATCCAAGTTCAGAGGCAAGGGAAAGGGGGTAGGAGAGAATAAAAGGGAACGTCTATGTTAAGGTGGAAGGCAGACGAGATTAAATGACAAAATGGCTCATGGTGCAAGGCAAAATTAGATGGTAATGGGACAAGTGAAGAAACTAAAGATATTTCTAGAGGAGGTGTAACTGGGGATCCAGAACCATTTACCATTGCTATTTCCCTGCCTCTGTAATTGTTTAAAATCTGTTACATCTCTAACTTTTACCAGTTCTGATGCAAGGTCATTGGCCTGAAATGTTAATTCTGTTTCAGTCTCTACAGATGCTATCAGAACTGCTGAGTATCGCTCGCATTTTCTGTTTTGATATAGGATTCAGAAATCTGTCCAGCCGTTGCTTCTTCCCATGTCTGGCCCTGATTCATTGCCTAAAGTTCATCTGTCGCCATGCAGATGGTACTTCCTTTACTCTTCCTGTTTAAAATAAAGAAACAAATATTTTCCTGGAGCAGATTGTCTTGGTTGCAGACAGATCATTGTTTGTGAGAGACTAGAGACTTTCACTAAATTATTTTTGTTCTTCTACAAAAGCGTCAGCATGAATAACATTACTTTCTGTAAATGATGACCAGAAGCAGATTTGTATGTTTAGCTCCCATTAACTGAGGATTTATATTATCATGTGAAACACACAGTTAGATGGTATGGACTTGATGGGCAGAATGGCCTCCCTCTGTGCTGTTATGACTGAGATTCCAGGCAACAACTCACTTCTGGGTGTCCATATTTCATATATTAATCACCCGAATCTTTCCATTAAGTTACGCTCCATGTAACTCCTAATACCTGTTACCTTATGTTAACTTACTCACAGTACCTATTCTTTTTTTTCTTTTGGGCCTCCTTATCTCGAGAGACAATGGATACGCGCCTGGAGGTGGTCAGTGGTTTGTGAAGCAGCGCCTGGAGTGGCTATAAAGGCCAATTCTAGAGTGACAGGCTCTTCCACAGGTGCTGCAGAGAAATTTGTTTGTCGGGGCTGTTGCACACTTGGCTCTCCCCTTGCGCCTCTGTCTTTTTTCCTGCCAACTACTAAGTCTCTTCGACTCGCCACATTTTAGCCCCATCTTTATGGCTGCCCTCCAGCTCTGGCGAACGCTGGCAACTGACTCCCACGACTTGTGATCAATGTCACAGGATTTCATGTCGCGTTTGCAGACGTCTTTATAGCGGAGACATGGACGGCCGGTGGGTCTGATACCAGTGGCGAGCTCGCTGTACAATGTGTCTTTGGGGATCCTGCCATCTTCCATGCGGCTCACATGGCCAAGCCATCTCAAGTGCCGCTGACTCAGTAGTGTGTACAAGCTGGAGATGTTGGCCGCCTCGAGGACTTCTGTGTTGGAGATACGGTCCTGCCACCTGATGCCAAGTATTCTCCGGAGGCAGCGAAGATGGAATGAATTGAGACGTCGCTCTTGGCTGACATACGTTGTCCAGGCCTCGCTGCCATAGAGCAAGGTACTGAGGACACAGGCCTGATACACTCTGACTTTTGTGTTCCGTGTCAGTGCGCCATTTTCCCACACTCTCTTGGCCAGTCTGGACATAGCAGTGGAAGCCTTTCCCATGCGCTTGTTGATTTCTGCATCTAGAGACAGATTACTGGTGATAGTTGAGCCTAGGTAGGTGAACTCTTGAACCACTTCCAGAGCGTGGTCGCCAATATTGATGGATGGAGCATTTCTGACATCCTGCCCCATGATGTTTGTTTTCTTGAGGCTGATGGTTAGGCCAAATTCATTGCAGGCAGCCGCAAACCTGTCGATGAGACTCTGCAGGCACTCTTCAGTGTGAGATGTTAAAGCAGCATCGTCAGCAAAGAGGAGTTTCCTGATGAGGACTTTCCGTACTTTGGACTTCACTCTTAGACGGGCAAGGTTGAACAACCTGCCCCCTGATCTTGTGTGGAGGAAAATTCCTTCTTCAGAGGACTTGAACGCATGTGAAAGCAGCAGGGAGAAGAAAATCCCAAAAAGTGTGGGTGCGAGAACACAGCCCTGTTTCACGCCACTCAGGATAGGAAAGGGCTCTGAGGAGGAGCCACCATGTTGAATTGTGCCTTTCATATTGTCATGGAATGAGGTGGTGATACTTAGTAGCTTTGGTGGGCATCCAATCTTTTCTAGTAGTCTGAAGAGACCACGTCTGCTGACCTATTACTCTCTGTGAAACTCACTTTTGGCTACCAGTTCCGCCCTGTGCATTATTGTCTTGGATTCAGCGTCACTGAACGCCTCTGTAACTGGACCCCATATCCTTTATGTTCAGGAGTTTACCTTCACTATCTAGTCATACAGACGTATGCCCTGAGGACACTAACAATGAAACCACTCATTGTCTGATCTGGATACTGAGATCTCGTACATGCCCAACATGCAGAAGATGCATTGATGTGCACTGAAGTGAGACATGGCCAATTTTAAATGAATAAACTGGCCTATTTTAACATGAATAAACAAAATATAATTTTCAATGAATTTCAAATTATTACATAACACTCCTTCTCACATAAGCACACACTATCCCTGTGAGTGAGCTAAGTTCAGAACTAGCATTTCTTTGAAACTAGTCAGCCCAAACCTTATGAAGAACCTCTCTCTTCATAGAAACATAGAATTGTTACAGCACAGAAGAAAGCCATTCGACTCATCGTGCCCATGATGGCTCTCCTAAGGAGCAATTCACATACTGCCACTCCTCCGCCCCATCCCCACATCCCTGCACATTCTTCCTTTTCAGATATTAGAAAATGCAGAAACATTTATGATACAGAAGGAGGCCATTCTGTCCATCGTGTCTGTACCAGACGAAAAACAAGCCACCCATCCTAATCCCATTTTCCAACACTTGGTCAATATCCCTGGTAGTTACAGGACTTCAGTGCATATCCAGACACATTTTAAATGAGTTGAGGATCTCTGCCTCTGCTACCCTTTCAGGCAGCGGGTTCCAGACCCTCACCACCCTCTGGGTGAATAACTTTTTCCTCATCTCTCCTCTAATCTTTCTACCAATCACTTTAAATCTATGCCCCCTAGTCACTGAACCCTCTGCGAAGGTAAATAGGCCCTTCCTATCCACTCTATCCAGGCCCCTCACAACCTTGTACACCTCAATCAAATCTCCCCTCAGCCTCCTCTGTTCCAAGGATAACAACCCCAGCCTATCCAATCTTTCCTCATAGCTGCAATTTTCCAGTCCTGGCAACATCCTCGGAAATCTCTTCTGTACCCTGTCTAGTGCAATCACATCCTTTCTGTAATGAGGTGATCAGAACTGCACACAGTACTCAAGTTGTGACCTAACTAGCACTTTATATAGTTCCAGCATAACCTCCCTGCTCTTATATTCTATACCTCAGCTAATAAAGAAAAGGATTCCATATGCCTTCTTAACCACCTTATCGACCTGTCCTGCTACCTTCAGGAATCTGTGGACATTCACTCCAAGGTCCCTCACTTGCTCTACATCTCTCAATATCCTCACATTTATTGTGTATTCCTTTGCCTTGTTTGACCTCCCCAAATGCATCACCTCACACTTCTCCAGGTTGAATTCCATTTGCCACTTTTCTGCCCATCTGACCAGACCATCAATATCTTCCTGCAGCCGACAGCTTCCCTCCTCACTATCAACCATGCGGCCAATTTTTGTGTCATCTGCAAACATCTTGATCATGCCAAATCATTAATTTATAGCACAAAAAGCAGTGGACCCAGTACTGAGCCTTGCAGAACACCACTGGAAACAGCCTTCCAGTCGCAAAAACACCCATTTGTGTAATTTGTTTCCTGCCACTGAGCCAATTTTATATCCACCTTGCTACATTCCCCTGGATCCAATGGGCTTTTATTTTTTTAACCAGTCTGCCATGTGGGACTTGGTCAAAAGCTTTGCTAAAATCCATGTAGACCACAACAACTGCACTACCCTCATCAATCCTCCTTGATACTTCCTCAAAAAATGTAATCTAGTTAGTCAGACACAATCTTCCCTTAACAAATCCATGCTGACTATCCTTGATTACTCTGTGCCTTTCTAAGTGACAGTTTATCCTGTCTCTTAGAATTGATTCCAATAATTTGCCCACTACTGAGGTTAGACTGACTGGCCTGTAATTATTCATTCTATCCCTTGCTCCCTTTTTAAACAAAGGAACAAAGTTAGCAGTCCTCCAGCACTGCACCTGTATCCAGTGAGGATTAGAAAATGATGGTCAGAGCATCCATTATTTCCTCCCTGGCTTCTTTTAACAGCCTGAGGTATACTTCATCTAGCCCTGGTGATTTATCCACTTTCAAGGATGCTAATCCCGTTAATACTTCCTCTCTCCCTATGTTTATCATATCCAATATCTCACACTCCTCCTCCTTAACTATAATGCCTGCATCATCCTCTTCTTTTGTGAAGACAGACGCAAAGTATTCATTTAGAACCATACCCACATCTTCCACCTCTAAACATAGGTTACCTTCTTGGTCTTTTATAGGCCCTACACTTTCCTTAATTATCCTCTTACTCATAATGTATTGATAAAACATCTTTGGGTTCTCCTTGATTTTACGTACCAATATTTCATGCCCTCTCTTTGCTTTCCTAATTTCCTTTATGCTTTCACCCCTGCAGTTTCTATATTACTAATGCCTGTTTCTTTCACCACACCATCAGCACACTCCCTTTGCCTTTGCTCCATGACCTCCTTGTCAGTTAATCTCTCCAGCCCTCTGTCCTAACAACACCTTCCCTTTTGTTCTCCTTCCCCCCACCCCCACTTTATTTGCTTAAAACCTAATTCTTTACTAATCTTTGCCAGTTCTGATGAAAGGTCACCAACCTGAAACGTTAACTCTGCTTCTCTCTCCACAAATGCTGCCACAGCTGCTGAGTATTTCCAGCACCTTCTGTTTTTATTTCAGATTTCCAGCATCCGCAGTATTTTGCTTTTATTTTAGAGTTAATTCTGGTGCTCTGGAGAACATTTATCACACAAATAACAGGTAAAACAGATGATCTGGTTATTCATTCCATCGCTGTTTATGGGGCCTTGTGTATAATTTGGCTGCTGCATTTCGTACACTACAACAATGACTACACTTCAGAAGTTGGTTGTAAAGCTTTTTGGGATGTCCGGAGGTTGTGAAAGGTGCTTTATAAATGCAAGTCTTTTTTCCTTTTCTATTTCAGTAAGTTTAATGTTATGGATACTGGTCCAGGTTTAATGTTGCTAAGTGATGCAGGAATGTGCGTTCACATTGCCCATGTACCTCGTTGTTTGTGAGATCAGCACATGATCAGTTAAAACATCTTTCAGTTCTGCTGAATAGGGAACATGGAACAGTGAAGCAGGCCTAGTTTAAGGAAGATCATTCATCCATGCCTTAAGGGTATGGGACATGTTGGTTTGGTCACAGGTTATAGTTGTAAAGTGATTGAAGAGCTTAAGTGGACCATATAACCATGATAACTGAATTATTGAGAGAGATTGAGATCAACATGGGTCTATTTTCTTGGCTCCATGTTATCTGAAGTCTGCATTGTGTGTCTTTTGATATATTGTAATTTAGTGTTAGTATGCATGGAATGTAGAGATAAAAAGGTAGAACTTGTAAAAGTGTTTTGAGAAAACCACTGTTTGCTGTCGTCATACTGGAATTGCGAAGCATGGTACCTGAGCTCTTATAGTGATTTGTGAACTCAATAATAAAGAATTATATAATCATATGAAATTGTATTGTGTGATTTGACTGAGTTGTCATGAAGGATTGTGTAACATGAGCTAGTTAAAGACAAAGATCGGATTCTGCGGTTGTTAAAGCTGAAAACTGTGTTTAAAGTAATGAAAGAAAATAGAACAGGAAAGCAGTCCAACAAATGGGTAGCAAAGGGTCTTGATATTTTTGTTTTGTTTGAAGAGGTGTAAGTTAGAAATTGTGGCCCTGAAATATTGTGGGGTTTCTCACCAGGGCAGGACATCTGGCAGAAACCCAGGTGAAAATGTGCACACGGCCATTTTCAGCCATTCACATGTTTTCTCTGTGGCCTCTCTCAGCTCTCCTGCTAACATTATAGCAGGAGGCTGGTGATAGTCTTGCAGAATTCCAGTCCCACTGTAACAGTCCAGTCTACTGTTTAGACTTCTTGCTGCTGATTAATCTTTGCTTTCAATAATGCCTTACTCATTGTTTACAGCTGAAATCTCATGGAGTAAGACAATATTTATTGTTCCACAATTCAAAGGCTAGGAGAATGTACGATGACTTGTGCCAATTCAATAAACTAATAACAGAAATGAATTTCTGCTCAAACCTTGGGCAATGCTGCATTGTAAAGTAGGAGAAAGCAGCATTGCCCTAGGAAATTCTGAAGCAGAACTGGACTCAGATCTTTCTGACTCAGAAGCAAGAATGATATAAAAACTGACCAAAGTTACACTTTAAAACATTGCCAGATATTGTGCATATAAGCTCACACTCCAGTTCATATGGAGCAAGGGATAGCTTACGGGAATAAATTATCAACTGTGTTCTTTGAGGAGGTGGCCATCTACAGGTCCAAGTTGGGTGTGGCCCGTGAGGATAGTTGCTCCACCTGCCTCGCTTCCGTGATCTTGTCTGCGCCTGGGTGACTTTGAGGAAGGAGCACATGGTGGGATGAATTTAGTCAAGCCAGCGGGGGCTCCAACAACGAGCTGAAAAGGTGAGGGAATGCCACCTCGACCCTTCAGAAGCCCCCAGCATAATTCAACGGCGCTCGGGCAATTAACTGCCTGGCACCAAGGTCCCCTTCCCTTTAAGGATGGGGATCTCGCCGCCAAGAGCTGCCGGCCAATCAGAGGGATGCAGTTCAGTAGTATTGGCAGCGCCATTGGGAGCATTGGCCGCTGTCGGTACTACACCAGGCCTGGGACCAGGCCCAGCGCTGGAGATCAGCACCTAAGGTAAGTGAGACAGGGTCGCTGGAGCCAATCTGGCAGGCCTTGATGAGTGGGGGAAGTGGGGGGGGAAGTGGTCTTTGGGAATGGGGATGGTTAGTGGACGGGTGGCCTTTGCTGGCGGGGCCCTCTGTGGGCCACTGATTTCCCATGAGGAGGGCACCATCCCCAAGCCCGCAGGGGGGATGCCTTGTTTTACTGGGTGACCTTCCCCTTTGCAGAGGCCCCCCCCCCCCCACCCTCCCCATCCCCGCTGCAGGTTTAATTCCAGTGGCAGCAGGAAGTGCCACTTAAGTGCCTACTAATTGGCCATGTAAGAGCCTCATTTGGCCTCTGGGTGGGAAGGCCATCTTTGGCCTTTCTCACACCTGACTTAATTGCGGTGCGATGGGCAGGCAATAAGCACTCCACCACCACCCACCCCCCCCACTCCCACCCCTCACTTTCCATTGCTAGGTTATGGCCTCCCCCGCCTCATAAAAGTGTCTGCTGGTACACTAAAAGTCGATGCCAGTAACAATATTTTTATTTAAGTTTATAAGATTCCTTTGGCTTTTATTTCTAATTAAGTTCTTTATTAGTTGTGCCTCTCTAAAAGGGGAACACTTTTGTTTGGTTTTAAAATAAAAACAAGAAATGCTGGAACCACTCAGCAGGTCTGGCAGCATCTGTGGAAAGAGAAGCAGAGTTAACGTTTCGTGTCAGTGACCCTTCTTCGGAACCAGCATTTCTTGTTTTTATTTCAGATTTCCAACATCCACCGTATTTTGCTTTTATTTGTTTGGTTTTTGGTTGATTACACTGGAACAATCCAGTGCCTTCTTATTGGTTATTTTTGAAAAGGTTTCAAGTGAGGGGTCCTTCAGAAGAGGAGACGGAGAAGCGATAAAAAACTGATGGAAAGTGAGGGGCGGGGTGGAAGCAAAGTAACTCAAGTTTGGAGCACTGACATAACTTAGATTTAGTACAAACAAAACTTGCTGTTTGAATGCAAAGTGATAATGAACTGACTGACCAAGCCTGATCTATTCAATTGCAGTCCCTGAGGTTGTGACTGAGATACGGCAGCTGATAGAGGCCAGGAAGTTGCTGGAGGCCCACACCAAGCTGATGGAGATGGAGTGCTGGCGGGACAACATTCTGTACCAGCTGTACCGAGCTGGGAGGCAGGACACGGAAGGGGAGCAGATCGTCTTGTCGTACTTTAGCGATGTCGGTCAGCTCAATGAAGACCTTGCCAAGGAACTCTGGGATGTTGTAAGCTGTGGCTTAACCCTGGTTAAACAAGACCCCTCCCTGTTCGTCTCAGCAATTCGTATAATCGAACGGGAAGAGAAGATTGACCAAATGACTGGTGACGGCCAAAGGCAACACGTGTTTCTTCCTCCCGGCCGGCCCAAATATCTGCGGCAGACGTTTTTTAAAGTTATTGAGCAATCAACTGCGGCACAATTCAGAGCAAGGCAAACTGACACAAAGGGACCAGGACTGGCCAATCATTTAGCAGCTTTGCAGAACAATATTCTCAATGATTTGAAGGTAGTCAAACACTTAATGGTTCAGTGCTGCCCTCCCCAGTACAATATTCTTCAAACCTATGTGCTGCTACACCACAGTTGTCTTTCAGGTCACCTGCAGGATATAATATCTTGGGACCTGGAGAAGAGTGAGATCTATACAGTGCTTAATTGGATACGTCATATCTACCACAGGTAGGTGGCAGGGTGTAGGGGGTCGCATTTGTGTGCACCAGTCTGATCTGAATTGGGAAGGCATTTGGGGGTGCATCAGCAAGACTATTTTGGTGAACGATGTTGTATTGTTGGCTGCAGGGAAGATCAAGGGGATAACATCTAAGCCCAAGGAGGCTTCGGCAAGATCCACCTGAGATATTAAAAAGATCCACCTGAGGTGGTCAGCAATATTTTTAATGGAGGTTGTTTTTTGAGATGCAGGAAGATTTTCATTAACACTGTTCAGTTTTGCCTCAGGATCTTATGTTCTGAGACTATTAGGTATAAAGAAGGACCTCACTTGTTTTGTCCCCACCCTGACAATTTGAGCTTGGTGACGATATGCAAGTACACTGGTCTGGAGTGAGTAGCATTGTTCCTGTCAGCTTATATTCCAATTAGTGCTCAATAAGAATGCGTGAGAGGATATTTAAAACTTCTGGATTATTTGATTCATGTTTCCTCATTCCTCAGACTATGAATACTAAGGACAGGATTTTCGCTGTAGGCTTCTGAATCCTGCTGTCAGATTCAAAGAGGGATCAGAAGGCTGCACTGTGTGGGAAACAGTTGCTCAATATGATTTTCCCCAGAGCACCCAATTAATGTCCAGAGGGTGGGCTCACTGTCCAATTAAGAACAGCCAGTGGGCTCTCAAAGCTGGAGGGCCAATCAGAGGCCTTCCAGCTTGAAAGCAGCAACAGGATGCCATGGCAGGTAAGTGAGAGAGAAGGCACTTCAAAATGGAGGATCCCTCTCTCCAACTTCTTTGTAATAAAAAATGAACTTTGCAGCTAGGCCATCACTGTGGGGTTTGGAGTGGGGTGGGGGGGAACCTCTACAGGACAGCCTGAGGCTGCTGCTGCACCAATGCAGCCAGGGAGGGCCTCTAAGCCTGACTGGAGTGCTGGCCCCACTGCCAGTCTGCCACTGGGAGACTCCAGGCAGCTAAACTGGCTCCTGCCACCTCTGCGAACCTGGAAGCAACTAAAAAATCACAGTCAGCCTCCATCGATTGCCTTAAGTGGCCAATAATTAGTTGAATCGGCTACCCACCACTTGTGGGCAGGTAGCCCTTCTGCATCACCCCCCTCCCCCAACCATCCCGCTGCCGTTGAATGGCCCGGGGGTGGGATGCACCCCTTGTATGCAGGCTGATGGTGCTATTTTTAGCGCGGCTGCGTTTACTGACAACGCAACCACGAGGTGGCGCAGTACTGGCACATGCACAAATGCAGCCTCATTGACAGAAACGTCATTGTCTGAGACACTCCAGTTTTCCAATATGGTTCAACATCCTGATAGCTTTGCAGATTGCTACACCGTATTGCTTGACAATGTTGAATATTAAGACTCCGAGGTCTGGTTCAACTTCATTCTTGAACACCATTCCTGGTGAACATTTGCCATCTGTTTCTCTATCCTGCATGAAACACTTTGCACTGTTCATATTACATTTCATCTGCCATGTTCTGCCCCCTTTCACTTTTTGTCCAACTCCTGCTGCTCAGAATTAACTGCCTCTCTTAACTTTCGGATCAGTATTAGGACCATTGCTTTTCTTGATCTATGAGGATAGTGATAGACTTCGAGAGGGCATAGACAGGCTGGTGGAATGGGAGAACAGGTGGCAGATGAAATTTAATGCAGAGAAATGTGAAGTGGTACATTTTGGTAGGAAAAGTGAGCAGAGGCAATATAAAATAAAGGGCACAATTCTAAAGGGATGTAGGAAAAGAGAAACCTGCGGGTATATGTGCACAAATAATTGAAGGCGGCAGGGCATGTTGAGAACATGGTTCAAAAGGCTTTCAGGATCCTGGGCTTTATATATAGAGGCATAGAGTACAACAGCAAGGAAGTTATGGTGAACCTTTAGAAAACTTTAGTTCGACCTCAACTGGAGTAATGTGCCCAATTCTGGGCTCCACACTTTAGGAAGAATGTGAAGACTTTAGAGAGGATGTAGAAAAGATTTACAAGAATTGTTCCGGGGTGAGGGACTGAGAGTCATTTACAGCATAGAAGGAGGCCATTCAGCCCATCGAGCAATCCAATTAGTCCCATTCCCTGGCTTGATCCCTGTAGTCCTGCACGTTTATTTCCTCCAAGTGCCCATCAAATTTCTTTTTGAAATCATTGATTGTCTGAGCTTCCACCACCCTCTTGGGCAGAGAGTTCCAGGTCATTACCACTCGCTGCGTAAAAATTTCTTCCTCACATCTTGCCCAAAACCTTCAATCTGTGCCCCTTAGTCCTTGTACCATCAGTTAATGGGAACAGTTTTTCCTTGTCTAACGTATCTAGAACATAGGAAGATAGGAACAGAAGTAGGCCATTCAGCCCCTCGACCCTGTCCCGCCATTCAATGAGATTATGGCTGATCCGCGGCCTAACTCCATATACCTGCCTTTGGCCCATATCCCTTAATATCTTTGCTTAACAAAAATCTATCTATCTCAGATTTAAAATTAACAACTGTTCTAGCTTCAACTGCTGTTTGTAGGAGAGAGTTCCAAACCTCTACCACCCTTTGCGTGAAGAAGTGCTTCCTAACATCTCTCCTGAATGGTCTGGTCCTAATTTTTAGACTATGCCCCCTAGTTTTAGAATCTCCAACCAGTGGAAATAGTTTATCTTTATCTAGCCTGTCTTTTCCTGTTAACATCTTGAAGACTTCAATCAGATCACTCCTTAACCTTCTAAATTCTAGCGAAAACAGGCCTAATTTGTGTAATCTCTCCTCGTAATGTAACCCCTGTAGTCCAGGTATCATTTTTGTAAACCTACGTTGCACTCCCTCCAAGGCCAATATATCCTTCCGAAGTTGTGGTGCCCAGAACTGCTCTCAGTACTCCAAGTGGGGGCTAACCAAGGTTTTGTACAGCTGCAGCATAACCTCTGTGTCTTTATACTCCAATCCTCCAGATATAAAGGCTAGCATTCCATTAGCCTTTTTGATTATTTTCTGCACTTGCTCGTGGCATTTTAAAGATCTATGCACCTGAACCCCCAAGTCTCTTTGGGCATCCACTGTACTTAACCTCCTCCCATTCAGAAAGTACCCTGCTCTATCCTTTTTTGGTCCAAAATGGATAACCTCACACTTGCCTGCATTGAAATCCATCTGCCACAGTTTTGCCCATTCACCTAGTCTGTCAATATCTCTTTGCAATTCTATGCTATCATCTAGACTGTCTACAATGCCGCCTAACTTTGTATCATCAGCAAATTTGGATATATGACTTACTATGCCATCATCCAAGTCGTTAATGAATAATGTGAATAATTGAGGCCCCAACACAGATCCCTGTGGGACACCACTAGTCACATCCTGCCAATCGGAGTACTTACCCATTATCCCCACTCTCTGTCGCCTACCACTCAACCAACTTTCTAACCATGTCAATAATTTGCCCTCAACTCCGTGGGCTTCTACCTTCGTTAACAGTCTCTTATGTGGGACTTTATCAAATGCCTTCTGGAAGTCCATATAAATAACATCCATAGACACTCCCCTGTCCACTACCTTAGTCACCTCTTCAAAAAATTCGATGAGATTTGTCAGGCATGACCTTCCCGTCATGAATCCATGCTGGATGTCCCTGATCAACTGAAATTTTTCTAGGTGTTCAGTTGATTATAGACTCCAGAAACTTGCCCACCACAGATGTCAGGCTAACTGGTCTGTAATTTCCTTGGTTCCCCCTTTCACCCTTCTTAAAAAGTGGAGTGACATGTGCAACTTTCCAATCCAGAGGGACCACTCCTGAATCTAGGGAACTCTGAAAGACTATAGTTAGGGCATCTACAATGTGCTCCCCTACTTCCTTTAACACCCTCAAATGGAAACAGTCAGGTCCTGGGGATTTCTCACTCTTTAGTTCCATTAATTTCCTTGTTACTGATTATTTACTTAAGTTAATTGTATTAAGTCCCTGTCCCCTATCGGCTATTAATTTTGTCGGGACTTCTGGCAAGTTATCCTCCATTTCAACTGTAAATACTGAGGCAAAGTAATTATTCAACATGTCTGCCATTTCCCCGTTATCAATGACAATATCTCCAGTTTCAGCTTTTAGTGGGCCTACATTGCTCTTGACCACTCCCTCTGTCATTTTCCCTGTCCCTCCTGTAAACTTTATAACTAGGTATATTTAGTTCCCAGTCCCAACCATCCTGCAGCCACGTCTCCGCAATGGCCACCACATCATAATCTTCCATTTGAATTTGCGCCTGCAGTTCATCTAATTTATTTCTTACACTCTGAGCATTTGTATATAGACCTCGTATTTGGGCTATACCCCCTAACCTGTCCCTCAGCACTGATGCTTTATTCGCCTGTTTGTTATCTCTCTCTCCTGGTTTAACCAGTAAACTTCTTGCAGTTTGGTAACAATCAGCCTCACCACTAACCTGCACTCCTACCTTCTCCTTTAACTTCCTGTTTTTCCATGTAACTGAACCCTCCCCCCCACTATTTAGTTTAAAGCCCTATCTACAGCCCTAGTTATACGATTCGCCAGGACTGTGGTCTCAGCATGATTCAGGTGGAGCCCGTCCCATCGGAACAGCTCCCTCCTTCCCCAGTACTGGTGCCAGTGTCCCACGAATTTGAACCCATTTCTCCCACACCAATCTTCGAGCCTTGCATTTACCTCTTTAATCTTATTGACCTTTTGTCAATTAGCTCTTGGCTCAGATAGTAATCTGGAGATTATTACCTTTTTGGTTCTGCTTTTTAATTTAGCCCTGAGCTGTTCATATTCCCTCAGCAGAACCTCTAACCTCGTTCTACCTATATCGTTGGTACCTACGTGGATCACGACAACTGGATCTTCCCCTCCCACTCCAAGTTCCTCTGCAACCCAGATGAGATATCCCGAACCCTGGCACCAGGTAGGCAACACAGCCTTCGGGACTCTTGATCCTGGCCACAGAGAACAGTGTCTATGCCCCTAACTATACTATCCCTGATTAAAATTACATTTCTCTTTTCTCCCCCCACTTGAATGGCTCCCTGTACCACGGTGCTGTGGTCAGTTTGCTCATCCTCCCTACAGTCTCTGCTCTCGTCCACACAGGGAGCAAGAATCTCAAACCTGTTGGACAAGGACAATGGCTGAGGCTCCTGCAGCACTACCTCCTGGATCCCTCTACCTGCCTCACTCATAGTCACACCTTCCTGTCCCTGACCACTGGCCAAATTCACGGTAGTTAATCTAAGGGGTGTGACTGTCTCCTGAAACACAGCGTCCAGGTAACTCTCCCCCTCCCTGATGTGTCGCAGTGTCCGAAGCTCAGACTCCAGCTCATCAACTCTGAGCCAGAGTTCCTCGAGCAGCCAACACTTGCTACAGATGTGGTCACCAGGAACCACAATGGGGTCCACCAGCTCCCACATCATGCAGGTCCAACACATCGCCTGGCCCTGCATCTCTATTTTATTTAATTAGATTTTAATTTGTTTTTTAAATTTCCGACTGGTCTTTAGTTTTTAATCTGTAAAATATTTCTCCTATTCACTTTTAATCTGAAATCAACTTAGAATACGTAATTCAAATTAGCAGTTACTTACCAACCAATGGACTTTACGGTTTGGTCCCCCCCCCCCAAAAAAACACTACCTACTATATTAAAAAGAACTGTAGACCTTTCTCTTTACCTTAGTTACTTACTGAGCTATTTAGAGTTATTCCCTAACAGCGGTTACTCACCAACCAATCGCCTTGCAGCTTTCCTGTGATGTCACTGTTGACTTTTTTTTTCAAAACTCCAGCGCACCAGGACTCCTCCCGAAGGTAAGCGGCTCGCTGAGTGAACTCTCGCTGTGTCACCTGGTCTCTTTGTGCTCCGGCTCCACTCTCACTGTTTCCCGCCCGCTGAGTGAACTCTCGCTGTGTCACCTGGTCTCTTTGTGCTCCAGCTCCACTCTCACTGTTTCCCGCCCGCTGAGTGAACTCTCGCTGTGTCACCTGGTCTCTTTGTGCTCCGGCTCCACTCTCACTGTTTCCCACTCGCTGAGTGAACTCTCGCTGTGTCACCTGGTCTCTTTGTGCTCCGGCTCCACTCTCACTGTTTCCCGCCCGCTGAGTGAACTCTCGCTGTGTCACCTGGTCTCTTTGTGCTCCAGCTCCGCTCTCACTGTTTCCCGCTCGCTGAGTGAACTCTCGCTGTGTCACCTGGTCTCTTTGTGCTCCGGCTCCGCTCTCACTGTTTCCCGCTCGCTGAGTGAACTCTCGCTGTGTCACCTGGTCTCTTTGTGCTCCGGCTCCGCTCTCACTGTTTCCCGCTCGCTGAGTGAACTCTCGCTCTGTCTCCCGGTCTCTTTGTGCTCCGGCTCCGCTCTCACTGTTTCCCGCTCACTGAGTGAACTCTCGCTGTGTCACCTGGTCTCTTTGTGCTCCAGCTCCGCTCTCACTGTTTCCCGCCCGCTGAGTGAACTCTCGCTGTGTCACCTGGTCTCTTTGTGCTCCGGCTCCGCTCTCACTGTTTTCCACTCGCTGAGTGAACACTCGCCCTGTCTCCCGGTCTCTTTGTGCTCCGGCTCCGCTCTCGCTGTTTCCCGCTCGCTGAGTGAACTCGCGCTCTGTCTCCTGGTCTCTTTGTGCTCCGGCTCCGCTCTCACTGTTTTCCACTCGCTGAGTGAACACTCGCCCTGTCTCCCGGTCTCTTTGTGCTCCGGCTCCGCTCTCGCTGTTTCCCGCTCGCTGAGTGAACTCGCGCTCTGTCTCCTGGTCTCTTTGTGCTCTGGCTCTGCTCTCACTGTTTTCCGCTCGCTGAATGAACTCTCGCTCTGTCTCCCGGTCTCTTTGTGCTCCGGCTCCGCTCTCGCTGTTTCCCACTCGCTCAGTGAACTCTCGCTCTGTCTCCCGGTCTCTTTATGCTCCGGTTCCGCTCTCACTGTGTCCCGCTCGCTGAGTGAACTCTCGCTCTGTCTCCCGATCTCTTTGTGCTCCGGCTCCGCTCTCACTGTTTCCCACTCGCTGAGTGAACTCTCGCTCTGTCTCCCAGTCTCTTTGTGCTCCGGCTCCGCTCTCACTGTTTCCCGCTCGCTGAATGAACTCTCGCTCTGTCTCCCGGTCTCTTTGTGCTCCTGCTCTGCTCTCGCTGTTTCCCACTCACTGAGTGAACTCTCGCTCTGTCTCCCGATCTCTTTGTGCTCCGGCTCCGCTCTCGCTGTTTCCAGCTCGCTGAATGAACTCTCGCTCTGTCTCCCGGTCTCTTTATGCTCCGGTTCCGCTCTCACTGTGTCCCGCTCGCTGAGTGAACTCTCGCTCTGTCTCCCAGTCTCTTTGTGCTCCGGCTTCGCTCTCACTGTTTCCCGCTCGCTGGGTGAACTCTCGCTCTGTCTCCCGGTCTCTTTGTGCTCCGGCTCTGCTCTCGCTGTGTCCCGCTCGCTGAGTGAACTCTCGCTCTGTCTCCTGGTCTCTTTGTGCACCGGCTCCGCTCTCACTGTTTCCCGCTCACTGAATGAACTCTCGCTTTGTCTCCCGGTCTCTTTGTGCTCCCGCTCCGCTCTCGCTGTTTCCCACTCTCTGAGTGAACTCTCGCTCCATCTCCCGGTCTCTTTGTGCTCCGGCTCTGCTCTCGCTGTTTCCCACTCTCTGAGTGAACTCTCGCTCTGTCTCCCGGTCTCTTTGTGCCCCGGCTCTGCTCTCGCTGTTTCCTGCTCGCTGAGTGAACTCTTGCTCCGTCTCCCGGTCTCTTTGTGCTCCGGCTCCGCTCTCGCTGTGTCCCGCTCACTGAGTGAACTCTCGCTCTGTCTCCCGGTCTCTTTGTGCTCCGGCTCCGCTTTCGCTGTTTCCCGCTCCCTAAATGAACTCTCGCTCTGTCTCCCGGTCTCTTTGTACCCCAGCTCCGCTCTCACTGTGTCCCCTTCGCTGAGTGAACTCTCGCTCTGTCTCCCGGTCTCTTTGTGCCCCGGCTCTGCTCTCGCTGTTTCCCGCTCGCTGAGTGAACTCTCGCTCTGTCTCCCGGTCTCTTAGTGCTCCGGCCCCTCTCTCACTGTGTCCCGCCCGCTGAATCTAAGTCTGTCAGAATCTTGTACACCTCTATCAAATCTTCCCTCCATCTCCGTTGTTCTAAGGAGGACAATGCCAGCTTTTTCAACCTAACCTTGTAGCTAAATTCCCTCATTGTTGGAACCATTCTGGTCAATCTCCTCTGCACCCTCTCAAGGACCTGCACAACCTTCCTAAAGTGTGGTAACCAGAACTGGATGCAATACTTCAATTGGGCCTAACCAGAGCTTTATAAAGGTTCAGCATAACTTCTCTGCTTTATTATTCTCTGAGCTGCATTTTATTCTGGCAACGGTGGGCTGGAAGATGGGGTGAGACCCTGTCTCGGCCCTCTGTAAGACCTCTGAAGCCATTTGACAGTGGACAGGCAATTAACTGCCCGCCATCGGGGACGCCGTCCCTTTAAGGGATGAGCTCCTGCCTCCAAAGCTGCTGGCCAATCAGAAGGCCAGCAGCTCTGCAGTACCGGCAGCACCACGGGAGCAGCGGTGATTGCCCGTACTCCAGGAGGTCCTGCAGCACCGAAGAAGAAGAAACCCGGCACAGGTGAGTGGGGTCAGGGTCACCGCTGGCCCCGGCAATTGGGTAGGGGGGAGTAGTTGGTGAGGGTGGGGGGTTTTTCCCGGAGGGTAGGCAATTGCCACTGGGGGAGCCCCCCAGGAGCCCTGAATTGCACCCAAAGGCGGGACCCACCCTGACCCTGCGAGGAGGCTGCCAGGCATTATCTGGTGGTGTCTCCCTGAAGTGGTAGGCCCCTCCGCCTTCCACAAAATTGAGTTGGAGGCAGGAAGAGGCCCTTAAGTGACCAATTAATGGCCACTAATTGGTCACTTAAGGGCCTCAATTGGCATGGGGTAGGAAGGCTGTCCTCAGCCTTAACCATCCCAGACAGGGGGCCCGGACAATGTCAGGAACAGCACCCCCTGCCATTTTGTTTGCCCGCCCCCACTTCCGTGCCTGCCTCCAAGGGCAGAACAAAATTCTGCCCTATGCCTCTATTTATGGAGCCCAAGATCCCATATGCTTTGGCTAATCACTCTCTCAATATGTCCTGCCACCTTCCAAGATCGACCCCCAGGTGCCTCTGTACCTGCACACTCTTTAGAACTGTGCCATTAAGTCTATATTGCCTCATCCTATCCCTTCTACCAAAATGCACCATCTCACACTTGTTGTATTAAATTCCATCTGCCACTTGTCTGCCCATTCTACTAGCCTATGTATGTTTTGTTACAGGCAGTTCATATCCTCCTCACTGTTTGCAACTCCTCCAATTTAGGTGTCATCAGCAAATTTTGAAATTCTACTCTGTATTCCAAGATCCAAGTCATTTATATATAGCAGAAAAAGCAGTGGCCCCAGCACCGAGCTTTGGGGAACGCCAGTGTCAACCATCCTCCAGTCTGTAAAACAACCATTTACTATGATTCGCAGTTTTCCGTCCTTAAGCCAATTTTTAATCCAATTGGACACTGACCCTCCTATTCCATGAACCTCAATTTTGTTAACCAGGTTTTTATGTGGTACTTTAACAAATGCTTTCTTAAAATCCAGATAGACAACATCCACCACATTCCCTTCATCAAACTTCTCTGTTACTTCATCAAAAAATTCAATTAGATTAGTCAAGCATGATGTGCCTTTTACAAATCCATGCTGGTTCTCCTTAATTTATTCAAACCTCTCAAAAGCCCGTTGATTTTTTTCCTTGATTATTGTTTCTAAAACCTTACCCATCAGTGATGTTAAACTAACTGGCCTGTAGTTGCTAGGACTGTCCTTACACCCTTTCTTGAATAAGGGTGTCACATTTGCCACTCTCCAATACTCTGACACTTCCCCCATATCCAGGGAAGATTGGAAGATTATGGAATGCTCTTCATTATTTGGCCTAATTCTCACTTGATCTCACGTGCATCATACAGCCTCTTTCGTTTCATTATCGCTATCTCCCTCATCATCCAGAGCTCTGTTTTTGGTTTCCTTACCTTTTGCCCTTGTTGGAATGTACCAAGCCTGTAGCTGAGGCATCTCTTCCTTAAAGATCACCCATTTTTCTGTCGAGGCTTTTCCTGTCAGTCTTCGGTTCCATTTTACCCTGGCTTGATCGCTTCTCATCGCACTGAAATTAGCCATCTTCCAATCTAGATGTTCTACCTTATTTTGTTCCTTGCTTTTCTGCATTGCGAGTCTAAACCTAATGATACAATGATCACTCTTATCCAAGTTATCCCCTACAGACACTTGCTCCTCTTGGCCCACCTCATTTCCCAGTACCAGATCCAGCAATGCCACCTTCCTAGTTGGACCGAGAACATACTGATCAAGGATGTTCTCCTGAGCACATTTCAGAAATTCCTCCCCATCCTTTCCTTTTACTCTAAAATTATCCCAATTGATATTTGGGTAATTAAAGTCCCCCAATGTCACCATTATATTGTTCTTGCACATCTCTGTGATTTCCCTGCAGATTTGCTCCTCTGTCTCTCATTATTTGGAGGCCTATAGAATACCCCTAGTAGCGTGATCATACCCTTTTTGCTTCTCAACTCTAACCAAATGGATTCTGTCCTTGCTCCCTCAAGGATATCCACCCTTTCCAACACAACAATGTCTTCCTTAATCTGTATGGCCACCCCACCTCCCTTTTTTCCTTCTCTATCATTTCTGAACACTTTATATCCTTGCATATTAAGCACCCAGTTCGCACCATTTTAAACCATGTTTCCTTTCTTCCCACTACATCAAATTTCCATATTGCTATTCCATATTTGTGCTTGTAGCTCACCAACCTTATTCACCCCACTTTGTGCATTTACATACATGCATTGTAATCCTGTGTTTGCATTCTTCATAGTCCTTCTCAGTCTGCTCCCATCTAATATGGAACTATTCCCTTCTCTAGTACTGTCCTACACTCACATTACGCACCTTATTCCCTTTTTCTTCTATATGCTGGTGCCCACCCCCCTGCCAATTTAGTTTAAACCCTCTCAACTACACTAGGGAACCTCCCCATGAGGACATTGGTCCCAGTCCTGTTGAGGTGCAAGGCGTTCCTTTTGAATAGGTGCCTCCTGCCCCAGAGCTGGTCCCAATGCCCCAAAAATCTCCTGCACCATGCTTCAAGCCACGCATTGATCCTCCCTATCTTTCTATTTCTACTCCCGCTAGTGTGTGGCACTGGGAGTAATCCAGAGATTACTACCTTCCAGGTCCTAATTTTTAACTTCTTCCCTAGCCCCTGAAAGTCTGACCATAGGACCTCAATACCTGCCCTTGCTATGTCAGTACCAATGTGCACCACAACTTCTGGCTCATGTCCTTCCCATTGCAGTATATCCTGCCCCCTCTCCGTGATGTCCTTTTCCCTGGCGCCAGGGAGGCAACATACCATGCAGGACTCATGATAATGGTTACAGAAATGCCTATCAATCCTCCTGACTATGGAATATTCTATAACAACTGCATTTCTACACTTTGCTGCTTCATCCTGTACAGTCCCTTGCCGATTGGTGCCATGGACTGGACTGCACACCTGCAGGGTATCATCACTTCCAGCAGTCTCCAATGCTGAGTACTGGTTTGAGAGTGACACACACTTTAAAGACTCCTGCACCTCCTGCCTCTTCCTAGTCTTCCGGATGGCCACTCACCTACTATCCTGAATTCTCATTGCTTGTGAGGTGACCACCTTCTGAAATGTCAGATCCAGGAAACTATCCCTGATGCTCTGCAGTGACTCCAGCTGCCCCTCAAGCTCAGAAATCCTAAGCTCGAGCTGAAGCAGCTGGAGACACTTCACACACATGTGGCTACCCAAGACACGTGAAGTGTCCTGGAGTTCCCACATGCTGCAGGAATTGCAAGCAACAGGTCACAACTGCCCATCTAGGATCTAAATAAAGCTCTATTCTCTCTTTTAGAATCTAATTGGTACGTTGTTTAAACTATTCATTTTAATTAATGCTTCTAGACCTGCTCTTTGCTGCTATTATTAATTCACTCACTATTATAGTCACCCTGATTGAGGTTATTAATTTCTGGGCTCCTAATTTGAAACACTACCCTAGTTTATAGAGAGAAAAAGAGAAATACGCACCAACCAATCGCTTACCCACTTTCCTGTGACATCACACTTTTTTTTTTCTTGGTTTCTTCTCACAATGCTCTCGCTCTCTCTGTCTCCTTTTCTGCTGCTGCTTTACCCCTACTGTGCTCTCAGACCTTCCACTGTTCTTGCAATTACTTGGAAAGATTGGAGAACTTGGGGTTGCTCTGCTTGGAGAAAAGGAGGTTGAGAGGAGATTTGATAGAAGTGTTCAAAATCATGACGGATCTGAATGTAGTTGATAGGGAAAAACTGTTCCCATTGGAAGAAGGGTCAGGAACTAGAGGACATAGTTTAAGGTGATTGGCAAAAGAATCAACGGCAACATGAGGAAAACATTTTTGTATGTATTGAGAGGTTAGGATCTGGGATGCACTACCTGAGAATGTGGTGGAGGCAGATTCAATCAAGGCTTTCAAAATGAATTGGCTAAGCACCTGAAGAGAAAAACATTGCTGGGCTACAGAGAAAGGGCAAGGGGAGTGAGACTAGCTGAGTTGCTCTTGCAGAGAGCTGGCACGAGCATGAAGGGCCAAATGGCCTCTGACCTGTGCTGTAACCATTCTATGATTCTATCATTTGCAAATTTGATGTATTTATATTCAGTTCTCGAATCCATGCCATTGATACAAATTAGAAGCATGAATGGTCCCAATGCCCTACTCTGCCCATCTCTTATTCATTCCCAAAATGTACTCTCAATTCCTCACAGTTTTGATCATAATGACTAACATTTTGTGTGGTACTTTATTCAAGCTTTTTTTTGGAAGTCAAGGTACACCATGAATTAGGAACACCCACAATTCAATTAGGATGTGACTTTCTCAAAGAAGTTGAGGAGGTTGGTCAGGCAGGCTCTTTCCCTTCTCAAACCATGTTAACCACTGCAAACTAAGTGATAGTAATGGTAATCCTCAAATTTACTCCTGATGGATTCCATTATTTATTTGATATTGAATTAAGATTAATTGGTCTTTAGTTGTCTGTTTGCTTTGTTGCCCTTTTAAAAAGGTGTACTGCATTAGCTTGTTTACAATCCACTAGATTTCCCTGTTCATTCACTGACTTCCTTGTATGATTCTTAGTACCTCACAAACGTCTCCTCCCTTGCCTCTCTTAATACTTTGGGATCAATATCATCTATCCCAGGGGGATTCTTTGTTTTGACCCTATTTACCTTGTATAACGATTTCCACCTTGTAAGGGTGAGGGCTTGCCCCGGTAACCAAAAACGCGAATGATCGTAGGGGTTCTACTAGTACAATGTTTGAGCAATCATTTTATACAGTTACAGGAGGTTTACTTGACAAGCTGTTTCTTTAATTACATCATCTCTCATCTACTGTCTTCTCTAATCTCATCCTGCCTTGATTATATTATTCACCTCGTCAATCACTTGATTAGGTTATCCATGTGATTTGTGTGTCTAACAGGCAAGCTTTTCTCAAGTTTCAGGGACCTAAGTTACGCCAAGTATCCCATGATTCCCTAAGCCAGTCTCCCCTTACAGACCTCATTTATATTGAAGTCATTTTCTTTGAACACCGTATATTCTTGTACAATGTATCCATGGCCATACTCTGCCATGTCCCTGATATCCCTCCTACATTGTCACTTCCCACTGCCACAGTAACCTCTATGACAGGCAGTTTATTCATAGTGCTTCCAGTTTTCATCTTACTGAAGTTTTGCCCCCTTTCTTGGCTCTTCATGACTGCCTGTTGCTGGTGTCTAGTTCCCGAATGTCTCTCAGATTTACTTTGAGTGCCTTTAATACAATCAAATGAACCAACGTGGTGGAAAGAAATCAGATACAGAGCCTGGAGTTGTCAATTCAAGGTTAATGGATGACAGCGGACTGTTTAATCTGGTAGAATTTTACCATACACATTATAATAGCAGGCCTCTATTAGTACCCAGATTGTATGTTACATCATGAAATGAATCTTTTAAAGACTGTCATGTCAAGCACAGGGAAGATGATGGCCTGGCGTGGGTAAGGCATCACCTATCACATCCAGTTTGAAGCCACTTCTTGTAAGCTCTCATGTAGTAAGTCCATGGTGTGTCCTCCAAAAGGCCAGTCCTAGTATGCAAAGGCTATAGGCGAATTCTGAACAGTGAGTGGCAATTATTATTCAAAAGAAGAAGTTACTAAAGAAATGACTAAAACTTAATATAGACAAGTCTCTGTGCCCAGATGGTTTGTATCCTCTATGGAAAAGATGACATAGGCGCTATTATTTCCTAAAAATTCTTTGGAGTGGAAATTTGTGCCAGAAAAGTGGAGGATTGCCGATGTGACCCCTTCTGCCTTCAAAAAAGAGACAGGGATAGGACAGGAAATTATAAACCAGTTGGTGTTGTTTCAGTTGTAGGTGAAGTACCAGAGTCTACAATACTGAACGCAATTCCGAAACACTTCAAGAAACATGACTTGATCAGGAGTAGCCAGTAATGATTTCTCAAAGCAAGTTCATGAGGGATAGAATGCTGAACACGTACAACATCTTCTTTGGAATATCATGGACAATTCTGAGCACCCCAATATGGAGAAGATGCAGCATAAATTCACTAGGCTGTTACCAGGGATGAAGAGTTAGTTATGAAGAGCGACTTGAGAACTGAGATCCTTTTTCATTAGAGTTGAGGAACATTGAGGTGTGACCTGATGCAGATTTCCCAGATTATGATGAGTTATGAAGTAAATAGTGATGGGTTGTTTCTAATGGGCTCTAACATTGTAATAAGAGTACACAAAATTAAGATGATTATGATTAAGGGTATGTTAGGATAGTGGTTATGTTGCTAGATTAGTAATCCAGAGGTCTCAATTAATGATCTGGTGACATCAGTTCAAATCTCATGATGGCAGCTGCTGAATTTAAATTCTATTGAATAAATCAATATGGCATAAAAACTAGTACCAGCAATGGTGACCATGAAATTACGCAGATTGATGTAAAAACCCATCGGGTTCACAAATGTCCATTATAGAAGGAAATCTGGCATCCTTACCCGGTGTGGTCTATATGTGACTCCAGCCCCACTCTGTGACCCATATATGAAACATAACTGCCTTCTGAAATGGCCTAGCAAGCCACTCAGTTGTATCAACCAATGCAGAAAAGTATAATGAGAATAAAACCAGACGGACCACTTGGAATCGACCTAGGCACCGTTCATGACAAAGGCACATCCAGCCCAGTTGAACCTGTCAACTGTTTCTGAACAAAATCTGGCAACTTGTGGAGAAATTGGGAGAGCTGTCCCACAGGCTAGTCCTGCACACAGGATCAAACCTCTCAAACAACGTCCCTGACTCCTCCATCACCATCCCTGTCCCGCCAATAGGACAGACCCATCAGTGGTGGAGGCACAGTGGTATACAGTCCAGAGAGAGTGGCCCTGGGAGCCCTCAACATTAACCCCAACACCATGAAGTCTCATGGCATCAGGTCAAACATGAGCAAGGAAACCTCCTACTGATCACTGCCTACCGCAGGCTGCCAAACTGTAGTGGTAATGTTAGGTACAGTATAAATCAGGAAATTAGAGGTGCATGTAACATGGGTAATACAGTAATAATGGACGACTTCAATTTACATGTAGATGGTGTAAACCTAATCGACACTAATGCTGTAGAGGATGAATTCACGGAGTGTGTACAAAAATAGGTTTCTGGAGCAGTGCGTTGAAGAACCAACTAGGGATCAGACTATTTTAGATTTAGTATTGTGTAATGAGGCAGGGCTAATTACTAACCTTGCTGTAAAGGAGCCTTTGGGAAATTGTGACCATAATATGATAGAATTTCATATTAAGTTTGAATGTGATATAGTTCATTCTGAAACTAGGGTCTTAAATCTGAACAAGGGAAACTATGAAGTTATGAGGGGCAAGATGGCTATGGTGAATTGGGAAAATACACTAAAAGATTTGATGGTAGATGGGCAATGGCTAGTATTTAAAGAAGTTCTATAAGGTCTACAACAGATATATATTTCTCGAACACACAAATACCCAATGGGAAACGTAAATCAACCGTGGTTAACGAAATAAGTTAAAGGTTGCATTACATCAAAGGAAGTGGCTTATAAGGATGCCAGAAAACTTCATAAGCCCAAGGATTGGGAGCAATTTAGAATCCAACAAACGATGACCAAGAAACTGATAAAGAAAGGAAAAAGAGAATATGAATGCAAGCTAGCGAGAAACTTAAAGACGGTCTGTAAAAGCCTCTTTTGGTATGTGAAAAGGAAAAGATTAGCAAGGACAAATGTGGGCCCATTACAGGCAGAGACAGGAGAATTTATAGTGGAGAATAGGGAAATGGCGGAGAAACTAAACAATTACTTTGTGTTTGTCTTCACAGAAGAAGATACAGAAAATCTCACAGAAATACTAGGCAACCAAGGGAATTGTGAAACTGAGGAACTGAAAGTAATTAGTATTAGTAAAGAGGTAGTACTTGAAAAGTTAATTGGATTGAAGGTTGCTAAATCCCTGGAACCATATAAGCTACATCCCAGAGTGTTGAAGGAGGTGGCTATCGAGATAAGGGATGCATTTTTTTTGAAGAGATACAGCACTGAAACAGGCTCTTCGGCCCATCAAGTCTGTGCCGACCATCAACCACCCATTAATACTAATCCTACACTAATTCCATATTCCTACCACATCCCCACCTGTCCCTATATTTCCCTACCACCTACCTATACTAGGGGCAATTGCTAATGGCCAATTAACCTATCAACCTGCAAGTCTTTGGCATGTGGGAGGAAACCGGAGCACCCGGAGGAAACCCACGCAGACACAGGGAGAACTTGCAAACTCCACACAGGCAGTACCCAGAATTGAACCCGGGTCGCTGGAGCTGTGAGGCTGCAGTGCTAACCACTGCGCCACTGTGCCGCCCCAGTGGTGGTTATCTTTCAAAATTTTATAGATTCTGGAAAGGTTCCTGCAGACTGAAAAGTAGCAAATGTAACCCCACTATTTAAGAAGGGAGAGAGAAAAAGGGGAACTACAGACCTGTTAGTTTGACGTCAGTAGCAGGGAAAATGTTAGAATCTATTATCAAGGATGTGATAACTGGACACTTAGAAAATAATGGTAAAATTGGGCAGAATCAACATGGATTTATGAAAGGGACAAACCTGTTGGAGTTTTTGAGGATGTTACTTGTAGCATAGATAAAGGAGAACCGTTGGATGTGGTGTATTTGGATTTTCAGAAGGCTTTTGATAGTCCCACACAGGAAGTTAATAAACAAAATTAGAGCACATGTGATTGGGGGTAATATACTAGTATGGATTGAGAATTGGTTAACAGACAGAAAGCAAATAGTAGGAATAAATGGGTCATTCTCAGGATGGCAGGCTGTTACTAATGGGATACTGCAAGGATCAGTTCTTGAGCCGCAGCTGTTCACAATCTATATAAATGATTTGGATGTGGGGACCAAATGTAATATTTCCAAATTTGCTGATGACACAAAACTAGGTGGAAATGTAAGTTATGAGGAAGATGCAAGGAGGCTTCAAGGGGACTTGGACAGGCTAAGTGAATTGGCAAGAACATGGCAGATGGAAAATAATGTGAATAAGTGTGAAGTGATCCACTTTGGTAGAAAAAACAGAAAGGCAGAATATTTCTGAAATGGTGAGAAGTTGGGAAGTGTTGGTGTGTTCTTGTTCATGGGTCACTAAAAGCAAGCATGCAGGAGCAGCAATCAATTAGGAAGGCAAATGGTATGTTGGCCTTCATCGCAAGGGGATTTGAGTACAGGAGTAAAGACGTCTTGCTGCAATTGTATAGAGCCTTGGTGAGACCGCACCTGGAGTATTATGTACAGTTTTGTTCTCCTTTTCTAAGGAAGGATATACTTGCCATAGAGGGATTGCAATGGAGGTTCACCAGACTAATCCCTGGGGATGGCAGGATTGTCTTATGAGGAGAGATTGCAGAAACTAGGCCTGGAATTTCGAAGAATGAGAGGTGATCTCATGGAAACTTACAAAATTCTTACGGGGCATGACAGGGTGGATGTGGCTAGTGAGTTTAGACCAGGGAACATAATCTCAGAGTAAGGGGTAGGCCATTTAAGACTGAGGTGAGGAGGAATTTCTTCACCCAGAGAATGGTGAATCTTTGGAATTCTCTACCCCAGAGGGCCATGGAAGCTCAATCACTGAGCATGTTCAAGACAGAAATTATAGATTTCTAGATACTAATGACATCTGGGGATATGGGGATAATGCAGGAAAGTGGCATTGAGGTAAATGATCAGCCATGACCTAATTCAATGGAGAAGCAGATTCAACGAGCTGAATGGCCTGCTCCTGTTCCTATGTCATTTGTCTGTTTATTTGACCCTTAAAACACTCAGGGACTAAAACACATTTTTTTTTAAAAACACTATCTGTGATCGGTTGAGAGTTGAAAAGTGGAAGTCACCCACACCATCTCCCACCTGTCCATAACAGATTGAGGGGTCTGGAGCCAGGATTCAAAACATCAGACTGAATGAGTAATGGAAGCTGGAGGAAACTTTATCCCGAAAATTGTAAAAATTACATAAGCAGCTTTTCTCGTGTTCTTTTCTTCTTTATGGTGCTAAAACACTTAAAGATATGGCTACATTTCACGGCAAACATTTGTAGAACAAGGAGAGGTATCCTGGAATACCATAAATCTATTAAGTATTAAAGACTTAAAAGCTGTAGCTACCCAGATGGGAGTAACTTTCAGGCAGAAAGCAAAAAAACCTGAGATCATTCAGAATCTAGCTGGTCATTTTAAAATTGCCCCAGAGCATGGAATCTGAAACTGAAGGGTACCCCTAGTTAGACTTCAATTGGAAATACAAAAAGTGGAATTGCAGTTTCAAAAGGAAAAGAATGAAAGAGAGATGCAGTTTCAAAAGAAAAAAACAGGCAGCACAAAGAGAGATGCAGATGCAAAGGGAAAGAGAGGTGAGACAGTTTGAGTTAGACAGGCTGCCAGCCCAAGGTGGGAATGCCACCAGCAATTGAAATATTAACTCCAATTTGGAGCAAAGCTTTGATGTTTTGAGACACTGACAATTAGTGCTGAAATTTAATGAGGATGAGGTCGAGTCATATTTTATCTCTTTTGAGAAAATTGCGACCAGGTTAAAATGGCTAAAAGAATATTGGACCCTTCTTTTACAAGGCGAGTTATTGGGAAGAGCTTGTGAAGCCTGCTCCATGTTGTCAGAGGAAAGCTCCTTCGATTACAAACAGACTAAAACTGCTATTTTAAACACCTACAAGTTAGTTCCTGAGGTATATCGACAAAAATTTAGAAATCTAGAAAAAGACCTGCCCAAACCGTTATTGAATTTGAGTTAAACATATGGCTTTCGATCACTGGATAAGATCTCTCAAGTTAGAACTCTCAAATGAAAATTTGAGAACTGATTCTATTCAAAGAATTAAAAAATAGTATTCCCATTAACATAAAAACACATATGGAAGAACAAAGGGTCACAAGAGAGAGAGGCTGCTGCAATGGCAGATGACTATGAGCTCACACATAAATCCTTCTTTCAAGGAAAACCCTTCCAGAATGAACCCCAGAGGTCCGGGAAGGACAGAAAGTGGGAAAGTGACAAAAAATGGGGTGCCTGTGAAAGGGAAATTGAGAGCGAGAATGCAGGAAGCCCTCCACAAGTCAGGAAAGAAAGTTCAGAGGGTAGGAATGCTTTCCACGGACCTGTGTGTTCCTATTGTAATAAAACAGGGCATGTGAAAGCTGACTACTGGAAATCAAAGCAGAAGCCAGTGAGTTTTGTTGGGGTTATTTATTTTTATTTATTTAGAGACACAGCACTGAAACAGGCCCTTCGGCCCACCGAGTCTGTGCCGACCAACAACCACCCATTTATACTAACCCTGCAACAATCCCATATTCCCTACCACCGACCTACACTAGGGGCAATTTATAATGGCCAATTTACCTATTAACCTGCAAGTCTTTGGCGGTGGGAGGAAACCGGAGCACCCGACGAAAACCCACGCGGTCACAGGGAGAACTTGCAAATTCCGCACTGGCAGTACCCAGAATCGAACCCGGGTCCCTGGAGCTGTGAGGCTGTGGTGCTAGCCACTGTGCCACCCTGTGCCGTTCACAAGGTCAACCCAGGAAAGGGTGCCTCAGTAGGTAACATGGCACGCAACCACAGTGATGGACCCCTCAAAGAATACTGTCATAGGCAGAAACAGAAAATATTCCAAAAGCTAACTGGGATTTTGTTTTAAATGGAAAGGTGTCCCCGTACCCCTCTAATGAGACAGGCCTCATTAAACTCCAGAAAGCTTGTTATGGAATGATAATGCTGGAACCTATCTTGACTCAGTTTCACATTTATTGTACAGAGTAAAAGGATTACAAACATGTAGTTCCTCACTCAAATCCTCCACCAGCCTCAGTAAGTGTCTGTTTATAAGTGCTGAAGTAAGATCCCATTTAACAACTTGCACCTGCATATAATCAAACAATTGATACAGAATTAACAGATTAACAGGCCAAGGAGATGGAACAGATGCAGGTAGAAGTCCTTGTACTATTCCCTGACTGTGTAGTAACCAAGCCCATGGCTAAGCAAGCTCCGCCAGAGAGAGCTGAACCAGTAATTCAGCCAGCTGACCCCGAGGTCTGGCTGGCTAAAACATTTTCAGAGATTTAGAAGAGAAGGAGTACAGTGGGTCATCCCTTATTGAAGCCATGCAGGCAGACCCTGATTTAAAAAGAATAGCGCAGACTGCCTGTTCTGAGGCAGCGGCAGAGAAAGTACCCGAATGCTATTAATTTAAAAATGGGGTAGTATTGAGAAAGAGGAGACCTCCACAGTGACCTGCAGAGGAAGAGTGGACAGTGGTCCACTAAATTGTAAACCTGCCTAAATATCATAGGGAAATCTTCAGAATTGCCTACGAGATCCCAATGGCTGGGCACATGGGTATCCGAAAGACCCAGGCCCGGGTCAGCCAGCATTTCTATTGGCCTCTTCTGCACCAAGCTGTGGTTAAATTTCATAGGACCTACCATACCTGCCAGGTCTGAAGGCACTGGATACTGCAAAAGCTATGGGCCCTGACAATATTCCGGAAATAGTACTGAAGACCTGTGCTCCAGAACTTGCCACGCCCCTAGCCAAGCTGTTCCAGTACAGCTACAACACTGGCATCTACCGTGCAATGTGGAAAATTGCCCAGGTATGTCCTGTACACAAAAGGCAGGACAAGTCCAACCCGGCCATTACCGCCCCATCAGCCTACTCTCAATCATCAGTAAAGTGATGGAAGGTGTCATCAACAGTGCCATTAAGCGGCACTTGCTTAGCAATAACCTGTTCAATTACACTCAGTTTGGGTTCTGCCAGGGCCACTCAGCTCCTGATCTCATTACAGCCTTGGTTCAAACATGGACAAAAGAGCTGAACTCAAGAGGTGAGGTGAGAGTGACTGCCCTTGACATCAAGGCAGCATTTGACCAAGTATGGAATCAAGGAGCCCTAGCAAAACTGAGGTCAATGGGAATCAGGGGGAAAACTCTCTGCTGGCTGGAGGCATACCTAGCGCAAAGGAAGATGGTTGTGGTTGTTGGAGGTCAAACATCTGAGCTTCAGGACATCACTGCAGGAGTTCCTCAGGGTAGTGTCCTAGGCCCAACCATCTTTAGCTGCTTCATCAATGACCTTCCTTCAATCATAAGGTCAGAAGTGGGGATGTTTGCTGATGATTGCACAATGTTCAGCACCATCCGTGACTCCTCAGATACTGAAGCAGTCTGTGTAGAAATGTAGCAAGACCTGGACAATATCCAGGCTTGGGCTGATAAGTGGCAAGTAACATTCGCGCCACACAAGTGCCAGGCAATGACCATCTCCAACAAGAGAGAATCTAACCATCTCCCCTTGACATTCAACAGCATTACCATCGCTGAATCCCCCACTATCAACATCCTAGGGGCGACCATTGACCAGAAATTGAACTGGAGTAGCCATATAAATACCATGGCTACAAGAGCTGGTCAGAGGCTAGGAATCCTGAGGCAAGTAACTCACCTCCTGACTCCCCAAAGCCTGTCCACCATCTACAAGGCACAAGTCAGGAGTGTGATGGAATACTCTCCAGTTGCCTGGATGGGTGCAGCTCCAACAACACTCAAGAAGCTCGACACCATCCAGGACTAAGCAGCCCACTTGATTGTCACCCCATCTACAAACATTCACTCCCTCCACCACAGACACACATTGGCAGCAGTATATACCATCTACAAGATGCACTGCAGCAATACACCAAGCTCCTTAGACAGTGCCTTCCAAACCTGCGACCTCTACCAACTAGAAGGACAAGGGCAGCAAATACATGGCAACACCACCACCTGCAAGTTCCCGTCCAAGTCACACACCATCCTGACTTGGAACTATATCGCCGTTCCTTTACTGTTGCTGGGACAAAATCCTGGAACTCCCTTCCTAACAGCACTGTGGGTATACCTACCCCAAATGGACTGCAGCGATTCAAGAAGGCAGCTCGCCACCACCTTCTCAAGGGCAATTAGAGATGGGCAATAAATGCTGGCCTGGCCAGTGATGCCCACATCCCATGAATGAATAAAAAAAAGGTTGTTGCGAAACCACAACCTACAATCAAGTCCATTCCACAAATACCCATGCCTGCTTTCAAAGAACCCTTCAGCAGAGTTTTGACAGATTGTGTGGGACCTCTACCCAAAAGTAGGTCAGGTTTCCAATACCACCTAACAATTCCTAGATCAAAGGGAGGAAACCTCATTAATAAATTACGTCCCAGCTTTTTTTAAAGCCTATGCTGTAGCGAAAGAACACCTTAAAGCCTCTCAGAAAAAAATGAAAAGGCAGGCAGACAAAAAGGCTGATGGATGAGCACTTAAACAAGGGGACCAGGTCTTGGTACTGTTACCATTACAGAGCAAACCCCTAAAAGTGAGATTTAGTGGCCCGTACAGTGTGGGGGAAAAAGTCAGTGAAGTAAATTATCTGATTAACACCCCAGACTGGAGAAAGAAGCAAAGACTGTGCCACATAAATATATTGAAAAGGTACCACAATCAGGAACCAGATAAACCAATTACAGTATGGCAGGCCGTGAGAACAGTCGAAGAGGGTAACGCTAGTGAAGACGAACTAGGAGAAGAAGGAAACCCAGAAAATTCTCAAATTGAACCACTTACTCTAAAATTGAACAACACAGAAACCTTAGGGAGATTAGATGCCATATTTCATTATCTGTCTGACCAGCAGAGAAAGGAGCTAGCAACACTGCTAAGGGAGTTTGAGGAAGTTTGTAAGGACAAACCAGATCGTACCTCTTTAACTATTCACAATGTAGATGTAGGAGAGACCCCACCTACAAAACACCACCCATATAGTTTGAGCCCCGATAAATTGGCTCAAGTCCACAAAGAAATCCAGCACATGCTGGGCAATGATCTAATTAAACCCAAAGCAGCTGGAGTTCACCCATCGTATTAGTCCCCAAATCTGACGACTCAAAAAGACTCTGTATTGACTACCGCAAAGTTAATGCAGTAACACAAACAGACTCGTACCCGATTCCCCGCATTGAAGACTGCATTAACCGAATAGGAAACTCCACCTGCATTCGCAAAATTAATTTATTAAAAGGATACTGGCAAGTCACCGTGACCACCCAAGCAAAAGAAATCTCCGTTTTTGTCACCTCCAATGGCTTATTTCAATGTAAAGTCATGCCATTCGGTTTAAAGAACGCCCCAGCAACATTTCAGAGACTGATGAATCAAGTGGTGGCTGGTTTAAACAACTGTGTCATCTACCTGGATGACCTTTTGGTCCATAGTGACACCTGGGAATATCACTTAAACCATTTAAGAGCACTATTTACGAGTCTACAGAATGCTAACCCAGTGGCCAATTTAGCTAAAAGCAAGTTCACTAAGGCAAAAGTAACCTATTTAGGACATATTGTAGGCCAAGGTCAAGTGTTGCAAAGAGCAGTAAAAGTGCAAGCCCTGGACAGCTTTCCCCATTCCCAAAACCAAGAGAGAAATAATGCGATTTCTACTGAAAATTTGTCCCCAACTTCAGCACCCTAGCTGCACCCTTAACTGACTTATTAAAGAAAAATGTAAAGATAGTGTGATCAGAGAGGTGCCAGATAGCTTTTGAAAAGCTGAAGACAATTTTAACAAATGACCCGGTATTGGCAGCCCCAAATTTCAACAGATCTTTGAAGGTGGCTATTGATGCCAGCGATGTCGCAGTAGGCACAGTCTTACTCCACGAAGATGGCTCAGGCCTCGAGAGGACAATTGGCTATTTTTCAAAGAAGCTAAGTAAACACCAACACAAATATTCAACATTAGAAAAGGAAGCATTGGGACTTCTGTTGGCCCTTCAACATTTCAAAGTTTATGTTGATAATGGACACAGGAAAATTCTGATATATATTGACCACAACCCACTAACCTTCTTAGAAAAATTCAAAGTTTACAATGCTCGGCTGTTCAGATGGAGCTTACTCCTCCAGTCATTTAGTATGAAAATCACACATATTGCTGGGAAAACCAATGTCATTGCAGACGCACTATCCAGAATTCCCCACTTGTCTGCAATACCTGGTTCAATGAAGAGTGCAGGAGACCATGTGAAGAGCAGCACCAGGCATACCTAAAAATGAGGTGTCAACCTGGTGAAGCTACAACACCGGAAGACATGCATGCTAAACAGCAGAAGCAGCAAGCTACAGACAGAGTTAAGTGATCCTACAACCAATAGATCGAATCAAAACTCTGTAGTCCTTCCACATCCAGTTGTGAATAATGGTGGACAATTAAACAACTAACAGGAGGAGGAGGCACCATGAACATCCCCATTGTCAACAATGGCAGAGCCCAGCATATGAGAGCAGAAGACAAGGCTGAAGTGTTTGCAAACATCTACAACCAAAAGGTCCATGTGGATGTTCCATTTCGAACTCCACCTGAGGTCTCAACCATCACAGATGCCAATCTTTATCCAATTCAGTTTACTCCGTGTGGTATCAAGATATGGCTGACACCCTGGATATAGCAAAGGCTGTGGGCCCTGACTTCATCCTGGCTGTGGTGCTGAAGACTTGTGTACCTCTAGCCAAGCTGTTACACTACTGCCATAACACTAGCATCTAGCCGACAACGTGGAAAATTGCCAAGGTACGGCCTTGTCCATAAAAAACAGGACAAATCTAATCTGGCCTATTACTGCCCAGTCTACTCTCAGTCATCACCAAAATGATGGAAGGTGTCATTGACAGTGCTATGAAGTGGCATGTACTCACAAATGCTCAGTTTGGGTTCTGCCAGGACCATGTGGCTCCAGATCTCATTACAGACTTGGTCCAAACATGGACAAAAGAGCTTAATTCCAGAGGTGAGGTGAGAATGACTACCCTTAACATCGAGGCAACATTTGACTGAGTTTGGTATCATGGCGCCCCAGTAAAATTGAAGTCAATGGGAATCGGGGAAAACTCTCTACTGGTTGGAGTCATACCTAGCACAAAGGAAGATTGTTGTGGTTGCTGGAGGCCAATCATCTCAGCTCTCGGACATCACTGCAGGAGTTCCTCAGGGTAATGTCCCAGGCCAAGCCATCTTCAGCTGCTTCATCAATGACCTTCCTTCCATAATAAGGTCAGAGAGGGGATGTTCGCTGATGATTGTACAGTGTTCAGTTCCATTCGCGACTCCTCAGATACTGAAGCAGTCTGTGCCCGCTTGCAGCAAGACCTGGACAGGCTTGGGCTGATAATTGGCAAGTAACAGTCATGCTACACAAGTGCTAGGCAATGATTATTCCCAATGAGAGAGTCTAATCCCTCACTTTGACATCCAAAAGCATGACCATCACAGATTTCCCCACCATTAAGACCCCAGGGGTATCATTGACCAGAAACTTAACTGGACCAGCCACGTAAATACTATGGCTACAAGAGCAGGTTAGAGGCTGGGAATTCTGTGGTGAGTGACTCACCACCTTACTCCCCAAATCCTCTCCACAAGGCACAAGTCATGGAATACTCTCCACTTGCCTATATGAGTGCAGCTCCAACAACACTCAAGAAGCTGGGCATCATCCAGCCCGCTTGATCGGCACCCCATCCACCACCTTAAACATTCTCTCCCTCCACCCTGGCAGTAGTGTGTACCATCTACAAGATGCATTGCAGCAATTCACCAAGGCTTTTTTGGGATACCTTCCAAACCCATGACCTCCATCACCTAGGACAAGGGCAGCAAATGCATGGGAACACCACCACCTGCAAGTTTCCCTCAAGTCACACACTATCCTGACTTGGAACTGTATTGCCATTCCTTCACTGTCATTGGGTCCAAATTATGGAACTCTCTACCTAACAGCACTGTGGGTGAACCTACACCACATGAACTGCACTGATTCAAGAAGGCGGCTCACCACCACCTTCTCCAGGGCAATTCGGGATGGGCAATAAATGGTGACTTTGCCAGCGACACCTGCATCCCGTGAACAAATAAAAAGAATGAAATGGAAAATCAGAAAAACATTCTTTTTGGAATTCATCCTCTGCCACAAACCACTTTTGAAACACAGCCCATAAATTCTTCATAAAAGGAATTGGACAGTTGCTTGAAAAAAGGTAAATAATAAAGGTAATGGGGAGCAAGCAGGGGAGAACAATAACACTGGGGTCACAGATGTAGAAAAACACCAATTAATTGGCCAAACAGCCTGATTCTGTGCTGTAATGTTTTACAATTTACCGTGAGAATGAGCTATTGAACCATAAGGGTGACCACAGCAGAGTGCGAACATGCACTCACCAGATGTGCAAACATATACACTTTACAGCTGGTGTCATTGGATAGCGATACGTACTGAGGTTCCTGGCCAATTGTTTTTCCCTTCCCTAGGCCAGGAGCCCTGAGACTAATTCTGCTATCCCGACCACCACCCTGCGAGAGATAAGCTAACACAGCACAAACTGGAAATAGGCAGTTGAAACTTTAAACCTGATGATAAACACAAGCAGGTCTGAGATTTCACTTACGGCCTGTGCTGAGTTTGTTGATCTCAATGAAGGTCAGTTTGGGTATGTAAGATGTCAGTGCTGGATGTGGTAGTGCTAAGGTTACACAATGGGACGAGTAATCCAGAGAATTATGGGCTGGATTTTCAAATTGGGGTTGGGAACCCGATGCCTGGATAATTTCTGGGTCCCGACCCCGCACTGTGTCTGCGTTCCTCACGTGACGCAATCTTCAAATGCTAATGCACTAATTGGGCCAGAGGCGAGCTCACTGCCCAATTAGTGATGCTGAGCTCTGCGAGGAGGTGGGAGAGACCTGTTGAAGCAGGAACCTCAGGGCAAATGGCAGCCATGACGGGGCCTGTTGCTGCCTTGAACAAGAAAGGAGGGAGGGATCTGGAGGGCCAGAAGCCTCAGTGCACAGAGAGTCGGACAGACAGCCAGGCAAACAGTACAGCGAAACATTTGGTGGCAAAATTTCTCCATTCCATCAAAAAATACTTTTCAGCTTCCCGCTTTGAACCCGACAAAATGCACTGTTTGGGTTTGGTGATTCCCACTTTGAAAACCAGCCCCTGTCCCTGTCCGGCCCATTAACAAGCTCCTCAAGGAGCTTAATGCGCCATTAATTGGAGGCAAGTGGGTTCCCCAATCCCTTCTCCTGCCCTCCCTTTGAAAATTGCATAGCGTCTAGAGGCGTTGGGATCGCCTTGACACCCTCCGGTAACGCAATTTTCAATGAGTGCCCGCACCCCTGTTCATCCACTCTTGCAATTGAAAATCCAGCCCTATGAATTCAAATCTCATCATGGCAGTTTGAGAATTTGAATTCAGTTAAAAAATTTAGAAACAAGATGATTTCAGTAAAACAAAAAGTGACCGCACAGCTATTGGATTGTCAATGTGGCCTATATGTGACTCCAGTCCCACACCAATAGGCTCTATTGGCCCTCTGAAATGGACCAGTTGTATCAATACCCAGCATTTGTGTTAGCAGAAAGATTAGAAACATGGAACTATCGAATGGTTACTGCACGGAAGGAGGCCATTTGGCTGATCGAGCCCATGCCGGCTCTCTGCAAGAGCAATTTAGCTAGTCCCACTCTTCCGCACTTCTCCTGTCGCCTTGCAAACCTTTTCTGTTTGGGTGCTTATCCAATTCCCTTTTGAAAGTCACAACTGAATGTGCCTCCATCACACTCTCAGACAGAGCATTCCAGATCCTCACCGTTCACTAGATATAAAAGTAATTCCTCATGTCGCCTTTCTTTTGCCTATCACCTTAAATCAGTGTCCTCTGGTTTTTGACCCGTACACAAATGGGAATAATTTCTCTTTATCTACTCTGTCTAGACCCCTCATGATTTTGAACACATCTATCAAAATCTCCTTTCAACCTTCTCTGCTCTAAGGTGAACAACCCTAGCTTCTTCAATCTATCCATGTAACTGAAGTCCCTCATCCTTGGAACCATTCTCCTGAATCTTTTCTGCGCCCTCTCTAAAGCTTTCATATCCTTCCTAAAGTGTGGTGCCCAGAATTGGACACAATATTCAGTTGAGGCTGAACTCCATGCCTCTATTGATAAAGCCCAGGATTCCGTATGTCTTATTAACCACTTTCTCAACCTGCCCTGCCACCTTCAACGATTATTTCAGGTTAAACCATGACTGCAGGACTAGGAGATAAAGATACATGTTGGTGCAAGGCATGTTCACATGCACATTTGGAAGCATTTCTTCACAAAATGAGTGATTAAATGATGTCCCAGATTGGGTACCAGAAAATCTGTAGTTACTCAGGAGGCACTTAGCTGATAGAGGTTCAATATCATAGCTTTCTTTGGAAGAAGGAGTTTGATGAGCTCAATGGCCTCCCTCACCTGTACTTATCCTTGTGTACTTTCCTATTGGAGGCCACTGGGTGCTGAGGGGAGGGTCCATGTGAAACGGGCACTGTCTGGTCTAATGCTTGGGTTTCCAGCCCTCCATTGTTTCGAATGGGAGAGCTCCTGCAGATGTTGAGGAAGGGGAGGGTTGTTTACACTGGTAGCCTGTTATTGAAGTGATTGATGAGGAACATGGCTTGCAGTGTGCTGTTTAGTTTGGCTAAATAAGTTTGCTGGCAGTCACTGGGGAGGACAGCTCCAGCTGCTTAGTGTATGGATGACAGCAAAATAAATGATTTATTTCTCAGATCCCCATTCTGTCTCCAGGATGTCTAAAGTTGTGTTATCTTTTCTAAAATATTGTTCTTGCAAACATTCCCTACTTGTGCTTGATCTTTCTGCCTGGTTTTGGTCGTTGTGTTTCACTGCACTGAGTCCCAAGGTCTTCCTTCATCAAGATGAGCCAAACTTGAACATTCTTCAGCTGACCCTGGTCCACACCCTGTGGCAGATACTATTGCTTCAAGGATGCCTGGAGCACATAAATTCAATTTTGAGCCCAGCTGGCATCAACGAGTATTTAGAAAGCTCAGAGCAGGGTTTTAATTGGTCAAAGGAGATCCAAGCAGGCACGTTGCCAGATGGCACTGAATGAACTTGCTTTCAGACTCTGCTATGGAACAGTGAAACCTGAATCTGTGATTAAAATGTCAAGGGAATATTGTCCCTACAAGCTGAGACACTAAGGAGAAATTTGACAACTGTCAGCCAGCAAAAAAGGGTTCATTTCTGCAGGAGTCCTTCTGATTGTCTGTGATAACTTCAACGGAAAAGCCACTGAAATTCCGAAACTCAAAGCCCCCAATCAGTCATGTCATCAACAGCAAGCAGAATGGGAACCCCCAACATGAGTCTTCTTGGTGGCAAAGCCTGAAGCAATAAGATATCACCCAATATTTCTAGTGATTGAATTGGCCTTCGATCTAGCCTGAACTCATTGTTTGCTCTATCTTGTGTCCAGCTAGTTGGCAGCAGTACTGGGTCAGATGGTTAAGTGTTCATACCCCATTACATAATTTAATCACATAATCAAGGCTGACACTCCGGTGTAATACTGAGGGAGTGCTACATTGTCGGAGGTGGAAAGGCATTAAGTGATGATCCTATCTGCCTGTTTCAGTGTATGTTGAAGACCGTTTTTCCCTAAAGCAACATCACCAAAAATATGGGTAGTATGGTGGTTATGTTATTGGACTAATGATCTGATAGATGTGAGTTCAGATCACACCATGGCAGATGGGGAACTTAAATTCAATTAATTAAATAAATCTGGAATAAAAAGCTAGTCTCAGTAATGATAGCATGAAACTACTGAATTGGCATAAAATCCCATCTGGTTCACTAATGTTCTTTAGGGAAGGAAACCTGCCGTCCTTACCTGGTCTGGCCTATATGTGACTCTCCAACCCCCAGCAAAGTGACTGACTGTCAACTGCCCTCTGAAATGACCAGCAAGCCGATCAGTTGTATGAATAAAAGCTACAAACAGACTGCAACTGTTCGAGAAGATGGCTCACCACCACCTTCTCAAGGGCAACAAACACTGGCCTCACCAGCAATGCCTACATCCTGTAAATGAATAAATAAAGATTAGCTGCCATATTCTCCTACATAACAACAGTGATGCACTTCAGAGTTTAGATATCATAACATTTTAAAGGCAAGTATTATTTTAATGATAATCCACTGAAGTGATGCATTGCTCTCGAAATAAAGTAGAAGTGAGATAGTCACATTTTCTGCACTACCTGAAATGATGGTGGAAGCAGATTCAATAGTAACCTTCAAAAGGGGGATACTTGAAAAGGAAAAGGCTGCAGGGCTATGGAGAAAGAGCAGGCAAGTGGGACTAATTGGGTAGCTCTTTCAAAGAGACAGCAAAAACACGATGAGCCGAATGGCCTCCTTCTGTGCTGCAAGATTCAATGATTCAAGTCCTCCTTTCTTTCACGTGCCTGACTAAATTGTCTCCCTCTCTCATGTTGCCCCTCTCACCATCAAAGAATCTTGCTGACCGCTGACAGGAAGTCTCCTACTATTGAAGGGAAAGAGCCCCACCTCAGAGAAGCCACTGCTAATAATAAGTCCAGTAATTGTCCAGGAATGTTAATCTTTCGTGATGTTTTTCCTGTAATGGTGTTATCGCATCCTTGCTTCCTGTTTTCCCTTTTTTGTGTTTCTTCCCCCAGCAGTCCAGAGATGATAGCTCACCCCGATCTCTGTCCTGATGTTGACATTGCCTCACCAGGCCCCCTGATTTCCCAAGATGCACTGGAGCAGCTACAGAATAAATATGTTAATGCTATCCGGGTGAGTTGAGACCTGTAATGGAATTTAATCTTGGGAGGGCCCACTGAAGCGTGTATTTGTTGGATTCCTTTTGCAAACCTGAAATTAAAGCAAAAATTGCATAAACCTTTAAGACAAAACAAGCAATGGTTCACTCTGTGCCGCTGTGCCGTGCAGACTAAGATGCAATCCTCAGCCTGTACTAAATAAGCTAATCTTACCTGAGGTAATTATCAAATGCCATTGTTGAGCTCAGAGCCTCGGTGTGTAGACAGGGGAATCAGACAAGTGTTCCCACTCTTGGGTGCCGTACAGTGAGCCCCAATAGAGAGTACATGTTGGAGCACTCAAAGGAACAACAGATCAGGCTGAGCATTGAAGGCCTCTTATGGCTGAATAGCCACAGGCTCATTCAAGGTGCCAGTGCCCCTTGAGATGGGCAGCTGTGTCTTCAAGAGAGGGGTGAGGAAAAACATGGCATACTATAAAGGGTATTCAGTCACACCAACAGAACTACATAGATGTCATAACAAAGAAACAGGTTGTTTGGCCCAAGCAGTTTGTGTTTTGTGTTTAGATTAGAGATACAGCACTGAAACAGGCCCTTCGGCCCACCGAGTCTGTGCCGACCATCAACCACCCATTTATACTAATCCTACACTAATCCCATATTCCTACCAAACATCCCCACCTGTCCCTATATTTCCCTACCACCTACCTATACTAGTGACAATTTATAATGGCCAATTTACCTACCAACCTGCAAGTCTTTTGGCTTGTGGGAGGAAACCGGAGCACCCGGAGAAAACCCACGCAGACACAGGGAAAACTTGCAAACTCCACACAGGCAGTACCCAGAATCGAACCCGGGTCCCTGCAGCTGTGAGGCTGCAGTGCTAACCACTGCGCCACTGTGCCGCCCATTTGTTGTTTATCCTCCACATGAGCTGCAGTCCTTACCCCATTTGCCTGCTTTTTTCCAGTATCCTTTGATCTTCTTTTCCTTCACCCATCTATTTAACCTATTCTTAAATGTTGACATGGTCTCAGCTTCAATCACTAACAGCCGTGGTGCATTCCACAACCTCACAACCATCTGTAAAAAAGTTTCTTCTGCTCTCTGCCCTAAATCTCTTACATTTAATCTCTAACAAATAAAGAATAAATAAGAGAGTTTACCTGCTGGCTGTGGTTTGCCTGATTGTGGTCATATGTTTACCTGGCATTCAGTGGTAACCATGTTATGATATCACACTGGTCATCATGCAGTAGTACACAATTGGTTTAGCCAGTCATCACCAGATCCAACTGGACCAAATCAAACACTATCAGGCCCAGCTTTTCTCTGCCAAAACTGCTCACTACTCCAGGATCATCCTGGAATACAAAGATAACCCCTGACTTCGTTTCTCCTCTACCAACCATCTCCTTAAACCTCTCTTCCCTTTCCTCCTCCACCTCCACCTCAAAAAGTGTGAGGAGTTCATGAATTTCTTTGTCACTAAGATTGTAACCATCTATTCAGCAGCCTGTGCCACATCCTCCAATCCCCTAGACCACCACATCAAACTTCCTCCAAGCTTGCCCCTTCCTCTAGCCCAAAACTCACATTTTTCTCTGGCTTTTTTCTTATTTTTGCTGATGCCTTCTCCAAGCTCATATATGCATGAAACTCACCTCCTTCTCTTGTGACCCTATTCCCACTAAACTGTTGACCAAAAAACTTCCATTCCTGACCCCACGCTAACTGATATTCCTCAGGAACTTTTACCCTCACTTTCAAATCTGCCACAATCACCCCCTCCTAAAAAAACGCGCCCTTGACCACTCTGTCCTTGAAAACCACTGCCCCATCTCTAAACTTCCTTTCCTCTCCAAAGTCCTTGGATATGTTGTTAGTTCCCAAATCCATGCCCATCTTTCCTGCAACTCTATGTTTGAACCCCTCCAATTAGGTTTCCTCCCATGTCACAGCACTGAACAAGTCCTAATCAAGGTCACAAATAAGATACGGTGACTGTGGAAGACTATCCCAAATCATCCTTTTTGAACTGTCTGTAGCCTTTGACATAGTTGGTCTCACCATCCTCCTCCAATACCTCACCGTCCAGGGGCAGCAGGGTGGAACTACCTTCTGGTTCCATTCTTACATATCTGATAGTAGGTAGGAAATCATCTACAATGGCTTCCCTTCCCTCCCACACACCATTACCTCTGGAGTCCCTAAGGTTCAGAACTCTTGCATACTATTATTGTTATGTTTCATCAGAAAATAGCAACATAGCTGCACCTTGTGACAGATCTATGCTTCTGACAGATTGCCCCAAATCTAAAACATTGCGTTTACATAAACTCCCTTGGCTTTTTGTTTAATTAGGGAGACCTGTGACATCTTGATTGGAGCCCCAAATGGCTTCCAATATCCTTTTCGTAAGGCCCTACTGCCCTGTAACATGGGAAGTGGATGTACGCATCATCACATTGTACAATGGTATCACATTGGTAACCACCGGTAACCATGGATTGATATCACACACTGGTAACCGGTGGTAGCCATGGGGTGATATCACACTGGCAACCACCAGTAACCATGAGCTGATATCAATGATAACCACTGGTAACCATGGGGTGATATCACACTGGTAACCACCGGTAACCATGGGCTGATATCAATGATAACCAGTGGTAACCATGGGCTGATATCACACTGATAACCACTGGTAACCATGGGCTGATATCAATGATAACCACCGGTAACCATGGGGTGATATCACACTGATAACCACCAGAAACCATGGGCTGATATCACACTGATAACCACTGGTAACCATGGGGTGATATCACACTGATAACCACAGGTAACCATGGGGTGATATCAATGATAACCAGTGGTAACCATGGGCTGATATCACACTGATAACCACTGGTAACCATGGGGTGATATCACACTGATAACCACAGGTAACCATGGAGTGATATCACACTGCTAACCAGTGGTAAACATAGGCTGATATTACACGGATAACGACCAGTAACCATGGGTTGATATCGCACTGATAACCAGTGGTAGCCATGGGTGATATCGCACTGGTAACCACCAGTAACCATGGGCTGATATCACACTGATAACCATTGGTAACCATGGGATGATATCACATTGGTAACCACCAGTAATTATGGGGTGATATCACATTGGTAACCAGTGGTAGCCATGTATTCATATCACAATGAATACCACCAGTAACCAGGGTTGATATCACAATAGTAATCACCGTTAACCATGGGTGATATTACATACATAACGAGTGGTAACCATGGCTTGATGTCACAATGATAACCACCTGTGACCATGGAGTGATATCACACTGATAACTACCAGTAACTATGAGGTGATATGACACTGGTAACCAGTGGTAGCTATGGGGTGATATTACACTGATAACCACAGGTAACCATGGGGTGATATCACACTGGTAACTAGTGGTAGCCATGAGGTGATATCACACTGGTAACTACCAGTAACTATGAGGTGATATGACACTGGTAACCAGTGGTAGCTATGGGGTGATATTACACTGATAACCACAGGTAACCATGGGGTGATATTACACTGATAACTACCAGTAACTATGAGGTGATATGACACTGGTAACCAGTGGTAGCTATGGGGTGATATTACACTGATAACCACAGGTAACCATGGGGTGATATTACACTGATAACCGCAGGTAACCATGGGGTGATATTACACTGATGACCACTGGTAACCATGGGGTGATATAACACTGGTAACTACCGGTAACCATGGACTGATAACCACCCGGAACTATGGCGTGATATCACACTAGTAACCAGTGGTAACCATGGACTCAAAACACAATGATAACCACCAGTAACCATTGGGTGATATCACACTGGTAATCACCGGTAACCATGGGGTAATATTACACACATAATGACTGGTAACCATGGGTTGATGTGGCAATGATAACCACCGGTAACCACGGTGTGATATCACACTGGTCGCTAGTGGTAACCATGGGGTGATATTACACTGATAACCACAGGTAACATGTGGTGATATCACACTGATGAGCACTGGTAAACATGGAGAGATACCACACTGGTAACTACCAGTAACCATGGACTGATAACCACCAGTAACTATGGGCTGATATCATACTGGTAACCAGTGGTAGCCATGGGGTGATGTCACATTGGTAACCTGTGGCAATAATGGCATGATATCACACTGATAACCACCAGTAACCATGAGGTGATATCACATTGGGATCCAGTGGTAGCCATGAGGTGAGATTACACTCGTAACCAGTGGTAACCATGGGCTGATATCACACTAATAACCACTGGTGAACATGGGGCAATACCACACTGGTAACCAGTGGTAGGCGTGGAGAGATAGCACAATGATAAATACCAGTAACCACGGGGTAATATCACACTAGTAACCAATTATAACCATGTGGAGATGTCACACTGATACCGACCGGTAACCATGGGTTGATGTCACACTGATAAGTGCCAGTAACTATGGGGTGATATGACACTGGTAACCAGTGGTAGCCATGGGGCGATATCAGACTGGTAACCAGTGGTAACAATGGGGGGATATCACAATGATAACCACCAGTAAGCAAGGGGTGATATCACACTGGTAATCACCGGTAACCATGGGGTGATATTACACACATAACGACTGGTAACATTGGTTGATGTCACAATTATAACCACCGGTTACCATAGTGTGATATCACACTGATAACCACCAGTAACCATGAGGTGATATCACACTGATAACCAGTGGTGACCATGGGGGTGATATCACACTGATAACCACCGGTAACCATGAGGTGATATGACACTGATAATCTATGGTAGCCATGGGGCGATATCATACAGGTAACGAGCGGTAACAATGGGGTGATATCACAATGCTAACCACCAGTAAGCATGGGGTGATATCACACTGGTAATCACCGGTAACCAGGGGGTGATATTACACACATAATGACTGGTAACCATGGGTTGATGTCAAAATGATAACCACCAGTAACCATGGTGTACTGATAACCACAGGTAACCATGGGGTGATATTACACTGATGACCACTAGTAACCATGGGGTGATATCACACTGTTAACTACAGGTAACCATGGACTGATAACCACAAGTAACTATGGGGTGATATCACACTGGTAACCTGTGGCAACCATGGCGTGATATCATACTGATAGCCACCAGTAACTATGGGGTGATATCACACTGGTAACCTGTGGCAACCATGGCGTGATATCACACTGATAACCACCAGTAACTATGGGGTGATATCACACTGGGAACCAGTGGTAACCATGGGGTGATAACCAGTGGCAACCATGGGCTGATATCACATGATAACCACCAGTAACCATGGGGTTATATCACACTGGAAATCACCAGTAATCATGGGTGAAATCACATGAATAACCACCGGTAACCATAGGTTGATGTCGCAATAATAAATACCGATAACAATGGGTTGATATCACACTGGTAACCATGGGGTGATATCACATTGATAACCAGTGGTAGCCAAGAGGTGATATCACACTGTTAATCAGTGGTAACCATGGGTTGATATCACACTGGTAACCAATGGTAACCATGTGGTGATGTCACACTGATAACCACCAGTAACCATTGGGTGATATCACACTGATAACCAGTGGTAGTCATGGGGCGATTTCACAATTATAACCACCGGTAACCATGGGCTGATATCACACTGATAACCACCGGTAACCATGGGGTGATATCACACTGATAACCAGTGGTAACCATGGGGTGATATCACACTGATAACCAGTGGTAACCATGGGGTGATATCACACTGATAACCACCGGTAACCATGGGGTGATATCACACTGATAACCAGTGGTAACCATGGGGTGATATCACACTGATAACCACCGGTAACCATGGGGTGATATCACACTGATAACCAGTGGTAACCATGGGGTGATATCACACTGATAACCAGTGGTAACCATGGGGTGATATCACACTGATAACCAGTGGTAACCATGGGGTGATATCACACTGATAACCACCGGTAACCATGGGGTGATATCACACTGATAACCAGTGGTAACCATGGGGTGATATCACACTGATAACCACCGGTAACCATGGGGTGATATCACACTGATAACCAGTGGTAACCATGGGGTGATATCACACTGATAACCACCGGTAACCATGGGGTGATATCACACTGATAACCACCGGTAACCATGGGGTGATATGATACTGGTAACCACTGGTAACCATCAGTAATATTACACAGATAATGTCTGGTAACCATAGGTTGATGTTGCAATGATAACCACCGGCAACCATAGGGTGAGATCACAATGATAACCACCGGTAACCATGGGGTGATATCACACTGACAACCATGGACCGAATCACACTGATAACCACCAGTGACCATGGGGTGATATAACTGACAACCATGGGGTGATATCACACTGCTAACCAGTGGTAACCATGGAGTGATATTACACTGATAACCACCAGTAACCATGGGGTGATATAACTGATATCCATGGGGTGATATCACACTGCTAACCAGTGGTAACCATGGAGTGATATTACACTGATAACCACCAGTAACCATGGGGTGATATAACTGACAACCATGGGGTGATATCACACTGCTAACCAGTGGTAACCATGGAGTGATATTACACTGATAACCACCAGTAACCATGGGGTGATATAACTGACAACCATGGGGTGATATCACACTGCTAACCAGTGGTAACCATGGAGTGATATTACACTGATAACCACCAGTAACCATGGGGTGATATAACTGATATCCATAGGGTGATATCACACTGCTAACCAGTGGTAACCATGGGCTGATATCACACTGATTATCACCAGTAACCATATGCTCCTATCACATTGATAACCATGGGGTGATATCACATGATAACCAGCAGTAATGATAGGGTGATATCACACTGATAACCATGGGGTGCTATCACCTTGATAGCCACCAGTAACTATGGGGTGATATCACACTGGTAACCTGTGGCAACCATGGCGTGATATCACACTGATAACCACCAGTAACTATGGGGTGATATCACACTGGGAACCAGTGGTAACCATGGGGTGATAACCAGTGGCAACCATGGGCTGATATCACATGATAACCACCAGTAACCATGGGGTTATATCACACTGGAAATCACCAGTAATCATGGGTGAAATCACATGAATAACCACCGGTAACCATAGGTTGATGTCGCAATAATAAATACCGATAACAATGGGTTGATATCACACTGGTAACCATGGGGTGATATCACATTGATAACCAGTGGTAGCCAAGAGGTGATATCACACTGTTAATCAGTGGTAACCATGGGTTGATATCACACTGGTAACCAATGGTAACCATGTGGTGATGTCACACTGATAACCACCAGTAACCATTGGGTGATATCACACTGATAACCAGTGGTAGTCATGGGGCGATTTCACAATTATAACCACCGGTAACCATGGGCTGATATCACACTGATAACCACCGGTAACCATGGGGTGATATCACACTGATAACCAGTGGTAACCATGGGGTGATATCACACTGATAACCAGTGGTAACCATGGGGTGATATCACACTGATAACCACCGGTAACCATGGGGTGATATCACACTGATAACCAGTGGTAACCATGGGGTGATATCACACTGATAACCACCGGTAACCATGGGGTGATATCACACTGATAACCAGTGGTAACCATGGGGTGATATCACACTGATAACCAGTGGTAACCATGGGGTGATATCACACTGATAACCAGTGGTAACCATGGGGTGATATCACACTGATAACCACCGGTAACCATGGGGTGATATCACACTGATAACCAGTGGTAACCATGGGGTGATATCACACTGATAACCACCGGTAACCATGGGGTGATATCACACTGATAACCAGTGGTAACCATGGGGTGATATCACACTGATAACCACCGGTAACCATGGGGTGATATCACACTGATAACCACCGGTAACCATGGGGTGATATGATACTGGTAACCACTGGTAACCATCAGTAATATTACACAGATAATGTCTGGTAACCATAGGTTGATGTTGCAATGATAACCACCGGCAACCATAGGGTGAGATCACAATGATAACCACCGGTAACCATGGGGTGATATCACACTGACAACCATGGACCGAATCACACTGATAACCACCAGTGACCATGGGGTGATATAACTGACAACCATGGGGTGATATCACACTGCTAACCAGTGGTAACCATGGAGTGATATTACACTGATAACCACCAGTAACCATGGGGTGATATAACTGATATCCATGGGGTGATATCACACTGCTAACCAGTGGTAACCATGGAGTGATATTACACTGATAACCACCAGTAACCATGGGGTGATATAACTGACAACCATGGGGTGATATCACACTGCTAACCAGTGGTAACCATGGAGTGATATTACACTGATAACCACCAGTAACCATGGGGTGATATAACTGACAACCATGGGGTGATATCACACTGCTAACCAGTGGTAACCATGGAGTGATATTACACTGATAACCACCAGTAACCATGGGGTGATATAACTGATATCCATAGGGTGATATCACACTGCTAACCAGTGGTAACCATGGGCTGATATCACACTGATTATCACCAGTAACCATATGCTCCTATCACATTGATAACCATGGGGTGATATCACATGATAACCAGCAGTAATGATAGGGTGATATCACACTGATAACCATGGGGTGCTATCACCTTGATAACCACTGGTAACTGTGGGGTGATATAGCACTGGTAACCAAGCAATGGCATCAAACTGGTACACATGTAATGGCATCAAACTGGCAATCATTGGATGGTAATAGTTAACATGATGGTGTCACACATTGAATGAATGTGGGCATCAGATGGGGACTGGATTTGGCTGGGACTTTGTGTGAGTGCAGGGATCGAGTGATGATGGGATTGGACCGGGACTGTGTGTGAATGACACTGAAATCATGCAAAACACTGCTGGACTCATACACAGTCTGTGGGTTCCAGGGAGAATGCAGATGAACATTCACCGTGAATGAATAAATCAATTTCTGCATGAATTACATTGATTTTGCCCAGGGAATCATATTCCATGATATAACCTGTTTTTCCATGAAAACTACAAATCAGTGACCTTGCTGATAACTGCCGTCAATGGAGACTCTGTGTAAAATACTGAAAAATTGAACAACCAGTCCCCATCCACCACCACCCTCCTCCGCCTGGCTGAACTTGTTCTCACATTGAACAACTTCTCCTTCAACTCCATTCACTTCCTTCAAGCAAAAGGTGTCGCTATGGGTACCCGCATGGGTCCTAGTTATGCTTGTCTTTTTGTGGGATATGTCGAGCATTCTTTGTTCCAGTTCTACTCAGGCCCCCTCCCCCAACTCTTTTTCCGGTACATTGATGACTGTATCGGTGCCGTTTCCTGCTCCCGCCCCGAACTGGAAAACTTTATTCACTTTGCTTCCAATTTCCACCCTTCTCTCACCTTTACATGGTCCATCTCTGACACTTCCCTTCCCTTCCTCGACTTCTCTGTCTCCATCTCTGGTGATAGGCTGTCTACTAATATCCATTATAAGCCCACCGACTCCCACAGCTACCTCGACTACATTTCTTCACACCCTACCTCCTGTAAGGACTCTATTCCATTCTCCCAGTTTCTCCGTCTCCGACGCATCTGCTCTGATGATGCTACCTTCCATGACGGTACTTCTGATATGACCTCCTTTTTCCTCAACCGTTGTTGACAGGGCCCTCAACTGTGTCCGGCCCATTTCCCGCACCTCTACCCTCACCCCTTCCCCTCCCTCCCAGAACCGTGACAGGGTTCCCCTTGTCCTCACTTTCCACCCCATCAGCCTCCATATCCGAAGGATCATCCTCCGCCATTTCCGCCATCTCCAGTGTGATGCCACTACCAAACGCATCTTCCCCTCTCTTCCCCTGTCAGCATTCCGAAGGGATCGTTCCCTCCGCGACACCCTGGTCCACTCCTCCATTACCCCCACCACCTCATCCCCATCCCATGGCACCTTCCCTTGCAATCACAGGAGGTGTAATACCTGCCCATTTACCTCCTCTCTCCTCACTATCCCAGGCCCCAAACACTCCTTTCAGGTGAAGCAGCGATTTACTTGTACTTCTTTCAATGTAGTATACTGTATGTGCTGCTCACAATGTGGTCTCCTCTACATTGGGGAAACCAAGCGCAGACTGGGTGACTGCTTTGCGGAACACCTCCGCTCAGTCCGCAAGCAGGACCCTGAGCTTCCGGTTGCTTGCCATTTCAACACTCCCCCCTGCTCTCATGCTCACATCTCTGTCCTGGGATTGCTGCAGTGTTCCAGTGAACATCAACGCAAGCTCGAGGAACAGCATTTCATTTACCGATTAGGCACACTACAGCCTGCCGGACTGAACATTGAGTTCAATAATTTCAGAGCATGACAGGCCCCCCATTTTACTTTTATTTTTAGTTATTCTTTTTTTCTTTTTTACATTTTTTACAATTTTTATTAATATTTATTTCATTTCATCTTAGTTTGTTCAGTTTGCTTACCCACTGTTTTTTTTCATATTTGTACTTGCTGCTGTTCAATCTTCAGTCTGTTATCACCCTATCTGTACTAATGCTTTGTCTTTCAACACACCATTAACATTTTGTTTGCCTTTGCTCCATGACCTTCTGGTCAGCTATGTAGCCTTGTCCAATCTACACCTTCTCCTTTGTTATCTCTTGCCCCACCCCCGCTTCACTTGCTTATAACCTTTGACATTTCTAATATTTGTCAGTTCCAAAGAAGGGTCACTGACCCGAAACGTTTCTGCTTCTCTTTCCACAGATGCTGCCAGACCTGCTGAGTGGTTCCAGCATTTCTTGTTTTTATTTCAGATTTCCAGCATCCGCAGTATTTTGCTTTTATTATTTTACTCATATTATTAACTTGAAAAAATCCAGTTAAATTCCCAGAATGCATTTAATGAGTTCAATAAATACAAACCAAGATGTACACAAGAAGGATGGGTGAAGAAGTACTGGGGTCTCCCTCGGAGCCAGGCCCCAGCAAGATCAGGGGAGGAGGGTAGAGCATTGGGGTTAAATGACAATTTCTGTGGAGCCTGAGAGCACACCTAGCACAGGCTTTTTCACAACTGCTGATACCCACTAACTCACCTCCGCCTACAGACATGCCATCAGCTTCAAACTTGCGGGTGGGAGGGTGGGAGGAACTGTGTAAAATGGGTAGTATTGGATCAGTGGCCTCTTATAAACTTATCCCAATTTTCATATCTACTGACTACACTAGATGTACTGTATAAAATTATCACAGGACATTGTTCACCACAGGTAATGAAAATTAAACTATAGCATCAAATATTTTGTATGTATTAGAGGGGAGAGGATGAGGATGGAAGGGGAGAGGAGAGAGGAGACGAGGGGATGGGAGGAGCGGAGAGGGGAGGGGAAGGGAAAGGAGGATAGGAGAGGGGAAGGAGAAAAGAGATGAAGAACCAGGAGGGCAGAGGAGGAAGAGAGAGAGGAAGAGGAGAGGTGGGGAGGGGAGAGGAATGGGAGAGGCAGAGGAGAGGTTGGGAGGGGAGAGGAAGGAGAGAGGACAGAGGGGATTGGAGAGCAGGAAGAGGAAGGATAGAAGAGGGAAGAAGAGAGGAGAGAGGGGATGGGAGAGCAGGGAGAGAGGGGTTAGGGGAGGGGGGGAGAGGGGAGGAGAGAGGAAGGGAGAAGATAGGGGAAGGGAGAGGAGAGATGAGGAGAGGGGATGGGAGGTGAAGGGCAAGGAGGGGAGGAGAGAGGAGCACAGGGAATGGAAGGTACAGGGAAAGGAGAGGAGGGGGGAGGAGAAGGGGAGGAGAGAGGAGGAGAGGGGAGAGGAGGGGAAAAGAGGAAGGAAGAGAAGAGGATGAGGGGAAGGAAAGGGGATGGGAGAGGAGGGGGAGTTGAGAGGGGATGTGGGAGAGGAGGCAAAGGAGAGGAAAGGGTGGAGAAATTGGCCTTGGGGAGTAGAAGTCATTGAAAAGGAAATGGGGTTGGATGTAAAATTGGCCTGCGATTCGCTGTCACCTAATTTGCGCCACTTCCCAAGATCAATTGCACTCCTATGGAGTGTGGTGTTTGTGGTTCGTGCAATAATTCTGTCCCTGTTCTTAGTTGCCTTTAGCATGGCTGGTACCTATGAAATATTGGTTGCCAAATACACCAGTGACACTTTGTGCCAAATATTAGTCAGTAGCTTATATTAACCGGCTGCCCAATTTCAGGCACTTAAGGTTCTTTCAGTGATGTTAATAGAATCCAATTGAAATGTCATCCATCAAAGTGGCTAGGTCTACCACCTAGTTCCTCACAATGCTTGTGAAACATGGTAGAGATTGTTTCAGAGAGGACATCCCCACCTGAACGGAAACCAGTTAACCTGGTATAAATACCCAGCTTCCCGACCAGGCAGAAATGGGTTCAAAACCTACAAACACACCATATTAAATAGGCCATTGTACAACTAGCCAGTGGCTGAAATAAAAACAAGAAATGCTGGAAATATTCAGCAGGTCTGGCAGCATCTGTGGAGAGAGAAGCAGAGTTAACGTTTCAGGTCAGTGACCCTTCTTCAGAACTGACAAATATTAGAAATGTAACAGATTTTAAGCAAGTAAAGCAGGGGGTGGGGCAAGAGATAACAAAAGAGAAAGTGTTGATAGGACAAGGTCACAGAGAATAACTGACCAGAAGGTCATGGAACAAAGGCAAACGGTATGTTAATGGTGTGCTGAAAGACAAAGCGTTAGTACAGAGAGGGTGTGAATAGACTGTAATGCACAAAGCACTCCAAGCACAAACATTAAAAAAAAATTTAAAAACAGAAAGAGTGGGTAGGCACAGTAGAAGCAAATAAAATACACTAAAAAACTTAAAATAAAATAACCGAAGAAAAAAAAAGAAAAAATAACAAAACATAAAAAGGGGGGCACATCATGCTCTGACATTATTGAATTCAATGTTCAGTCCGGCAGGCTGCAGCATACCTAATCGGGAAGAGATGGCGTTCCTCGAGCTTGCGTTGATGTTCACTGGAACACTGCAGCAAGCCCAGGATAGAGATGTGAGCATTAGATCAGGAGCAGGTGTTGAAATGGCCAGCAACCGGAAGCTCAGAGTCATGCTTACGGACTGAGCAGAGGTGTTCCGCAAAGCGGTCACCCAGTCTGCAATTGGTCTCCCCAGTGTAGAGGAGACCACATTGTGAGCAGCGAAGACAGTATACTAAATTGAAAGAAGTACAAGTAAATCGCTGCTTCACCTGAAAGGAGTGTTTGGGGCCTGGGATAGTGAGGAGAGAGGAGGTAAATGGGCAGGTATTACACCTCCTGCGATTGCAGGGGAAGGTGCCGTTGAAGGGGACGAGGTGGTGGGGGTAATGGAGAAGAATGGGTGTAGAAGGGTGGGTTAGTAAATTTGCGGATGACACTAAGGTCGGTGGAGTTGTGGATAGTGCCGAAGGATGTTGTAGGGTACAGAGGGACATAGATAGGCTGCAGAGCTGGGCTGAGAGATGGCAAATGGAGTTTAATGCGGAAAAGTGCGAGGTGATTCACTTTGGAAGGAGTAACAGGAATGCAGAGTACTGGGCTAATGGGAAGATTATTGGTAGTGTAGATGAACAGAGAGATCTTGGTGTCCATGTGCATAAATCCCTGAAGGTTGCTACCCAGGTTAATAGGGCTGTTAAGAAGGCATATGTTAGCTTTTATTAGTAGGGGGATCGAGTTTCGGAGCCACGAGGTCATGCTGCAGCTGTACAAAACTCTGGTGAGACCGCACCTGGAGTATTGCGTGCAGTTCTGGTCACCGCATTATAGGAAGGATGTGGAAGCTATGGAAAGGGTGCAGAGGAGATTTACTAGGATGTTGCCTGGTATGGAGGGAAGGTCTTATGAGGAAAGGCTGAGGGACTTGAGGTTGTTTTCGTTGGAGAGAAGGAGGAGGAGAGGTGACTTAATAGAGACATATAAGATAATCAGAGGGTTAGATAGGGTGGATAGTGAGAGTCTTTTTCCTCAGATGGTGATGGCAAACACGAGGGGACATAGCTTTAAGTTGAGGGGTGATAGATATAGGACAGATGTCAGAGGTAGTTTCTTTACTCAGAGAGTAGTAGGGGCGTGGAACGCCCTGCCTGCAACAGTAGTAGACTCGCCAACTTTAAGGGCATTTAAGTGGTCATTGGATAGACATATGGATGAAAATGGAATAGTGTAGGTCAGATGGTTTCACAGGTCGGCACAACATCGAGGGCCGAAGGGCCTGTACTGCGCTGTAATGTTCTAAAAAAAGTGGACCAGGTGTCTGGGAGGGAACGATTCCTTCAGAATGCTGACAGGGGAAGGGAGGGGAAGATGCGTTTGGATGTGGCAGAAGTGGCGGAGGATGATCCTTTGGATCTGGAGGCTGGTGGGGTGGAAAGTGAGGACAAGGGGAACCCTTTCGCGGTTCTGGGAGGGAGGAGAAGGAGTGAGGGTAGAGGTGCGGGCAATGTGCCGGACACGGTTGAGGGCCCTGTCAACCACAGTGGGGGGGAATCCTTGGTTGAGGAAAAAGGAAGACATATCAGAAGCGCTGTCGTGGAAGGTAGCATCATCAGAGCAGATGCGTCAGAGACGGAGAAACTGGGAGAGTTGAATGGAGTCCTTACAAGAGGCAGGGTGTGGACAAGTGTAGTCGAGGTAGTTGTGGAATTCGATGGGCTTATAATGGATATTAGTAGACAGCCTATCCCTGGAGATGGAGACAGAGAAGTCGAGGAAGGGAAGGGAAGTGTCAGAGATGGACCATGTGAAAGTGAGAGAAGGGTGGAAATTAGAAGCAAAGTTGATTAAAGTTTTCCAGTTTGGGGCGGGAGCAGGAAACAGCACCAATACAGTCATCAATGTACCAGAAAAAAAGTTGGGGGGGGGATGTGCCTGAGTAGAACTGGAACAAGAAATGTTCGTCATATTCCACAAAAAATCAGGCATAGCTATGACACATGCGGGTACCCATAGCAACACCTTTTACTTGAAGGAAGTGAGGAGTTGAAGGTTCAATGTGAGAACAGGTTAAGCCAGGCGGAGGAGGGTGGTGGCGGATGGGGACTGTTTGGGCCTCTGTTCAAGGAAGAAGCGGAGAGCCCTCAAACTGTCTTGGTGGGGGATGGAGGTGTAGAGAGATTGGGCGTCCATAGTGAAGAGGAGGCGGTTAGGGCCAGGAAACTGGAAATTGTCAAAATGACGTAGGGCGTCAGAAGAGTCACGGATGTAGGTGGGAAGAGACTGGACCAGGGGAGAAAAGATAGAATCAAGATGGGAAGAAATAAGTTCAGTGGGGCAGGAACAGGCTGAAACAATGGGTCTGCCAGGACAGTCCTGTTTGTGGATTTTGGGAAGGAGGTAGACGCGGACTGTCCGGGGTTGTGGGACTATGAGGTTGGAAGCAGTAGAGGGAAGATCTCCAGAGGAGATGAGATCAGTGACAGCTCTGTGGACAGTAGCTTGATGTTCGGTGGTGGGGTCATGGTCCAGGGGGAGGTAGGAAGAAGTGTCTGAGAGTTGGCGCTGAGCCTCTGCAAGGTAGAGGTCAGTACGCCAGACAACAACAGCACCACCCTTATCTGCAGGTTTGATGACAATGTCAGGGTTAGACCTGAGAGAACGGAGTGCGGAAAGTTCAGAGGGGGGCAGGTTAGAGTGAGTGAGAGGGGCAGAGAAACTGAGACGGCCGATGTCTCGCCGACAGTTTTCAATGAAAAGATCAAGAGTGGATAAGAGGCCAGAGGGAGGGGTCCAGGCAGAGTGAGAATGCTGGAGGCGGGTGTTTGGGACTGCTGGTCGAGGGGAGGACTCCTAGTCAAAAAAGCAAGTCCGGAGGCGGAGGCGACGGAAGAAGAGCTCAACGTCATGCCGACTGTGTAATTCATTGAGGTGGGGGCGTAAGGGGATAAAACTGAGACCTTTGCTGAGTACAGAACGTTCAGTGTCAGAGAGGGGGAGGTCAGAGGGTATAGTGAATACACGGCAAGGGGTCAGACCAGAAGGGGTGGGGTCAGAGGGAAGTGAAGGGGAAGAAGGATCTGGAACGGCATTAGTCCCCATCAGCTGCTGGAGCTTGCGTTCCTTAACACCTGAAAGAACAAAAAAAGTTTTTTGTTAATGCGTCGGATAAGACGAAGGATGAAATGAAACTTGTGATAAGATGAGGCGGTACTTCTGGAGAGAGAGGTCCAATGTGTACATGTGGCGGCGCATGGCACTGAGTGTGGATCTCAGGCTGCGATGAGAACAGCAGTCCGAGGAACGTTGTATTTCGCAGAGATACCTGTGATCCTGGGTGGATTCAAAACATGAAGGATGAAACTTCAGTTGGAATCCACGTGGAATAAGTCGGAGCCGGAGACAGTCACTGAGGAAGGAGATGTGGCTGTGAAAACGAGTTTTGGTAGACACTTTATCAAACACTAGGAGGGAAATAGGAAGCAATGAAGGTGAACAAGGTAAAAGAGACAAACGAAAATCCTGTCAGAGAGAAGAGCAGAACTTCTCCAAGGTAGGCATTCCTGGAAGAGAAGTGGCAGTGAATTAAGAACTAAAATAAAAGCAAAATACTGCAGATGCTGGAAAGACAGTGGTTGAGTTGGTGTCTAACCGGCCCAGGCGAAGACCTTATGTGAGAGGTAAGGACAGGTCAGGTCACTTGACCTGTCTGTTGGAAGTAGTGTTGCTCAGGGTGGGTGCTTAAAATTGGAGAAAATAAGCTAAAAAATGTCAACTGAGTCGGAGCTAACTAAAATGAATCAAGCCCTTGATTTCCATTACTTCTTCATTCTAGGTGGCTGTGTCGGACTGGATGCAGAAAGCGCTGGAAGCTGAGGTGAACGACTGGTACAGAGAGGAGGAGCCTGAGTCTGACCATGAGGGTTACCTCCACTCGAGCCTGCCAGTGATTGTGACCCAGGTCAGTGGTAGGCCAGCACGATAATGTGAGTCCAGTGCATTTATATCGTTCAGTGCCATGGGCGATACATGGAGCGTGATGTGCAGGGAGTGCCACAAGGCCTTGGGTACCAGCAGCCAGTTAAGAGCTGCTGCATTTCATGACATTTTCTGTTTTCTTTTATATATAGAAGGTGGGGGCTTATGTCTTCTTCATGAAGAGAAAAACAACTAGAAAAAGTGACACGATATTGAGGTGAAGGGGATTGAGGAGCAAGATTCTTCCTCCTTCCCTCTGCTTCCAAGCCACAGGCCTCCCAAAAGCTCGTGTATTCCCACGAGGAGCCCTGTAATTGAAATAAATCCTGGGGCTTTAATGTGCCCTTTGCACACAGGTTGTCATCATGGTCAGCCATATAGGTGTATATCGGACACATAGAAGGCTGTAAACTCCACATCTGATAATTCGAGGTTCAGGCATCCCATTTCTCCCCTCCCCCCTGTCTTCTGTGATTCTTCAGGGACCTCCTCTTTTGACCCCCACCCCCATCCCATTGTTTGGACACAATCGTTTACAATTACCATTGCCTGTGAGAGCTCAGGACTGATTTTCTTCTCCTGAACTTAGGGCTCTGAAGCTAGTTATAGTGCCTGTGGCTCAGTGGTAGCACTGTCATTCCTCAATCAGGAGGTTGTGGTTTAAATGCCGCTCTCGAGACTTGATCATATAATCTAAGCTAACACTCCAGTGCAGTACTGAGTGAGTGCTACATTGTTGGAGGTGCCATCTTTCAGATGGAGGCGTTAACCGAGACTCTGTCTGTCCTCTCAATAGGACGTAAAAGATCCCATGGTACTATTTCGAAGAACAGCAGGGAGTTCTCCCTGGTGCCTTGACCAATATTTATCTCTCAACTTACATCACTAATACAGATTATCTGGCTATCATTTCATTACTGTTTGTGGGAGATTGCTGTATGTAAATTGACTGCTGCATTTCCTACATTACAGCAGTGATTACAATTCAAAAGCATTTCATTGGCTGTAAAGCGCTTCGGGATGTCCTGGGGTTGTGAAAGGCCTTTTCCTACTTTCTTTACTTTGGTTTCAGTTGCTGACTTGCCTGTGCCCAAGCTCCATTAGTGCCAGTCGCCCTTCTGCACCTGTCCAAGAGCCAGTTTTCCATGGGTGGGGCTGACGATGAGAATAAACAGGTTATTTTTACCATGGTGGGCAGCACAGCTGAACCTGCCCTGTCCTCACCAAGTGTCTATACACCATTATGGATCACTGGACAGGGATCAGGAGCAGAAACCCTGACTGATACTTTCTCCCCTGCTGTCTCAGGGACATTGTGGCAGCCACATGGTGTTTAAGATGATAGGGAAAGTAGAGAGAAACTATTTCCTCTCACGGGAGAGTCCAGAACAAGGGGGCATTACCTTAAAATTAGAGCTAGCCCATTCAGGGGTGATGTCAGGAAGAACTTCTTCAGAGAAAGTGTAGTGGAAATCTGGAGCTTTCTCCCCCAAAATAGCTGTTGAGACTGGGAGTCAATTGAAAATTTCAAAACTGAGATTATAGATATTTGTTAAGCAAGGGTATTAATGGTTACAGAACCAAGGAGGGCAGATGGAGTTAAAGATGCAGATCATCCATGATCTAATTGAATGGCAGAACAGGCTCAGGGGGCTAAGTGGACTACCCCTGTTCCTATGATCCTTATCACTATCCCAATTGAGATCAGTGAACTGATGGAAAATAGACAGCACCTTCCAAACCCGTGACCTCCACCACCTAGAAGGATAGCGGCAACAGATGCATGGGAACACCACCACCTGCAAGTTCCCCTCCAGGCAACACACCATCCTGACTTGGAACTATATCACCATTCCTGCACTGTCACTGCGCCATAATCCTGGAACTCCCTAACAGCACTGTGGGTGTACCTACACCATAAGGACTGCAGCAGTTCAAGAAGGTGGTTCACCACCACCTTCTTAAAGGCAATTAGGGATGGACAATAAACACTGACCTTGCCAATGATGCCCATGTACCAAGAATGAATTTAGAATGGAGATAGTGACTGCCTGATCAGTATGGGTCATTACCTCAATCTGTGATACACTCACACACTGAGTTATTAGGTGGATACTGATTCCATCCCTTTCCCTGGGAACATCTGAGATTAAACCACTCTCTTCGCAACCTTGGTTTCACATTTGACCCCAAGATAAGCTTCCGACCTCATATTAGCGCCATCACTAAGACTACCTATTTCCACCTCCTAACATTGCCCGACTTCACCCCTGTCTCAGCTCATCTGCTACTGAAAACCTCATGCATGCCTTTGTTACCTCTAGACTTGACTATTCCAACACACTGCTGTCTGGTCTTCCACATTGTACCGTCCGTAAACTTGAGGTCATCCAAAACTCTGCTGCCCATGTTTTAACTCACACCAAGTCCTGTTCGCCCATCACCCCTGTGCTCACTGACCTACATTGGCTCCCGGGCAAGCAATATCTTGATTTTAAAATCTTCATCTTTGTTTTCAAATCCCTCCACAGCCTCACCCCTCCATATCTCCTTCAGCCCTACAACTTTCTGTGATATCTGTTCTCCTCTAATTCCGGCCTCTTGAGCATCCCTGATTTTAATCGCTCCATCATTGGTGGCCGCGTCTTCAATTGCCTAGGTCCTTAGCTCTGGAACGCCCTCCCTACACCTCTCCGCCTCGCTGCCTCATTTTCCTCCTGTAACATACTCCATAAAACCTACCTTTTTCCTCTTTGATCAAGCTTTTAGTCATCTGACCTAATGTCTTCTTATGTGGCTCGGTGTCCTATTTGGTTTTATAATGCTCCTGTGAAGCACCTTGGAACATTTTAATATGTTAAAGGTGTTATATAAATATAAGTTGTTGTTGTTATTCTTGGTGGTATAGATTGCAGTGTACGTCTTTATACTGACCAGTAAGAAAACAAACTCACAAGCACAGTTCTAATAGTTTCTGTATAATTAAAACACCCGAATAAAAGGGATAATAACTGGAGTTTTAAAGAGGATTAACAAATTATCCCCCACTCACTGGGACCAATGGCATGGCTCCTGAAAGCAGTCAAGTTATATGTTGTGTTGTGCTTTGTGCACAGTTGCCTTGACCTTTGCCCTTTTCCATCCAGATGCTAGAAGAGAATGTTCAGGTGGCGATGGTGATTGGCGACTGTCTCAGGGACCAAATGGTGGCAATGGCCCTGCAGGAACTGGAGTCTTTCCTGTACAGGTAACCCATGACTATAGGAAATGGAGTAACTGTTCATACTTCCTGCACGGCTGACAGCTCTACTGTGACCGTAAAATCGTGTTGTTTGTTTGTAAGAATCTGTTAAGTGTGCCACTATTTCCCAACCCAACAGTTGAACCTGTTGGCAATGAATAATTGTGTGTTTTGAACTGTATCTGATGAGCAAGAGGTTGAATGGGTGTTTTAAAGTGATGCTGGGCCAATCTCACCATATTGGTTGAGCATTCATCAGATGACTTATTTCTTAAAGCCACTGGGGTAGAAATTCCATTTGAGTTCTCCCGGTCTCCATCACTGCTTTGCCAGCAACCCTGGTAAAAATGGCCATTGACACCATTTTTCCAGGATTTCTGTCAATCTCCCACCACTGCTGCAATAGGAGATCGGGAGAACTCCCATGCAAGTTCTATTCCAGCGACTTTGTGCTGCCTGCTCATTTCCATGATTGTACCGTGCAGCCCAGCACCAAATGCACTGCTATGTGGTTGCATGCCTCAGCAAGGGGCCCAAGTTTGTGTGAGGCTAGCACTACTTAAAGCACTTCTGAAAGGCGAGGCACATTCTGGCTGCAGGAGGGGCTGGAATTGTTTGGGAAACATTTGAAGACCTTCAGGAAGGACCCAAAATGGCGCAACAGGCAAACGTGCATGCCCCCAGGTTTTTGGATGCTGCACTGGAGTTGCTGGTGCAGGAGTGGGCAGGAAGAGAGAGGGTCTCTTCCCTCAGGGGCCAGGTGACCCTCCAAACGGGTACTGAGAAGGCAGTGGGAACAAACAGCCATGGCAATTAATGCCATCACTCTGACACTGAGGATCTAGATGCAGTACCGCAAGAAGTTTAATGGCCTCACACATGAGGTCAAGGTCAATGAATGCATCCTTACATGCCATATCCTACCAACTGTGCAACTAACCTCACTATTCTGTTCACCACTCCCCCTTCACTCACCTATCAACAATCTATCTCCTTTAATTTTAAACCACAACGCAAACGTCATATTCATAGCCTCACCTCAACCTCACACACCTAGCACTGCTGGAAGTTGCACGCTCCTATCTCACAGCTTGCACACAGTCCCAGCTATTCAACTGTGGCAGGCACATCACCCACTCCCTGCTGACTGAACCAACTTTTCACAACTCCTCCAATAACCCAGTACTTCCATTAACTCTGCAATAGCAAGTAGACAGTCAAGTGCAACTAATCTGCAAGTTGGATGGTGCTACCTTTAAATAGCACTGGTGGTTGGCAGGTGGGGGTTGGGTGCATATTCAGCTCTGCATGTTTACAAGATGGCATTTACTGAAGTGGCACAGTCCAAAATGGCGGGTTGTCTATAAAATCAGAGTTAGATGCTGACTGACATCAAGATCTGCCAACTCTGCATACAGAGAACATAGAACAGTACAGCACAGTACAGGCCCTTCGGCCTATGATGTTGTGCCGAACCTTTAACCTACTCTAAGATCAAACTACCTAAATACCCTTCATTCTACTATCATCCATGTACCTATCCAAGAGTCGCTTAAATGTCCCTAATGTATCTGCTTCTACTACCATCGCTGGCAGCGCATTCCACGCACCCACCACTCTCTTGTAAAGAACCTACCTCTGACATCTCCCCGAAACCTTCCTCCAATCACCTTAAAATTATGCCCCCTGGTGATAGCCCTTTCCGCCCTGGGAAAAAGTCTCTGGCTATCCACTCTATCTATGCCTCTCATCATCTTGTACCCCTCTATCAAGTCACCTCTCATCCTTCTTCGCTCCAATGAGAAAAGCCCTAGCTCCCTCAATCTTTCTTCGTAAGACATGCCCTCCAGTCCAGGCAGCATCCTGGTAAATCTCCTCTGCACCCTCTCTAAAGCTTCCACATCCTTCCTATAATAAGGCGACCAGAACTGAACACAATATCCCAAGTGTAATCGAACCAGGGCCTTATAGAGCTGCAGCATAACCTCGCGGCTCTTAAACTCAATCCCCCTGTTAATGAAAGCCAACACACCATACGCCTTCTTAACAACCCTATCAACTTGGGTGGCAACTTTGAGCGATCTATGGACATGGACCCAAGATCCCTCTGTTCCTCCACACTACCAAGAATCCTGTCTTTAAGCCTGTATTCCGCATTCAAATTCGACCTCCCAAAATGAATCACTTCACACTTTTCCAGGTTGAACTCCATCTGCCACTTCTCAACCCAGCTCTACATCCTGTCAATGTCCCGTTGCAACCTACAACAGCCTTCCACACTATCCACAACTCCAGCAATCTTCGTGTCATCGGCAAACTTGCTAGCCCAGCCTTCCACTTCCTCATCCAAGTCATTTATAAAAATCACAAAGAGCAGAGGTCCCAGAACAGATCCCTGCAGAACACCACTGGTCACAGATCTCCATGCTGAATACTACCACCCTCTGTCTTCTATGGGCCAGCCAATTTTGAATCCAGACAGCCAACTTTCCCTGTATCCCATGCCTCCTTACTTTCTGAATGAGCCTACCATGGGGAACCTTATCAAACGCCTTGCTAAAATCCATATACACCACATCCACTGCTCTTCCTTCATCAATGTGTTTTGTCACATCTTCAAAGAATTCAGTAAGGCTTGTGAGGCATGACCTGCCCCTCACAAAGCCATGCTGACTGTCTCTAATCAACCATGCTTTTCCAAATAATCATAAATCCTGTCTCTCAGAATCCTCTCCAATAATTTGCCCACTACCGACGTAAGACTGACTGGTCTATAATTCCCAGGGTTATCCCTATTCCCTTTCTTGAACAAGGGAACAACATTTGCCACCCTCCAATCATCCGGTACTACTCCAGTGGACAGTGAAGACGCAAAGATCATCGCCAAAGGCGCAGCAATCTCTTCCCTCGCTTCCCGTAATATCCTTGGGTATATCCTGTCTGGCCCCGGGGACTTATCTGTCTTCATATCATTCAAAATTTCCAGCACATCCTCCCTCTTAACCTCAACCTGTTCGAGCATATCAGCCTGTTCCACGCTGTCCTCACAAACGACTAGGTCCCTCTCACTGGTGAATACTGAAGCAAAGTATTCATTTAGGACCTCCCCTACCTCCTCCGACTCCAGGCACAAGTTCCCTCCACTATCCCTGATCGGCCCTACCCTCACTCTGGCCATCCTCTTGTTCCTCACATAAGTGTAGAACGCCTTGGGATTTTCCTTAATCTTACCCGCCAAGACTTTTTCATGTCCCCTTCTAGCTCTCCTAAGTCCATTCTTCAGTTCCTTCCTGGCTACCTTGTAACCCTCTAGAGCCCTGTCTGATCCTTGCTTCCTCAACCTTAAGTAAGCTTCCTTCTTCCTCTTGACTAGCTGTTCCACATCTCTTGTCATCCAAGCTTCCTTCACCCTACCATCCCTTCCTTGCCTCATCGGGACAAACCTATCCAGCAGTCGCAGCAAGTGCTCCCTAAACAACCTCCACATTTCTGTCGTGCATTTCCCTGAGAACATCTGTTCCCAATTTATGCTCCCAAGTTCCTGTCTAATAGCATTGTAATTCCCCCTCCCCCAATTAAATATTTTCCCTTCCCGTCTGCTCCTGTCCCTCTCCATGACTATAGTAAAGGTCAGGGAGTTGTGATCACTATCACCAAAATGATCTCCCACCAAGAGATCTGCCACCTGGCCTGGTTCGTTGCCAAGCACCAAGTCCAACATAGCCTCCCCTCTAGTCGGCCTATCTACATATTGAGTCAGGAAACCTTCCTGGACACACCTGACAAAAACTGCTCCATCCAAACTATTTGCACTAAGGAGGTTCCAATCAATATTAGGGAAGTTGAAGTCACCCATGACAACAACCCTGTTACTTCTGCACCTTTCCAAAATCTACCTCCCAATCTGTTCCTCTGTGTCTCTGTTGCTACTGGGGGGTCTATAGAAAACTCCCAACAAAGTGACTGCTCCTTTCCTGTTTCTGACTTCCACCCATAATGACTCAGTAGACAAACCCTCCTCGACAACCTCCCTTTCTGCAGCTGTGATACTATCCCTGATTAGCAATGCCACTCCCCCACCTCTTTTACCTCCCTCCCTACTCCTTTTGAAACATCTAAACCCCGGAACATCCAACATCCATTCCTGCCCCTGTGATATCCACGTCTCCGTAATGGCCACAACATCATAGCTCCAAGTACTGATCCATGCTCTACGTTCATCACCCTTATTCCTGACACTTCCTGCGTTAAAATAGACACACTTCAACCCATCATACTGGCTGCAACTTTGTCGTGTCAATTGTCTAACCTTCCTCACAGACTCTCTGCACTCTGTATCTGCCTGTTCAACAGCTACCCCATCCACTGATCCGTGGCTCCGGTTCCCATCCCCCTGCCAAACTAGTTTAAACCCTCCCGAAGAGCCCTAGCAAACCTCTCGCCCAGGATATTGGTGCCCCTCCAGTTCAGATGCAACCCGTCCTTCTTGTACAGGTCCCACCTTCCCCAGAAGGTATCCCACATATCTGAAGCCCTCCCTCCTACACCAGCTCTGTAGCCACGTGTTCAGCTGCACTCGCTCCCTGTTTCTAGCCTCACTAGCACGTGGCACCGGTATCAATCCTGAGATTACTACTCTACTCGTCCTGCCTTTTAGCTTCCAAGCTAACTCCCTATATTCGCTTTTCAGGTCCTCATCCCTTTTCCTAGCTATGTCATTGGTACCAATATGTACCACGACCTCTGGCTGCTCCCCCTCCCCCTTAAGAATCCTGTAGACTCGATCCGAGACATCCCTGACCCTGGCACCCGGGAGGCAACATACCATCCGGGAGTCTCGTTCACGACCACAGAATCTCCTGTCTGTTCCTCTAACCATTGAATCTCCTATCACTATCGCTCTCCTATTCTCCCCCCTTCCCTTCTGAGCCGCAGAGCCAGGCTCAGTGCCAGAGACCTGGCCGCTGTGGCTTTCCCCTGGTAGGTCGTCCCCCCCAACCGTATCCAAAACGGTATATTTATTATTGAGGGGAACGGCCACAGGGCGTGTGCGCCTATTCCCTTTCCCTCCCCTGACCGTCACTCAGCTACCTTTATCCTGTAACTTAGGTGTCACTACTTCCCTATAACTGCTCTCTATCACCCCCTCAGCATCCTGAATGATCCGAAGTTCATCCAGCTCCAGCTCCAGTTCCCTAACGCGGTCTGCAAGGAGCTGGAGTTGGGTGCACTTCTCACAGGTGAAGTCAGCAGGGACACAAGTGGTGACCCTTACCTCCCACATCCTGCAAGAGGAGCATGCAACTGCCCTAGCTTCCATCCCCTTCGCACTAAATTGACAACAGAGATTTAAAAAAAAGGAAAACCTTACCTTACCAAACCCTCCACACAAGAGTCCTTTTTTTTTGGTTAGAGGAGGAGGATGGGTGGGAGACACTACACGTGTAGTGTTTCAGGTTTAGCCACTGCCCGAATATATAAGCTTACTTACCCAGCAGTCCCCGTGTCCGCCGAAACAAAAGGTAAGTTACTTTAAACTGAAACTCACCTTCCCAGCTGACACCTCGCTCGCACTATCGCTGATCCAAAAGAAGCTGCCGAAACAAAACTTCCAGCACACGTGCATAACACCCACACTATCGCCATTAACAACATGGCAATCGGTGCGCACCACATTGGAAGTTGTCAGGAGTGGGCCCGTCACTAATTTTCACCTCAGCCAGCTCTCTTGGTGCCAAAACTACTGGCACGATGGAGCCAAATTTCACAGCCCATATCGTTTGCCACGAACCAAACTATTTCAGTATTACATGGAGCTGAAATATTCCTGATCTAAGGAAATGCTGCATCACATGACCTTTCTTAACACACATGAGGATGAATTCCTCTGAAACTCCCAGTCATCTGATAATACTGCTTTTCCAGTCTCTCTTCAGAAAAGGGGGAATTTCACTCCCCCAGTATCTTCATTGTGACATCTCCTCTGCTGAGCATCATAAATAGCCAGCAGTTTCTGTTAATTTCCACCTGTTGGACAGACTCTGTGAATAATTAAAATCTTTAGATTGTCTTGGTTTTTTGCTATTTTATTCTTGGTTTTTTGCTATTTTACCTAATTCTCCCCCGCCTGCCCAAAAACCCCTGCTCTACTTAAGGTTCTGACGCGTTGCCAGGATAAAATTCCACAGGTTTACAGTTGTCACCCAGAACTAGTGGCAGGGTATTGAACCATGGGGGACTTGGGACGGGCTTCTCAACTATCATTAATGAAGTTCCGATGAAGGGTCGCTGACCCGAAACGTTAACTCTGCTTCTCTTTCCACAGATGCTGCCAGACCTGCTGAGTGGTTCCAGCATTTCTTGTTTTTATTTCAGATTTCCAGCATCTGCAGTATTTTGCTTTTATCATTAATGAATGTTTGTTCACACTCACACTCCATACACACAGACCCACACATACAGATACGCTTTCCAGCAGAGTCGATAGTGACCAGGAACAGGAGAGTGGCTGATTTCCCTCACTCGAGCCCAGGAGTGCTGATGTTAACCACAGTCTCCCATTGCTACTATAGCCAAGGTCAGCTTACTCAGTACAGACCAGGCTAGAACTCTGTATCAGTAACACATCAGGACAACACACACATATACCCACTGGGGCAGCAATGGACTGGTTATTATTTATTTGCCAGTTCTGAAGAAGGGTCACTGACCTGAAACGTTGACTCTGCTTCTCTCTCCACAGATGCTGCCAGACCTGTTGAGTATTTCCAGCATTTCTTGTTTTTATTTCAGATTTCCAGTATCTACAGTATTTTGCTTTTATTTTACTGGTTATAATTATCAGTTTACAGACAGTCTGATTGAGTTGTTAGAATATGTTCTGGAGAACCAGTTTGGCAGGCACCGCCTACCTTGACTGACTCTTCACTCCGACTGCCAGTGAGTTTTCCAACCTTTGAGTTCGGAAATGGATAGAGTACTCATCATGAGTAGTGGTGTGTTCCTATTAATGAGTTTGCCTGCGGGTGCGAAATCATGAGAGGGACATATTACTGAAATATTATCTGCTGAAAATTCCTTGTAATTAAAAATGCTTCATCATTATGTTTCCAGAATATTAATAATATTTTCCCCGAATTGTAGGAATTCCAACTCTGTGAAACATACAATGTAAAAGAGAATTTTTATTAATATTTTCTTCCCTTCTCTCTGGCCTGTGCAGTGTACAAGTCTCTAAAATGTGCTGGAAGAGTACAAAATCTGAAAACACATGCCTGAAATAGCCAGGGCCTTTGAAATGTAATGGCAAATGGTTAGTGCCATTTGCCAGAGAAAAGCTCGCAGATCTCAAACGTTAACTCTGTTTCTCTCTCAATAGATGCTGCCACCCTGCAGAGTATTTCCAGCATTCACTGTTTTTATGCCGGATGTAGATGGCTGCCCCAATAGGTGGGGATGGTGTAAGTGGTGGAGACTCTCCCAGGTCCTTGTCCATTTTTATCTTTATGTTCTGATTTATCTTTCTGTAGGTTCCGAGAGGCTGTGATCAGTTATGGGAAAGACCGGCAGAAGGACTCCCAGCCCAAGTATTACCTGCTGTACCTGCTGGCTGCCGTCAACAATTGTATAGCATTCAGGTATGCAGCCTGAGCTTGACAGTGACACATTAGCCAAATACATCAGCACAATGAAACTCAACCTAATATGTAAAACACCAGGCAGCAGGAGGGTAAGACTAGATTTTACACTCCTCCCCTTCCCCACCCAAGGCTGCCTTGGTAAAGTCAGCACCCAGTGTGGTACTGAGTCACACAGGAAGATCTCACACTCTGGCCTCAGGCTCCACTGAGTTTCCTGATCTTAGCCAGGTCCAGTGGTGTAGGGTCTGTCATTGAACTTCAGGCCTAGAGAAGGATGGGCTGAATAATCCAGCAGGCTTCCTGCTCCAGGTCACTACCCAGTGACCACAGCCTGGAAAGTGCATGAGTGTGGGTGTTGGGTGAGAACAGAATGCTCACTATGCTCAAATAGGACACCAATACCTCATATTGTGCCTGACACGAGAAGAATGGTCATTGTATTAGGCAGCCCCAGTGAAATTTACCCAGAAAGATCCAGAACCATCGGGGAGTGATCCTTTTGTGAATTAAAACCTTAAATTTTAAAGGTGTCAACTGTGGCTCATTAGTAGCACTCTCACAGATTATGTGTTGAAATCCCACTCCAGAGAGCAAAGTCTGGGACAAAGCTTCACTTCAGTTTAGTTTAGTACTGTTGGAGGTGGGATCTCACTGTGCAAATTATCTGCTGCATTTCCTATGGCAGCATTTCTCTAACTTATTTCATTTTCTGTAAAGCGCTTTGGGATATCCTGAGGTTGTGAAAGGCTGTGTAAATGCAAGTTCTGTGTTCTTTAAATATGTGTACAGTGCCCTCCTCCCAGTGTGCTACTAAGCCTCATAGACCAGAAAGGTCTCAGCACCAGGACTCAGCCAAGGAACTAGGGATTGGGGATTGTGGCCACAGTTGCACCTAATGCCCCTGGGATTGGGAGGTGAAAAATCAAAGCGGGGGGAGGGGGTTGTCCTGCCCAGTGACTACTGCTGCACAGTGCATTTGCAGTTATAAAAAATATAATAAATAAGGCCCTTTGAGCCTGCTCTGCCATTCAACAAGATTACAGTTGATCTTCCTCAGCACCACCTTCCCATACTATCCCTATATCCCTTAATTCCCTTAGTACTCAAAAATCTATCGACCTCAGTCTTGAATATACACAACAACTGAGCATCCATAGCTCTCTGGGGTAGAGAATTCCAAAGATTCACAAACCTTGGAGTGAAGAAATTTCTCCTCATCTCAAATCTTAAATGGCCAACCCTTTATTCTGTTACTGTGACCCTGAGTTCTAGATTCTCCAGCCAGATTATGAGGGTATTAGGGGGAGCAGAGAACCTAGTCCATTTGGGGCTACAGGCAGGAGTTGATCACCAGGTGAATGACCTACTGACCCTGTTGATGCTCACACATGAAACACAGCAATTAGAGCAGAGCCTGGAACTGCTGCTCTGCGTCACAAGATGTAGGGACAACTTCTTCCTATTTGGACGAGTAATGCAACATTAAGTGATGCTACTCCCTTTGTGTTTCAGAAAATCCATCCAATGGCTGCAGAAGCAGTGCGGCCATGGTTCCCATGGTGACTGCTGCAGTAAATTACCTCACTCCATTGACACAGCAGTGGACCGAGCTATGAAGAAAGGCTGCAGGCTGTTAATAGACGAGATGCTCTCAGAACTACAGGTAGTGTACTGTACAGATACCTGGGAGGATTGGTGTGGGCTGCAGCCCTGGAGCTGAAAGGTCAATGTTTAATTACGGGGTACAGTATACTATTGCTTATGTTACAGGATTAATAATCCAGAGAACTGAGTTCAAATCCCACCCTGGCAATTTGAGCATTTGAATTCAGTTTGAAAGGCTGGCGTCAATAAAAGTGACCATGAAGCTGTCAGATTGACTAAACCCAGCTGGTTTACTGATGTCCTTTAGGGAAAGAAACCTGCTGTCCTTACCCAGTCTGTGACTTCAGTCCCACACTAACATTAACTGCCCTCTGAAGGGCTTAGCGAACCATGCAGTGGTATCAAAATTGGCAACTAGGAATGTGCAATACCCCCTTTGCCAGCAAAGCCCACATCCCAAGGATTAATTTTTTTAAAAACACCTAATCATTTCTAAATAAGTTCGATAATGCCCCTCATCCTGCACCCCTCACTGTGAGTATGACGCTTAAAGACATCAGAATGAAGTCCTGTCTGTTGGTATGCAATTCTGAAGACTTGCAGGGAAGGGTTCCTGCACTCTGACCATTCAGGACAAACTGCTCCTCCTGCCTGACGGCTGTCTGGATCCTTCAGGAGATCAGGTCACGGCTATCCCATTCGAGTGCCTGATGGGAAAACATCCTATCAAGTGGCACACAATTGATTCTCACTCAGAAAGACCTCAATAAGTGATGGAGCAGGAACTGGGGAATTTGGGGTAGAGGGAATGCTCTTCTGAAAGGCACATTATTGAGGCAACCTGGCAGGAACTTTACGCTGTATCTAACCTGTGCTGTACCATTCCTGGGAATGTTTGATGGGAAGGTGTAGAGGAAGCTTTACTCTGCACGTAACCTTACCTGGACCAGCCATATAAATACTGTGGCTACAACAGCAGATCAGAGGCTGGGAATTCTGTGGCTAGTAACCCACCATCTACAAGGCACAAGTCAGGAATGTGATGGAATACCTGATGAGTGCAGCTCCAACAACACTCAAGAAGCTTGACTCTATCCAGGACAAAGCAGCCACTTGATCAGCACCCCACCCACCACCTTAAACATTCACTCTCTCCACCATCGGCACCCAGTGGCAGCAGTGTGTACCATCTACAAGATGCACTGCAGCAATGCACCAAGGCTCGTTCAACAGCACCTTCCAAACCCATGACCTCTACCACCTAGAAGGACAAGGGCAGCAGATGCATGGGAACACCATCACCTGCAAGTTCCCCTCCAAGTCACACACCATCCTGACTTGGAACTATATCACTGTTCCTTCACTGTCGCTGGGTCAAAAACCTGGAACTCCCTTCCTAACAGCACTGTGGGTGTACCTATCTCACATGGACTGCAGCAGTTCAAGATGGTTCACCACCACCTTCTCAAAGGCAAATCAGGGATGGGCAATAAATGCTGGATTTGCCAGCAACGCTCACATCCTATGAACGAATTTTTTAAAAACCCGTGCTCGACTGGCCCTGGGAGTGTTTGATGGGGACATTGTAGAGGGAGCTTTACTCTGTATTTAAGCCATGCTATACTTGAACTGAGTAGCTTGCTAGGCCATTTCAGAGTCAACCACATTTCTGTGGGTCAGGAGTCACATGTAGGCCAGATTAGGTAAGGACAGCAGATTTCCCTTCCCTAAAGGACATTAGTGAACCAGATGGGTTTTTACAACAGATGGGTTTCATGACTAGCTTTTTTTTAAATTGCAGATTTTGTTTAATTAAATGAATTCAAGTTTCACCATTTGCTGTGGTGGGATTCAAACCCATGTCCCCAGAGCATTAGCCTGGACTCTGGATTGCTAGTCTAGTGACATTACTACTACACCGCTGCCTCCCCTGGAAGTGTTTGATGGGACAGTGTAGAGGGAGCTTTACTCTGTATTTAACCTGTGCTGTAGCTGCCCTGGAAATGTTCGCTCCAGTCAATGTATACAGAAAATGGGAAAGTGTTCCATTTCCCAATTTTAAGATCTTTCATCGCAATGAGTATCTGTAACCATATGAGGCTCTGTGCAATGTTTAATATTAAATTCATTGTGAATCTTCCCTCCAGCCTCATATCCTCCAGCTTCTGTCTGGGTCCTGGATCTGTGGCTCTGATCTCATCGACACCATCTGTACGATCATGGACACGTATTGCAGTCATTTCACCCGCATCAGGGAGCCCGTCTTTCAGGTAAGAGTTAAACTCCTTATTTCACTCAGTGTCCTGCACCACCCACCACCCCAACCTCCTATATCTAACTAAACAAAAAAATGTCAAAGCCCCTTTTAAGAAATTAGAAGTGGGGCCACAGCAAAGATGGCATCCAACTATGCAGAGCAGTGGCACTTAATGTTCCACCCAGTGCGACATTAGCACCTGCTGGCAGAGATGTGCTATTACATCAACAACATTGAATTCTTTCCTCCATCTTTCATGTTAAAAGTGCCCACTAATATAGTTTCCTCACTTGTACCCCACAGGTTTGTGAGGGAAGTGCCATGGCATTATCATAGTTACCCCATCCTGGTCAAGAATAATCTGATGCACCAATGCATGCACACACTCACATGCTGACACTTGAGAGCACACACTCGCACACTTACTATTGTGTGCATACACTTTTACACATGTTCACATGCATACACTTGCTCTCACACTCACAAACTCTCATGTGCACACAAAAATACATGTGCACATTCACATGCACGCATAGACACTTACGCACACACACACATGTATTCCAGTGACCACTTGATATGAATCAGCATCAGAAACCCTTCCGTTTTTTTAATCCTTCCATGTTATTTATTCTTCTGTAGCCCAGGGACACTGAGGGCAAATGCAGCATCCCGACTGCCACCCAGCTGAGACCAGCCAGCTCAGCACAAACTGAGAACTGTATACCACACTGGGCGGTGCATTTACCCACCGAGCCATTCAAACCTTCTTTATTTATGTGTTATGTAAAAGATTTCTTGAAATGCAGGAGGTTCAAAAGGAGAAACATTAAATAAGTGGCAAATAAACGATAAACAGGGAGAATAATCCCCACTGATGTTAAGTTGACTGTTAGTGGTCAGACATGGTACCCAGGTACAAGGTGTGAAGTCTCTATAATGTGCTGACTCCACAGTTCATGCTGTTTGAAGGCCTGCGTCTGGTAATCATTGAGTACGTCCACACACTGATGCTGAAGAAGATCGTCTGCAAAAATGCCGCAGAGCGAGAGAGGCTGTCGGACAGAATGTCACGTGATGCAGAGCGCCTGAAGGAACTCTTCTGTAATCTAGTGAGTGAGCCAAGACAATAATAGTTTGATAACACATTTCAATAATTATTGAGAAAACACTAATCTTAATTACCCGAACCAACAGGACGGAATAGTGCACATTATCCCTGCATCCAGAATTCACGAGGGTGGATATTATTGAGGACCAATATTCCCTCTGATTCGTCTTTGTCCTGCGTGTCCCGTTTGTTGCAATACGTCGTCCCTTTAACATTGTTGCACAACCATGCATGCACGCATCTTTAAGGGACCGCTGCTTGTGGGCGGCCTGTTTGTTCCCTGCGTGGCAGGTTCCCAATTGCCTTGCCACACATCAGCGAAGCTTCGAGAGAACACTGGTGAGGACCTGTGAACGTGTCTTCTCCAAGCTTGTTCAGGCCACCCAGTCTCAAAGGCAGCAATGGTCTCTCTCTTTTCTAACTAAGTAAAAACATTTATACCGTTTTGTTTTCTGGTCCCATTCCTGCTGGCTGCAATGCCTATCTGATGTTTTATGAACACACAGGTGTTTGAACTGATTGTCAGAGATGAGAGGCTATACGTCTTTTTACACCATACTGTTGCTTCCTATCACTGCCTTTCCCCGAGCTATATCTTTGTAACCGCTCCAGCCTCCTCCCCACCCCGCCCCGACCCCAGCCTTACACTGCCCCCTGCTGTGATGAAAAGCCTGTGTTTTAAAAGCTTATATGTTTCAAGCTTAATACTGCTTTAGCCTTAATATTTCTCCACCTAGCTTATTTATTCGTGTGTTCCTACCATGCAATACAATATCCTTTGTCCTGAAATTCATCCTTCTCTAACATTATCAGCATTATTCAGGGGAAAAGACAGTCTTTTTGACTGAAACCCATTCCGTTACATTACTTTTGTCTTTGTTAGAAACAAAAGTAATGTTAAAGCTTGTCAACATTCTTACAACACACATACACAGAAGTTCATACATACATGCACAGAGATATACATACAGAGACATACATACACAGTGACATGCATGCACAAAGATACACAAACACATATATATACCCATACAAGTACACACACAGACACATGTATACTCATACATACAGAGACACGCATGTATACACATAAACACATGTGCGCACACAGACACGTATAAACAGACAGACAGACACACACACACACATATAAGTAAATAGTCACAGACACAAACGTATACTTATATATAGGCACACATGCACACACACACATACACAGTTCTTTGGATTCAGTTAATATAAATACTGAGCCAACTTGTAAGAAATCTTAAATTTGATTCCCAAAGGGTTCGGCCCTCCACTGGCCACAGCAGAGAGTTCAAAATGCTGAGGGTTTTACATGGGGAGGAACCTTGACATTGCACTGTACCTGCTTCTGTGAACTTCTCTATCCTTTTCCTGCCTGCAGGGATTGGAAGAGCCCGGTCGCCTAACCAATGTGATTTCCTCTGTGTCAGAGCTCATTAAACTGAAGGACACCTCCCTCCTCAGCCTGGAAGTTTCTTGCCTTGTGGCTAATTATCCTGATATCAGGTAACTCTTCCCCCAGTATATATACAATACCCCCAGCCCCAACTTAGCCACTTCCAACAAAGTAACATGGATCTGTTAATTTGGATCCCAGCACTGTTTGACCTACACAGCCCCTAGTCTGACTAACACATCAGACCATGTATCAATGAGTGAATGGGGGAGGGGTTGGGAGGGTAGTTTTTTCTGTATCCTGTGTGATTAAAGTGAAGAACTGCTGTTATCTCCAGCACTGATAGCCCTCACCATGAGAGATATTTTGCTCTGCATTTTAACATTAGTAAGAACTTAGATGTGAGCAAATGGGGAACAGGCCCAGCAGAAATGAATGAGTGAAAAGAATTTTAATTCATTTTTGGGATGTGGGCATCACTGGCTAGGCCCGCATTTGTTGCCCATCCCTAGTTGCCCTTGAGAAGGTGGTGATGAGCTGCCTTCTTGAACGGGTTCTCCACAGTGCTATCAGGTGGAGAATTCAGTTTTTGACCCAGCGACAGTGAAGGAAGGGCAATGCGGGGTTGATTTTAACTTTGTGTGATAGTGTAAAATGGGCTATAATGGATCCGCAGCCTGTTATACATTTCTTTTGATTTTCATCTCTACTGACCTCAATGGAAATTAAAAATGAAAAATATTCCCAACTTTTCAAGTGTTTCATCCTAAAGGAGTGCCACGAAGGTTTGCCTGACTGATTCCTGGGATGAGGAGAGATTGAGTAGAGTGGGTCTATATTCCCTTGAGTTTAGAAGAATGAGAGGTGATCTCAATTAAACATATGAAACTCTTCAGAGACTTGGCAGCATTGATGCTGAGAGGATGTTTCCCCTGGTTGGAGAGCCTAGAGCTAGGGGGCACAATCTCAGGGTAAGAGGTTGACCATTTAGAACTGAGATAAGGAGACATTTCTTCACCCGGAGGATTGTGAATCTTTGGGATGCTTGAATTCTCTATTTCTAAGTATTATCGATGCTCATGTGCCTCCCTGTGTGCCCACCAAATAAACCCGCTAACAGACACAACCCTTAAACTAACAAAACAGTCCAGACAGACAAAAACCGTGTATTATTACAGATACGTATTTCACAGAATTACATGACAATCACAAAACAGAAACAAGGTGATTGGCCAACCAGCCTATTTATCCTCCACAGGAGAAAGATTGAAATGCTGCCTTGTATCTTGATGCTGGTACTGTTACCTGGATCCACTGCACTCTTGTGTACAGGAGCGATACTGAACACCCCTCCCCCCGCAACTCCCCCTGCCCCCGCTACTAGATTGCAGCAGTGCACACTAGCAAGGAGGATAGTGCAGTGTGAGCCCTACCTAGTGGCCATTATTAAGCACTGTAGGCGAGCAGAGTTTCCATTTATTTTCCATAGTTGGCTGCCACACACATGGAATCGCAGGTCTGTGGCAAATGCTTTTCTGTTCATTCATTTAACTGGACAGAAAATCGGGCACTGTGGACTGGTGATTCCCCAGCCAGCTCCCTGTGAGCACAGATCCATATTATTAGTAGCCAATTGTGGAACCGCAACCAATGCTCCATGCTTTAAAAGTCGATTCACATAAAGGGTGAAAATGACTGCCATGGGAACACTTAACAAAATGCTGCAGTTGCTGGAAATCTAAAATAGTAACAGAAAATGGTGGAAACAGTCAACAGGACTGGCAGCATCTGTGGAGAGGAACAGAGTTAACGTTTCAGGTTGACAATCTTTCATCAGAACCAAAAGATGTTAGAGATGAACAGCTTTTAAACAAATACAGAAGCAGGGATAAGGGCCCTGGGAACAAACAAAGAGGAAGGAGTGATATGGGAAAATCTCTTCTGTTACAGTAGATTCAGAATATTATAGAAAGTTACAGCTCAGAAGGAGGCCCTTTGGCCCATCATGCCTGTTCTGACTCTTTGAAAGAGTTACCAAATAGTCGCATTCCCTAAATTTTCCCCATAAGCCTGCAAATGTTTCCTTTTCAAGCATTTATCCAATTTCTTTTTGAATGTTGTTACTGAATCTGCTTCCACCGCCCTTTCAGTCAGTGCATTCCAGATCACAACAACTCACTGCGTTCAAAAAAATGTCCTCGTCTCCCCTGTGGTTCTCTTGCTAATTATCTTCAATCTGTGCCCTCTGGTTACCGACCCTCCTCCCAGTGGAAACAGTGTCTCCCTATCTATCAAAATCTTTCATAATTTTGAACACCTCCATATTAAAATAAAGCACTATATTGCTGATTATGTCTCCACATCCATGGAGAATATGAAGTAGTGGAAAGATTTACAAGCTGATTAACAGTCTGACACAGTCTGTGATGTGAACACTCCTTCCATGACTGTAACCATCTATACCCCACAGATGGTAGGGAAGTTAATCATATATGGGAGGGTTTTTATTGGCCCTCACATCTCACAATGAACAAAGGCCACGGACCCCGACCTGACACAAATATCCCACTGGATGTCAACCCAGGATTCAGGAGCAAACTCCAGTTTTTACTTGCAAGGGTCTGTCTGGAGCAGGGATCAAACCCTGCACATCCTGACTCAGGGGCTGGAATGCCAGCAATGAGCCAAAAACTCGCTTCACAGCATTCAATAGAGAATTGACTAACCAAGGCTGCTTGTGACATAGCTTTGTCTCAGTGACTGTGTGGAAATGCAGCTTTCAAATGTTATGACATGGTTGTAACCCGAATCTTGATGAAGGATTGAGCCTGAATGACCCTTCCTGTTGTCTGTACGATTCAGCTCCACACAGGGTGCTGCTTTTACCCTTCTGAGCCACTGAGGGTGAGGGGGGGGGGGGTTTGGAGATGAGGGAAAGACATCTTTTTTAATTAATTGTTTACATTCAGCAGAGTCAATGAGAGGTGATCCACATCACCAGGATAAAGGCCTGCTCTGGTCTGCAAATGAGACCTGACCCGAGCCCACCAGAACCCCATCCGACCCGAGCCCAACCCCTTCCGTTTTTACCCGCGCCCGACCCGAGCATCAGTTAATTTACCTTCCATTTTTCACTTTGTTCCTTTTTTTAAATTTATTCATGGGATGTGGATGTTGCTGGCTAGGCCAGCATTTATTGCCCATCCTGAACTACCCTTGAGAAGGTGGTGGTGAGCTGCCTTCTCGAACAGCTGCAGTCCATGGGAGGTAGGTACACCCACAATGCTGTTAGGAAGGGAGTTCCAGGATTTTGACCCCGTAACAGTGAAGGAACAGCAATATAGTTCCAAGTAAGGATGATATGTGACTTGGAGGGAAACTTGCAGGTGGTGGTGTTCCCATGCATTTGCTGCCCTTGTCCTTCTAGTTGGTAGAGGTCGCGGGTTTGGAAGATGCTAAGGAGCCTTGGTGCATTGCTGCAGTGCATCTTGTAGATGGTACACACTGCTGCTTCTGTGCGTCGGTGGTGGAGGGAGTGAATGTTGTGGATGGGGTGACAATCAAGCGGGCTACTTTGTCCTGGATGATGTCGAGCTTCTTGAGTGTTGTTGGAGCTGCACCCATCCAGGCAAGTGGAGAGTATTCCAACACACTCCTGACTTATGTCTTGTAGATGGTGGACAGGCTTTGGGGAGTCAGGAGTGACTACTCACCTCAGGATTCCTAGCCTCTGACCTGCTCTTGTAGTCACGGTATTTATTTATTTTTTTTATTTTAGAGATACAGCACTGAAACAGGCCCTTCGGCCCACCGAGTCTGTGCCGACCAACAACCACCCATTTATACGAACCCTGCAGTAATCCCATAATCCCTACCTACACTAGGGGCAATTTACAATGGCCAATTTACCTATCAACCTGCAAGTCTTTGGCTGTGGGAGGAAACCGGAGCACCCGGCAAAAACCCACGCGGTCACAGGGAGAACTTGCAAACTCCGCACAGGCAGTACTCAGAATCGAACCCGGGTCCCTGGAGCTGTGAGGCTGCGGTGCTAACCACTGCGCCACTGTGCCACCCGTATATGGCTACTCCAGTTCAGTTTCTGGTCAATGGTAGCCCCTAGGATGTTGATAGTGGGGGATTCAATGATCTTAATGCCATTGAATGTCAAGGGGAGATGGTTAGATTCTCTCTTGTTAGAGATGGTCATTGCCTGGCACTTGTGTGGCGCGAATGTTACTTGCCACTTATCAGCCCAAGCCTAGATATTGTCCAGGTCTTGCTGCATTTCTACATGGACTGCTTCAGTATCTGAGGAGTCGCGAATGGTGCTGAATATTGTGCAATCATCAGCGAGCATCCCCACTTCTGACCTTGTGATTGAAGGAAGGTCATTGATGAAGCAGCTGAAGATAGTTGGGCCCAGGACACTACCTTGAGGATCTCCTGCAGTGATGTCCTGGAGCTCAGATGATTGACCTCCAACATAGTTGGAGGTGCGGCACAGTGGTTAGCACCACAGCCTCACAGCTCCAGCAACCTGGGTTCGGTTCTGGGTACTGCCTGTGCGGAGGTTGCAAGTTCTCCCTGTGACCACGTGGGTTTCCTCTGGGTGCTCCAGTTTCCTCCCACAGCCAAAGACTTGTGGGTTGATAGGTAAATTGGCCATTGTAAATTGCCACCTAGTGTAGGTAGGTGGCATGAGAATTGAGGGAAGATGGGGATGTGAGGGAAATGGGATTAATGTAGGATTAGTATAAAAAATGGTTGGCTGATGGTCAGCGTGGACCCGTTGGTGCTGTATCTCTCTATGACTCTAACCACAACCACCTTCCTTTGCGTTAGGTATGACTGCAACCAGCAGAGAGTTTTCCCCCCGATTCCCATTGACTTCAGTTTTGCTTGGCTCCTTGATGCCATACTCGGTCAAATGCTGCCTTGATGTCAAGGGCAGTCACTCTCACCTCACCTCTTGAGTTCAGCTCTTTTGTCCATGTTTGAACCAAGGCTGTAATGAGGTCAGGAGCTGAGTGGCCCTGGCGGAACCCAAACTGAGCATCACTGAGCAGGTTATTGCTAAGCAGGTGTTGCTCGATGGCACTGTTGACGACACCTTCCATCACTTTACTGATGATTGAGAGTAGACTGATGGGACGGTAATTGGCCGGGTTGGACTTGTCCTGCTTTTTGTGTACAGGACATACCTGGGCAATTTTCCATATTGCCGGGTAGATGCCAGTGTTGTAGCTGCACTGGAACAGCTTGGCTAGGGGCACGGCAAGTTCTGGAGCACAGGTCTTCAGTACTATTGCCGGAATATTGTCAGGGCTCATAGTCTTTGCAGTATCCAGTGCCATCAGTCGTTTCTTGATATCACATGGAGTGAATTGAATTGGCTGAAGTCTGGCATCTGTGATGCTGGAGACTTCAGGAGGAGGCCGAGATGGATCATTAGCTCGGCACTTCTGGCTGAAGATTGTTGCAAATGCTTCAGCCTTATCTTTCACACTGATGTGCTGGGCTCCCCCATCATTGAGGATGGGGATATTTTTGTGGAGCCACCTCCTCCAGTTAGTTGTTTAATTGTCCACCACCATTCTGGTTGGATGTGGCAGGACTGCAGAGCTTAGATCTGATCCGTTGGTTATGGGATCGTTTAGCTCTGTCTATTGCATGCTGCTTACCTAGTTTGACACACAAGTACTCCTCTTGTAGCTTCACCAGGCTGACACCTCATTTTGAGGTATGCCTGGTGCTGCTCCTGGCATGCCCTCCTGCACTCTTCATTGAACTAGGGTCGGTCTCCTGCTTTGATGGTAACGGTAGAGTGGGGGATATGCCGGGCCATGAGGTTATAGATTGTGGCTGAGTACAATTCTACTGCTGCTGATGGCCCACAGCGCCTCATGGATGCCCAGTTTTGCTTTGCTAGATCTGTTCGAAATCTATCCCATTTAGCACAGTGATAGTGCCACACAACACGATGGACGGTATCCTCAATGTGAAGACGGGATTTCATCTCTACAAGGACTGTGCAGTGGTCACTCCTACCAATACTGTCATGGACAGATGATCTGTGGCAGGCAGATTGGTGAGGACGAGGTCAAGTATTTTTTTCCCTCTTGTTCCCTCACCGTCTGCCGCAGACCCAGTCTAGCAGCTATGTCCTTTAGGACTCGGCCAGCTCGGTCAGTAGTGGTGCTACCAAGCCACTCTTGGTGATGGACATTGAAAACCCCACCCGGAGTACATTCTGTGCCCTTGCCACCCTCAGTGCTTCCTCCAAGTGGTGTTCAACATGGAGGAGTACTGACTCATCAGCTGAGGGAGGGCGGTAGGTGGTAATCAGCAGGAAGTTTCCTTGCCCATGTTTGACCTGGTGCCATGAGGCTTCATGGGGTCCAGAGTCGATGTTGAGGACTCCCAGGACAACTCCCTCCCTCCTGTATACCACTGTGCCGCCACCTCTGCTGGGTCTGTCCTGCCGATGTTTCGCACATACCCGGGGATAGTGATGGCCGTGTCTGGGACATTGTCTGTTAGGTATGATTCCGTGAGTACGACTATGTCAGGCTGTTCCTTGACTAGTCCGTGGGACAGCTCTCCCAACTTTGGCACAAGCCCCCAGATGTTAATATGGAGGACTTTGCAGGGTCGACAGGGCTGGGTTTGCCATTGTCGTTTCCAGTGCCTAGGTCGCTGCCAGGTGGTCCGTCCAGTTTCATTCCTTTTTATTGACTTCGGAGTGGTTAAATACAACTGAGTGGCTTGCTCGGCCATTTCAGAGGGCATGTAAGAGTCAACTACATTGCTGGAGTCACATGTAGGCCAGACCAGGTAAGGACAGCAGATTTCCTTCCCTTAAGGACATTACCTGCACAAGCTTAAAATAACTGGAACAAAACCACCTTTAAAGGCCAAAAAATAAATTAACATTAGAGTCACTTACCTGAGGTGGTAATAGAGTGTGTCCGATCCAGCCCGGCCTGACCCGAGTCCGAATGCTGGACCTGGAAGTGCGACCCGAACCCGAAACATGTCGTCGGGTCCTGTCGGGTTCGGGTCGGGTAGCAGGCCTTTACACCAGGATGCTCAATTGGCTTCTCTGTCAACCTGCAGCTCTGCTGAGTCATTGAAGTGGTCAGAGTCAGAGGTCAGGTCAGAAGTGGGGTTCCTGCTCACTGCTCTTACACCAGCACTGGGGACACAAGGATTTTTGGGCCCCTTATTTTGAGGTGACTGTTAACAGACTAAGGGGAGAAGCACCATCTGAAAAAAAAAGGTCTAAAAAGTATTCTGAACAAATATGATTGATTTTTCTTTCTTTTCAAGTTATGTTCTCCTGAGTGGCCTTGTAAAATTTGGGAATGGTCTAGATGCTCCAGACAATTTCCTGCTTTTCCAATTTGTACATTTCCTGCGCCCCACCCCCACCCCAGCTTTTGATTCATCGCCAACTTTCTCTGAGGCAGTCAGCAAAGTGTGAAACCAGTGCACGATGGCAGGAGGTGGTGCAGGAAGTGTGACGGACAAGAATTGTGAGCAGACTACTGTGGGGGAGGAGGGAGGGAAGTGTGAAATCCATCTTGGGAGATAGTGTAAAATGGGAGATAGCCAATTGGCAGCCTCTTTCACACCCTGCCCGAGTTTCTCTTATGGTCTTGTCAGTGGGCATCGGGCTGCTGCTGATTTGCTATTGCCCGCTCTGCGATTCCTCCCCAAGCCAAATTTCACCACCACCATTTTCAATATATGACTTGCGAATCTCCTGCTCACAGTAAACCACCTGGTTTTATAAAGGGGAATGTTATGCCTTGTAAAAGAGAATGTATGCCCCCTTTAAGGCTACAAGGTGCATGAGTGCTGGGTTTACCTAGAGGTCTGCTTATAGATTTAGAGCCCTGGTATTGTTCGATTGACAGGTCAGTTAAATTGTCGGAGATGTTTTGGGGAAAGGGAGCTGAAACCTGTACAGTCGTTTAAGATTGTTTTCTGTGATGTAAAGAGCCGAGTGCAGGAGGTGGAAAGTAGAAGTTGTCCCAGAATCATTGTTTAAATTGTCCTTGCACCTAGTTAACAGGGAGCTGTTCGGCTGATTTTTAATTTAACACAGCCAGGTGATTTAGAATACATTTCCTGATGTTTACATAAATTTGGGCTGCTTGTAATAAATTTGACCATGACTAAGGGTGACTGAACATTAATGCTAGATCTCCCAGGCTATGGGGAGCAACTTACACTTCACACATAGGGAAACCAACTGGTTGCCTTGATCTGGTGGACCTGCTATTTATTGCTTCCGTGCAGATATATTAATGCATAATAGTGATGAATAATAATGAACAGAGCAATGACCTCAGCAGAAACTTGTGTAGACTATTCCTGTTCCTTAATAACTAAACAATTTCCCGATTTTCTTCTCCAGTGATGAGCATGTTTCAGTACTGCTCGATATCAGGGGGGATGTGTCCAAAGACATTCGCGGGACTGTGCTGGAGATGCTGGAGCAGAATTCCCAGCCACCTCCCGAAGACTATCAACCCATCTTCTCCGATATCCTGGTGCCAGCTCCTGTTCTGCCCTTCTGCCTTCCTGCTGTCAAATGTGGCTAGTTCCCTACGTTGTGGACTCCCAAAAGCACCCTGCAGTGGAGAAAGAGGTCACCTGACAATAACAGCCACGTAGCATCAGTGCGAGACAGTGTTTCACTGAGACATCCATCCAAGTGTGCAGTAGATACGGGAGTCCTAACTGGAGAAATGGTGTCTAAATTGAGTAGGCAGGCACTACAGCTGCAAAGGTTAGTGAGGCACTGGTGTGCTACCATTAGATCTCCCCAGCATAAACAATAGTCTCTCATATTTACAAAGCATGTTAAAGGTTGCTGGGGGATCCTCCCTCTGTGGCACAGCTGGTAAAGCCAACAATTGACTATCCCCATACAGACAGAAGGTCTCAGGGTCAGTGCTGAGTTACTATGTTTCCTACTGCTGATTGCTAGTCATTGTGTTCTCTATAGGAAGGGGGAAAGTGTGTAAATATTGGGTAAAGGACAGAATCGGGCTTGACTGTGATGTCCCGACAGTTGAGTAGCCTGCCAAGATTCACTGTCAAGGAAGCCATGTGAACACTGGGCACTTGTGTGAGACACCAGAGGACCACTGGTCCTCATGATACCAGACCCTCACACAAATCTACAACTTCGGGAGGAGGAGGAAGCATTTACAAATCTGAGGATGGCTTGGGATTGTCACATCATCCTTTTCTTCATTTATTCTCAAAGCTGGGGCTTCCTGACAAGGGGACTCCAAGGGGACGATTCCCACCCAGCCAGACCTGGCCTCAAAATGGGCTTGGTGAACTCACCGCCCCATCAACCCTGGCAGCTGCCATTTTCAAAGGGGCCTTCCCTTGTGTGGCTGGGGAGAGCGCCTGTTTCAGGCGGTGGTCAGGACACCATTGGAATTTTGGGGATACATGGGGAGAACTTACTGGCTGCAGCAAAAGCAGCCCAGGAAAGTTGCAGGGTTAAATTCTTGTGGAGCCGGGAGTGCTGTGTGTGTGGGGGGTGGGGGGGGGGGGGGGGGAAGGGCCAGCCTGAACCCCCACCACCCTCCACATTTCCACCTCACACCCCCTCCCAGGCATGGTATCCATGCCATCCAACATTCCCCTGCCCAGAGCTGGGAAGCTGCAGTAGGATGGCCATTCGGGAAGTTCAGTTCACTGGCAAGATTTCAGTGAGGCCCAAGCTGAGAATGTCCCCTAGGCAGCTGGCCAGTGCCCTCCCTCTGGTCGAGCAGCCAATACTGAACCGGGCCCCTGGTTTCAGGGCCCTAGGGTTAACTGCGATTCCCATGATGAGTGAATGACTCAGACTGTTAACTATAGTTGGAGGCCTCTGTCCGTATCAGCTGTCAGCCCCTCCTCACAGGGGCAATTGACTATGTGAACTGAGAGGTGAAAGGGGTAAAGCTAATGACATGAACACAGGATGTCAAAACAAAACATCATTTCAGAAAAGGCCTCCGAACAAACAACTCTGCTTTTAAAATCGAGATATGTTTCAGTCGGCCTTTTTAGATTGAGATGAGTAGATCGTCCTGTGCAGTGGAAGCAGGGGCCTGATCCATGTGCCATCAAGCAAGTGAGTCACATAAGATGAAACTCTTTGGGGTTAGACAGACCCCTCATTAAACTCCAGCTCCAACACAATCATTTCCTTCTCCAATGCAACATTTGCACATGTTATTAGAGAAGCTTGCTCACACACAGTATGAAAATGGGGCCTTACATTTACAACACCATCGTCTTCCCCTTAACTGGAGAACCATTTCATTTCTGACACACAAACCTGGTTAGGAGTGTGTCCTCTATAGCACACTCATTGCACACTGAAAAATGCATGCTGCAGTTAGAGCTGACTTTTCACTTCTCCTTGTTCTTAACCCCAACAAGTTCTGTTTCCTGCTGGGTCCTCTATAGTTGCCATTATAAACTGTAGTCCTTTAATACCACACAAACTGTGGGACCCCCAGTACAAAAGTCCCCACTTGCATGTTTGCCAGAGCATTGCCCTCCTGTGGCCCTGCTCTTCCCATTCCTGCAGTCACTTCCACCTGGCCAGATTGTTGAACCGAGTGAGGTGTGATCCTCAGGGGCGTTAGTACAGGAGGATTAGCAGTACACTCTGCCTAGTCCAGCAGGTGGCTCTCTCTGCTTTGAAGCAGAACTATTACACAAATCTGCTGTTGACTCAGTGTATGTTGGCAGTGCTTGTGATTCACATCAGGTCCCATAAATGTTGAATAGTATTTATTAACACTCACGATTCGCATCCAGAAAACCAGTTTCCCTTGTGAAGTGACAATCAGTCCATAAAGAAAAGCTGGCATTTATATAGCTCCTTTCACAACCTCAGGACATCCCGAAGTGTTTTACAGGCAATGAAGTATTTTTGAAGTGTCTTCTTTGGCCTCCTTATCTCGAGAGACAATGGGTAAGCGCCGGGAGGAGGTCAGTGGTTTGTGAAGCAGCGCCTGGAGTGGCTATAAAGGCCAATTCTAGAGTGACAGGCTCTTCCACAGGTGCTGCAGAGAAATTTGTTTGTCGGGGCTGTTACACAGTTGGCTTTCCTCTTGCGCCTCTGTCTTTTTTCCTGCCAACTACTAAGTCTCTTCGACTCGCCACACTTTAGCCCCACCTTTATGGCTGCCCGCCAGCTCTGGCGGACGCTGGCAACTGACTCCCACGACTTGTGATCAATGTCACAGGATTTCATGTCGCGTTTGCAGACGTCTTTAAAGCGGAGACATGGACGGCCGGTGGGTCTGATACCAGTGGCGAGCTCGCTGTACAATGTGTCTTTGGGGATCCTGCCATCTTCCATGCGGCTCACATGGCCAAACCATCTCAAGCACCGCTGATTCAGTAGTGTGTATAAGCTGGGGATGTTGGCCGCCTCGAGGACTTCTGTGTTGGAGATACGGTCCTGCCACCTGATGCCAAGTATGCTCCAGAGGCAGCGAAGATGGAATGAATTAAGACGTCGCTCTTGGCTGACATACGTTATCCAGGCCTCGCTGCCATAGAGCAAGGTACTGAGGACACAGGTCTGATACACTCGGACTTTTGTGTTCCGTGTCAGTGCGCCATTTTCCCACACTCTCTTAGCCAGTCTGGACATAGCAGTGGAAGCCTTTCCCATGTGCTTCCACTGCTATGAAGCGTAGTCACGGCTATAATGTAGGAAACACAGCAGTGAATTTGTATACAGAAAACTTCCACAAATAGCAATGTGATGATGACCAGATAATCTGTTTTAGGTGTTCACTGAAGTATTAATATTGTCCAGGGCACTGGGGAGAGCCATTGAATTAGTGCCATGGGAACTTTTATGTCCACCTGAAAGGGCAGACAGGGCCCCAATTTAATGTCTCATCCAAAATAGCACCCCTGACAGCACAGCACTCCCTCAGTCCTGCACTTGGGTGTCAGCCCAGATTTTGTGCTCAAGTCTCTGAAGTGGGACTTGAACCCACAAAGAACTGACTCAAAGGCTACCTGCAAGCCAGGGCTGATATAGCCCAGCATGGGTTGTAGTGACTCAACCTTCACCAGGGGTGATTAACTCTGTTCCAAAGGGTATTCCTGAACCTGAGATTTGCACCTGTTAGACATCTGAACCACACTAAATATATCACACAAGAAAACTCAGAAATAAATCAGGAGCTTCTGTGCATCAGTGCCACTTCTTCCACAAACCATGTGCAATCTAACCCATCATGGACTCTACTCCGCTGTATTAAACTTACAGGAAGAAAGTTCTTTTATACAGGTGCTTGTTGGATTCCATGGCTGGGATTTTATCTGGGTGACGGGGGTCTCAGCCACTGGTTAAAGCGCCGCCTCCTCTGGGGAAGGCCTGCCGCAGTATGTGCCAATTAGGCTGTTAAGTGGACAGCGATGGGTCCTCCCCAGGATTAAGGACCCTGGCGGCAGAAGTCCCACCTGCTGAGAGCTGCCAGCCAATCAGAGGCCAACAGCTCTTTCACTGAGCAGCGCCATGTGGAGGCGGTGGCTGCTGCCGGTACTGGACACACCGGAGGTACTGGACCCAGGCCACAGGTGAGTCAGGGCAGGAGGGGTTTTGCGGGGTGGGGGTTGTATGGGAGTCGGCAGCAAGGGCAGGGGGGCGGCTCTCAGCATGCACCAACCCCCCTTCCTGATGCCGAGTCCCTTGATCAGGCACTGTGCCTCTTAATGAGGGACCACCCCCCCCACCCCTGCTGCCGAAGCCAGCAAGCAACCCGCATTGGGCTGATAATGGCGGCGGCAGGGAGGGGCCCTTAATTGCCCACTTAAGGGCCTCAATTGGCAGCGAGGCAGGAAGGCCGTCCACGGGCCTTCAAAGTCGCCATGCGGGACAGCATAAAACTCCCCCCACCCCCCCCCCACCCCTCCACAGGAGTCTGATGCCAGTGAGCCAGCTCCCAGCATTAAGTCCAGTTCTTATTTGCAGTCTTCGAGAGTCCAATTTAAATTAGCGCCAAGTCTAAAAGCAGCTGAAAGAATTCTCCCCCAAACACCAAAAGGTGCTGAAAGTCCACAATACCTACAGGCCACGAAGCCGACTGGCTGCCTTCCGCATCCGACTTTTCCATGGTCCCAGGAATATCATATTTCCCAGGGCAACTGATGCAAGCTTTTGGTTCAGAGGCACTTTTGCTGACTTCCTAGCCATGTTTATTTCTGCCTGAAATAAAAGCACAATGGACTCGGACACTGAGAGTGTGGCTGCTTTCTTCTCAAATAACAAGTCTAAAGGAACAGGCTCTGCTGGTTAATCGAATGTTTCATTTTATTTTATTTTTTTTATTTTATTTAGAGATACAGCACTGAAACAGGCCCTTCGGCCCACTGAGTCTGTGCCGACCAACAACCACCCATTTATACTAACCCTACAGTAATTCCATATTCCCTATCACCTCCCTACACTAGGGGCAATTTACAATGGCCAATTTACCTATCACCTGCAAGTCTTTTGGCTTGTGGGAGGAAACCGGAGCACCCGGCGAAAACCCACGCAGACACAGGGAGAACTTGCAAACTCCGCACAGGCAGTACCCAGAATCGAACCCGGGTCCCTGGAGCTGTGAGGCTGCGGTGCTAACCACTGCGCCACCCATATAATGTGCAGAAAGGAATTGTAACAGCGGGATTTTTATTCACTTTCCAAATGTACCTCGCCACGACATGATCTGCGATTCAAAGAATCCATTATTTAAATCGCTTCAGAACTGCAGCCATAGCTCCCTAAATGGCTCAGTGATCCATTTAGGATCACATTTGCTTAGTCTGAACTTGTTGGTTGTGAGAATCTATTCACCTTGCATGCTGAGCAATATATCTTCAAAAGTATTCCACTTTCTTCTACGAAAGTGTTGTTGAGTAACCTTGTGTGTGTGTTAGTATCTGTGTGTCTGCATGCATGTGTGTGTCTGTGTGTGCAAGTGCGAGTGTTTGTATGTTTCTGCCTGTTTGTATGTCTGCATATGCGTGTGTTTCTGCCTGTTTATGCATGTGTCTGCCTCTGTGTATGTGTCTGTATGTGCATGTGTGTGTGTGTTTGTGCATGTGTGTGTGTTTCTGCCACTGTGTGTGCATCTGCATATGTGTGAGTGTTTCTGTCTGTGTGTGTGTCTGCGTGTATGTGTCTGTGTTTCTGCCCGTTGTTATGGCCAGGTGAGGAAGGGGTCTCAGGCTCCCCTCTCTTGCCCTTCCTCTTAATTGACTGCAACAGGGTTTATTCTTTTTTTTTAAACAATGGTTGTATTTACCACCTCCATAAGTGTTTTACCTTCCCTTCACTATGATTATGAAAGAACCAATCGGACAGGTTTTCTTGAGGTTAAACAAGAAAGAGGTAAGTTTATTATACTTAACACTCTAACCTGATTTTAAAAAACTAAAAAATGCGCTACGCATTCACGCACACATTCACATGAGAATCACATACAAATAGATTACAGAAGGAAAAATAGATTTGGTGGTTGGATTAAAGTCCAGAATAAATAAAAGTTAAATACACAGTTTGAAGTTGGATGATTCGGTGATTGTCCAGCTGGAGTTATCCTCTTGAAGTCCCTGGTTGGTCAAAGTGCACTTTGTGGCTGGCCCGCTTTGCTCAGGGTTTTCCTGAAGGCAGAATTGCAGTTGGCTCTCTTCCCCTGGTTGCTGGCTGTAGCGGTCGGTAGGCTTGGAGGGTTCCCCAGTGTAGACAGTTTCAAACTTGATGTTTTCTGGGGACAGAGAAAGAGAGAGATAAAGGGAAGTATGCAGCTTTCTGCTGCTGCAGTATCCGGTTCTGCTTGTCTCTTGTCTGTGTAACAACTCCCAGTTTCTTCAGCGATGAAGAGGGTCACATGGTTCTCTCAATCCCCTTTGTTTTCAATGAGGTTTTCTGAAGTCTTCTAATGAAATTCAAGGTTCCACATGCCCCAGGATGCCAATTCACACTTGGAGGGGGTTTGCTCTTTCAAAGTCAATATGTGAGGATTGCCTTGACTGCCGTGCTAATGAAACCATTTTAAGTAATTCAATCACTTAGAGCAAGCCATTGTCCTGGCTGGGCTTCTTGTTAGACTTTTGTCTCCAGTTCAGTCTCCTGGTATTTCAGATGTAAATTGCAGTGGCCATCTTGGCTGCTAGCTTTTTAAAGTTAGTGTAGGATATTTTCCATTAAAAGTCAAATGCAAGTTTCCAACCGATGAAATTAATATTTCTCATTTAGCATATGAGGTTTTCTTGGCACTGTTTATTTGTCTATGTGTGTGTGTCTGTATCTGTGTGTTCTTCCCTTTGTGTGTGACTGTGTGTGTCCTTGTGTATGTGCACAAGTACAAGTTGAGTGTGTGCATGTATCTGTCTGTCTGCATGACCAAGTGTACGCAGGGTTAGGCACCAAAATGTTGCACCATGGACATTTGACCAAATTATTGACTCAGCCATGGACATGCATTCAATTAATCTGTATATAACGTGTATAGCCAACCTAATGTCATCAAAACAGTCTGATTTAAAACACATTTCTCCCTATTTAGTGACATACCTGGCAATGTTTTTGCTTACACAAGTAGTCAATGTCTGCCCACACACGATGTAATGATGCAGAGAAGTCAGATAGATGCCCATCTGTCCGGAGTGATCTAGATCTCTTTCTCTCTTACTCTCTCCATCACTCTCTCTTCTCAGCGTCCATCTCTCTATTCTCTCCCTCTCTCCTTTCTGTGTCCATCCCTCTCTCCTCTGTGTTCCCCTCTCTCCCCATATCCCTCCCCTCTCCCTCTGCCCCACTTCCCTCCCTCTCCCACCTCTTTACCCCCTCCCCCTGCATCCCCTCTCCCCCCTCCGTCCCCCTCCCTCACCCCCCTCTTTTCCCCCTCCCTCTCTCTCCTCCTTCCCTCCCCCTCTTCCCTCTCTCTCCTCTTTTTTTTTTATTCATTCATGGGATGTGGGTGTTGCTGCCCAAGCCAGCATTTATTGCCCATCCCTAATTGCCCTTGAGAAGGTGGTGGTGAGCTGCCTTCTTGAACCGCTGCAGTCCATTTGGGGTAGGTACACCCACAGTGCTGTTAGGAAGGGGAGTTCCAGGAGTTTGACCCAGCGACAGTGAAGGAACAGCAATATAGTTCCAAGTCAGGATGGTGTGTGACTTGGAGGGGACCTTGCAGGTGGTGGTGTTCCCAAGTATTTGCTGCTCTTGTCCTTCTAGTAGGAAGAGGTCGTGGGTTTGGAAGGTGCTGTCAAAGGAGCCTTGGTGCATTGCTGCAGTGCATCTTGTAGATGGTACACACTGCCTGTGCCACTGTGCGTCGGTGGTGACAGGAGTGAATGTTTGTGAATAGGGTGCCAATCAAGTGGGCTGTTTTATCCTGGATGGTGTCGAGCTTCTTAAGTGTTGTTCGAGCTGCACCCATCCAGGCAAGTGGAGAGTATTCCATCACACTCCTGAATTGTGCCTTGTAGATGGTGGACAGGCTTTCGGGAGTCAGGAGGTGAGTTACTCGCCTCAGGATTTCTAGCCTCTGACCTGCTCTTGTAGCCATGGTATTTTTATGGCTACTCCAGTTCAGTTTCTGGTCAATGGTAGCCCCTAGGATATTGATAGTGGGGGATTCAGCGATGGTAATGCAATTGAATGTCAAGGAGAGATGGTTAGATTCTCTCTTGTTGGAGATGGTCATTGCCTGGCACTTGTGTAGCACGAATGTTACTTGCCACTTATCAGCCCAAGCCTGGATATTGTCCAGGTCTTGCTGCATTTCTACACGGACTGCTTCAGTATCTGAGGAGTCACGAATGGTCTCCTCCCCCTCTCTCTCTCTCCCCCTCCCCCTCTCTCTCTCACTCTCTCTCTCCTCTCTCTCTCTCTCCCCTTCCTTCTCTCTCCCCCTTCCCCATCTCTCTCCCCTTCCCCATCTCTCTCCCCTTCCCCCTCCCCCCTCCCCCCTCCCCTTCTCCCCTCTCTCTCTCCCCCCTCCCCTCCCCTTCCCCCCCCTCTCTCTCTCCCCCTCCCCCCTCTCTCTCCCCTCTCCCTCCCCCTCTCTCTCTCACTCCCCCTCTCTCTCTCTCTCCCCCTCCCTCTCTCTCTCTCTCTCTCCCCCTCCCCTTCCCCCTCTCTCCCTCCCCCCTCCCCCTCTCTCTCCCCCTCCCCCTCTCTCTCTCTCTCTCCCCTCTCTCTCTCTCTCCCCCCTCTCTCTCTCTCCCTCTCCCTCTCCCTCTCTCTCTCCCTCTCTCTCGCACCTCCCCCTCTCTCTCTCCCCGTCTCTCCCTCTCTACCCCCTCCCTCTCTCTCTCTCCCCCTCCCTCTCTCTCTCTCTCCCCCTCCCTCTCTCTCTCTCTCTCCCCCTCCCCTCTCTCTCTCCCCTTCCCTCTCTCTCTCTCTCTCCCCCCCTCTCTCTCTCTCTCTCACCCCCCTCTCTCTCTCTCCCCCCTTCTCTCTCTCCCCCCTTCTCTCTCTCTCCCCTTCTCTCCCTCTCCCCCTCTCTCCCTCTCTCTTCTTCTCCCTCTCTCTCTCCCCCTCCCTCTCTCCCCCCTCCCCCTCTCTCTCCCCCTCCCTCTCTCTCTCTCCCCCTCCTTCTATCTCTCTCTCTCTCCCCCTCCCTCTCTCTCTCCCCCTCCCTCTCTCTCTCCCCCCGCCCCCTCTCTCTCTCATCCCCCCCCTCTCTCTCTCCCCCTCTCTCCTCTCCCTCCGCCCCCTCTCTCTCTTTCTCTCTCTCCCCCCTCTCTCCTCTCCCTCCGCCCCCTCCCTCCCCCCTCCACCACCTCGCCATGCACCAGGAGCAGAAAACACATTGCCACTCAGCGCCAGCCCTGCACTCTGAGAGAAACCAGTGCCTTTGGAGAGCTAAGATTGTGGACTGTCTGCCTAAAAAAAAAAGCAGCTTGCTCTGGCTCAAAAAAGTCTTGCCTTTTCAATTCTGTCTATCCACTGCTTTCCTGTGCGCTATCCGATCTGCTCTACTCAAATCAACACTCTCCAGGGTTGATTTTGCAGGTCAGACACAGGCAGGGAGCAGCTGATTGACAGCTCCAGTCTTCCCAGAGAGTTCTGCCTGCCCTGTGCTCCGCCTTGACAGAGATCCATTCACAAACCATTCGCACTTTTAATTGGCAGGCCGGATACAAAACCTTAGCGGGCTGTAGGAACTAGCCCGATGTCATGATCCTTTGTAATTACTTTCGCTGCTGATAATAGTACATGTCTTGCTCCAAGCCTTTCAACTTGTGTTTTAAAAGGAGCAAGACATTTAAAATTACCACCGACCTCAAAATTTTTGTAAACGGACACTGGTGTCCATGTATGGACACATTGCTGACCCCTGTATGTGTGTGTATGCATATGCAAGTCTATGTCTGTGTGAGTGTGGGAGTAGGTAAGAGAGTGCATGTGGTAGAGTGCGTGTGGTAGAGTGCGTGTCTGTGTGAGTGTGTGTGTGTAAGGGTACCTCAGTTGAGGACCTCGGCAATCAAATAACCTGTGAGGCTCACCGAAGAAGAACTGGACATGACTGCTGTTGGTCAAACTCTAACACAGCAAGAAGGAGAGAAACCGAAAGCATCTGAACAGGATGGATAATTGGTTGTAAGCTCCAGTAATGATGTTCCCATTTCCCAGTGTTGCCCTGCCAATCCTCACCTTCCACCCATCAGCCACTGAAATTAGAACCTATCTGAATTAAGGACCCTTCTGCACATGGGAAATGTACCCACTGAGAATGCAAGCAAAGATCACGGGTGGACATGAGGAGAGAACTGGCCAGGATTCACACACTCAACCACTATTCAAACATCCCTGCCGCATGTGAGGATAGAATTAGCTTCATCTGTGATGCCTTAGCGAGCAAATAGCTAGGCACTCGCTGCCTTAATCACACACAATGAAAGGCCACTTGGGCAAGTTATTGGGGAGCAATCCGTGCCTGAGACCCGTACCCCAATAATAGTGGCCGCCTTTAGCATAGGAGAGGGAAATATAAAAGAAAACGATGTAGAAGGAAAGGCTTGCATTTATATTGCACCTTTCATGGCCTCAGAACATCCCAACCTGCTTTACAGCCAATTAAATACTATATATTAGTCACTGTCATAATCTAGGTCAGGGTGCCATTCCAGTGACCTTTTGACCTCGGCCCTATCTACACAATCATCATATCACTGGTCCACAGTACATGGTAGGAAGAACATTCCCCGAATCTCCCAGATTCAACCATGGTTGAGTCCAATGAAACTCTCATACAAGCAACGTCTAGCATGATCACTGGAGAGTGGCCAGGAACAGGAACCCTAGCTGATTTTCTCCCCTCTCTACCCTGCAGTGCCCCCTCTAACTCCATATAGACCAGTATAATGAACATGGCACCTTCCTAACCTCACACCAAGAGCTACATCCTTTTTCCATTGACGTAAGGGGTATTGGATATTCTTACCATAGTTGAGCTCATCCAGTCATGGGCGTTTATGTCAAATGTTTCATCATTCCATTCCATTCCATTCTCCCAGTTTTTCCGTCTCCGACACATCTGCTCTGATGATGCTACCTTCCATGATAGCGCTTCTGATATGTCTTCCTTTTTCCTCAACCGAAGATTCCCCCCCCACTGTGGTTGGCAGGGCTCTCAACCGTGTCTGTCCCATTTCCCGCACCTCTACCCTCACCCCTTCCCCTCCCTCCCAGAACCATGACAGGGTTCCCCTTGTCCTCACTTTCCACCCCATCAGCCTCCATATCCAAAGGATTATCCTCCGCCATTTCCGCCACCTCTAGCGTGATGCCACTACCAAATGCATCTTCCCCTCCCTTCCCCTGTCAGCATTCCGAAGGGATCGTTCCCTCCATTACCCCCACCACCACATCCCCTTCCCATGGCACCTTCCCCTGCCCATTTACCTCCTCTCTCCTCACTATCCCAGGCCCCAAACACTCCTTTCAGGTGAAGCAGTGATTTACTTGTACTTCTTTCAATGTAGTATACTGTACTCGCTGCTCACAATGTGGTCTCCTCTACATTGGGGAGACCAAACGCAGACTGGGTGACTGCTTTGCGGAACACCTCCACTCAGTCCACAAGCAGGACCCCGAGCTTCCGGTTGCTTGCCATTTCAACACTCCCCCCTGCTCTCATGCTCACATCTCTGTCCTGGGATTGCTGAAGTGTTCCGGTGAACATCAAAGCAAGCTCGAGGAACAGCATCTCATTTACCAATTAGGCACACTACAGCCTGCTGGACTGAACATTGGGTTCAATCATTTCAGAGCATGACGGGCCTCCTATTTTACTTTTATTTTTGGTTATTTTTTTCTCTTTTTTATATATGTATATTTTTTACGTTTATTTTCTTTTATTTCATCTTAGTTTGTTCAGTTTGCTTACCCACTGTTTTTTTTTCATGTTTGTGCTTGCTGCTGTTCAATTTTCAGTCCGTTAACACCCTATCTGTACTAATGCTTTGTCTTTCAACATACTATTAACATATTGTTTACCTTTGCTCCACGACCTTCTGGTCAGCTATTCTGTGACCTTGTCCTATCTACACCTCCTTTGTTTTCCCTTGCCCCACCCCCGCTTTACTTGCTTATAACATTTCACATTTCTAATATTTGCCAGTTCTGAAGAAGGGTCACTGACCTGAAATGTTAACTCTGCTTCTCTCTCCACAGATGCTGCCAGACCTGCTGAGTATTTTCAGCATTTCTTGTTTTCAATTCAGATTTCTAGCATCCGCGGTATTTTGCTTTTATTTTAGTATTTCATCACTAGCTGTTAGAAAATAGGAGAGTGCAGTCGGTATCTGTGAACAGCAGACAGTGGACAGGAAATTTCCCATACTGCCATCGTAACTACATTGTAACTGCAATGGAAACCAGCTCATGGTATCAGAACAGGGGGCAGCTCCTGAGAAATAACTGGGCACTGTCTTTTCAGGTTACTGGACCCTCCCTGCTACCTTTCTCACATGGCCATTCGTCATTGTGAGCCAGGCTGTCAATGCCAACAGACTATCTGCCAACAGAGGGCATCACAGTTGCAGCCAATACTGTCCTCTCAGCTGCTCACCCACAGCAGGGCCACATTTGAGGTCAGAATGGAAATGTTCAGCGAAGATTCTGCGCTCCCCAGCGTATAGTAGGCCACACCATGAGAAGCAGGCACAGTGCTCTAGATCAGTAGTTCTCAAAGTGTGGTCCGTGGACCAGATTCCTGCAGGTGATCTGCGGGCTGGTCCAAAATGCAACCTGCAACACCACGTCCGAGACCATATGAGAGAACAGGCCAGAAACCTCATCCCCATCACTCGCTTGACATCACACAACCAGATTAGCACGAGTTGTCTTAATCACAAGCAACAACAATGTAGTTTTATAAGCAAGATTTATGTTACTGTTACAACATTCAACTGCGAGATCAGATTTTCAACACTTGTGGGGCTGAAAACAAAGAGGAACCGGTTAAACGTGGAGGCCGACATGAGACTAAAGTTCTCCAGCTTGGAACCAGACACCAGCTCATTGGTGTCCCATCGAAAGCAGCACCATTCTTCCCATTAATTCTGATGCTTTTATTTGGGGTGACAAGCAAAAGCAGGTGGCATAGGACCAGCAAGTGGCTCACAGGGTCTTTTGCCCCACCAAAGTGGTCCGCGGACTAAAACGTTTGAGAACCACTGCTCTAGATTGGGGAAAACACACATGTATTGCTGCGTCACATGGAAGGTGTATTTGGGGCCCTGGACAGTGATGCAGGAGAAGATAAATTAAAAGATGGCAAACTAAAGACTGATAAATAAGCAGGGATTTCAGTAACAGGGTTGCCAGCTCTCCTAAATAGTCTGGGAACCTCCTGGAATGGACAACTGGTCTCAAGGATGCACCCACTTTTCCCTAAATCTTTCCATTTACTTTTGCATTCTTCCTATGATTAATAAATTATGTTGTCATTCACATTATTGAAGTCTTTGTAGTCTACAAAAGGACAAACATTTTTTTCAGCCCTTGATGATACCAAGACACTCTTCTAAGGTAAATGCTAGAACACTTGTAAACAGTGGGCAAGCCTCACGTGATGAGGTATCTCATTGTCAAATATCACATGATCAAACCTCCAGGAAAACATCCAACCAGAGCTGACAACACTACTCAGTGTGGATAGAAGAAATAGAGAGAGGGGGAGTGAAGCTGTTAAATTATCTAAAAGGTGATTGGTCAGCTATAAGAAGGCCAAAGCAATATTCAAATGACTGCATTTGTTGACAACGCTATCGGTAGGTGGCGCTGTTTTGGCACATGCGCAAATACAGAATGTGCCACTAAAACGTCACAGCTTGTGACTGTAGCAGCTGCCAGGACTAAAGGTGGCGCTGGTCAAAGAATCACACAGAGGCAACCTAACAAACACGTGGCAGCATACAATGGCCGGAGTGAGAGATTGGAGCGGGCCGGGGAGAGCAGCGCGGAGGCCGGGGAGACCAGCATGGGGGGCGGGGAGAGCAGCGCGGGGGCCGGGGAGACCAGCATGGGGGGCGGGGAGAGCAGCGGCGGCCGGGGAGGGTGGGGGGGGGGAGAGCTGGGGGAAAGAGGGAGGGAGAGAGGGAGGGGGGAAAGAGGGAGGGGAGGAAGAAGGAGGGGGGAAGGAGGAGGGGTGGAAATAGGGGGGGAAAGAGGGAGGGGGAGAACTGGGGTAGGAGGGGGAAAGGGAGGAGGGGAGGGAGAGGGAGGAAGGGGAGAGGGTGGGGGAGGGGAGAGAGTGGGGGGGAGAGGGCGGCGGTGGGGGAGAGTGGTGGGGGGGGAGGGCGGCGGTGGGGGAGCAGCGGAGCGGAAGAGGAGTGCCTTTTTCTGTGCATGCGCCATAAACACAACAGCAAAAGACTTACCGACCAGTCCCTGCACCTGGCGACACCAAGGTCTTTGGCCGCTCGCTCCCCGTGGCTCTCTACGGCCCCTCGCTTCCGGCCCTCTCCATTCAGCCATTCCCTCCAGCTGCGGATGCCCAATCCAGTTGCTTTCTCCCCAACTTCTCAACAGTACTTCAGGCATTGCAACTGTCTGGTCCCTGCCTTTTGCATGCTCCCTCTCCCCACCCCTCCCCGCTCTCCCCACCCCTCCCCCCTCTCCGTCTTCACCCCCCCCTCTTCACCCACCCCTCTATCCCCCTCTTCACCCACCCCTCTATCCCCCTCTTCACCCACCCCTCCCTCTACCCCCTCTACCTCCACCCCTCCCTCTACCTCCCTACCTCCACCCCTCCACCACAGTTGAATATCTGAAGTGCAGTTGCAAAGTCGGGGAAATAGCATCCAAAACAAAACCTCAACAATTCTGGTTTTAATTATTGAGAAGTTTTATTAAGTTCATTAAGTATCCGAGGAACTGCTGTGCATGGATACATGAGTGTTGTGTCCAGCATTCCCGTTAGACAGACAGGCCGAGTCTCTGCTATGCACAGCTAAAGAGATTGTTCCTGGAGAGCCTTGTGGTGAATGAACGCTTGGCTCTCTATTCCACTACTGTATTGTCCATGTGAAGAAGGCAAAGTCACAAGAGTTTGAGCTCAGTCTATTCTCGGTAAATGTTCCCCAAGCGCATCCCAATGTGCATTCCCAATTCATCCATAAATGCAATGTTCCTTTCCACATCGTGACAAGCTCCGCAGCATGATCCAGTTGCCTTCGTTGCTTGAATGCTGACCTTAAGTCTCAAGGATTGTTTTCTCGACGGCATGTTTTACATGAAAAGAAATAAAGCAAATCAGAGTCAGAGCTTGCCTCCCTCCATCCACTGAAATTACTGTTGCGCACACCTTTTTAAGTTCTGCAGTGAAGGCACCAATTGATAACGTCGCCAATGAAGCACTTATTACCCACCTCAGATGCAGGAATCATCACATCCTTGCGTCCTCTCCTGCACTGCCTCCTTTGCTTGAATGCCGTCCTTAAGTCTCAAGGATTGTTTTCTCAAGGGCACGTTTTACATGAAAGGAAATAAGGAAAGAACAGGAGTGTCAGAGCTTCCCTCCTCCAATGAAATTACTGTTGAACATGCTTTATGCTCTGCAGGATAGGCATGTACTGATAACACCGCCAATGAATCACTTAGTACCCACCTCAGCTGGAGGAGTCAGGATGATGTAACTGCCCCTATCTCGTGATGGTTCAATGCTGCTCTAAGGGAAAACATGAATGATGTGAGGGTGCTGGAAAAAGAAGCACATTTCTTTTGGACTATGAACATAAAGCAGGCCATTTAGCCCAGCTGTTCCCTGCTAGTGGTTATGCTACTCCTGCGCTTTCCCATACGCTCCCATTTAATCCTGCCTACTACTATCAGCATCACCTTCCATTTATTTCACTCTTATCTACCTTTGCCTTCAAGCAACACTGAGGATGGAGAATGGTGTGGCTGCACTCCCACCTCACCAGTTCTGTATGCAGCAAGAGCATTCACATTTGTGCTACCACTGGACACGGCATGAGTTGGCTGTATGTCCATGTGCACTGCTCGGATGGGTGCAGGAACAGGTGACTGTGTGTCCATGTGCACTGCTTGGATGGGTGCAGGAACAGGTGGCTGTGTGTCCATGTGCACTGCTCTGATGGGTGCAGGAACACGTGACTGTGTAACTGAACAGCAAGGAGATGGGGGAAGTGGAGCTTTGAACAGGCAAGCAGTTCAGGAAGTTCAGGAAGGTTATTAAGGGACCACACGGGATACATGAGATGAGATAAGAAATACAGAATGCACTCCATTGAAACGTTACAAAAACGAAAGTGACCGTTTAGATGGAAGGTTGTTCGCTGGACTGCAGCACATGTACTGCCTGCACACAGCAACTTACAACAGGGACTGGAGCACATGCAGTGCCCCAGACAATGGAAATGTTTTCAGAGCAATTTACAACAGGGACTGGAGCACATGCAGTGCCCCAGACAATGGAAATGTTTTCAGAGCAACTTACCTTGGAACAATCTCCTCTGTCTAATAAAAATGAAGCAAATCTCCAAAACGACTAAATAATTGAGATAAAATGCGAGAAAATGCCCGACGATACCTCTCCTCCTTCCACTTTCAAAAACTCGTGCCGAAGCTTTGACGCATGCGTGAATATCGGAAGATTGACGCATGCGTGAATATCGGAAGATTGACGCATGCGTGAATATCCAGTGGCGTTGCATGAAGCGCATGCGCAGAGGCCAACCTGGCGTGTTGCCCGAGGAAGACGACGTAACGCGATGACGTCACCAGCGCATGCGCAAACTGGTTCTGGCAAGCCGGAACGCAGCGCATGCGCAGAGAGCAGGAGACCGTCTGTGCGTGTGCGCACCGCGGCGCAGCCTGATGACGTCGGCGCTGGCCAGCGTTGTCAGGAATCACTTTGTATTCAAATGGTAAGGGCGAGACACAAGATCCATATAAACAAAATGTTAGAAAGGAATTTTGGCAGAAAGAATAAAAAAAGAGCATATTATCTAAATGGTAAGAGATTACAGAGCTCTGAGATGCAGAGGGATGTGGGTGACCTAGTGCATGAATTGCAAAAGGTTAGTATGCAGGTACAGCAGGTAATTAAGAAAGCTAATAGAATGTTATTGTTTATTGCAAGGAGAATTGAATACAAAAGTAGGGAGGTTTTGCTTCAGTTACACAGGGCATTGGTGAGACCACATCTGGAGTAGTCTACAGTGTTATGACCAGGTGAGAAAGGTGTCTAGGGGTCTTTTACTGTCTTCACCTGGTCTTATTAATAACACGGTTTAATTTTTAAACACACTGTGTTTTGAGCTCCCCTTGGTGAATCCTTGTTCACCGCTTTCCAATTACAAGGTAAAGAAATGAGCACACCAGGTTTTCTTAAGTTTAAAGAAGAAAAGTGAAATTTATTAAAACTTAAAACTCTAATTCGGTTAACGCCTATGGATACATGACACACTCACACTAGCATGCACACGCGATACACATATGCAAATAGGGACAGAAAAGAGCAAAAGTAAAATAAAGTAGAGGTTTGAGGCAATCAGAAGAGTTTCTTGTTTACTGTGCTTCGAGCTCACTGTCATCCCTTTGTAAGTAGTCTTGCTTTTCGTTGGGGCCCAGTATTCTTCTTAAACCTTGTTCATTGTAGGAGACTTTTCTCTCTTGGGGTTCATGTGACTTCAATGGGTCTTCAGTTCCGTGAGAAAGAGATGAGAGCAGACAGGAGAGAGGTCTTTTCAGTCCAGGAGAAAAGAGCTTTCTGAGTTTTAAAACTCTGTGGCAAGTTCAAATTCAAACAGCCAGTTAGTCATGTGATTAAACTGAAATGACCAGGTCTTCTGTGTATTGGAGAAGCAAGAACTGGGTCCTTTGTTCAAACTCTGTCTGCTAGCATGCAAAAAAGGTCTTTCCGGCGAGGGGCCTGGCAATTCCTTGTGACAGGCCCTATTTTCTTCCCAGCGCCAATTTTAAGTTTTTAATGTTCTTGTGGTGAAATGTGTCTCTCATTCTTGGCAGGTGGGGGCCTGCATGACAACAGTATCGGCCTCCTTATTTAAGGAAGGATGTAAATGTGTTGGAAGCAGTTCAGAGAAGGTTTACTAGACTAATACCTGGAATGGGTGTGTTGTCTTATGAGGAAAGGTTGGACAGGCTAGACTTGTATCCGCTGGAGTTTAGAAGAGTAAGAGGTGACTTGATTGAAACATCTAAGATCCTGAGGGGTCTTAACAGGGTGGATGTGGAAAGGATGTTTCCCCTTGTGGGAGAATCTAGAATTATGGGTCACTGTTTAAAAATAAGGGGTCGCCCATTTAAGACAGAGATAAGGAGAAATTTTTTCTCTCAGAGTTGAGAGTCTTTGGAACTCTCTTCCTCAAAAGGCAGTGGCAGCAGTGTCACAGAGGTCGATAGATTCGTGATAAGCAAATGAGTGAAAGGTCATCGGGGGGAGGTGGGAATGTGGATTTGAAGTTACAATCACATAAGCCATGATCTTCTCGAATGGCGGAGCAGGCTCAAGGGGCCGATTGGCCTACTCCTGCTCCTAATTCGTATGCTCATATGCAAAAGAGAAAATGAAGAATGAAAGCAGCAGTAAAAGGCTGTGAATCCGCCAGTCAGAAGAAGGGGAGGAAAAGAAGATTTGCACCACAGCCCAATCCCATGCCAGAGAGGGGCTCCAACCTGGTGTCTCCACCCCAACCTGGCAATGCTGCTGGGGTGGGAGGGAAGGACAAGGGGAACTCTGTCATTGTTAATGCTGTGAGCAGGCGGATGGGATAAGAGCACAGAGCCAGGAATTGGGGTCGACATGACCCAGGGTCCCAATGATCATTGGAGGGGGACCTTCAGCTGAGGGTAACAGTTGACATTTCAGGAGATCTGTTCTGGAAAGTAGAATCGTCAGGAATGAATGGGACAGAAAGCGAGTAACTCAGAGTCCTTTCAGGAGATGAGGCGGGAAGAAGCATAATGGAAATAGCAATGGGAGTCATAGGTGTTTGTGGAAGCCCCACTGCCGAAATGAAGGGAGTGAACTATACAGCCTTTGGCCCTCCATTCCCTAGCATTTCTGCAGCTACTGATTTGCTCAACTGCACTCTCACCTCCACCTTTGATGCCCTAGTCCCCAATAAAAAGAACAGTCTCTCTCACCCTGGAATGCAAAGATAACCCCAGCTTCTTTTCTCTACTGCAAACAGACTTCTTAAACCCCTCTCCCCTGCCGCCTCCACCCTCACCTCCAATAATAAGTGCGAGGGGCTCATAGACCTCTTTGTCAATAAGATCGAGACCATCCAATCAGCTGCCGCTGCAGCGTCCCTCCCTTCCACTAGCCCACCTGGCCAAACTTCCTCTAATGCTCCCCCCCTCCCCACCCCACCCCTACCCTCGCCCTGAACTTACATCTTTCTCCAGTTTCTTTCCTATCTCCCCTCATGCCCTCATCTTATTCATGAGACCCACCTCCTGTTCCCTCGATCCTATTCCCACTAAACTGCTGATCACCCAACCTCCCCTCCTGGGCCCCACTGTAGCCGATATTGTAAACAGTTCTCTCTCTTCAGGTGTTGTTTCTCTCTCTCCCCTTTAAATTTGCGGTCATCGCCCCTCTCCTCAAAAAAAACCCTTGACCCCACCGTCCTTGCAAACTACCATCCCATCACCAAATTCCCTTTCCTCTCCAAAGTCTTTGAACGTGTTGTCTCCTCCCAAATCCGTTCCCATCTTTCCCAGAACTCCATGTTTGAATCCCTCCAATCCGGTTTCCACCCCTGCCACAGTACCGAAACAGCTCTTATCAAAGTCACAAATGACATCCTGTGCGATTATGACAAAGAAAACTATCCCTCCTCGTCCTTCTCGGCCTGTCTGCAGCCTTTGACATGGTTGACCACACCATTCTCCTCCAATGCCTCTCCACTGTTGTCCATCTGGGTTGGACTGCTCTCACCTGGTTCCATTCTTATCTATCTAATCGTAGCCAGTGAATCACTTGCAATGGCTTCTCTTCCCACTCCCAAACTGTTACCTCTGGCGTCCCCCAAGGATCTATCCATGGTCCCCTCCTATTTTTCAACTACATGCTGCCCCATGGCGACATTATCTGAAAGCTCAGCATCAGTTTTCACATGTATGCTGATGACACCCAGCTCTATCTCACCACCTCTCATGATGAGCACAAATTTCCTCCAATTAAATATTGGGAAGACAGAAGCCATTGTTTTTGGTCCCCGCTCCAAACTCCATACCCTAGCTACCAACTCCATCTCTCTCCCTGGCAACAGTCTGAGATTAAGCCAGTCTGTTCACAACCTTGGTGTCACATTTGACCCCGAGATGATTCTCCAACCTCATATTCGTGCCATTACTCAGACTGCCTATTTCCACCTCCGTAACATCACCTGACTTCACCCCTGTCTCAGTTCATCTGCTGCTGAAACCCTCATTTGTGCATTCATTACCTCTAGACTTGACTATTCCAAAGCACTCCTGGCTGGTCTCCCACATTCTACTCTCTGTAAACTTGAGGTCATCCAAAACTCTGCTGCCTGTGTCTTAACTCACACCAAGGCCTGTTCGCCTGTCATCCCTGTGTTCGCTGACCTACATTGGCTCCCGGTCAAGCAAAATCATTATTTTAAAATTCTCATCCTTGTTTTCAAATCCCTCCAGGGCCTTACCCTGGGAATGGAGGTTAAGGCAGTTGAATGTTCCTCCTGCAGAATGTGGGAGGTAAGGGTCGCCAAGGGTGTCCCTGCTGACTGCATCTGCGGGAAGTGCACCCAGCTCCAGCTCCTCGAGGACCGCGTTAGGGAACTGGAGCTGGAGCTGGAGGAACTTCGGATCATTCAGGAGGCGGAGGGGATTATTGAGAGGAGTTATCGGGGGGCAGTCACACCTCAGGTAAAAGAAGAAGGTAGATGGGTTACCGTCAGGGGAAGGAGAGGGAACCAGCAGGCAGTGCAGGGATCCCCTGTGGCCGTTTCCCTCAACAACAGGTATACCGTTTTGGATACTGTTGGGGGAGACGACTTACCAGGGGTAGGCAATGGGATACAGGTCTCTGGCGCAGAGTCTGTCCCTGTTGCTCAGAAGGGAAGGGGTACGCGGAGCAGAGCATTAGTCATTGGGGACTCCATAGTTAGGGGAGCAGATAGGAGGTTTTGTGGGAACGAGAGAGACTCACGGTTGGTGTGTTGCCTCCCAGGTGCCAGGGTACGTGATGTCTCGGATCGTGTTTTTGGGATCCTCAAGGGGGAGGGGGAGCAGCCCCAAGTCGTGGTACACATAGGCACCAACGACATAGGTAGGAAGACAGATGGGGATTTAAGGCAGAAATTCAGGGAGCTAGGGTGGAAGCTTAGAGCGAGAACAGAGTAGTTATCTCTGGGTTGTTGCCCGTGCCACGTGCTAGCGAAGTGAGGAATAGGGAGAGAGAGGAGTTGAACACGTGGCTGCAGGGATGGTGTAGGAGGGAGGGTTTTGGTTTCCTGGATAATTGGGGCTCTTTCTGGGGTAGGTGGGACCTCTACAAACAAGATGGTCTTCACCTGAACCGGAGGGGTACCAATATCCTGGGGGGGGAGATTTGCTAGTGCTCTTCGGGGGGGTTTAAACTAATTCAGCAGGGGGATGGGAACCTAAATTGTAGTTCCAGTGTGCAGGATGTTGAGAGTAGTGAGGTCAGGGATAAGGTTATAAGGACACAAGAGGGCACTGGCAAGCAAGAGCTTGGTTTAAAATGTGTCTACTTCAACGCCAGGAGCATCCGGAATAAGGTGGGTGAGCTTGCAGCATGGGTTGGTACCTGGGATCTCGATGTTGTGGCCATTTCAGAGACATGGGTAGAGCAGGGACAGGAATGGATGTTGCGGGTTCCGGGATTTAGATGTTTCACTAAGAACAGAGAAGATGGTAAAAGAGGGGGGGGTGTGGCATTGTTAATCAAGGAAAGTATTACAGCGGCAGAAAGGACGTTTGAGGACTCGTCTACTGAGGTAGTCTGGGCCAAGGTTAGAAACAGGAGAGGAGAGGTCACCCTGTTGGGAGTTTTCTATAGACCTCCAAATAGTTCCAGAGATGTAGAGGAAAGGATAGCAAAGATGATTCGTGACAGGAGCGAGAGTAACAGGGTAGTGGTTATGGGGGACTTTAACTTTCCAAATATTGACTGGAAATACTATAGTTCGAGTACTTTAGATGGGTCTGTTTTTGTCCAGTGTGTGCAGGAGGGTTTTCTGACACAGTATGTAGACAGGCCAACCAGGGGCGATGCCACATTGGATTTGGTACTGGGTAATGAACCCGGCCAGGTGTTAGATTTAGAAGTTGGTGAGCACTTTGGTGATAGTGATCACAATTCGGTTAGGTTTACCTTAGCGATGGGCAGGGACAGGCATATACAGCAGGGCAAGAATTATAGCTGGGGGAAAGGAAATTATGATGCGATTAGGCAAGATTTAGGATGCGTAGGATGGGGAAGGAAACTGCAGGGGATGGGCACAATCAAAATGTGGAGCTTATTCAAGGAGCAGCTACTGCGTGTCCTTGATAAGTATGTACCTGTCAGGCAGGGAGGAAGTTGTCGAGCGAGGGAGCCGTGGTTTACTAAAGAAGTTGAAGAGCTTGTCAAGAGGAAGAAGAAGGCTTATGTTAGGATGAGACGTGAAGGCTCAGTTAGGGCGCTTGAGAGTTACAAGCTAGCCAGGAAGGATCTAAAGGGAGAGATAAGAAGAGCAAGGAGAGGACACGAGAAGTCATTGGCGGATAGGATCAAAGAAAATCCTAAGGCTTTCTATAGGTATATCAGGAATAAAAGAATGACTAGAGATAGGTTAGGGCCAATCAAGGATAGTAGTGGGAAGTTGTGTGTGGAATCGGAGGAGATAGGGGAAGTGTTAAATGAATATTTTTCGTCAGTATTTACAGTGGAGAAAGAAAATGTTGTCGAGGAGAATACTGAGATACAGACTACTAGGCTAGATGGGATTGAGGTTCACAAGGAGGAGGTGTTAGCAATTTTGGAAAGTGTGAAAATAGATAAGTCCCCTGGGCCAGATGGGATTTATCCTAGGATTCTCTGGGAAGCCAGGGAGGAGATTGCAGAGCCTTTGTCCTTGATTTTTATGTCGTCATTGTCGACAGGAATAGTGCCGGAAGACTGGAGGATAGCAAATGTTGTCCCCTTGTTCAAGAAGGGGAGTAGAGACAGCCCTGGTAATTATAGACCTGTGAGCCTTACTTCGGTTGTGGGTAAAATGTTGGAAAAGGTTATAAGAGATAGGATTTATAATCATCTTGAAAAGAATAAGTTCATTAGCGATAGTCAGCACGGTTTTGTGAAGGGTAGGTCGTGCCTCACAAACCTTATTGAGTTTTTTGACAAGGTGACCAAACAGGTGGATGAGGGTAAAGCCGTGGATGTGGTCTATATGGATTTCAGTAAGGCGTTTGATAAAGTTCCCCACGGTAGGCTATTGCAAAAAATACAGAAGTATGGGATTGAAGGTGAATTAGTGCTTTGGATCAGAAATTGGCTAGCTGAAAGAAGACAGAGGGTGGTGATTGATGGTAAATGTTCATCCTGGAGTATAGTTTCTAGTGGTGTACTGCAAGGATCTGTTTTGGGGCCACTGCTGTTTGTCATTTTTATAAATGACCTGGATGAGGGTGTGGAAGGGTGGGTTAGTAAATTTGCGGATGACACGAAGGTCGGTGGAGTTGTGGATAGTGCCGAAGGATGTTGTAGGGTACAGAGGGACATAGTTAGGCTGCAGAGCTGGGCTGAGAGATGGCAAATGGAGTTTAATGCGGAAAAGTGTGAGGTGATTCACTTCGGAAGGAGTAACAGGATTGCAGAATACTGGGCTAATGGGAGGATTCTTGGTAGTGTAGATGAGCAGAGAGATCTTGGTGTCCAGGTACATAAATCCCCGAAGGTTGCTACCCAGGTTAATAGGGCTGTTAAGAAGGCATATGGTGTGTTAGCTTTTATTAGTAGGGGGATCGAGTTTAGGAGCCACGAGGTCATGCCGCAGCTGTACAGAACTCTGGTGCGGCCGCACCTGGAGTATTGCGTGCAGTTCTGGTCACCGCATTATAGGAAGGATGTGGAAGCTTTGGAAAAGGTGCAGAGGAGATTTACTAGGATGTTGCCTGGTATGGAGGGAAGGTCTTACGAGGAAAGGCTGAGGGACTTGAGGTTGTTTTCGTTAGAGAGAAGGAGGAGAAGAGGTGACTTAACAGAGACATATAAGATAATCAGAGGGTTGGACAGGGTGGATAGTGAGAGCCTTTTTCCTCGGATGGTGATGGCAAACACGAGGGGACATAGCTTTAAGTTGAGGGGTGATAGATATAGGACAGATGTCAGAGGTAGTTTCTTTACACAGAGAGTAGTAGGGGCGTGGAACGCCCTGCCTGCAACAGTAGTAGACTCGCCAACTTTAAGGGCATTTAAGTGGTCATTGGATAGACATATGGATGAAAATGGAATAGTGTAGGTCAGATGGTTTCACAGGTCGGCGCAACATCGAGGGCTGAAGGGCCTGTACTGCACTGTAATGTTCTATGTTCTATGTACCCCTCCCTATCTCTGTAATCTCCTCCAGTCCCACAACCCTCCAAGATATCTGCACTCCTCTAATTCTGGCCTCTTGTGCATCCCCGATTTTAATCGCTCCACCATTGCCTAGGCCCCAAGCTCTGGAATGGCTGCACTTGCTGATAATGCAACCACGAGGTGGCGCAGTACTGACACATGTGCAAATGCAGCCTCATTGACTGAAACGTCACTGTCTGCAATTTCTCAGGCATCTGCCAGTAATAAAGATGGCACTGCACAATTTGACACAAAAAACAAATTAAACCCAAACCGCCTCAATGGCTGCAATCATGCCTCGAATCCACCCCCAACAATACCGCCCTTCCTCCTGCCATCGCCACTTCCCTTCACCATGCCCTCCTGCATCCATCTGCTTGTCACTCGCTCCCCACCTCACTGCATCCTCTCTTCGGCTGCTCACCTCCCTCTTCGCCCCGTCGCCCATCGGCCACTCGCTCCCTACCTCGCCACCTCCCCCACATCCCACCCCCCCCCCCCCGCCCCCCCCCCCGCCCCTACACCCTGCCACCCCCTGGCCACCCATCGCAATACTCTGTGCACCCCCCCCCACCCCCCACCCACCTCCATCCCCGCCTCAGGGGAGCCAATAAAATCCCGGCCAATGTCTCCTTTTGTGGCTCGGTGTCATACTTTATTTAATAATGTTCCTGTGAATTGCCTTGGGATGTTTTATTATTTTAAAGGTGCCATATAAATATAAGTTGTTGTTGTGAAATTCAGAGGCAAGGGAAAGTTAAAGATGGACAACAACATGAAGGTGAGAGATGATTGAGAAGTGGAAGCTCAGGCAATTAAGTTCTCCAAGTTAAAAAGGAGGCAACTGAATCAGTCATCATTGTGAGCAGAGGAAGAGGGGTGCGGCAGCTGAGTAACATGAGAATGAAGAGTGTTCCAACATATCGAACAAAAAGACAATACATAGCTGACACCCAGGCAAGTTCCCACAGCAATGCCTCTTAGCTAGGGGTAGTGAATGGAGATAAGAGAGTTGTTGAAGGTGAGAACAAGTTCAGCCAGGCTGATAAGGGTGGTGGTGGATGGGGAGGGGTCCGGTTGGGCCATTGTTCAGGTTGTTGACGTTCAACACCCATTAGTGTCCAGGGACATCCAGCCACCAGTTGTGAATTATTGCCTCAGAATTCATTGCAGAGCTGCCAAGCACTGATTGTCTGATCTATGGTTGCCAACCCTCTCAACCTGGAAGCTTCTGGAATTGAACATTAATCATGTTGAAAATCATTAATAATCATAAACAAATGTCATAGGTGCATTAGAAAATGATGCATATTTTCAATTTTTGTTTTTTAGATATAAAAATATTAGAGAAGGATAGATAAGGTGGTTTAACTGGGTGGCGGCAGGAGGTCACATGATGAAACCTCCAGGAATACATCCAGCCTGAGTTGGCAACTCTGCTCACGGCTGTAAGAAACCACAAAATATAATCGTGCAGCAGACTTTCCTCCTCTCCCATATCCACACCCAGCTGCTTGAAAAAAGCTCAAGTTCATACTCCAAATTCAAGTCGCCTTTGCCCAATTCACATCTCAATAAGATGTGGGCCTTTCCACACATGGGTAAGCGCAGCCCAGGTCTCGGCCTCGGTCTGAGGGCAGCCCAGCAGGACAACAAGTGCCAAAGAAATTAGCCGAGTAAAGTGAGAGAATGAGAGAGATAGAAACGGAAAGTGAGAGAAAGGGAGAAAGAGAGGGGGGAGAAAGAGATTCAGACCAAGACCAAGAGGGAGGGAGAAAGAGAAGGGGAGAGAGAGGGAGACGGTGAGTGAGTAAGAGGGAAAGAGAGTGAGATTGGGAGAGAGTGGGAGTTAGCAAGAGAGAGGGAGAGACAGGGGGAGAGAGAGGGAGAGAGCCAAAGAGACTGAGAGGGAAAGAGTGGGAGAACGAATGAGAGGAAGGAAGATAGACAGCGAGAGCAAGAACGGAAAGAGAGCGAGAGAAAGAGCGATGCAGAGGGGGAGAGAGAGAGCACGCCAAATGAAGGCAGCATGCAGAACAACAAGCAGCCTCTGCTGGATGAACCTGGTATTCCCAGGAGTCTCCCATTCAATTCTGACTCTGCTTAGCTTCTGAGATCAGACAAGATTGGGCAAGGCTTTTTTAAAATGATTGACTAGATTAATCCAACATTAAACAAATTTACATTGTGATCATGCCTTTATACCATACAATCATTCCCCTACCAGTTCTTAGCTTCCGAAATTAAAGTGTAATTTGTCTCCTATGACATACATTAATCCATTGAACTTCAAAAACTGGTTTCAAAATACTATCCTTAAATTACATTCAGAATAAAGATAATAGAATAATAAAGATCGGGTTTGGCCCTACAAGTGTAGCTGTGGGCATCAGCTGCCTGCCTTTCCCTTTAATTAAAGGTTTGCAGTTCAGTCACTCAGTCTTCTGTAAACCTTTTATTTATCTATTTTTCCTTTACCCCCTTCCCCATCTGGTCTCTTCCTCTCTTGATCCTCACCCTCCCACACACACAAACTACAAGCCTGTACACTTTATTGCCTAACCTTGCCTCAGCCTTGAAATCTCCATTAGCTTCTCCTTTCCTGATCTCACTCATGCAATCACTCACACTCCAAACGTGTATTAAAAATAATTTTAAACTGATCTCTTTTAGAATCTGCTTTCAGTAGAATTGAGTATGAAATAAAACAGTAGGACATTCATTCTATCCTGTTCAATATTTATTAGGTCCAATGAAAACTCAGGATTGCAACCTTGAAGATGGACCTGTCAAAAAGTGAAAGGAGCAGGGCACTATAAAAGAGACTGTGTGAATATACTTAAAGGCATTGCACATAAGAGGAAGTGATACTGAATTTGCCTAATAACAACAACATGCATTTATCCTCTTTGGCCTCCTTGTCTCGAGAGACAATGGGTAAGCGCCTGGAGGTGGTCAGTGGTTTGTGGAGCAGCGCCTGGAGTGGCTATAAAGGCCAATATTAGAGTGACAGACTCTTCCACAGGTGCTGCAGATAAAATTGGTTGTCGGGGCTGTTACACAGTTGGCTCTCTCCTTACACTTGTCTCTTTTCCTGCCAACTGCTAAATCTCTTCGACTCGCTTCTCTTTAGCCCCGCCTTTATGGTTGCCCGCCAGCTCTGGCAATCGCTGGCAACTGCTTCACACGACTTGTGGTCAATGTCGCAGGACTTCATGTCGCGTTTGCAGATGTCTTTGGATACGGTTGGGGGGGACGACCTACCAGAGAAAAGCCACAGTGGCCAGGTCTCTGGCACTGGGCCTGGCTCAGTGGCTCAGAAGGGAAGGGGGGAGAATAGGAGAGCGTTAGTGATAGGAGATTCAATGGTTAGAGGAACAGACAGGAGATTCTGTGGTCGCGATCGAGACTCCCGGATGGTATGTTGCCTCCCGGGTGCCAGGGTCAGGGATGTCTCGGATCAAGTCCACAGGATTCTTAAGGGGGAGGGGGAACAGCCAGAGGTCGTGGTACATATCGGTACCAATGACATAGCTAGGAAAAGGGATGAGGACCTGAAAAGTGAATATAGGGAGTTAGGTTGGAAGCTGAAAGGCAGGACGAGCAGAGTAGTAATCTCAGGATTGTTACCAGTGCCACGTGCTAGTGAGGCTAGAAACAGGGAGCAAATGCAGCTGAACACGTGGCTACAGAACTGGTGTAGGAGGGAGGGCTTCAGATATGTGGATCATTGGGATACCTTCTGGGGAAGGTGGGACCTGTACAAGAAGGACGGGTTGCATCTGAACTGGAGGGGCACCAATATCCTGGGCGGGAGGTTTGCGAGAGCTCTTCGGGAGGGTTTAAACTAGTTTGGCAGGGGGATGGGAACCGGAGCTACGGATCAGTGGATGGGGTAGCTGTTGAACAGGCAGATACCGAGTGCAGAGAGTCTGTGAGGAAGGTTAGACAGTTGACAGGGCAAAGCTGCAGCCAGTATGATGGGTTGAAGTGTGTCTATTTTAACGCTAGAAGTGTCAGGAATAAGGGTGATGAACTTAGAGCATGGATCAGTACTTGGAGCTACGATGTTGTGGCCATTACGGAGACGTGGATATCACAGGGGCAGGAATGGATGTTGGATGTTCTGGGGTTTAAATGTTTCAAAAGGAATAGGGAGGGAGGTAAAAGAGGTGGGGGAGTGGCATTGTTAATCAGGGATAGTATCACAGCTGCAGAAAGGGAGGTCGTCGAGGAGGGTTTGTCTACTGAGTCATTATGGGTGGAAGTCAGAAACAGGAAAGGAGCAGACACTTTGATGGGAGTTTTCTATAGACCCCCCAATAGCATCAGAGACATGGAGGAACAGATTGGGAGGCAGATTTTGGAAAGGTGCAGAAGTAACAGGGTTGTTGTCATGGGTGACTTCAACTTCCCTAATATTGATTGGAACCTCCTTAGTGCAAATAGTTTGGATGGAGCAGTTTTTGTCAGGTGTGTCCAGGAAGGTTTCCTGACTCAATATGTAGATAGGCCGACTAGAGGGGAGACTATGTTGGACTTGGTGCTTGGCAACGAACCAGGCCAGGTGGCAGATCTCTCGGTGGGAGAGCATTTCGGTGATAGTGATCACAGCTCCCTGACCTTTACTATAGTCATGGAGAGGGACAGGAGCAGACGGGATGGGAAAATATTTACTTGGGGGAGGGGGAATTACAATGCTATTAGGCAGGAACTGGGGAGCATAAATTGGGAACAGATGTTCTCAGGGAAATGCACGACAGAAATGTGGAGGTTGTTTAGGGAGCACTTGCTGCGACTGCTGGATAGGTTTGTCCCGATGAGGCAGGGAAGGGATGGTAGGGTGAAGGAACCTTGGATGACAAGAGATGTGGAACAGCTAGTCAAGAGGAAGAAGGAAGCTTACTTAAGGTTGAGGAAGCAAGGATCAGACAGGGCTCTAGAGGGTTACAAGGTAGCCAGGAAGGAACTGAAGAATGGACTTAGGAGAGCTAGAAGGGGACATGAAAAGGTCTTGGCGGGTAGGATTAAGGAAAATCCCAAGGCGTTGTACACTTATGTGAGGAACAAGAGGATGGCCAGAGTGAGGGTAGGGCCGATCAGGGATAGTGGAGGGAACTTGTGCCTGGAGTCGGAGGAGGTAGGGGAGGTCCTAAATGAATACTTTGCTTCAGTATTCACCAGTGAGAGGGACCTGGTCGTTTGTGAGGACAGCGTGGAGCAGGCTGATATGCTCGAACAGGTTGAGGTTAAGAGGGAGGATGTGCTGGAAATTTTGAATGATATGAGGACAGATAAGTTCCCGGGGCCAGACGGGATTTACCCAAGGATATTACGGGAAGTGAGGGAAGAGATTGCTTCGCCTTTGGCGATGATCTTTGCGTCTTCACTGTCCACTGGAGTAGTACCGGATGATTGGAGGGTGGCAAATGTTGTTCCCTTGTTCAAGAAAGGGAATAGGGATAACCCTGGGAATTATAGACCAGTCAGTCTTATGTTGGTAGTGGGCAAATTATTGGAGAGGATTCTGAGAGACAGGATTTATGATTATTTGGAAAAGCATGGTTTGATTAGAGACAGTCAGCATGGCTTTGTGAGGGGCAGGTCATGCCTCACAAGCCTTATTGAATTCTTTGAAGATGTGACAAAACACATTGATGAAGGAAGAGCAGTGGATGTGGTGTATATGGATTTTAGCAAGGCGTTTGATAAGGTTCCCCATGGTAGGCTCATTCAGAAAGTAAGGAGGCATGGGATTCAGGGAAAGTTGGCTGTCTGGATACAAAATTGGCTGGCCCATAGAGGTCAGAGGGTGGTGGTAGATGGAAAGTATTCAGCATGGAGCTCGGTGACCAGTGGTGTTCCACAAGGATCTGTTCTGGGACCTCTGCTCTTTGTGATTTTTATAAATGACTTGGATGAGGAAGTGGAAGGCTGGGTTATCAAGTTTGCCGATGACACGAAGGTTGCTGGAGTTGTGGATAGTGTGGAAGGCTGTTGGAGGTTGCAACGGGACATTGACAGGATGCAGAGCTGGACTGAGAAGTGGCAGATGGAGTTCAACCTGGAAAAGTGTGAAGTGATTCATTTTGGAAGGTCGAATTTGAATGCGGAATACAGGCTTAAAGACAGGATTCTTGGTAGTGTGGAGGAACAGAGGGATCTTGGGTTCCATGTCCATAGATCGCTCAGAGTTGCCACCCAAGTTGATAGGGTTGTTAAGAAGGCGTATGGTGCGTTGGCTTTCATTAACAGGGGGATTGAGTTTAAGAGCCGCGAGGTTATGCTGCAGCTCTATAAGGCCCTGGTTCGACCACACTTGGAATATTGTGTTCAGTTCTGGTCGCCTCATTATAGGAAGGATGTGGAAGCTTTAGAGAGGGTGCAGGGGAGACTTACCAGGATGCTGCCTGGACTGGAGGGCATGTCCTACGAAGAAAGACTGAGGGAGCTTGGGCTTTTCTCATTGGAGCGAAGAAGGATGAGAGGTGACTTGATAGAGGGGTACAAGATGATGAGAGGCATAGATAGAGTGGATAGTCAGAGACTTTTTCCCAGGGTGGAAAGGGCTATCACCAGGGGGCATAATTTTAAGGTGATTGGAGGAAGGTTTCGGGGAGATGTCAGAGGTAGGTTCTTTACACAGAGAGTGGTGGGTGCGTGGAATGCGCTGCCAGCGGTGGTAGTAGAAGCAGATACATTAGGGGCATTTAAGCGACTCTTGGATAGGTACATGGATGATAGTAGAATGAAGGATAGGTAGTTAGTTTGATCTTAGAGTAGGTTAAAGGTTCGGCACAACATCGTGGGCTGAAGGGCCTGTACTGTGCTGTACTGTTCTATGTTCTATGTTCTAAAGCGGAGACATGGACGGCCGGCGGGTCTGATACCAGTGACGAGCTCGCTATACAATGCATCTTTGGGGATCCTGCCATCTTCCATGTGGCTCACATGGCCAAGCCATCTCAAGCGCCTCTGGCTCAGTAGGGCGTATATGCTGGGGATGTTGGCCGCCTCAAGGACTTCTGCGTTGGAGATATGGTCCTGCCAAGGATTCTCTGGAGACAGCGAAGATGGAATGTGTTGAGATGTCATTCTTGGCTGACATATGTTGTCCAGGCCTCGCTGCCGTAGAGCAAGGTACTGAGGACACAGGCTTGAAATACTCAGACTTTTGTATTCTGTGTCAGTGCGCCATTTTCCCACACCCTCTTGGCCAGTCTGGACATAGCAAGCATTACAACAACATGCATTGAGATAGCACCTTTATTGTAGTAACACATCCCAAGGTGCTTCACAGGAGTGTTATCACAAAAGAATTCACAAGAATGATCCAAGGAATCAGAGGGTTATAGTTATGAAGAAAGACTCAGAAAATTGGTCTTTCTCACCGAACAAGGAATGTTAAGGGAGATTTACCAGAGGTTTTCAAAATTATGAAAAGTTTTGAGTGGGTAAATGGTTCACATTATTTATTTAATTATCTACAAGCTATTTGTTTTAGTCACTGAGTCAGTCACTCGCAGGAATAAATTTAATGTCATCATCAAAAGAACAGAGCGAGAGATGAAGAGAATGTTTGCGCACACAGAAGATTGTTAGGGTAAGGAATGTCTTATCAATGTTTTAGTGCTTAGTGCAAGTTATTATGTAGAAAGGGGAAAAACAGACTAAAAAGTAGATATAAATAATCTAGACTGAGATATGGCAGAGCAAATTGTGTGTCTGGACTGTAGTATGTGGGAGTTTGTGGACAGCAAGACTGACCTGAGTGAACACATCCGCAGTAGCTGTATCTGTCTCAAATCTCTCCAGCTCAGAGACAATGCGCCACCGTCAGCAATATCGGGCTGGGCCTTCCCGGCGTCACAGTATGTGGCGGCCCTCTGCCAGAGGCATTTTCAAGCACCGCACCCCACCACAAAACCGGACGTCAGGGGTCTGTAAAATCCAACCCAGTATGTTACCTACCTGATGCCAGGATGAGGGACATCTCAAACCAGCTTGAAAGGATCATGGAGAGAGAGGGCAGAGTTTGCAAGAGGTAGAGTTTGGAGAGTACCAGGAACTAGGAGCTAAATTAATGAACAGGACCTCAAGGGCTATAATGCCTGGATTATTACCCAAGCCACGTACAAATTGGTGTACAGATAAGAAGATTAGGGAGTTGAACACATATCTGAAAGACTGGTGTGGGAAAGAGGTGTTCCATTTCATGGGACACTAGTATTGGGACAGGAAGGAACTGTACCACTGGGACGGCTCGACCTGAATTAGGCTGGGACCAGGGCCCTAGCAGAAATGATAAATAGAGTGGTCACAAGGACTTTAAACTATTAAGTGGGGTGGAGGGCTCAGGTAGAAAATGTGGTATGAGTAATAGTTCCAAAACAAACAAAAGGGAAGAGAGTAGAGTAACAGTCATAAGTTGTGGTTTAGGCAGTACAAGTAAAGGGAAAACTAGAAAATGTAAAGTCATTAAACCAGGAGATGGAAATGAAAAAAAGGGAGTAAAACATTAGAGCTGAAGGACAGGTTAGGTGTGTGGTCCAATGAAGCATTCTTTATACAAACACATGGAGTATAAGAAAGAAACTGAATGAATTGCAGGGAATTCGAAATGTTGCAGGTCCAACATCAATCCATAACATGGAGCTAATGTAGACTTCCCAGAACCAAAATTCCAACATCTTTTTGCACGGATAGGTAAACTTAACCTTTGAAGGAAGCCAACAGCAAGAGTCCAGACGGCTGTGTTGCTTGCCTGCTGCCAGGGTTCGCGACATCTGCTCAGGGCTGGAGAGGAACTTGCAGTGGGAGGGGGAGGATCCAGTGGTCGTGGTCCATGTCGGTACCAATGACAGATAGGATAGGAAAAAGGTTCTGCACAGGGAGTATGAGGAGCTAGGCACTAAATTAAATGGCAAAACCTCAAAGGTAATAATCTTTGGATTATTATCTGAGCCACATGCAAATTGGCATAGGGCAAATAAGATTAGAGCGATGAATGCGTGAGTCAAAGACTGGTGTGGGAGAAGTGGGTTCTGGTTCGTGGGGCACTGGCACCAGTACTGGGGGAAGTGGGGGCTGTACCGTTGGGACGGACTTCACCTGAACCATGCTGTTTTAACGAGTCATATAACTAGGGAAATAGAGAGGGCTTTAAACTAAATAAAGGGGAGAAGGGATCATGTCAGGGAATATTGAGTAAATTAAAGGGAAATGACAAGGCAATAGATCAAGGTAGCAATAAAGGTAATAACAATCAGAGTATGGCAGAAAGGGACAGTGATTGCAAACTTAAGAGTGTGCCAGCAGATAGGGCCAGAGTTAAAAAACTAAATTAAGGGCTCTGTATCTGAATGCCCGCAGCACTTGCAATAAAACAGATGAATTGTCAGCTCAAATATAAATTTATATGTATGATCTGATCGCCATTACAGAGACATGGCTACAAAGAAACCAAAGCTTGGACTTGAATATCCAAGGATACGTGACATTCAAGAAGGACAGGAAGCTAGGAGAAGATGGTGAGGTAGCTCTCTTAATTAAAGAGGGCATTAGGACTGTAGTGAGAGATGGCATTAGTTCTAAAGACGTAGAATCAGTGTGGGTGGAACTAAGAAACAGTAAGTGGCAGAATACATTGGCAGGAGTTGTTTATAGGCCACCAAACAGCAGTGGTAATGCATCAATCAGCAAATTAGAGGTGTGTGTAACAAATAGTAATCATGGGGGATTTCAATCTACATATAGACTAGGTAAACTTTATTACTACTAATGTTGTGGTGGACATATTTGTGGAATGCATTCAAGATGGTTTTCTACAGCAGTACATTGAGGAACCAACTAGGGAACGAGCTACTTTAGATCTAGTATTGTGCAATGAAAAAAAGGGTGAATTAATAATCTTGTTGTAAAGGAGCCTTTAGGAAAGAGTGACCATAATATGATAGAATTTTACATTACGTTTGAAAGTGATGTAGTTCAATCAGAAACTAGGGTCTTAAATCTAACCAAAGGAAACACTGAAGGTATGGGGGCAAATTGGCTCTGGTGGATTAGGAAACTATGTTAAAAATGATGATGGTAAACAGGCAATGGCTGACATTTAAACAACTAATACATAGTTAACAAAAAAAAAATTCCTTTACTACACAAAAAGCCAGCAAGGAAAGTGTTCCAACTGTGGCTAACGAAATAAATCAATGATTGTATTAGAGGAAAGGAAGAAGCGTATAAAGTTGTCAAAACTTTGAGGATTGGGAGCATTTTAGAATTCTGCAAAGGAGGACCAAGAAAAAGATTAAGAAAGGGAAAATAGAATATGAGAGTAAACTAGCAAGGAACATAAAAACAGACTGTAAAAGCCTCTATAGAAAAGGAAAATGGAAAAGATTCGCAAAAACAAATGTGGGTCCATTACAAGCGGAGTCAGGATAATTTATAATGGTGAATAAGGAAATGGCAGAGAAACTAAACAAATACTTTGTGTCTGTCTTCACGGAGGAAAATACTAAAATCTTCCCAGAAATAATGGAGATTCAAGAGACTAGTGTAAATGAGGAACTTCAAGATATTAATATTAGTAAAAAATAGTACTAGAAAAATTAATGGGACTTAAATTAGATAAATCTGCTGGACCTGGTGATCTACATCCCAGAGTGTTAAAATAGGTGCTGTAGAGATAGTAGATGCATTGTTGGTCATCTTTCAAAATTATATAGATGCTAGAATGGTTCCCGCAGATTGGAAAGTAGCAAATGTAACCCCATTATTTAAGAAAGGAGGGAGAGAGAAAATGGGGAACTATAGACCTGTCAGTCTAACATCAGTCGTAGGGAAAATGCTAGAATCTATAATAAAGGATGTGATAGCAGGATACTTAGAAAATAATGGTAGGATTTGGCAGCGTCAACATGGATATATGAAAGGGAAATCATGTTGAAAAAACCTGTTGGAGTTTTTTGAGGATATACCTAGCGGAATAGACAATGGGAAACCGTTGGATGTGATATATTTAGATTTTCAGAAAGCTTTTGATAAGATCCACACAAGGTTAGTAAACAAAACTACAGCACGTGGGATTGAGGGAATATACTGGCATGGATTGAGAACTGGTTAATGGACAGAAAACAGAGCTAGGAATAAATGGGTCATTTTCAGGTTGGCAGCCTGTGACTAGTGGGATACTGCAAGGATCAGTGCTTGGGCCCCAGCTATTCACAATCTATATCAATGAAATATTTCCAAGTTTGGAGATGACACAAACCTAGGTGCAAGTGTAAGTTGTGAGGAGGATGCAAAGACGCTTCAAGGGGATTTGGAGAGGCTAAGCGAGTGGGGAAAAATTTGGCACATGCAATGGAATGTGGAGAAATGTGAGGTTATCCCTTTGGTAGGAAAAACAGAAACACAGAGTATTTTTTTAAATGTTGAGAGGTTGGGAAGCGTTGAACTTCAAAAGGACTTGGGTGTCCTTGTTCATGAGTCACTGAAAGCTAACATGCAGGTACAGCAAGCAATTAAGAAGGCAAATGGTATGTTGGCCTTTATTACAAGAGGATTTGAGTATAGGATTAAAGATGTCTCACTGCAATTATATGGAGCCTTGATGATACCACACCTGGAGTACTGTGTGCAGTTTTGATCTCCTTACCTAGGGAAAGGTATACTTGCCATAGTGGGAGTGCAAGGAAGGTTTGCCAAACTAATTGCAGGGATAGAGGGATTGTTCTGTGAGGAAAGATTAAATAGACTGGGCCTTTATTCTCTGGAGTTTAGAAGCATGAGAGGTGATCTCATTCAAACATTCTTACAGGGATCTACAAGGCAGATGCAGGAAGGATGTTTCCCCTGGCTGGGGAGTCTAGAACCAGGGGACGCAGCCTCAGAATAAGGGGCAGGCCATTTATGACTGAGATGAGGAGGAATTTCTTCACTGAGAGTGGTGAATCTTGGAATTCTCTGCCCCAGTCATTGAGCATGTTCAAGACTGAGATCAATAGATTTAGAACCATAGAACAAAGAACAAAGAACAGTACAGCACAGGAACAGGCCATTCGGTCCTCCAAGCCTGTGCCGATCTTAATGCCTGCCTAAACTAAAACCTTCTGCACTTCCGGGGACCGTATCCCTCTATTCCCGACCTATTCATGTATTTGTCAAGATGCCTCTTAAACGTCGTTACCATAAAAATATTACGACAAAGAAGGAGGCCATTCAGCCCATCATGTCTGCGCTGGCTGAAAAAACTAGCCGCTCAATCTAATCCCACCTTCCAGCACCTGGTCTGTAGCCTTGCAGGTTACAGCACTTCAGGTGCATGTCCAGCTACCTTTTAAATGATTTGAGGCTTTCTGCCTCCACCACCATTCCTAGCAGTGAATTCCAGACGCCCACCACCCTCTGGGTGAAAACGATTTTCCTCATGTCCCCTCTAATCCTTCTACCAATCACTTTAAATCTGTGCCCCCTGGTAATTGACCTCTCCACTAGGGGAAACAGGTCCTTCCTGTCTACTCTATCTAGGCCCCTCATAATTTTGTACACTTCAATTAAGTCACCCCTCAGCCTCCTCTGTATTAAGGAAAACAACACTAGCCTATCCAATCTTTCCTCATAGCTGCGACATTCAAGCCCTGGCAACATTTCTACATATCAAAAACATCAAGCGATACGGGGATAGTGCAGGAAAATAGCATTGAAGTAGATGATCAGCCAGGATCTCACTGAATGATGGAGCAGACATGAAGGGCTGAATGACCTACTCCTGCTCCTATTTCTTATATTCTTATGGAGGCTCATAATGACATGATAATTTAATTGTTTGAGGTCTATTCTGGAAACAAAATGTTTTTTATTGTTTATAAATTGCATTTCTTGGGCACTTGCATTTTGAGCGATGGCTCAGTTGGTAGCACTGAGGGAGTGCTGCACTGTTAGAGGTGCTGTCTTTCAGCTGGGATATCAATAGCGGCGACCATGCTCTGGAAGTGGTTCAAGAGTTCATCTACCTAGGCTCAACTATCACTAGTAACCTGTTTCTCGATGCAGAAATCAACAAGCGCATGGGAAAGGCGTCCGCTGCTATGTCCAAACTGGCCAAGAGCGTGGGGGAAAATGGCGCACTGACACGGAACACAAAAGTCTGAGGGTATTAAGCCTGTATCCTCAGTACCTTGCTCTACCGCAGCGAGGCCTGGACAACGTATGTCAGCCAAGAGCGACATCTCAATTCATTCCATCTTCGCTGCCTCCGGAGAATCCTTGGCATCAGGTGACAGGACCGTATCTGCAACACAGAAGTCCTTGAGGCAGCCGACATCCCTAGCACATACACGCTACTGAGCCAGCGGCTTGGCCATGTGAGCCACATGGAAGATGGCAGGATCCCCAAGGACACATTGTATAGCGAGCTCGTCACTGGTATCAGACCCACCAGCCGTCCATGTCTCCACATTAAAGACATCTGCAAACGCGACATGAAGTCCTGTGACATTGACCATAAGTCGTGGGAGTCAGTTGCCAGTGATCGCCAGAGCTGGCGGACAGCCATAAAGGCAGGGCTAAAGGTTGGCGAATCAAACAGGCTTAGCTGTTGGCAGGAAAAAAGTCAAGCGCAAGGAGAGAGCCAACTGTGCCCCGGCAACCAATTTTATCTGCAGCATCTGTGGAAGAGCCTGTCACTCTAGAATTGGCCTTTATAGCCACTCCAGGCACTGCTTCACAAACCACTGACCACCTCCAGGCGCTTACCCATTGTCTCTCGAGACAAGGAGGCCAAAGAGAAGAAGATTACACCAAGGCCCTGTCTGCTCGCTCAGCTGGAAGTAAAAGATCCCATAGCACTATTTCAAAGAAGATCAAGAAAGTTATCCCTGGTATCCTGGGTCAAGATTGATCCAACAATTAACAACACATAAACAAATTATCTGATCATTATCACATTACTATTTATGGGAGCTTGTTGTGCTGTGTTTCCAAAATTACAACAGTGACAAAACTTTAAATGTGCTTTATTGGTTGTAAAGTGCTTTGGGACGTCCTGAGGTTGTGGAAGTCACTATAGAAATGTAAGTCTTGCTTTTTATTACTGTTCGGTGACAATGGGACAACTCAGTGTCACTCCTAATTAAAGGTCATTGACCTGAAAGGTTAACTCTTCCTCGCTCCACAGATGCTGCCAGACCTACTGTGTATTTGCAGCATTTTCTGTTGTTATTTCAGATTTCCAGCATCGGCAGTATTTTTGCTTTCCTATCGGTGTCAGTGCAAGATGTACCAAAAACAGGCCCCACATGAGGTACAGCCACTCACCTGTTTTGTTTGCTAATTCTGATGAAGGGTCACTAACCTGAAACGTTAACTCTGCCTCTCTCTCCACAAATGCTGCCTGACCTGCTGAGCATTTCCAGCATTTCTTGTTTTCATAAAAGCAAAATACTGCGGATGCTGGAAATCTGAAACAAAAAACAAGAAATGCTGGAATCACTCAGCAGGTCTGGCAGCATCTGTGGAAAGAGAAGCAGAGTTAACGTTTCGGGTCAGTGACCCTTCTTCGGAACTGACAAATATTAGAAAAGTCACAGATATAAACAAGTGAGGTGGGGGTGGGGCAAGAGATAACAAAGGAGAAGGTGCAGATTGGACCAGGCCACATAGCTGACCAAAAGGTCACGGAGAACAGGCAAACAATATGTTAATGGTGTGTTGAAAGACAAAGCATTAGTACAGATCAGTGTATTCACACCTAATCTGTCCTAATGCTTTTGTCTTTCAACACACCATTAACATATTGTTTGCCTGTTCTCCGTGACCTTTTGGTCAGCTATGTGGCCTGGTCCAATCTGCACCTTCTCCTTTGTTATCTCTTGCCCCACCCCCACCTCACTTGTTTATAATCTGTGACTTTTCTAATATTTGTCAGTTCCGAAGAAGGGTCACTGACCCGAAACGTTAACTCTGCTTCTCTTTCCACAGATGCTGCCAGACCTGCTGAGTGATTCCAGCATTTCTTGTTTTTTGTTTCTTGTTTTCATACCTGTTAGCATTAGCTGTTCAAAACAGATTCCTCCCAAAGGGGCGGGGCCTCATACCTCAGCTCCGCCCCCTCCCCACATGACGGCATCACGGTGCGCCGGAATTGGGTAGGGAGTGCTGAGCTGTTCAGTCGGCGCCTCTTTAGATGGTGTGGAGCGGGTTTTCCAGCTGTCTGAGTCCGAGCAGTATCTGTGAGCGGGGAGAGGAACTGGCGTCTGAAATAGCCCCGATTGGATTCAGCGGCATAGCCGTGAGGAGCCGGAGCCATGGCGGTGAGTGTGGGGCGAGGGTTCCCCAGCCGGGCGGGGAGGAGGACGCCAGTTTCCGGCCGTTGCTGCCCCTCCACCTCGCTTGTAAACTGACCCCTCCCGTCCCAGCTCAATCCCAGCAACTCAGCATCGCCAACGATCGAACCTGGGAGATTGCTAATCTGTGTGGTTCTGTAGAACACTTTGCAATGGCCTTATTAACACAGACTTGGTCACTATACTGTGTATTTGTTCTCCTGGTTGCCTTGGCCTAACCCCTGCCCACCTCTGTTTCCTCCGTTGGGCCTGGAGACAGTGCTTTCCCTCCCAGGTATCCAACAGTGGGTGAATGGGATTGACTTCATCACTGTCCTCACCAGATGTTTACACATGTACTTTCCAACATGCTACCCAAGACAGAATTGAAACAAAGAGAAGTCAGTTTCTGATCACTTGGGAGTGTAACCCTTCTTCAGACCTCGAGCCACAGGCAAACACATAACTCTAAGGGTTGAGAAAATCAGACATACAATTACTGAGGTCAGTAGACCTGTGAACTGCCCAATAGAAAATGATTGGGTGATATGAAATGTCATCAGTGTGATGGTTATAAAAAGGGCAGCAGGTATTTGAAAATGGGTGAGCCTGTACATGAGAGAGATTCTCTCAACAAATGTTGCCTGACCTGCTGTGTATTTCCAGCATTTTCTGTGTTTATTTCTTCAGGATTTTGTTTGTGCTGTGCTGATACCGTTTAAAATGCAGAGTCATAATCCCATCTCCATACGTCCCTGATGCTGATAAAATTATTTCCTTTCTTGTTTGAGCAGCCAAAAGGAGGCAAGGTTGGAACAAAAGGGAAGAAGCAGATTTTTGAAGAGAACAAGGAGACACTGACATTCTACCTGAGAATTATTTTGGGAGCTAATGTGAGTTAATGGTTTGTGCGTATCTGTGTGGGACGTGTCTGAGGGACTGGTATCTAAACTCGAAGTCGGGGCTGCATCACTGCTTACAATCTTTGGGCAAACCAGTTTACCTATGCACATGGACTTGCCTCTGCCGCTATTGGTAACAGCTGTTGGTGGGTTTTCTGAGTTGCATTTTTACCATGTTCTTTTCCCTTTTCCATTGGGTGAAGTTTGCTTGCTCTATGTCCTTTCCAGTGTCACTCACCCCCTTCCACTCCTCTCCTCCATGAATAATCTAAGTCTTTCCATTCGTAAATTCCCAAACTGCCTCTTTGGCAGATGATCCCTAGGGGCAGTCTCCACATTCCAAGCTGTACACTCTCGCTTCATTCCAGCAGTGTCTGACCTTCTGTCTCTTGGGTCCCTTGCTCCCTGCTCGGCAGCGTCTGGCCCTGCAGGGTGCCCCCGCTCTCCCCGGCTGCACGATTTCAAGCAAGTATGAGGGGGTGTGGATGGGACCAGTGCTTGGGTGGCGATAAGGAAATGACTACGGTGATGTTCTGCTTGGTGTGGCTCAGTTACACGCAGGTGCGTGGAGTTGCTTCCTGTTGCCATCTCCTGTTCCAGTGTGGTGCGGTGTGTGTTTGCTCCCTGTTCTCACTGCACTGGAGCAGGAGACAGGATGCCCTATGTTTTGTTGCTGTCTTACTAATGGCTGCATTGTCTCTCCCATAGGCTATTTATGGGGCAGTAAACCTCTTCCTCTTCTACAGTTCAGTCACGTTTTGGACCTGGGTAAGTCTGAAGAATCAGCTCTATGCCTCCTATTTGTTCCTTTATTGTGGATGAACCTGTTGCTGTGGTCGCCTGATCCCCTTCCCCTAGAAGCTGTTGCGACGGGCCCCTCCCTCCTTTAACACCTCACCTTTATCCATGGGTCTCGTGGGCTGTGCTCAAACCTCCAGCAAAAACCAAATTCACAGACTGATTCAGTGATGGGATTGTGGCTGTCTGACTTTGACCAGGCAGAAAAGCAGAAGGTTATGAGGTTATTTGAGAGAGACCTTTTAGTACTTTGAAGAGAGAGGAGCTTCCATAACACAACACAAGCTTTCCCCAAACACATGTTCATGGTGGAGCACCATTTGTTTCAGAGGCACAGCCTCCGTTCTCTCGAGTTGAGTTGGTAGAGGGCAGTGTGTAACTGAGCCACGCTGAGCAGAACATCCCCGAGTCGATTGCTTATCGCCTCCCACCGATCCCCCGGAAAAAAGTTGTCCTGTTACGGTGGCCAGAATGGGGCTCGACAGTGAGCTCACCTGCCCACACCCACCCAGGGCATGGTCGACTACCCTGTTGAATGTAGATTTGTAGGTGACGAATTGGCCCCTTAGGCAATCAGCACTGAAGAGCTGATGAAGCTCGTACCTCAGCAAGTCTCAGCAGCTTGAGGGGGTGTTGGGCCAGTGATGGAAATGGTAGTCAGGGAGCAGAGTTTGTGGTGGCGACCAAAGACAATGGCTTCTGTTTTCCCAATATTTAGTTAGAGAGAATTCTGCTTATCCAGTATTGGATGTTGGACAAGCAACGGAACAAATCAGAGACATTGGAAGGGTCGAGAGAGGTGGTGGCGAGATGGAGCTGAGTGTCATCAACGTAAACATGTGAAACCCGATATGTTTTTAGATGTTAATGATGAAGGGTAACGTAAATGAGAAATGGTAGTGTTCAAGGGTAGATCCTTGATGTACACCTGAGGTAACGGTGCAGGAGTGGGAGGGGAAGCCATTGTGGATTTTCTAGCTCCGATTCAATAGGTAAGAATCAAGGCAGTTCCACCCAGCTGGGCGGAGGCGGGTGGTGTGGTCAACTGTCGCGGGCTGCAGATAGATGGAGAAGGGTGAGGAAGGATAGTTTATCATGGTCATAGCCACAAAGAATGTGGTTGAGGGCAAATGCAGGATTATGGCTGGGAAGGAAACCTAACTGGAGGGATTCAAGCATGGAATTGTGAGAAAGATGGGCGCAAATTTGGGAAGTGACGATACATTCAAGAACCTTGGAGAGAAAAGGGACATTGGAGATAGGATGGTAGTTTGCAAGGACAGAGGGGTCAAGGGTAGTTCTTTTGAGGAGAGGGGTGGGGACAGTACCTGAGGAGACGAAAATGTTAACAATATCAGTTAAATATGGAATATCAGGAAAGGAAATTGACAGGTGGGCAGTTTGGTTGGAATAGGACAGTGATTCTCAAATGTTTTCATCTGTGGATCACTTTGGTGGGGCAAAAGATTCTACGGACCACTGTTATGACCAGGTGAGAAAGGTGTCTAGGGGGTCCATTTCAGCCTTCACCTGGTCTTACAGTAACAAGGTTTAATTTTAAACACACCGTGTTTTTAGCTCCCCCTCGGTGAATCCTTGTTCACCACTTTCCAACTAGAAGGCAAAGAAACCAGCACAAACGGGTTTTCTTAGCTTTAAAGAAGAAAGATTGAAATTTCTTAAACTTAAACTTTAATTCAGTTGACGCCTACAGATACACAACGCGCCCACATTAGCATGCAAATGCGATACATACATGCAAATAGAGACAGAAAAGAGCAGAAGAAAAAAATCAAGTGAAAAGTGTGAGGCAATATCTGAAGAGTTTTTGTTACGGTTCTTTGAGCTCACCTGTAGAGTGGCCTGCTCAGGTCTGGAAAAAAAAAACCCGACCCGAGCCAACCACCAGAATGTTCTCTTTCTCCACTTGACAGCATTCGTTTTACATCCATAGTGCACTCACTGTACTTACCACTTTTGGATGTATGGAATGGAAGAAAAATAAAAAGTAAAAACTTCAGCATAATTACAATCTCGACAGATTGCTAACATAGAATGTTGATGGTGTACGGAATGCAAAACTTAGAACTTTGGCTATCACCTTTATGCTTTTGACTAGTTTGGGCCCAGATTCTAGTTCAGACTAGTTACCCTCCCATCCTGTAACCTCTACAATAGCCACCGTAGTCAAACAAGTCATGGGAAAATCTATTAAAGAGATACCAAGTCTGCCATTAAGATGATACTGAGAATTCCAAAAAAATTAGGACACATCAAGGAAGAATATCAAAGTAGTTTTTTGGAACCGTTAATGAGTACCTCCCAATCTAATGGGGAAGCTAATGTAAGATCTAGCTGTTGTATCTTTTATTTTCAGAGCTCATTCAGCTCTCTGGTACATCAGAAAAATTACACTAATTAGTCCATTCCCCACTTCATTTTAGAGTGCTGCAGCTCAGTTATGAAGTCAAGAGAAAACACTGAGCGTGATGACATCATAGAAAAGCTCATTGTGCAGACTCAGAGTCTGTGGAGTCTGGATGCACGTTTCCCTCCTTGATGTCCCAGACTCCCAGCATAGGCAGGCTATTCAGATTTTGATGCTTAGTTACTAAACTTCCCTTTTCCTCCCAGCAGAGCAATAGGTAGTACTGTGTGTGTCCGACCTACACCCGGCCTGACTCAACCTGAGCCCGAAAGCCCGACCTGAACCCGGCACGTGTATTCAGGTCCCCTCAGGTTCGGGTCAGTTAGCAGACCTTTGCTGTAGAGTCCTTGATTGTAGGTAGTTTTTGCTTTTCGTTGGGGCCCAGTATTCTTCAACCTTGTTCACTGTAGGAGACTTTTTTCTCTTACGGTTCATGTGTCTTCAGTGAATTCAGAGGCTTGTGAGAAAGAGGTGGGAGCAGACGGGAGCGATCTTCTCAATCCAGGAGCAAACAGTTTTTAAGTTCAAACTCTCTGTGGCCAGTTCAAAAAAAAACCCTGGAACAACCAGTTAGTCATGTGAGTAGCTGGTCTAACGAGTTTTGGATTGTATCACCTTAGCAGTCTTTGGAATGCTCCTCTTACACACAATACCTGGTGATCATGGTCCATTGTGGGTTGAATGTGTTAGGGAATGGTCCTTTGTCCTTCCATGCACTGTCTGTTAATATGCAAATGTCTTTTCCAGCAACAGCTGATCTGTTTAACAAGTCCTTTCCTCACTCCAGCAACAGTTTAAAGTCAATGTTCATGACAAGATTAATGTGCCTCATTCATGGGTAGGTGGGGGCCTAGCATGACACCACCTACTAGTCCTATCCCACCCACTTCCCCTTCTCATCGCAAAAAAGCTCATCAGAATTAATGAGAACTTATGGAAACTGTAAATACTTGGCTGATTTTTCACTACCAAATGTAATAAATCTATGTACCTTATGTTGTAATTGCATATTAGTAAATTATTAATTTATATAGACATTTTCATATAAACTTGCTCTGTATTAATGTTTATATGAAACATTCTAATGCTATAAAATCATCACAAAAATCTTCTGAAACTAGTACTTATCCTACATCTACATCAATCAAACAAAATCAACAGTAACATAAATCTTATAAAACTACATTGTTGTTGCTCGCACTTATGACGACTCGTGCTGTGCATGTGGGAGCTGGTCTGGTTTTGTGATGTCACGCGCCTTGTGGGGATGAGGGTTCTGGCCTGCTATCTTGTATGGCCTCGGCCATGCCGTTGCCGGTCAGTGATTTGCATTTTGGACCAGCCCGTGGACCACCTGGAGGACCTTCGCCGCCACCTGGCGGGCCCATGGGCACCACTCTTTGAGAACTGCGGAATAGGTTGCAGGGAGTAGGAGTTGGGGCTCATGGACAACATGAGGTCAGCAAAAGTATTGCAGGAGATGGGATATAATCTACAGCAAGACAATGAATTCAAGGATAGGACCGCGGGGAACATTTTGAACGTTTCTTCCAGTGGACTAGGGGAAAGGAGGGAAGCAACCGTGACAGCTGAACAGATAGTCTCGATTCTTTGTGACAAAAACGTTCACGAGCTCCCTGTACTTCTTGTTGGAGGTGTGAATGGGGAAAGCAGGGAGGGTGATTTACAAGATGGTTTGTGGTGGAGGAGAGAACCTGGAGATGATCTTTGAATAGTGAGCAGTCTTAGTGATGGAGAGCATAATTAGCTAATGCTTTGTGATTCAACCAGATCTGGTGATTGATGGTTAAACCAGTTGTTTGCCAAAGGCGTTCAAATTTGGGTCCCTTGGACTAAAGGATGTGGAGATGAGGGGTATTCCACGGGGAATGATTAGGGTGGGAAACAGTAATAGTTCTAATGGGGACAAGGGCATTATAGGTGGTAGAGAGGGTGTGATTTATTAAATGAGTAGTTGCTGAAATGTCGTCATGAACTGTAGGTTGAAGGATAGAGTTGGGAATTTGAAAGTACAGTGGTAAGTGACTTGAGGGAGAGGTTTTTCCAGGAGTGGAAACAAAGTAGTGGGGGGGGTGGCGGCGGCAGGAGGGGAAGGGGAATATGGGTGGAGAGTGATGCATGGAAATTATCAGAGATTGCCTTATCTGTGGTATTGAGTAGCAAGACGTGAGATGACACGATTGAGCGGTGGCCATGTATGTGGGTAGGAGAAATCACTTGGAGGTAAAGATTTAGGGAGGAAAGGAGGGCGGTAAATTCAGAACAAGAAAAGTTGAGATGGAGGTTGAAATCATCAAGGATGAAAAGTGGTTCTATGTAAAGGCTGAGGGAGGAAAGCATTGACAATATCTTAGAAACTTATAGAATAGAATCCTAGAACTTGCAATGATATTTGGGTGGACAGTACAGAACAGGGATTTTTAATGAGGCGGAAAATGAAATAAACCAGCTCAGTATCTCTGGCTTCCTTTTAATGGAGCCCTTTCTCTTTTGATGACAGGGATTGCTGGCCTTCGCCCTCCTCGTCTACAGCTTCAGTTACCGGTGGATGCAGGGAATGGCACAGCCCGTGTTCTCTGAGGACCACGCCCTACTCAACGGAGGCATTGACCTGAACATGGAGCAAGGTATAGCAGAGTGAGTGTCCAAAGTGCTGCAGGTATCTGACTTATGCCGAATAGCCCATTTGGACTCTTACCATCTGAGTCTCCACTGGATGTTCTTTGGTTTGTAAAGTGGATTTAGCTAGAGGTGAAACACAATGTGATTACTTTGATTCCTGGAAACAATACTTAGTAATTTCCAGCAGGTCAGGCAGCGTTTTTGGAGAGATAAACAGTTACATTTTAGGTCAATGACCTTTCATCATTTCTCTAGTATCAGCCATGGCTTAGTTGGTAGCACCGTTGCCTGTGAGTCACAAGGTTCCAGGGCTTGAGCACAAAAATCAAAGTTGACATTCCAGTGCAATACTGAGAGAGTACTGCACTGTCAGAGGTGCCGTCCTTCAGTTGAGACGTTAAACTGAGGCCCCGTCTGCCTGTTCGGGTGAAAGTAAAAGATTCCATGGCACTATTTCGAGGAGGAGTAGAGGAGTTATCCTTGGTGTCCTCGCCAATATTTATCCCTCTACCAACATCACAAAAACATATTATCTGGTCATTATCACATTGCTGTTTATGGGATCTTGCTATGCATAAATTGGCTGCCGTGTTTCGTACATTACAACAGTGACTACATTTCTAAAGTACTTTGGCTGTAAAGTGCTTTGAGACATCTGGTGATCATGAAAGGCACTATATGAATGCTAGTCTGTCTTTTTCCAAAAATGCAGCCTGACCTGCTGAGTATTTCTACCTTTTTCTGATTCCGATTTCTAGCATCTGCAGTATTTTGCTTTTTTATTAATTTCCAGCATTTTTGCCTTGCATCATTATCCCCTTTGCCCTTTAATCTTTCCTGCCCTCCACCCGATCACAAATCTTCTCCTTTGTTCTTTGCCTGGCTCTTTGATTAAAACCTGTTGCATCTCTAACATTTTCCCGTTCTGATGAAAGGTCATTGACCTGAAATTCCCGCTCTCTCTCTCCCCTAAGATAGGCTGCTTGACATGCTGACTGTTTCCACCATTTTCTGTTTTTTATACGAATGTGCCCTTGTTACAACCAAATCCCTGTGCAAACAAGAGGAAACTATCCTTTTTTGTGTAAACTAACTGCTCTCAGCTTGCCTCGGTGTTGTGGGGAGCTTGGGGTAATGGATAATCAGCCAGGGTTTCCACCCAATGATCACTGTCTACTTGATAACTTGCCACAGGGGAGTGACAGATGTCTGCTAGCCCACGGGGGTGGGGGGGTCGATTATCTCAGTTGGCTAGATGGCTAGAGTGTGATGTAGAAAGACGACAACAGCACAAGTTCAATTCCCGTACCGGCTGTGGTTGTTCATGGAGGCTTGCCCCCTCGCCTTGCCCCATGCTTGAGGAGTGGTGACCCTCAAGCTATACATCACCAACCGTATGTCTCCCATGGGGAGAAGTGCCTATGGTCCTTTGGAACAATGGCACTGGATACCAACATCTTCAGCTGGAGAGAGAGGAAACCTTTGCTTGAATTGAGATGGGGCAGGACAAGGGTAGAGGGAAATGAGCAGTGACTGACCCTAGAAATGAGTGACAGCAGTAGCAGTGAATATTAATGACTATCCAGTAGGGTGGAGCTACTTTCGTTCATCACCATATAGCTACACTGCACCCCCTCCCCCGCAGCCCCACCCAGCTTCCCAAAAGCATTGCTGTTTACTGTTGTGTGTTTCTGGAGTGACAGGTAATGTCCAGTTCGATTGTGAGCTTGAGCAGTGAACATTGGCCTGAATCTGAATGAAGGGGAGGGGGTAAAAACAAAGATGAGGCAGTATCAATGTGAATGAACTGTAACCTGCTTAACAGAAACCAGGAGGTTAAGATAGCTGAGGTGATCTTTAAATTAGAGAGAAGTAGTAAAGGCAGCAGTGGAACAAGGAACGCCCGAATAGCTGAGGCAGTGGCTGGCAACTCTGGGAAAGGAGAAGGATTGAAAGCCCGTGGATCGGGTTTGACAAAGTAGGAGAAGCTGACAACCTAGGGTGGAGTCCCCCACCCCCAAGAAGGGAAGCCAGGTGTTTGCACTCTCCTGCCTGCTCACAGTATTAAAGTATGCTGGCTTAGGGGAGATTTCTTTCATGGTTATGTCTTTGCATCTAAATACTAACTGAGCCTTTGAGTGCATTGGTTGCACTTGTTCACCCCCTCCATCCCTACAATGCTCATATGTGCTCCTTCAATTCTAGCCACTTGCACATTCCTGATTTTCATTGCTGCACCATTCACCATGCTTTCAGTAGCCCAAGTCTGGAATTTCTTCTGTAACCGTCTCTACCTTTCTCTCCTCCTTTAGGGTATTTCTTAAGACTTACCTCTTCGACCGAACTTTCTTTCATTCTGCCCTAATATCTCCTTGTGTGGCTCAGTGTCTTTTTCTTTGCTCCTGTGAAGCACTGGGCTGATTTACCAGGTGAAAGGCGATATATAAATGCAAGTTGTTGCACCTGTAAAGTTAGACGAGCTGCTATGTAGAGTTCAGCTCCGTTGGTGTTAACCTGCTGTTCCTTGCCTTGCAGGCATTTGAAGGATATGATCTTACTTACCGCCATCCTGCAGGTCCTCAGCTGTGTATCCATGTACTTCTGGTACTTGTGGCTTCTGGTAAGTTGTCACTGCATTCACCAGCTCTTCAACTTGCAGAGGGAGTTGCTATTTACATGTTGATTACTGGTTTATGGATGAGGGGCAGCTAGAGAAGTAATGAGATCCATGCACAGAAGAACAAGTTGTACAGGCCCCCCACTGCCATAAAGTGAGGATGGCAGCCGTTGCTCAGCCCAAGCCATTCAGAGAGGCAATTTAGTTTAAAGACTGTGCCTACACAGGTCAGATTGCACGGGTGCACAACTGTCTACTTGCCTGTCCAAAAAGCCTCCAAAGCAGATGTGGGAAATGCAACATAAATCCCATATTCAATACCTTGCCAACCAGCACTTCTCTGTGTCTGGGTAAGGTTTTTCATTGTGATTGAAGTCGTGCCTAAATACTCAAGGTTTCACTTCCCCCAGTGAGTAGCTCTGACTAATAGGATCTCCAATTCGACCACTTATCCATACTGAGAGAACTGGTCTCATTCATTGCCACGGTGGAGCAGTGTAATTGGTCTTAGTGCCTTTTAGACCTTGGTTGCAGGATAAATATTGGCCAGAACACCAGGGACAACTCCTCTGTTCTTTGAACTAGTGTCGTGGGATAGTTTATGTCCACCTCAGAGGGCAGACTCGGTCTCAGTTTAATATCTCGAAAGATGGCATCTCCAACAGAGTCACACTCCCTCAGTACTGCACAGGAGTGTCAGCCTGAATTATGTGCTCAGGCTTCTAGAGTGATTCATGTGCCACCAACTGAGCCACAGTTGCCACCACCTGTGGACCTGTGCAGTGGATGGAAGCATCAAAGACTCTGAATAAATCTTCCCAATCCAACTATCTTCATTTTGTGTATCTACCAAAAGAAAGAGGTTGCATTTTCTATAGAACTTTTCACAACCTCCAGATGTCCCAAAGCGCTTTATAGCTAATGAAATGCGATAAAGATTCCCGTTGAACCTGTATGCCCGGACTGACTATTTGACTGGCTGTAATGTGTTTCAGGCACCAGGAAGGGCCCTTTACCTGCTGTGGGTGAACATCCTGGGACCGTGGTTTACTGCAGAGCCCCCCACCAATCCAGATATTTCTGAAAAGAAACAGAGGCGCCAGGAGCGACGACAGATGAGAAAGCAGCAGTAGGAGGAGCCAGTCCTGGATCTTTATTTACCGATCGATAACTGGAAGCCCATCAGCTGACAAGCTTTGCCATCACCCCACCCCCTTGCCAAGATTCCCCAGGCACCTTGGACCGATGTTCTCCTGTTAGAGCTCTGTCTCTGCTGGGAGAGTAGATGCTCGCTGCTTCTCAATCGTCACCCCTACATTTCCCGTTACCATGCCGCAATTATTGAAAGGTTAAAGAGAGCTCTTGCGGGAGACTCTCCAGTATGTGTACACACCTCAGGTGGATCTGTGCTCAAATGTTTCTACCTTCAACTACCCCCCACAGCAGAGCCATTGAACCAGTGGGTGGGTCAGAGGTCAAAGGTTGACATTTTATGAATCAAACCTCACTTAGCAATGAATCACTACCTCATTTCCAGTTTGTGAATTAACCCTTCCTCATGGTTGCTCCAACTCGCTTCTCGAAGCATTTTCTCCCTTCCTGGGATATTGTCCCTCAGACATCGGTCACTTTTCAATACCTCTGCCACATTGCTGGTGTGTGACCCAGAGCATGGATCTCCCTCCTGCTGGGAGACTCCACGGCTCCGGTTTATAACTCAGTGTTCAAATCAGGGGCTGAGTGTAACTTAGGAACAGGAGGAGGCCATTCAGGCCCTCCCCATTCCACCATTCAGTGAGATCATGGCTGGTTATCGTAACTCCATTCACTCACCGTGGCTCCATATCCCTTGAAACCTTGGCTAGCAAAAATCTATCGACCTCAGATTTAAAATTGATTGAGTTAACACCTGCGTTTTGTGGGAGAAAGTTGCACGCTTTTCTCTCCTGAATGGCCTTTCTCTGATTTTTAAGGTTATGTTCCCTTGTCCTAGACTCCCTCACCAACGGAAAATTCTCCCTCTCTCCTACTACCACCACCCCCTTGCCTCCCACAAATCAAAACACTGCTTTAGTTTCTACATTCCAGGGCATACACATCTGGTTTATGTAATCTCTTATAGTCTAACGTTGGAGCCCTGGTAACAGTCTGATGAAATGGAGCAGGGCTGGAACGGTCAGTGTACCCTACCACCCACAGACTGCCTTCAGATCTTGTCTCTCTCTTAATATGTGGTCTTTTTTTTTGCCTTTCTGTCAACCATGACTCAGTCAGTAGCACCGTGGCGTATGAGTTAAAAGGTAATGACTTCGTTCCCATTCCAGATCCTTGAGCACAAAATCTAAGCTGATACTCCAGTGCAGTGCTGAGGGAGTGCTGCATTTTCAGAGGTGCCATCTTTCAGATGAGATGTTAAACGAAGGTCCCGCCTGTCCTTTTTGTTGGACGTAATGGGTACCTTGGCACTATTCGAGGAAGAGTAGGGGAGTTATCCTGGCAATTATTCATGCTTGACCAACATCACTAAAACAGAATATCTAGTCATTAATGCATTGCTCTTTGTGAGACCTTGCTGTGCATAAATTGGCTGCTGTGTTTCCTACATTACAACTGTGAGCATACTTCAAAAAGCACTTCAATGAATCTTGTTGGGACATCCTGAAAAGGCACTATGTAAATGCAAGACCGACTTGCTTTCACATGAATGAATCCCTATCTGGCAAGTCGAGACTTAATATCTTCGCAGCATAAACTGGACCAGCAGCGAAATGCTAATCTACACAGCACGGTGCAAGGGCATTTCCTTGCAATGCAATGAGTTGCACAGAGGCCTGTAATGTTTTACAGCTGCAGAGGCTGTGTATAGGGAGGACACTGGTGGCGGCAGACTTATCCCAAGGACCAAAGGATTTCACGTCTTAATTTATCAGTGTCTTAGCCCATTGCCTGCAGGAAGTGTGGGGTGTGAACAAGTGGCAATTGCGCAGTGGCTACCGCTGAAGGACTTCGATCTTCACAATTTATTGTATTACATCAGTGACAAGTAATTGTATTTAAAGTTTTATTAAACTATAAGAAACAATAATTGTTTACACAATCAAATGGATATTGAATAAATATTGTATGATGCGCTACACTATGCTAGTGACTGCTTCCGATTTAATATTTGGGCAATGGGTCTGATTAGTAAGAGTGTGGTCACTCTTGGGGGAGTGGAGAGGAAACACTGTCTCGAGTGTACTAAAATCTACCATCCCTTAGCCCCGATAGCTCAGCAGGCACTTAAATGAGCTACAGAGCTTGGGCAAGTGTTTCTGAATTTTAAAAGTTGAGGTAATGGTGCACTTGGAGCCAATGTAGGTCAGTGAGGTAAGAATGATGGGTGAGTGGGAGTTGGTGCAGGTTAGCACCAATGTGCAGCCAAATTTTGGATGAGCTGAAGTTTGCCGAGGGTGAAGGTGGGAGGCTGTCCAGGAGAGTACAAGACTGAAAATGACAGGTATGGATTAGTTTTCTTGAACAGATGGAGTGGATATGGGCAATGCTAGAGGTGGAAGTAGGCTGTTTTTGTGATGGAGAGAATATGGAATTGGACGCTCCGCTTGGGTTGAATAAGGCGTCAGTTACAAATGGTCTGGTTCAGCCTGGGACCGTGGCTGGGGAGAGATGGAATCAGTGGCAAAGAAGCAGAGTGCGACGGAGACCACACAGAATAGCTGGAGGAAGTTAAAGCTGATCCAAGACTGGACATTGGATAAGCAGTCATAAGGGGCTGTTGGGAGATGGAGCTGGATGTTCTCAACATGCATGTTGAACCTAATCCTGTGTCAAGTTGCAAAGGGTCGGGAGCTGGAGGGAGGCTTATGATGGGTCCATGGGGGACTCCAAAAGTAATAGTGTGGGGTGGGAACAGAAGCCATTGCCAGAGTTGTTCTTGCTATGTCAGATAGATAAGAGTGGAATCAAGTTTAAACCAAGCTGGTTAATGGAGAAGTGTTAGAGAACAACGGTGTGGTCAACTGTGTCAAAGACTGTAGAAAGACTGTTTTTGACTTTAGTTAAGGCCCTTTCAATGAAGTGGCAGGGGAAGAAACCTGATTGGAGAGATTCAAATACAGTTGTGGGAAAGATAGTGCAAAATTGGGAGGCAACAACACATTCAAAGCATTGGAGGAGGAAAGGTAGGTTGGAGATGATCTGTAGTTTGCAAGGACAGAGGGGTCAGAAGGGTTAGTTTCTTGGATGATTTAATTGAGAGGGGAAGGCAGGTACCTGAGGAGAGGGAACCATTTTATAATGTCAGCAAGCATGGGGGCCAGGAAAGAAAATTGGGCAATCGGTGGTTTTGTGGCAACGGGAGTGAAGGGAGCAGGAGGTAGATGGAAAAGAAATGAGAAAACTGTGGCTTGAGGGCTAAGGTGGGGAAACGTTTGGTTCTGGAAAAGGGGATGGAGCAACAGAGGCAGCTAAATATACAGTCTCCGGTGACAAGTCAATGTGCTCCTCAGATGGGTTCTTGCAGGTGAGGATGCAGGGCAGAGAACAGAAATAGGAGCAGGACTAGGCCATTCAGCCCTTCAAGCCTTCTCTGCCATTCAGTGAGATCATGCCTGATTTACTTCACCTTTTCCTGCACTACCCTGTAACCCTTGATGTTTTTAAAATGTAGAAATCTATCACTCAATCTTAAACATACTCAATGACTGAGCCTCCACAGCCTTCTGGGGCAGAGAATTTCAAAGATTCATTGCCCTCTGAGTGAAGAAATGCCTCCTCATCTCAGTCCTAAATGGCCTGCCCCTTATTTTGAGACTGTGCCCCTGGTTCTAGACTCCCCATCCATGGGAAACCTCCCTCCTGTAGACCCCTGTAAGAATTTTGTATGTTTCAATGAGATCACTTCTCATTCTTCTAAACTCCAGGGAATAAAGGCCAAGTCTATTTAATCTTCCCTCATCGGACAATTCCTCCAACCCAGCAATTAGTTTGGTGAATCATTGCACTCCCTCTATGGCAAGTATATCTTTCCTTAAGTAAGGAGACCAAAACTGCACAGCAATCTCCAGGTGCGGTCTCACCAAGGCTCTATATAATTGCGGTAAGACATCTTTACTCCAATATGCAAATCACCTTTATAATGAAGGCCAACCTACCATTTGCCGCCTTAATTGCTTGCCGTACCTGCATGTTAGTTTTCCGTGACTCATGGCCAAGGTGAGGAGGAGGTCACGTTCGCCCCTCTTGCCCTTCCTCTTATTTGACCACAACAGGGTTTATTCCTTTTAAACAGTGGTTGTGCTTACCAACTTAGTGATCATTTTACCTTTTCCCTTTAATGTGATTATGAAAGAACCAATCGGACAGGTTTTCTTGAGTTTAAACAAGAAAGAGGTAAGTTTATTATACTCAACAAGTTAAACCTGATCTAAAATAATTTTTAAAAAGCTACACGTTCACGCACACAAATAGATTACAAAGTTTAAAGTAGGTTTTTTGGTTGGATTATAGTCCTGTTGAGCCTTTTACTCTGAAGGGTATCAACTGATGTGACAGACAAAGATGCACTAAAACCAAAGTCTCATATAACTTCACTTTATTAGTACTAGAATCACTTAAAGCATACAAATTCTTATAACAGTTTTATTTAGACACCAAATAAGTACAAGTCTTACTTCTTGTACAAGATACTACCCGTCAACACAGAGGTGATCAGTCTCTTGTCATGGTTGATCACTGAGCCTCCAGACTCGGTCCTGCCTTCGAGAGTTGCTCCTGGGTTCTCGCCGAGAATACCCTCAAGTGTTAACCCTTATATATTCTTTGAAGGTTCCTTGCTCAACCCATTACTCACATGATCTTGTTTTGCACAAATCTTCAAGCATTATCTCATCTTTGGCAAGCATTAGCCATTTAGCCACCCGGACAGAAGTCCAGACTTGTTTACAATAACCACCATTCGTTCCCCTATATCTGTTCCTCTTTTATCTATTCTTGTTCAACAATCTAGTCTAACGGTCACATATCCCTAACCACAAGTTTTGACATGTCGGTTAGCTTATTTCAGCAAGTTCTGTGCTTATCTTTAGCTGCCTTAGAGCACGCTGGGTACAAAGCGTTACTTGACCAACTTTTCAGGGCCTACAGTCCAGAATAAATAAAAGTTAAATGCACAGTTTGAAGTTGGATGATTTGCTGGTCTTCCGGCTGGAGTTGTATTCTTGAAGTCTTTGGCTGGTCAAAGTGCACTTTGTGGTTGGTCCGCTTTGCTCAGGGTTTTCTTGGATGCAGATTTGTAGGTGGCTCTCTTCCCCTGGTCTCTGGCTGTAGCAAGTCTGTAGGCTTGGAGGGTCCACAGTTGCAGATGGTTTTCAAATTTGATGTTTTCTGGAGAGAGAGAAAGGGAGGCACACAACCTTCTTTGCTGCCGCACACTCAGTTACTGCTTGTCTCTTGTCATCTGTGCAACAAAACTCCCAGTTTTTTCAGAGATGAGCAGATGGTCACATGACTGCCTCAGGGTATTCTCTGGAACCTTCTAACGAGATACAAGGTTCAGAATTAGCTCCACAAGTCCCAGGATGCCAATATTTACACTCAGAGGGGTTTGCTCTTTCAAAGTCAATGTGTGAGGATTGCCTTGACTGCCGTGCTAATGAAACAATCCTAGGTAATTCAATTACTGAGGGCAAGCCATTGTTCTGGGTCCAGGGCTTCTCAGATTTCTGTTGCCGTTCAGGCCTTGGAATGTGCAATAGTGTTTCGGATGCAAATTGTGGTGGCCATCTTGGCTGCCAGTTTTTTAAAAGTTAATTGTAGGATTTTCTCCATTAAATGCTTAATGTAAGTTTTCAACTGATAAATTAATATTTCTCATTTGGCATATAGTGTTTTCTTGACAACAAGGACACCCAAGTCCCTTCGAAATTCAACACTTACCAGCCACTCACTATTTAAGAAATGCTCTGTATTTCTCTTTTGCCTATCAAAGTGAATAACCTCACATTTTTCCACATTGTATTCCATCTGCCAAATATTTGCCCAGGTGCTAAGCCTGTCCAAATCCCCTTGAAGCACCTTTGCATCCTTCTCACAACTCACGCTTCCACCTGGTTTTGTGTCATCTGCAAACTTGGAAATATGACAGTTAATCCCTATATCCAAATCATTGATATAGATTGTGAATAGCTGGGGCCTAAGCACTGGTCCTTGTGGTACCCCACTAGTCACAGCCTGCCAATCCAAAAATGACCCATTTATTCCTACTCTCTGTTTTCTGTCTGTTAACCAGTTCTCAGTCCATGTCAGTATATTCCCCCCAATCCCATGTGCTCTAATTTTGTTTACTAACCGCTTGTGTGGAATCTTATCGAAAATCTTTCTGAAAATCTAAATATACTATAGCCACTGGTTCCCCCTTATCTATTCTGTTAGTTACATCCTCAATAAATTCCAACAGGTTTGTTGAACATGATTTTCCCTATCATAAATCCATGTTGACTCTGCCCAATCCTACCATTATTTTCCAAGTGTCCTGCTATCACATCCTATATTATAGGTTCTAGCATTTTGCCTGCAACTGATGTTAGATTAGCAGGTCTGTAGTTCCCCATTTTCTCTCTTCCTCCTTTCTTAAATAGTAGGGTTACATCTGCCACTTTCCAATCTGCAGGAACCATTCCAGCTTCTATATAATTTTGAAAGATGACCAGCAATGCATCTACTATCTCTAAGGCACCTCTTTCAACACTCTGGGATGTAGATCATCAGGTCCGGGGGATTTATCTACATTCATTTCTCTAGTACTTTTTTTTACTAATATTAATATCTTGCAGTTCCTCATTTACACTAGTCCCTTGATTCTCCATTTTTCTGGGATGTTTTTAGTATTTTCCTCCGTGAAGACAGACACAAATGATTTGTTTAGTTTCTCTGCCATTTCCTTATTCCCCATTATAAATTCTCCTGATTCTACTTGTAATGGACCCACATTTGTTTTTGCTAATCTTTTCCTTGTTACATACCTGTAGAAGCTTTTCCAGTCCGTTTTTATGTTTCTCGCTAGTTTACTCTCATGTTCTATTTTCCCTTTCTTAATCTTTTTCTTGATTCTCCACTGCAAAATTCCGAAATGCTTCCAATCCTCAGGCTTGCCATTTTTTTTGGCCACTTTATACGCCTCTTCCTTTGTTCTAATACAATTCTTGATTTCTTTTGTTAGCCACGGTTGGAACACTTTCCTTGTTGGGGTTTTGTGTATTAAAGGAATGTATTTTTATTGTAAACTATATATTAGTTCTTTAAATGTCAGCCATTGCCTGTCTACCATCATACCTTTTAACATAGTTTCTCAATCCACCATGGCCAATTTGCCCCTCATACCTTCATAGTTTCCTTTGCTTAAATTTAAGACCCTAGTTTCTTATTGAACTACATCACTTTCAAATTTAATGTAAAATTCCATCGTATTATGGTCAGTCTTTCCTAAAGGCTCCTTTACAACAAGATTATTAATTAGCCCTTTTACATTGCACAATACTAGATCTAAAATAGCCCATTCCCTAGTTGGTTCCTCAATGTACTGCTCTAGACCGTTGGCAGTGGAGAAAAGAATCCAGGGGTTAACTTTGCTTTCCAGGATAATCCTAGAACATTGAACAGTTTTGGCAAAGGAAAGCAAGACCCATTAACATTTGATGCGCTCCAACCAGTTCTGGTGATGGACACTAAACTAGTCGTGACTCAAATAGTCAAATCTGTGCCCCCTTGTACTGAAGTGAAGAAGTAAAGTGATATGATTTCTACAGGCGCAATGACCAAGGAAGAGACCACATTGTGATCAGTGAATACAGTATACTAAATTGAAAGAAGTACAAGTAAATCACTGTTTCACTTGGAAAGAATTTTTGGGGCCCTGAACGCGAGATGAGAGGAGGTAAAAGGGCAGGTGTTGCATCTCCTGCACTTGCATGGAAAGATGCCGTAGGAATGGGAGGAGGTGTTGGGCATGACTGAGGAGTGGATCAGGATATTGCGGAGGGAACAGTCCCTTTGGAATGCTGAAAGGGGAGGGGAAGATGTGCTGGATGATGGCATTATGCTAGAGGTGGTAGAAATGGCGAAGGTTGAATATGGAGGCTGGTGGGGTGGAAGGTGAGGACAATGGGAACTCTATCACAATTCTGGGAGGGAGGGGAAGGGGTGAGAGCAGAAGTGCGTGAAATAGATCGGATGTGGTTGAAGGCCCTGTGAACCACATTGTAGGGGAATCCTCAATTGAGGAAAAAGGAAGACATATCGGAAGTGCTTTTGCGGAAAGTTGCATCGTCCAAAAAGATGCAACGGGGACAGAGAAATTGGGAGAATGGAATTGAGTCCTTGCAGGAAGTGGGGTGTGAGGAAGTGTAGTCCAGGTAGCTGTAGGAGTCCGTGGGCATATAGTGATAACCTATCTTCAGAAATGGAGACAGAGAAGTTAAATTAGGGAAGGGAAGAGTCAAAGATGGACCATGTGAAGTTGAGAGAAGTTAGAAATTGGAAACAAAGTCAATGAAATTTTCCAGTTCAGGGTGAGAGCATGAAGTGGCCCCGATTTCAATGTCTTAGTGCAGTGTCTTTACTGCTCACAATGTGGTCTATTTTACATTGGGAACACTAAATGCAGACTGGATGACTGCTTTGCGGAACACCTCCGTTCAGTCCGCAAGGATGACCCTGAGCTTCCAGTCGCTTGTTATTTCATTTCTCCATCTTGCTCCCACTCTAACCTTTTTGTCCTCGGCCTGCTGTAGTGTTCCAATGAAGCTCAACGCAAACTCGAGGAACAGCACCTCATCTTTCATCTGGGCACTTTACAACCTTCTGGACTCAACTTTGAGTTCAATAATCTTAGATTATAAACCGTACCCCCCTTTTTGTTTTTTAGTGTTATTTTTGCTGATTTGTTTTATCTCCCCTACCCTTTGTTTCTTCTTTGTGTTCGGTTGGCTGATATCCCGTCAATTACACCTTATTCAGACACATCTTTTGTTTCTTCACTTGTCCCATTACTACCTACTTCGGCAGGTGATAGGTAAATTGGCCATTGTAAATTGCCCCTCGTGTAGGCAGGTGGTAGGCAATATGGGATTACTGTAGGGTTAGTATAAATGGGTGGTTCTTGGTCGGCACAGACTCGGTGGGCCGAAGGGCCTATTTCTGTGCTGTATCTCTAAATAAATAAAAATAAATAAATACAGGGCCTGCGAGCAAGTCCCCCAGAGACCCAGGTGGGTGACAATCACAGATATATGGACACAAGATCAGGTCAAAGGGCAGGGCCTCGTATTGTTAACATCTGGTCACCAGCTGAAAGCAAAGGAGCTTTCTGCAGCATTCTACATGGAAGACAACGGTCTCCTAATTATAGGGTCCCTGGTCCCTCTCATGGCTGTTAAAGAGCTGGGTGCTCATCCTGGACTTTTCCTCTTCACTGGTTTATTTAACTTCAGCGACTTGAGCACATAATCTGGGCTGATGCTCCAGTGCAGGACAGAGGGACTACTGCAATGTCAGAGGTGTTGTCTTTAGGATGAGCCCTAAAACCGAGGCCCCGTCTGTCTTCTCGGTGGAATTAAAAGATCCGATGCCATTCTTCAAAGAAGAGCAGGGAATTCTCCTGGTCTGGACAATATTGATCCCTCAACCAACATCAATTAAAACAAGCTGTCTGGTCATTATCTCATTGCTGTTTGTGGGATCTTGCTGTGCACAAATCGGCTGCTGCATTTCCTATATTGTCGCAGTGACTACACTTCAAAAGTTTCTCAATGGTTGTAAGGTGCTTTGGGATTTCCTGGGGTTGTGAAAGGTGCTATATAAATGCAAGTTTTTCTAAGCTCTGAGCTCGGAATCCCACTTCCTGCCTCCCTCTTCCCAATGCCTCATAAGCCTCCATCTTTCCATGGCATCACCTTAATGCAGTAGCAATTAGTCCTGATGGCCTTGAAATTCAGTTGGGGATTTCCTGGTCTCCCACGATAACTTCAGTGGGGCACCAGCAGAGCCCACTAGTGAATGGCCATTTACAGTACTTCTCTGGAAGCTGTGCAGTCTCCCACCGACATCACATGCCATTCCCAGTGATTTCAGCTTTAAGTGAGCAGGACAGAATCAAGCTGGTACTGCGATGCCCCCTGCAGTTGAATAGCCTGTTACTGCCCACTTGGTGCAGGCTGACATTTTAAGAATGCCTGTTTGGGTCCGGGGTGGGGGAAGGACTGTTGGCTGCTGCGGTACTGTACTCCTGTAACAGAGTGGAGAGAAATTTGAAAAGTAGGACATTTTTTCCCAGCACTGCCTGGACATAGAGGCATGTATCTCTTGCCTCTTTTACACCCATCTGATTTTTGTTTCCATCAGGTAAGGTGTAAAATGGACAGCCGATCCAAAACGACAAATTCTCTGCCCTTGTGTAAGAATGAAAATTCACACCAAAGAGTTTCTTCCAAACACAGGTCATTGCCCCAAACACTGCTGACCATTGATAATTATTTAAGGTAGATTACTTCCGGTACTGTGCAGTGAAGTGATCCCTGATAACATGAGTGAAACCCTTTGCTGCCCTTGCACAGGCCTGCACTGCATTTGCAGTGTGATTACCAACTGCCCTTAGCTCAGCTTTTGAAATGCTAAATGCTGCACCATTTTAAACTGATCTCTCAGTTTTTGCAGAGGTTGGAGTTAAAGGCCTGCTCAGGTCACAAAAAAACCCGACCCAGCCCGAGCCCGAGCCCTTCCATTTTTTCCCACGCCCGGCCCGACCAAAACCGACCCGACCACCGGAATTTTCCCTTTACTTATCTGCCGACTCGCAATCTGAAGGAAGTTGCAGCATGAGTCATAGAGACGCACACTTGCTCACTGCGCAGATTCAGAGTTTCCCTCCTTGACGTCCCGGACTCCCAGCTCAGGTAGGTTTTTCACTTCTAACGCTTCTTGCCGTGTGTGTCCGACCCGGACCCAACCCGACCCGACCCCGGCCCGACCCGACACGACCCGAGCCCGAAAACCGGACCCGGAAGAGCGACCCGATCCGAACCGAACCCGACGCATGTTGTCGGGTCCCGTCGGATTCAGGTCGGGTAGTTGGAGTATTCCAGGCTAACTACAGTGCTTCTGCGCTATGAAGGGGAATAATCAGCCTGATTCTCTGCTCTTGATCTCTGTCTGATAAACTCTGTTGATTGAGGACAGAAATAAAAACAGAAAATGCTGGAAATACTTAGCAGGTCTGACAGCATCTGTGGAGAAAGAAATAGAGTTAACGTCCCAGGTTGACAGCCTTTCATGACCTTTCAGAACAGTTCAGTGTACAGCCTATTAGCACTTCCTGACGCACACGAAGAACAGTCATGTAGCTGGGTACAGGGTGTGAGTAGAACTGACATTCAGGAAGAGGAAAGGAGATAAGCTGTTTGTAAAACTGAACTATATATTTCTTGCAAAGAATATTGCAAGCAAACTGTTCACAGCTACGCTAGAGTTGAGATGATGCTGATACAAGCTGGTTAAGCTTCATTCTTGTGGTTTATGAATCACCCAAGCCCCTTGATGTGGAAATACATTGTAATCTGCTCCAGGGTGAGGTGGGAAGAGAATGTCTGACTTCTCTCCCATCCTTGGCAATGGGCCTTCCACAGATACCTGCTCTAAGCCCACAACATCCTATAAACACCTTGATTATATCTTTACCTATCCCGTCCCCTATAAGGACTCTAACTCCCTCCCACCTTCCCAACCACTAACCCACAAGTTTCTCCTTCTCTGTCCCATTTGCATTGACTTCCATACTGGTGTAAACTGAAGCAGTAGCACTCTTCACAGAATCACAGAATTGTTACAGTGCAGAGGGAGGCCATACCCCGCCTTCTCTCCGTAACCCTGCACATTCTCCCTTTTCAGATAACAGTCTAATTCCCTTTTGAATGCTTCAATTGAACCTGCCTTCACCACACTCTCAGGCAGCGCATTCCAGACCTTAACCACTCGCTGCATGAAAAAGTTTTTCCTCGTGTCACCTCTGCTTCTCTTACCAAATACTTTAAATCTGTGCCCTCTCATTCTCAATCCTTTCACTCTTGTCTCTGAGTTAGGAAATTGTGGGTTCAAATCCCACACTACATGCTTCAGCATGTAATTTAGGCTGATGCTCCAGTGCAGTACTGAGAGATGAGATGTTAAATTGAGGCTGTGTCTGGCCTGTTGAGCGGCATTATTCAAAGAAGAGCAGTAGAGTTCTCCCTGGTTTCCTGGCCAGTATTTAATCCTCAATTATCACTAAAACAGGTCATGAACAAAGGGCTATTGGTGTGATCTTGCTGTGCACAAATTGTCCACTGCATTTCTTACATTACAACAGTGACTACACTTCAAATGTACTTAATTGACTGTAGATCACTGTGTGACATTCTGAAGTTCTGAAAGATGTTGTAGAAATGCCAGCCTTTCTTTCCAAGTGTATACTTTACCCTCAGCTGAAGCTTGCCCTAAACAGTGGTCAGCTGGATGCTTGAACATGTCCACCCCATTTTTTGGGACACTGCTCTTACGCCATTTGCCTGTACCCACCTTCCACCCCAGCAGCTTGTGCATCAGATCATCTTCTGCCTTTTTACATCAGGCACAAGACAATCCCACTACTGAGCACATATTCTTCACTTCACCTTTCGGAGGGGCCGGTCCAACCATGATATTCTTGTTTGTGCTTCCAGCTGTCCTTTCCATGCCAAATGCAGGAGATCTGTCATTTCATCTCCTCCCAAATCACCATCCACTCATCTCACACTGAAAGGAAGACTTGTATTTATAAGTGCAGTCACTGCTGCAATGTAGGAACTGCAGCAGCTAGTTTGTGCATAGCAAGCTCCCATAAACAGCAATGAGATAATCTCCAGGCAATTTGTTTTAGGTGTCGGTTGAGGTTTAAATATTGATTAGATTAGATTAGATTAGAGATTAGATTAGAGATACAGCACTGAAACAGGCCCTTCGGCCCACCGAGTCTGTGCCGAACATCAACCACCCATTTTATACTAATCCTACACTAATCCCATATTCCCAACAAACATCCCCACCTATCCCTATATTTCCCTACCACCTACCTATACTCGTGACAATTTATAATGGCCAATTTACCTATCAACCTGCAAGTCTTTTGGCTTGTGGGAGGAAACCGGAGCACCCGGAGAAAACCCACGCAGACACAGGGAGAACTTGCAAACTCCACACAGGCAGTACCTGGAATCGAACCCGGGGACAACTCTGTGGTTCTTCTCGAATAGTGGCATGGGATCTTTTACATCTACCTGAGAGGACAGACAGGGCCTCAGTTTAACATCTCATCCAAAAGACTGCAAAAGAAAAAAAGAAAGACTTGCATGTATATAACACCTTGCATGATGTCCCAAAGTGCTTTTAGTCAATGAAGTACTTTTGAAGTGCAGTCACTGTTGTAATGTGGGAAATGCACAGCCAATTTGCGCACAGCAAGCTCCCACAAACAGGAATGTGATAACGACCAGATAATCTGTTTTTGTGATGTTGAGTGAGGGCCAAGGCACCAAAGGAAAACTCCCCTGTGCTTTACTTCGAAACAGTGCCATGGGATCTTCCACATCCACCTGAGAGGGCAGATGGGGCCTCAGTTTAACATCTCATCCAAAAGACAGCACCTCTGACAACGCAGCACTGCCTCAATACTACACTGGAGTGTCAGCCTAGATTTTTGTGCTCAAGTCCTGGAGCATGACTTGAATCCACAACCTTCAGGCTCAGAGATGAAAGTGACATCAACTGAGCACCAACTGACACCACACTGCACTCTAGTTACACACTGCCTTTACCCACCAAGCTGGTGGGAATGGGGGCGCAGGGAGAACTCTGTCCCCTTACCCCATATGTGACGCTAACAAAATAGTGAGACAATGACCTGAAGGGTTAAGAAGGAAATGTTCAAGAGACTAGCTTGTTCACCGATCAAACATGCTTGGACTGTAACATCTTCAAATGTTTTATTATCCCGACCCTGTCTGAGTTTTGAAATAATTGCCTGTAGCAGTCAGCCCTTTTGCTGTTCATTTCCAAAATTCAAATAATAGGTGTTACAAATTACTTTGGATGAATGTTCAGATCTGTCTGACCACGAACTTCCTGAGTCTCTCAGTCAGGCCTTTTGTTCCTGGGATTTGCAGCAGACTACATGTCCCCACCATATTTACTGCTTTCAACTGTAATTGGTAATTAAAACTACACCACCTCCTTTCAGAGCCTGAATTGACCACTTTCAAAACCATTTCCCGTCCCCTCCAAGAAAACAAAGTAAGACATTTGGTGCAGCCTTAGCCAGTGTTATTGTGTTGAACTGAATCCAAGATGATTTTAAGACTGGAAATGAGAAAAAGTTGTATTTCATATTGTGTGGGTGGGAATGATGACTGTGTTGCCCTTGGCGATTTATGTTTTGCAGCTGCGAAGGTTTTCTTTGCAGAAGTTCACTAGTCATGGCAGAGCTTGTCTGTAAGGATCTCCCTGGCACCCAGTGCCAAGGTGGCTGATGAAAGGCACTTGATCCTCAATCTGAACGGTGTTGCTGTGCCAGGTGGAGGTAGGCTTTGTGCTTATCAAAGGGAAGGTGGGGATTATAAAGGGGATGGGAGGGGTGTTTGCCAAACCCTCCAGGATTAAAAGAAAGAACTGGCATTTATATAGCACCTTTCATGACTTCAAGACATCCCAAAGTGCTTTGCAGCCAATTAAGTACTTTGAAGCGTAGTCACTGTTGTAGGAAATGAGCCAGTCATTTTGTACATAGCAAGTGGGCGGCACAGTGGTGCAGTGGTTAGCACCGCAGCCTCACAGCTCCAGGGACCCGGGTTCGATTCTGGGTACTGCCTGTGCGGAGTTTGCAAGTTCTCCCTGTGACCGCGTGGGTTTTCGCCGGGTGCTCCGGTTTCCTCCAACAGCCAAAGACTTGCAGGTTAATAGGTAAATTGGCCATTATAAATTGCCCCTAGTGTAGGTCGGTGGTAGGGAATATGGGATTGTTGCAGGGTTAGTATAAATGGGTGGTTGTTGGTCGGCACAGACTCGGTGGGCCGAAGGGCCTGTTTCAGTGCTGTATCTCTAAAAAAAATAACCAAATAACCACTGGACCTTCGCTTGATCTGCACTTTGCAGGCCGCTAACCTCTGTGGCACTTACCCATCTAGCTCACCCTGGGGGCTCACACATGGGGAATGGCTGCCTGCGTGTGATAATAGGCAACTGGAGATCATCATCAGTACAGGGAGAAAATTAAGGAAAGGAGTTGATATAACACCTTTAACATAGTAAAACATCCCAAAATGTTTTACAGGCATGTAATCAGACAAACAAATTGACACCAATCCAAAGAAAGGGACATTAGGACAGGTTAAAGAGGTAGCATCATGAAGGAAGAAAGACATGTGGAGAGGTTTAGGATGGGAATTCCAGAGCTTATGGTCCAGAGAGTGAAGGTATGTCTGCCAATGGTGGGTGAAGGAAGTCAGGGATGCTCAAGAGACCTGACTTAGACGTACGCGGAGTTCTCGAAGGGTTGCAGGGCTGCAGGAGGTTACAGAGTTAGGTAGGGATGAGGCCATGGACAGAATTGAACACAAAGATGAGAAATTTAAACTTGAGGGGTTAGTTGATCAGGAGCACATGAAGGTCTGTAAGCACAGGGGTGTTGGATGATAGCGCCTTATCAAAAACTCAGGATGTCCCAAAGTGTTTTAACAAACAAGGAATTATTCTTTGAAGTGCTATCACTTGTTATGTAGGCAAATGCTGCAGGCAACTTGCTCACAAGATTCCACAAGTGGCAAATGAGATGAATTAATTTCTGGTATTGGCTTGGCCATGTGAGCCGCATGGAAGATGGCAGGATCCCCAAGGACGCATTGTACAGCGAGCTTGTCACTGGTATCAGACCCACCGGCTGTCCATGTCTCCGCTTTAAAGACGTCTGCAAATGCGACATGAAGTCCTGTGACATTGATCACAAGTCGTGGGAGTCAGTTGCCAGCGATCGCCAGAGCTGGCAGACAGCTATAAAGGCGGGGCTAAAGAGTGGCGAGTCGAAGAGACTTAGCAGTTGGCAGGAAAAAGGACAGAAGCACAAGGAGAGAGCCAACTGTGTAACAGCCCCAACAACCAATTTTATCTGCAGTGCCTGTGGAAGAGTCTGTCACTCTAGAATTGGCCTTTATAGCCACTCCAGGCGCTGTTTCACAAACCACTGACCACCTCCAGGCGCTTACCCATTGTCTCTCGAGACAAGGAGGCTGAAGAAGAAGAAGAAGGACTCAACATTGAGTTCATCAATTTCAGATCATAACCTTTGCCCTCATTTTGTTTCGTGATTTTTTTTAAAGGTTTTATTTGGATGACAGCTGCTGGTAATGATTCTGCTTTCCCATTTACACCTCCTCTAGACACATCTTTTGTTTCTTTACTTGTCCTATTACCACCCCCTTTTGCCTTGCACCATCATCACCCTTTGTCATTTAATCTCTCCTGTCTTCCACCCCATCACAGACCTTCCCTTTATTCTCTCTTACCACCCCCACCCTTCCCCAGGCTCTGTACTTGCTTTAAACCTATAACATCTCCAACTTTTTCCAGTTCTGATGAAAGGTTATCAACCTGAAAAGTTAACTGTTTCTCTCGCCACAGATGCAACTTGATCTGCTGAGTATTTTTAACATTCTCTGTTTTTATTCATTTCTAATGGTGTTGGTTGAGGACGGAACATTGGCCAAAATAATGGGAGAACCTCCTGCTCTCTTTTGAATGATGCCAAGGGTTCTTTTTGTGCACTTGTACAAACAGATGTGACATCAGGTTTAACATTTCATGCAAAAGACGGTGCCTCCAAAAGTGATGCACTCTGTCAGTAGTGCATTGAAGTGTCAGCCTGCATTTTGTCCTCAAGGTCCAGGAAAGAGGTTTAGAACACTACAATTTTCAAACTCAGTTGAGAGAGTGTGGCCACTGGGTCAAACTGACATTAAGTTAACAAATAAAGGAAAAGCAGCATTGCAACATAAGGCAGTCAGTAAAGTTTAGTCTTGGAGACAAGAAGGCTGGCACATTCAGATGCTAAATGTAACATTTGGCATAATGGCCTGCTAAGTGTGTTATTAAACACAAAAGAGAGGAGAAGGGATGTTAAAAAACATCTTATGGCACCTGGGTAGTGTCTGTCTCTTCATTGTTATGGCAATGTACTTTTAAACAAAGTAGTTCGGGATTGGGGTAGAGGGGGGGGGGGGAAGCTGTTTTGACAGTTTGATTCATTCTTGTAAGACCTAATGAGCTTTTCTTTATTTCCTTTTTTGCTGTCTCTCACCTCCCTCCTCCAGACTCTCACACAGCAGCAGACAGTATCAATTTAAGTATCATTACTGCATTCACTGATGTGTAACTATGTAACAAGTAGTTTGCCTACTGGTAACCTCAGATGCTATTCTGTATGAAACAAAAGTACTTATTTCAGTTGTCCTGTTTAGTTGAATGTGGAATGGAGCCTATGTATCTACAATGCAGTGTTCCTCATGCTCTCCTATACTGACTGCTAACTATAGAGTTAGTCAGGTTACAGGATAATACTAATACATTATGCATGTTCAGGGGCTCCAAAGACCAAGGGACTAGCTCTCCACACAGTAGGAAATTAGCATCAGACAGGCATGAATATTTTCTCCTTATTAAAACTCTCAAGTTGAAATCATGCCGTGTGCAATCAGTAAGGAACACGTTAATGAATTTCCCTTGTTTCATTATTTTAGACAAGATGTTAATGCAGTTCATGGTGTCAGCCTTGGGTTAGTGGTAGAATGCTGAAGTCAGAAGATTGTGGGTTCAAACAACACTTCAGAAACTTAAGCACAAAATATAGCCTAACCCTCCAGTGCAGTACTGAAGAAGTTCTGCACTGTTGGAGGTGCTGTCTTTCAGATGAGGCTCCATCTTCTCTCTCAGGTAAAAGATCCCAAGACACTATCTGAAGAAGATCTGGAAAGTTCTCCGCAGTGTCCTGGTGATATTTAACCCTCAACCAACGTCTAAAACAGATGATTTCATTGCTATTTGTGGGATGTTCCTCTGCTCAAATGCAAGTTATTTCTGGCGAAAGAACCAGAGAATAGATGAGGAAATTTTTTTCTCACAATGAGTTGTTGTGATCTGGAATGCATTGTTTGAAAGGGCGGTGGAAGCAGATTCAATAATAACTTTCAAAAGAGAATTGGAGAAATACTTAGAAAGGAAATATTTGCAGGGCTATGGGGAAAGGGCGGGAGGAATGGAATTAATTGTATAGCTCGTTCAAAGGGTCAGCATAGGCATGATGGGCCAAATGGCCTCCTCTGTGCTGTACGATTCCATGATTCTAACGCCCTCAGTACATTGGGATGCAGAGGAATTACTAATATTGCATAGCACAGTCTCCATCACCAGACATAGCTCAGTTTGATTGAAAGAACAGCAACACCACATGGCGGCAGCTGGCGTACTTTTTTATTCATGCTTGGGTTGTGAGCATCGCTGGCAAAGCCAGCTTTTAATGCCCATCCCTTCATTGCCCTTGAGAACACAGGGAACAGGTTGCATGTGAGAGGCAATTTTCAAAACCCAGTCTATTGTGGAATAAAGAAAACATTTCTATAGCACCTTTCACAATCTCAGGCCATCCCAAAGTGCTTCACAGCCAATGAGATACTTTTGAAGTGTAGTCACTGTTGTAATGTAGGAAATGTGACAGACAGTTTGTGCACAGTACGATTCCACAAACAGCAATCAGATAGGCAGATTGTATATTTTTAGCAATGTTTGGTTGAGGGATGAAGGATGTCCAAGACACCATGATAACTCCCCTGTTATTACTCAACTAGTGTTACGGGATCATTTACGTTCATCTAAGTGGAGCTTGGTTTAATGTCTCACCCAGGAAATGACATGTTAACAGTACAGCACTCCTTCAGTACTCCAGTGCCAACTTAAAGTTTGTGCTCAAGTCTCTGGAGTGGAGATTGAATCCACAATCTTCTGCCTATCAGGCAAAAGTGTTAACGACTGAACCACAGGCAACTCCACAGACGAGAGTGATGGCAACAGTGGGAGAAAGACGAAGACACATGACAGTGCCTCAAAAGCTTGACTAAGTTTATTCAGAGACTTGAGCAATATTGGAAAGTTTCCATTTTATGTTAAAAGGTGATGAGAGTCATTGATCTGTGTGAAGGGAAAGAAGCATTTATAAGTCTGCTCTCTTAAGCTGAAACGGGACTACATTATTCAGTGTGGAAAGAATTAGAGGCTTGCTCTGACTCACAGATATGTAACCTGTAGTGAAACAAAATTTAGCCATTGTAAACAAAAAGAGAGGGATTCTGTAGACAGTTTTGTCACAGACTTACACAAGTATGACACACGACAAAATGAAATGATTCCTGACTACATTATAGCTAGCCTGGAAGATTAGCGGGTGTTGGATAGGATTCAGCTCGACCCTGACCTTACACTTCAGAAGGTAATGTAACAGGCAAGTTGGAGCTAAGCTATTATAAAGAAATAGGCCATAGTTAAGAAAAAAACAAGCAAATGGGAAAGCAAGTGTGAATCAGCTCAAGGCAGAGGCAGAAATGTAACAGCCTTCACAAGTATCCCAACCAAGGTATCCTCTGAAGTAAAGCCACAAAATGAGAGCGAAGCTCACCAATGTACCAAAGCCCAAGACAGAATCACAGAATTGTTACAGCACAGAAGGAGGTCATTCAGCCCATTGTGTCTGTGCTGGCTCGCTGAAGGAGCAATTTACCTCGTGGCACTCCCCCGCCCTTCTTCCCATAGCCCTGCACATTCATCCTTTTCAGAGAACAATCCAATTCCCTCTTGAATGACTTGATTGAACCTGCCTTCACCACACTCTCAGGCAGAGCATTCCAGATCCTAATCACTCGCTGTGTGAAAAAGTGTTTCCTGTCGCCATTGCTTCTTTTGCCAATTACCTTAAATCTGTGCCATCTTGTTCTCAATCCTACCACCAGTGGGAACAGTTTTTTCCTATCTACTCTGTCCAAACTCCTCATGATTTTAAACACCTCTATCATGTCTCTTCTCAGCCTTCTCTTCTCCAAGGAAAACAGTCCCAACTTCTCCAATCTATCCACGTAACTGAAGTTCCTCATCCCTGGAGCCATTCTCATGAATCTTTTCTGTACTCTCTCTATTGCCTTCACATCTTTCCTAAAATGTGGTGCCCAGAACTGGACACAATACTCCAGTTGAGGCAGAACCAGTGTTCTCTACAAGTTTAAAATAACTTCCTTGCTTTTGTACTCTATGCCCTGATTAATAAAGCCCTGGATACTGTATGCTTTATTAACCGCTCTCTCAACCTGTCCTGCCACCTTCAATGACTTATACACATATGCACCCAGGTGCTTGCTACCCACCAAAGCCTTAAAGGGAAGCACTGATGTCGGCATTGATGAAGCTTGGCAGTCACTAAGCTCAATCAACTATGAAGCAGTATCATTTGGTAAAGGCAGAACCAGCAACAAGGGCTGGTTTGAGACCTACTGAGCTGTGATATTTGTCATTGATGCAAAAAACAAAGCCTACATGATGCACAACATAAACCCAACAGCTAAAATATTGCATGACCTGAAAGTAGCCAAGACAGCTGTGCAAAGGAGAGGGAGATACTGTGTAAACAAACACTAGATCAGCTTATGTCAAGAAATCCAAACTGCATGTGACAAAAGGAAATCTACGAGCTATGTACGAAGGGTGCTTGGCCCTGCCATCACCAAAGTTGCTCCCTTGAAGTTGGCAGATGGTGAATTAATCACCGGCAGAAGTAAACAGATTTCCTGCTGGGCTGAACACTAATGTGAGCTGTACTCTTGTGAGACGGACATCTCCCAGTCTGTGCTTGACACTCTCCCGCAACTTGATCAGTTAGATGAAGAACCCTCATCACTGCAGCTCGAGAAGGCCATAGACGACCTAGTGAATAGAAGGGCACTGGGCAAGGATGAAATCCCAGCTGAACTGCTCAAGCACGGAAAGTCCCATCTATTGTCACAGCTTTATGACCTTCTTCTTCTCTGCTGGAAAGGAGGCTCTGTTCCACAGGAGATGTGTGATGCCAAAATCATCACACCATACAAAAACAAAGACGACAATGAAGACTGCAACAACTACAGGGGCATCTCACTTCATGTCATCACGGGGAAGATCTTTGCTAGGGTCATCCTTAAAAGACTCAATTTACTTGTAGACCGAGTGTACCCAGAAGCACAGTGTGCTTTCCATGCCGGCAGACCTACTGTGGGACATGATCTTCTCATTTAAAGTGATTGGCAAAAGAATCAAAGGCGAAATGCAGCAAGTGGTTACAATCTGGAATGAACTGCCTGAAAGATGGTGGAGGCAGATTCAGTCATGGCTTTCAAAGGGGAATTGGATAAGCAAAGGTCTAAAGGGAAAGGCAGGGCAATGGGACTAGCTAAATTGCTCTTGGAGAGCCAGCACAGACTCGATGGGCTGAATGGTCTCCTTCTGTGCCATAACCATTCTATGATTCTCCATACGCCAGCTACAAGAGAAGTGTAGGGAACAGAATATACCCCTTTACCTTACTTTTGGAGATCTCACTAAGGCATTCGACACCATCAGCAGAGCAGGGCTCTACAAGATTTTGGGAAAAATTGGCTGTCCACCAAAGCTCCTCAGTCTCATCTGCTCCTTCCATGACAACATGGACTGCGCTGTGCAGTTTGATGGGTTCACTTCCCACTGTTTCAGAGTGAAGAATGAAGTGAAACAGGGTTGTGTCCTAGCCCGCACTCTGTTTGGCAGCTTCTTCTCCATGCTCCTGACCTTCGCCTTCCCTGCAGGTATGGAAGCAGTCCACTTGCACACTGGGTCAGACAGTTAGCACTACAATCTAGCAAGGCTGAAAGCAAAGACAAAAATACATTGCGTCCTGATCAGAGAACTCCTCTACGCTGATGATGCTGTGTTCGTCGCTCACACAGAAACTCGGCTACAAAGACTCATGGACTGTCTCTCCCATGCCTGTAACTTGTTCTCCTTGACTAGAAGTGTCAAGAAAACCGTTGTCATGGGACAAGGTGATGCATCTCTCCCCCGGTCACACTAAATAACACCCCACTGGAAGTGGTTTGCAAATTCTGCTACCTTAGGTTCATGGTGACAGAGCTCGATACACGCACAGGGAAAGCAGCTACCACCTTTGGCCAACTTGCGAAACGCGCTTGGGATAACAACAAGCTGACCGTTAGGACCAAGTTGATGGTTTATAAGGCCTGTGCTCTCAGCACCTTGCTGTACGACTGTGAAACATGGGTGACTTACAGCTACCAGGAAAAGAAGCTCAAAAATTTTCATCTTCACTGTCTGCAGTGCATTATGGGTATATCCTGCCAAGACAAAATCATAAATGTGGCAGTTCTCTCAAAAGTTCCCGAGTGTGTTGGCATTAAACAAACAGAGGGGGCTTCAGTGGATCGGACACGTCCGCAGGATGGAAGACAGTTGCATACCCAAGCTCCTTCTGGATGGTGAGGTAGCCGGAGCCAGACGACCAGTGGGATTCCCAAAGCTCTGCTTCAAGGATGCTTGCAATGTTATATGAAGGCCCTAAATATCGCACCTGGGAGTCACTAGCTAATGAAAGAGGAAAATGGCGACATATCCTGTGGACTGGTGTGCACTACCAGGACGACCAGTGGCTACAGCAGCTTGGTAACAGGCGCCAACGTCAAAAACAGCAACTCACAGCGTCACTTGGCAGCTTCACGTGCGGCACTTGTGGCAGACCCTGCCTCTCAAGGATTGGCCTTCACAGCCATCAGCAAAGGTGCACCAAGAGAAGACACCCCACCTTAAATGGATTATTTGCTGCGTGTCCATCATCTTTCGTAGATGGAAGGATACCAAACCTCTGCTGGGTGTATATGCCGAGCTCCATCTACCAGAGAGGTGTGCCAGGCTAGAGACATGGGGTTGAATTTAATGAGCCTGCTGCCGGGACCGGTGGCAGGCCCAGAAAATGGCATTGCTCCCTGCGACACTTGTGCGTCATTACATAATGGAGGTGCTGGTCACCCCCAATCACATGTCAGGGGCAGGAGGCGAGACACCAATTATGGCATCAGCTGACAGCAGATCAGGTGCTGTGCCATCATTAAAAGCCTGTCAGCCCTGCATTCACATCTGCCTTGCCATCAATAGAAGGTCTGTTTACTGTGACACAAGCCACCCTCATTCATAGCTCATGCCCTGTACATCCCATGACAGTGTGTGTCATCAATAGATATATCAGATCCCCCATTGGGGGACGAGGGGCTGACAGTAGCAGAACTGTCATGGTGATACTTACGCCAATTTACAATTTCTCCATCCTTCCTCTTGCAGGAGTAGAGGGCCCTTAACAAGAGGGGGCGGTCAGGAATGGTGGAGGGGTCCCTGACATTCATTCTTTAAGCCAGGCCAAGGAAGAGGCTTTGGAACTGGTGGGGAGCCGGGTGGATGAGCAATATCTGACGGGGAGACTGGATTGCCTGTGCAAGAGAGTGATTATTGCCATGCATCAAAAAATTTAGGAATGTTGGAAAACCACATCAGACATGTTTGGTATACTGGGATATGTGCAGTCTACCCACACATGTTTCTGTTCTCTCATGCAGGTTGGCATTTGCAGGTGACGGCAGCCCCAGAGGGACCTCTGAGGAGGAGGACCACTCAGAGATGCACCATCCCATGACTCTCTTGCACCTTCCACCAGTGGAAATACTTTCTCCTTGGTAGGTAATCGATCGGCATTAGAATCAGGGTCACAAGCTGGTGAGAGCACTGCACACGCACTCGAGCAGCTGGCTGAGGCTGAGACAGCCGAGGTCTCCGACAGTCCGAGGACTGTGGGTGACCAGGCTCATGCTGAGCCCCAGGCTGATGATGAGCCTCTGGTGTTGACAGCACAGGGTATGCTGGAGTTCCAGACAGAGATAAGACAACATCTGGCAGAGATGTGAGAGGCCATGCGCAGCCATGAGCGGTTGATGGAGGCCATGAATGCTGCCACGTCCCAGGCATACGAGTGCATGGCTTCCTCCATTGAGAGGTTGGCAACCCTCATAGAGAGCTTGATCCCACAGATGTGCAAAGACCTGCATACCATTGCCTTGGCCATGAGCTTGATGCAGCAGTCACAAGGCCAGAGAAGGAACAGGAGCCTGGAGACTTCTCCCACTCTTCATCCGACTCAGGTTAGCAGCGTGTTCATGTGAGCATTGAAAGGGAGGAGGAGGGGTTGCCCTCCACATCTGAGGCCTCCCTTCCGAGTGTGGACACCAGCTCCTCATCCCTTCTGCCAGTGAGCCCAGCTCCAGCAGCCGTGAAGCCTGAGTCCTGCACCTGTGCAGGAAACCCTCAGGCAGCCGGGGCCCTCCAAGCCTCAGGCACCCAGTGGACGGCCGCCAATGTCTTCTCAGGCCAAGGGGCAGCCTGATCAGCAGCCTGCCTCCAGCACAGCTGCTAGTGCAGGGGTCACACTGGTAGGAGCACCTTCAAAAGAGATTAAGAAAAGCACTGAGCCACACTTGGGTATTCACGGGTGTTACAAATATGTTCTTTGGAATTTAATTAAAAGCTCTTTTGTGCCAATCATTATCCATCATTGTGTCAAAACCATGTTCTATCATGCCTTAATTGTGAGCTTCTGCCTTCCGCCCTACCTTTAGTGCAGTGCTAGTGTGTCTACAGCCCTCATTATCATGGCAATGTGACTGCAGATCTCATTAACATATGCCCTCCCATGGGCACTAGTGCACATTGCAGCTGGTCGGCATTCAGGGAACACGATGCAAAGGGGGTGGCAGACTGCATGCATGAAGGTGAGTCTTTATTGTATTCTTAGTGAGTCAACATCAGGGTGGCTGAGAGCAGGTCATTATGAGGTTGTCTTTTGCCTCCTTTGTATGTCACTCAACATGTCTGGCTTCCATTGCCTCGCTATCATCATTCATTGCTGTTTGCGCCTTCCACTCTGCGTCCACCTCGTCGGAGGATGAGTGTCGCTCAGTCATATCTTCCTCATTTAAGATTCCCCCTCTCTAGTGCTAGATTGTGCACCATGATACGCGAGACCCTCGACAAGACATACTGTCGGGCTCCACCAGATTGAACGTGGCCTTGAAACCTCATCTTCAGCAGCCATTGCCCTGCTTGATGATCGCTCAGGTGGAGCAGTGGCAAGTGTTGTACCTCTCCTCTCTTGCAGTGTGAGGGTTATAGGCATCAGAAGCCATGTCTTCAATGGTTAGCCCTTGCTCCCGAGAATCCACCCCTGAAGGTGAGAGGGGTGTAGGAACCAAGGGGTTAACAACTGCCATGTTTAATCTGTTGGAGGAATCTATGCAAGTTATGGCCTGATACAATTCACATGAGGCGCTATGTTTTAAAGTAGAATGATTTTAAGTGATGTTGCGGTTATGTTCGGGAATAGTTATACTTTGTATATGTATCAATGGATTATGTTAGAATTAAGTTATGGACTTTGTGTTTGGAATCATGTTGTTATGTGAAATGTGTATTTGTATGCTGTATTGGAGAGATGGTGGAAGACGGTGTCTACTGTAACAACAATAGCAGTAATGGCTTGGCTATGAGACAGGATGTCTTGATAATTACCTTACTGCATTTCAATTAAAACAGACTCAGTGTCACAATAAGACTTGTGGGCCTCATGAGGATGGAAATGCAAGTAAAGGTATTTGGATACCATTCATGGCTGGAATATTGATGGGAATAACAAATATTCCTAGATCAACAAGCCGCACCCGCTCACCTTTCACGGAGATGAAGGATTTACTATGTAATACAATGTATTGAGTTGGAATAGGACTTGGCAGAAGATATTTTGGGAAGTTAAAAAATATTTCAGTAACACTGGCACGTTCTGGCCATGAGAGGGAGAACTGTCTGTCAGAAAATACTTCATCATATGGGCTGTGGTTCTGTATTGTTGCAGAAATCAGAGGCAGGAGCTGTGACCAATCAGTTACACTTCTCAGTCAAAGCACAATGTGAAGATATGCACAAGTGGAGAGGCTATGACCAGAACACGGAAGATTCAGCAGCAATCTGCTTGGATGATTTTTCCACATAGATACTGATCACAAACCACACACATCATTCACACAGACATAAAAATCAGGTGAGATATAAATGGACCATCGATTTGCTATCACATCATTTTGTAAAATGGCATAAAGTCAGAGTTTACCCATTATTTGGGGCGGCACAGTGGTTAGCACTGCAGCCACAGCTCCAGCGACCCAGGTTCAGTTCTGGGTACTGCCTGTGCGGAGTTTGCAAGTTCTCCCTATGACCGTGTGGGTTTATGCCGGGTGCTCCGGTTTTCTCCCATCAGCCAAAGACTTGCAGGTTGATAGGTAAATTGGCCATTGTAAATTGCCCCTCGTGTAGGTAGATGGTAGGAAAATTGAGGGAAGGTGGGGATGTGGTAGGGAATATGGGATTAATGTAGGATTAGTATAAATGGGTGGTTGATGGTCAGCGCAGACTCAGTGGGCCGAAGGGCCTGTTTCAGTGCTGTATCTCTAAACTCTAAACTAAAGCTCCACAGACAGCAATGCAATCATGACCAGATAATCCAGTGTTGGTTGAGGGATAAATGTTGAACACAATACTGGGAGACTACCTCTGTTTTTATTAAAACTGGGACTAAAATCTTTTACAGTTACCTAAGAGGACAGACAGGGCCTTAGTTTAATGTCTCATTGAAAAAGCAGCAGCTTCAAAAATGCAACATTCCCTCAGTACTGCACTGAGGTGTGTAGTATTGCTCAAGTCTCTGGAGTGAGGCTGGAATCCACAGCCTTCTGACTCAGTGATAAGTATATTAACACTAAGCTAAGGGTGACATCATGGTCTGATTCTGAGATACTGCATGAAATGGGTGACAGATTGAACTCATTCCTGCCTGTGAAATATGACTCTCAATACAAGATAGCACTTCAGTGACACCCCCTAGTGATACTTACATTGGTGTAACAAAGGACACTAGAGAAAATAGGCATCCTTCCATCTATGAAAGATGATGGACAGCAAACCATTTAGATGGGGTGTCTTCTCTTGGTGCACCTTAGCTGATGGCTGTGAAGGCCAATCCTTGAGAGGCAGGTTCTGCCACAAGTGTTGCACAAGTGAAGCTGACAAGTGATGCTGTAAGTTGTTGTTTTTGAGGTTGGCGCCTGTTGCCAAGCTGCTGTAGCAAATGGTCATCATGGTAGTGCACACTAGTCCACAGGATGTGTCATCATTTCCCTCTTTCACCAGTTTGTGACTCACAGGTGCGATAGTCAACATTTAGGGCCTTCATGTCACCCTTGCAAGCATCCTTGAAGCGGAGCTTTGGGAATCCTACTGGTCTTCTGGCCCTGGCTATCTCACCATACAAAAGGAGCTTGGGTATGTGACCATCTTCCATCCTGTAGACTTGTCCTATCCACCGAAGCCGCCTCTGTTTGATTACTGCCAACACACTTGTGAGCTCTGTCTTTGAGAGGACTGCCACATTTGTGATTTTGTCCTGCCAGGATATACCCATAATGCACCACAGACAGCAAAGATGGAAATTATTGAGCTTCTTTTCCTGGTAGCTGTAAGTCACCCATGTTTCACAGCCATACAGCAAGGTGCTGAGAGCACAGGCCTTATAAACCATCAGCTTGGTCCTAAGGGATAGCTTGGTGTTACCCATGCACGTTTTCCAAGTTGGCCAAAGGTGGTAGCTGCTTTCCCTAGGCGTGTATCAGGCTCTGCATAAAGGGGCAGATTGTCTGTCACCGTTGTGCCAAGGTAGCAGAATTTGTTAACCACTTCCAGTGAGGTGAAGTCACACGGGATCAGAGTTGAGCTGGCAAGATGGATTCAGAACTGGCTCGGTTATAGAAGACAGAGGATATCAGTGGATGGGTGTTTTTCTGAATGGAGGGCTGTGACTAGTGGTGTTCCGCAGGGATCAGTGCTGGGACCTTTGCTGTTTGTAGTATATATAAATGATTTGGAGGGAAATGTACATGATCTGATTAGTACGTTTGCGGACGACACAAAGGTTGGTGGAGTTGCGGATAATGATGAGGATTGTCAGAGGATACAGCAGGATATAGATCGGTTGGAGACTTGGGCAGAGAAATGGCAGATGGAGTTTAATCCGGACAAATGTGACGTAATGCATTTTGGAAGGTCTAATGCAGGTGGGAGGTATACAGTAAATGGCAGAACCCTTAGGAGTATTGACAGGCAGAGAGATCTGGGTGGACAGGTCCACAGGTCACTGAAAGTGGCAACACAGGTGGATAAGGTAGTCAAGACAGCATACGGCATGCTTGCCTTCATCGGTCGGGGCATAGAGTATAAAAATTGGCAAGTCATGTTGCAGCTGTACAGAACCTTAGTTAGGCCACACTTAGAATATTGCGTGCAATTCTGGTCGCCACACTACCAGAAGGACATGGAGGCTTTGGAGAGGGTACAGAGGAGGTTTACCAGGATGTTGCCTGGTCTGGAGGGCATTAGCTATGAGGAGAGGTTGGAAAAACTCAGATTGTTTTCACTGGAATGACGGAGGTGGAGGGGCGACATGATAGAGGTTTACAAAGTTATGAGTGGCATGGATAGAGTGGATAGTCAGAAGCTTTTTCCCAGGGTGGAAGAGTCAGTTACTAGGGGACATAGGTTTAAGGTGCGAGGGGCAAAGTTTAGAGGGGATGTGCGAGGCAAGTTTTTTACACAGAGGGTGGTGAGTGCCTGGAACTTGCTGCCAGGGGAGGTGGTGGAAGCAGATACGATAGCGATGTTTAAGAGACATCTTGACAAATACATGAATAGGAAGGGAATAGAGGGATATGGGCCCCGGAAGTGCAGAAGGTGTTAGTTTAGGCAGGCATCAAGATCGGCGCAGGCTTGGAGGGCCGAATGGCCTGTTCCTGTGCTGTACTGTTCTTTGTTATTTAGTGTGATCGGGGCAGAGATGCAACACCTTGTCCCATGACCACAGTTTTCTTGATGCTTATAGTCAAGGAGAACAAGTTACAGGCACAGGAGAGACAGTCCATGAGTGTTTGTTGTTTCCGTGTGAGTGACTAACGCAGCATCATCAGCGTAGAGGAGTTCTCTAATCAGGTTGTGATGTGTTGATATTCAGGCATCAGGAAATATACAGAGTGGTCTCAACAGAAGAATTTCTTCTTGGGGTGGGGACCCCCCCATGCACCATACTATATAGTTGGTGCATTACTCCCTCAAGGCTACATTCATTGTCCATCTCTCCTCTCCTGAAGACATTGATTCCCCCAAAATCCTGGAACTCCCTAACAGCACTGGTGGGTGTACACTGCAGCAGTCCAAGAAGGCAGCTCACCACCACCTTCTCAAGGGCAATTAGGAATGGGCAATAAATGCTGGCCTAGCAAGGAACGAATAAAGAAAACTCCTGGCCATTAGTTCTGTATGATTCCTGAGAATGAATGCAAGCTCCAGACTGCCAAGCCTGATTTTCCCTCACCTACAACCCATACACCAATGTTTCCAGTCAGTCAGTGTTGTTCAATACATTAGCCATTGACCACATGTGGCTAACTGGGAATCCAGATGCGTCTGATCGCATTTCTAATTAGTAAAAATAATGAGTAATACATTGGCATTGGACATGAGAACTCAATAATTATTTATACGTATCTGCATGTACACATTAACTTCTTTGTCCATTTGTCTGTAAAATGGGAAGACGAGAAGCAGAGTATGTGAATCTTTATTCATCACTGTGAGTGCTTTACTCTCTGGGTTACTGAATGGTGGTAGATGTTAAGTACAGATACACGGGAAATATATTTATCTGGGTGTGGAAGTGCACATTTCCCACTAAAATGTGGCTTAAACATTAACTTGTGGCTGGGCAGAACTAGGGGGCATAGTTTTGAAATAAGTTTTAAGTTGGAGATGAGGAATTTCTTCTCCCAGAGGGTCGTTAATCTTTGGAAGCATCTTCCCCAGAGAGCAGTGGATGGAGGCTGGGTCATTGAACATATTCAAGACTGAGTTAGACAGATTTTTGATCTACAAGAAAGTCAAGGGTTATGGGCGGGGCAGAAAGGTGGAGTGAAGGTCACAATCAGATCAGCCCATGATCTTAGTGAACGACAGAGCAGGCGCGACAGGGGCCGAATGGCTTATCCTTGCTCCTATTTCATATGATCATATGCAGCAATTTCTTTCGGACAACTATTCAACAAAGGAGCAAAGTCCTTGCTTAGTTGAGAAGTGCTGAAGCCAATTGTCGCGTCCCGACCGTCACCCTGGGCTAAACTATAACTGTTCAGTAGTTGATACCTCCCCTAGTGGAAAGAGAACTGTTACGGAGTTATGAATGAAATAAATGAATGAATTGAATGAATGAATTGGAGCATGGTCTCCTCCTCCGCGCCTCACCGCACCTGACGCCGAGATACGTGGTGACGTAGAGGCGGCGCTCCGCCCCCCTCTGCTCGACGTCCAAAGAAGCGGCGGGAGCCAGGGAGAGAGAAAGTGCGAGAAGATGGAGCGCGCGGCGGGGAAAGGCAGCGGTCGAGGCTCGGAGCGCAGCTGAAGAGAGGGCGGGAGGAAGAGGCCCAGGAAACACCGGGGATTAAACAAGGGGCCTTTGTTGACCGGGGAGGGGGAGGAGGAGACAAAAAGAGAGACGGCTGAGGGAGCCCCCGGCCTGAGTGAGTGAGCGACCCCACACACGGTGCCTCCCGGGGGGAATATGAGCCCCCGCCGGCCCGTCCATGTGGATTTCTCGGTCGTTGCACAGGGGAGCGGTTCTCGCTGAGGAAGCCGAGCGGCTGCCCTCCCGGCCGGCAGAGCTGGCCCAGGGCCGCTTCTACCCGCGCTGTTATCAGCGCTCGGACGCCGCCATGGCTGCCCCGTTCTGCGGCCAGGAGCAGCCGCCGCCGGCCGCCCCGCCGCAGCATAGTCCAGCTCCGCCTCAGGCCCCAAGCCGGCCCGAGGGGGCACCACCACGGCCAGAACCGCAGCCCCAGTGCGGCCTCTGTTGCTCCCGGGGCCTCCCGCCGGCCTCGGGGTCAGGACCGCGTTCCCGGCCGGCGGCCGAGGAGCTGCGCCTGCTGCCCTGCCGCCACTCCTTCTGCCTGCCCTGTCTGGAGTCGTACGGCGGGGCCCGGCGGCGGCGAGGGGGCAGCGGGCCGGCCGCCAGCCGGCTCCGGCCGGGAAATGGACCGGGACCCGAGGCCGAGGCTTCCTCCTCCTCCTCTTCCTCATCCTCCTCCTCCAGTAACTCGTGCGGCCCGGCCGAGCTCAACTGCCCCATCTGCGAGCGTCGCATGCCGGCCGCCGAGAGCGAGGGACTGCCGGCCGAGCTGCTGCTGCTCAACAACCTGCTGGACGTGGTGTCGGCGGCCGAGGACGAGCTGGACGGCGGCGGCGACGACGGGGGGAATGGAGGCGGGCGGGGCCGAACCCGGCCCAAAGGCTCGCAGGCCGGCTGCAGCTCGTGTGACGAGGGCGCGCCGGTGACTTCCCGCTGCCTGGACTGCGCCGAGTATCTGTGCGATCACTGTGTGAGGGCCCACCAGCGGGTCCGTCTCACCAAGGAGCATGTCATCCACCGCTTCAGGCAACAGCAACACTACAACCAGCAGCCCTTTCCCAGCCTGCCACTTACGCACGAACGGGTCAGCTACTGCCAGCAACACGAGAACGAAGTAGGTTTGGGCAATGTCTTACTCGCATGTATTAAAAAAAAATGCAACGAGTTTCGTTCGTTACGCGGGGTTAAAAATAATGTGTTGTTCGTTGCCTGGAATTAATAATGCAACGGCTTTCGTTCGTTGCATGGGGTTAAAGACTGCAACGTGTTTGAATAAGCTGCATGATTTCTGATTTTCTTTGCATCGTTGTAAATTCTAATTTGACGATTTGTTTTTTAATTTGAGAAAAATCCCGTATTTTAATAGGCGACACATTCTCATTGATTTACAAGATTTTTACAAAAATATATCTTAATTCAATACTTAATTTTGGTAACTTTCAGAGGTTCAGTATTTGTTCCCAGCTGATCTGGTTTTCTCTGTAACATTGGCTTAGTATTCTTCAAAATGTCCTATGATGTAGTATCGAGTGCTTTAGACATCAGTGACGAATTCGGGGTCTGTTGTGTATAAATGTTTAGCGTAACTTAAACATTATAGTTACTTGAAATGATTTGTAGTCTTGTATAAAATTGGAGCTATATATATTTCATTATATTTAAAGTGTTCCGTGTCCAGTGTTTTGTGTTTGAAATGGCCGTATATTATTAACCTGTCATTTTTAAATGGAACAACGACTTTGAGCTGTTCTCGTAGATGCAACGATTGAAATTTCGAGCCCATTTGTTTAATTTTGCATTTCACTTCTAATTTGCCGTGTAGTTTATTGAAACAAGCTGGAGGCAACGTGTTCTGATTCGATTTGTAGCCGATCTTCAGTCCAAAGCCATAGGTGTAATGATTATAATGTGTCCGATACTTTATTCGTTGCAGCAATGGTTTTATTTCGATTACAAATTTCGTAAAGTATTACAGGAGCTGTCGACATCTTCGTGGCTGCTGTAAAACGCTGCCATGTCTCCGTATTTGAATTAAGTAAAATCCAGCAGTGCGATTTGTTTCTCACGTTTTCGTGTGGAAGCTATTACATAAATATATTTGAAATGACGTGATTCAATATAGAAAGTTGTTGGTTAATAAATCTTATCGTGTGGCTGGCAGTGATAACAAAAAGGGCGGCGTGCGCATTTAAAACAAAAATTAATCCTGGAATGCGTTACATTATCTTCGGAAAACAAAGGCTTGTTTTGTTTTTTCTAACTTAATTTGGTAGATTATTTGTTTCCCCAAACGATGATATGGCGATCAAAAGACGCGAAATACCTTTCATCGCGCGCGATGGTGTCAGTGTGCTAAATGAGTCATGTTTGGCAACCTGGAAACAATGTGTCCTCGGAAACGTGGTATCAGCAGCAACGCAGTCTTGCTTTAGTCCTCTAACAGCCTGTGTTTCTGATCACTCGATGATGTATTGTGTCCATTCATGTTCCAGCCAGTGTGAATTGCACAACATATCAATAACGTATCGATTAATCGTGGGATGCTTTGTTGGCAGCAGTACTGTAATTCAGCACTCTGAAGAAATTCACCTGTCTGATTTTTGTAGATTTGGTTTTGTGTGTAGGTGTACACACGTGTCCTCCCTCCCCTTCCAATCCAGGGGTGCTGGGCAGTATTTTTTAAACAAAATGGTGCTTGCTGTTGGGCGGTCTGAGGCAGAGCGTGCGATTTACTTTAAGGAGATTAGGTCCATTCATGTTTTGCATGCTGTAAGCAAAGGGGCTTTGTTTCCCCCGCCCCAACGCTGGTATTTCTAGTAACAATGTGAAGACAGCACTATCTGTGAGTAGCTTGCAATAAGAATGAGATACTTGCCACCCTGGAGAGGGAAACTTTTTTTTAATTTTAAGAATTGCAAATTTGTAATAAGACAAGATATGACTTTTTGGCTTGACCTATCCAAGTGATTAAAAAATGCAATTTCTGTTGGAGAGCTGAGAATTTTGATATTTTTAACACTTGGTTGGCCAAGAATAGCAGTGTTTTTAAGTGCCGGTTAGTGAAAACAATTTTTTAATGACACGCAATGCTCATCGGGGTGGGTTGACATGTTAGTCTGTGGGGCCCATGCCCAACGGTTCCTGCAGAAGCTGCAGAAAAACTGCATACAATCTCTGAATCATAGAACATAGAACAGTACAGGTCCTTCGGCCCATGATGTTGTGCCGAACCTTTAACCTACTCTAAGATCAAACTAACTACCTACCTTTCATTCTACTATCATCCATGTACCTATCCAAGAGTCGCTTAAATGCCCCTAATGTATCTGCTTCTACTACTACTGCTGGCAGCGCATTCCACGCACCCACCACTCTCTGTGTAAAGAACCAACCTCTGACATCTCCCCAAAACCTTCCTCCAAACACCTTAAAATGATGCCCCCCGGTGATAGCCCTTTCCACCCTGGGAAAAAGTCTCTGACTATCCACTCTATCTATGCCTCTCATCATCTTGTACCCCTCTATCAAGTCACCTCTCATCCTTCTTCGCTCCAATGAGAAAAGCCCCTCAAGCTTTCTTCGTAGGACATGCCCTTCAGTCCAGGCAGCATCCTGGTAAATCTCCTCTGCACCCTCTCTAAAGCTTCCACATCTTTCCTATAATGAGGCGACCAGAACTGAACGCAATATTCCAAGTGTGGTCGAACCAGCGCCCCATAGAGCTGCAGCATAACCTTGCGGCTCTTAAACTCAATCCCGCTGTTAATGAAAGCCAACGCACCATACGCCTTCTTAACAACCCTATCAACTTGGGTGGCAACTTTGAGCGATCTATGGACATGGACCCCAAGATCCCTCTGTTCCTCCACACTACCAAGAATCCTGTCTTTAAGCCTGTATTCCGCATTCAAATTCGACCTTCCAAAATGCATCACTTCACACTTTTCCAGGTTGAAATCCATCTGCTACTTCTCAGCCCAGCTCTGCATCCTGGAAGCTGGTATGTTGATATGGTTTGCTTTTTTATTTTGTATAGACATACTGAGAGCCTGTTTCTTCATTCATATTACTGCATGTTTGTGTGTGTGGATGTGGGGTGGGGGGAAACGGACTTGAATATTCTTTGTGCCTGGAGCCCCTTAAAAAAATTGTTAATCTGGTTCTGATACTCATTACTGTTTGATAAAACAACGGCTTATTTTTATTCTTTGTTAGAGTAATAGTTTTATTTACCATTTCTCTCTTAACCTTCTAGGTGGTTTGTTGCTTTTTTCCTCACAGCATAGCATTCTTTATATATGGTGACTTTTTTCATAGCAAAGCCAGCTCTCCAGTGTAATTATGACTTGAGTTATTGCATGATAGGTGAGTACTGGACTTTTGCCTGCTCTATTCTCACTTTATTTGAAGTGGTGAATTCTCCTGGACTCCTTGCCAATGATCTTGTGGTTTGTTAGACTTTGTGCACAGGAGGTCTGTTGCATTCATCTTCATGACAGGATGTGAAAAGCAATTTCATACATACAAAGCATTTTGGGGGATTTCCCGAGTGATATAAGGTGCTACGTAGTTGCAAATTAATTCCTGACCCTGGCCTCGTGAGCAAACTCCTGCTCACTGAAAGTGGCAGCACAGTCCGTGGTGCGGAACAAATTTTTGAGGGTATTCTGTCAAGAGTTGTTGGTCTATAGAGATGTTTTCATTTGAGGCCCACTGAATTACGATGAGTCCGGCTGGTTCAGCTGGTAGCGATCTAGAAAGTGGCCATTCCATTCACAGTGGGTTTTAATCTCCCTCAAATATCTCCTTTATGATTAAAGATAGGGCAATGGCAAACCTGACCTTATCGACGCTGCAGAGTCCTCCTTACTAACATCTGGGGGCTTGTGCCAAAGGTGGGAGAGCTGTCCCACAGACCAGTCAAGCAACAGCCCGACAGTCATATTCACGGAACCATACCGTACAATGTCCCAGACGCTGCCATCATCATCCCCGGGTATGTCCTGTCCCACCGGCAGGATAGAGCCAGCAGAGGTGGCTGCACAGTGCTATACAGTCAGGAGGGTGTTGCCCTTGGAGTCCTCAACATTGACTGTGGACTCCATGAAGTCTCATGGCATCAGGTCAAACATGGGCAAGGAAACCTCCTGCTGATTACCACCTACCACCCCCTCTCAGCTGATGATTCAGTACTCCTCCATGTTGAACAGCATTTGGAGGAAGCACTGAGGGTGGCAAAGGCACAGAACGTAATCTGGGTGGGGGACTTCAATGTCCATTACCAAGAGCGGCTCAGTAGCACCACTGAACGAGCTGGCCGAGTCCTAAAGGACATAGCTGCTAGACTAGGTCAAACAACCAAGAGGGAAAAGTATACTTGACCTTGTCCTCATGAATCTGCCTGCTGCAGATGCATCTGTCCATGACTATTGGTAGGAGTGACCACCGCACAGTCGTTGTGGAGATGAAGTTCCATCTTTCACATTGAGGATACCCTCCATCGTGTTGTGTGGTGATACCACCATGCTAAATGGGATAGATTTCGAACTGATCTATCAACTCAAAATTGGGGGTCCATGAGGCACTATGGGCCATCAGCAGCAGCAGATTTGTACTGCACCACAATCTGTAACCTCATGGCCCGGCATATCCTCCACTCTACCATTACCACCAAGCTGGGGGATCAACACTGGTTCAATGAAGAATGCAAGGGGGCATGCCAGGAGCAGAACCGGGCATATCTCAAAATGAAGTATCAACCTGGTGAAGCGACAACCCAGGACGACTTGCGTGCCAAACAGCGTAAGCAGCATGCGATAGACAGCTAAACGATCCCATAACCGACGGATCAGATGAAGCTCTGCTGTCCTGCCACATCCAGTCGTGAATGTTGGACAATTAAACAACTAACTGGAGGAGGTGGATCCACAAATATCCCCATCCTCAATGATGAAAAAGATAAGGCTGAAGAACTTGCAACAATCTTCAGCCAGAAGTACCGAGTGGGTGATCCATTTCGACCTCCTCCTGAAGTCCCCGGCCTCATCGTTGCCAGTCATTGGCTAATCCGATTCACTCCATGTGATATCAAGAAACGACTGAAGGCACTGGATACTGCAAAGGCTATGGGCACTGGCAACATTGCGGCAATAGTAGTGAAGACTTGTGTTCCAGAACTTGCCGCACCCCTACCCGAGCTGTTCCAGTACAGTTGCAACACTGGCACCTACCCAGCAATGTGGAAAATTGCCCAGGTATGTCCTGTACACAAAAAGCAGGACAAGTACACCCCACCAGTCTATTCTCAATCATCAGTCAAGTGGTGGAAGGTATCGTCAGCAGTGCTATCAAGTGGCACTTACTTAGCAATAGCCTGCTCAGTGATGCTCCGTTTGGGTTCCCCAGGGCCACTCGGCTCCAGACCTCATTACAGCCTTAGATCAAACATGGACAAAAGAGCTGAACTCGAGAGGTGAGGTGAAAGTGATTGCCCTTGACATCAAGGCAGCATCTGACCGAGTATGGCATCTAGGAGCCCTGGCAAAACTGGAGTCAATGGGAATGAGGGGGGAAATTCTCCGCTGGTTGGAGTCATACCAAACGCAACGGAAGATGGTTGTGGTTGCTGGAGGTCAATTATCTCAGCTCCAGGACATCCATTGCAGGAGTTCCTAAAGATCGTGTCCTCGGCCCACCCATCTTCAGTGGCTTCATCAAGGACCTTCCTTCAATCAAGGTTTGAAATGGGAATATTTGCTGCTGATTGTGCAATGTTCAGCACTATTCGCGACTCCTCAGATACTGAAGCAGTCCATGTAGAAAGGCAGCAAGACCTGGACAATATCCAGGCTTGGGCTGAAAAGTGGCAAGTAACATTTGTGCCAAACAAATGCCATGCAATGACCATCTCCAACAAGAGAGAATCTAACCATCTTCCCATGATATTCAATGGCATTGCGATTGCTGAATTCCCCCACTATCAACATCCTGAGGGTTATCATTGACCAGAAACTGAACTGGAGTAGCCATATAAATACCTTGGCTACAAGAGCAGACCAGAAGCTAGGAATCCTGCGGTGAGTAACGCACCACCTGACTCCCCAAAGCTTGTCCACCATCTACAAAGCATAAGTCAGGAGTGTGATGGAATACTCTCCATTTGCCTGGATGGGTGCAGCTCCAACAACACTGAAGCTCGACACCATCCAGGACAAAGCAGCCCGCTTGATTGGCACCCCATCTACAAACATTCAGTCCCTCCACCACCGACGCACAGTGGCAGCAGTGTGTACCATCTACAAGATGCACTGCAGCAACGCACCAAGGCTCCTTAGACAGCACCTTCCAAACCCACAACCTCTACCAACTAGAAGGACAAGAGCAGCAGATGCATGGGAACACCACCACCTGCAAGTTCTCCTCCAAGCCACACACTGTCCTGACTTGGAACTATATCGCCATTCCTTCACTGTTGCTGGGTCAAAATCCTGGAACTCCTTTCCTAACAGCACTGTGGGCGTACCTACCCCACATGGACGGCAGCAGTTCAAGAAGACAGCTCACCACCACCTTCTCGAGGGCAATAAATGCAGGCCTAGCTAACAAAGCCCACATCCCATGAACAAATAATAAAAAATAGAATTTGACCTAAGAGAGCCATTGGTCTGCCTTCTGAATAAGCTACCACTTGTTCTAACAACCCTCTTTATATAAAGATTCTTAATTTTCCCGTTGATCTTTTAGATGTCTGTTCAGTTTCCAGCCCCATTACAGACACTTAAAAACATAATCTGGCTGGTGCTGCTGTGTAGTACTGAGGGAGTGCTACACGGTCCAAGGTGCTGCCTTTCAGATGAAATGTCATCTCCACAGATGACGTAAATGATCTTATACCCGGTGTTCGGCCAGAAGAGCTCTTTTTTAAATGTTTTACCTCAACACCATCACTAAAATAAATTATCTGATCATCAATGTAATTGTGGGATCTTTGTGTGCAAATTGGCTGTGTTTCACCACATTATAGCAGTAACTACACTTCAACAGTACTTCATTTTCTGTGAAAGGTTTTGAGATGCTCTAAGACCATGAGAGGCAGTATATAAATAAGTTCTTCCTCATGCTCCCTTGCTTTCTCTCTTTTAGGCCCTCTAATAATTGGATGAGTTGTTGACCAGTGGAAGTTGTTTTCCCAGATTTATTCACTTTATTCAAACCTTTCAATTTTAAATTAATCTGTGGATTTGCTCTAATGATAAACAGCCACTAATAACTATAATCCCGGTGACAAGAGAATTTAGTGAATTTGTTTTGCATCCTTGCTGTAGTTTGATCTGTTTCCTAAAGGAAAAAGCTTAAAACTGGGTACGATATTCTAACTGGCCGAACAAATTATTTATGTATTTTTAGCATTGCATCTTTCTCTGGATTTTCTTTACAACTTTCTCGACTTGTCTTAGTTTTATGGATATTGTATCTGAGCTCCTAAACATATGAAGGTTCTACCTTTTTTATTTGTCTATTCCTCTGCATTGTATCACCTTGCATTTCTCCCACTGTAAATTTAATCTGATTGCTTAACTTGTCTCTGTCCCCAGAGTCACCTTTAGTCTTCCTTACATTTAACTGCACCCTTACATTTATGTCATCTGCAAATTGTGGTCAGTATAAAGTTAAATGACGAGAGAGATTTTCACAACACTGAGCTCCCCTTGGACTCTTTATTCTGATCTGATACCACTCATTTGTAGTGAACCAAAAATGAAGGCAGTATGACTGAGCATTTGTTTTAGTATCTAGTGTAAGGGAAGGGGAAGAGAAAGCAATTAGTTTGGACTTTGCTTCAGACACTTCCCTCACTAATGCTTGGTTAGAAAGATTAGCAGGTTCTGGAAGAGATCGCTGTCCTTCAATCCCAAGGTGGAAAGCTGACAAGTAATATTGTGTGGCCAGAAAGAATTGAGCTCTGCTTAACCAAATCTTATGGTCGAACAGCTGCCAAAACTAGTTGCCTCCAGCTTGCGTATGAACAGCAACTGTGTACGAGGTACTTGAAGGCTCTCTGCTTGCATCAGAACATTCAGTAGAAGCAGAGTATCAGATTTGGGGTGTTTTTAAAGAATTTATAAGACCAAGCCATGATACCTCGTGGTTCTAACATCTCACTGCCCAGACACCTTTCCTAAAAGATAGTTATATCAGCAAGGTTCTTGAGGGTGGCTGCCATCTGCACTTTTGGTGGGGAAGACAAATGGGAGTCAGGACTAGTAGGGGTGAAAAGACGGGCAAGATTGCAGAGGTATAGTGCATATTGATGGATGTGTACAAATGTTGATTTTGATTTGCTAACTCAGTCTTAATGTGTGGCCATTGACGGGAGTTGATTTGATGGCATTGGTTTTGGGACCAAGATAATCCATTGCTCAATTGAGATTGTGCATCATGCATAATTTAATGTCTGCTGGGATCTGAGTTGGTCCTGGGATATGGCTGGTGACTTTTTCTAGTTATTGGAGATCAGAATGGTGCTAAGATTTTTGTTTTTGTTTTGTTGCAAAAGTGTTGGTTATTGTCACAGTGGATTCCCAAGGTTTTAAAGCTTATAGGCAAGGTTACATTGCTTCATTGGAAAGCTTTGATTCTAAGTGGACAAGCATTTTACCGCTTTTGGGAAATGGACAGAGCAGCCCTGATAGGAATTTAAAATATTGTATTGATCTTTACAATTGGTGAAGTATTAAGTAAGGCACTGCATTTTGGTCACTTGCATACAATCACTTGATAACTGAGTTAAAAGCTAACTGCAGATTTACAGTCTGGTGGCTGAGCCATTTAAAGATGAAAATACAAAACCCAGCCTCCTGATAGTTTCTGGGGTAGTGTTGTGATGTAGCCTTGAAGAGCAGGAACTGTACTGAGCCTACCAGTCATTTGGTGTGGACAGTTGTATCTTGTTCTGGGTTGGTGGTGTGGAGGAAGAGCAGAGTGGCTTGGCTGAGGTTCCTGTTGCAGATTATTGTTTAAGCACATGATTGAGCTTGGCACAGGTTGCTTAATCCCACTGTTTATGCACATGGGTGAAAAATGGTTAACACAGTAAAATAGATGGAAGACTGGCACTGACCATGCCCTTCAGTGCAAGTTGTTGTCTTCAGAAGAGGTGGATGGATAAACATTTTTAATGTAATAAAATATTAATAGCGTATATTTTGCATTAGGATGAGATCCAGTCAGAAGCTCTAGAAGTGTATAGATTCACCCTGGTGGTGGTAGACGGGGACAGGATAGCAATAATTGCAGTTGGACTACATCTGGTCTTTCACCAACAAACATTTAATGTGGCCAACTATGTTTCCTCCATTTGCTTGGAGGGCTGTGTCAAACTTGGAATCTTGCAGGCTTGTATGGGGGTTAACTTTATCTTGGCGCTGAGCGTTTTGGGAGCCAAACTTCGCTAATTTCAAGCACTCCAATTTTTTTTACAGTTGGAGATGTTGCTAATTTTGACAGAGCTCTGGACTTTTTTTTTTGCTAGTTTGAGTATTTCAAAGGTTCTATTAATTCCCAGCAGCATCTGCTCCATGTGACCTTTCTCCACAGAATGCTGCACAGCTGTGTAGTTTTATTGATTGCACAGAGGAGGGACCTCATAGTGTTGAACTAAATTTGATGCTGTGCTGGAGGCATTTTGTTGAAATCTATATATAGGTTTATTCCTGTGAATCAGTTAACAATGTGTCCTGCTTCATAATTTTTTTTCCTCCCGGCATTGCAGTTGTCCCCATGTATTGCTCTCTGCTTTAATGATGATCAGCACCACAGTCAGGCCCACTGCTGTTGCTCGCTCTCAGCTGTATTCCATGTGTAGGAGGCATCTTATTTACTGGTAATGACTTGGAGTAAATTTGCCATGTATATTAAGTATTAGAAATCTTAGCGTTTTATGCAGGTGAAGTAAGCTGTTAAAAGGCAAACAAAACTATTTGGATTAGTGTACAGGAAATTGTCGTCTTGATTTCCTTCTGAAATATTTCAATTACACTGCCACCGAGGGTAGCCATACTGTTTTTGTGAGGTGGGTTGCAAGTTTCAATCAACTTCTAATGAAGCCCCCTTAATGTAGTTTTTATGGTAACTGAAGCTTCTTTCAAAAAATGTGTTTGGGTAAAATAAACATGGTATGATACTGGGTTCTAAGATAGTAGGATGCTTCTAGATTAGACATTTAAGGGCTGGATTGGGCCTTAAAAGATTTCTCAGGGCAGGTTCTGTTGGACTTCCAGGATATAGCAGTGGTTTTGAATGATTACAGCAGATGATGTTGAATTACCAATAATAAATGCACCTTCCTCTCCAAGTCACATGCCATCCTGGTTTAGACATAATCTCAGTTCTTTCATTGCTGGATCAACATCTTGGAACTGCTGGAACCTTTGCCACATGGATCGTGGTGGTTCAGGAAGGCTCACAACTTTATTGAGGGTGCAAGGGAAGGACAATAAATGCTGGTTTTGCCAGTCCCCCTTTTTCCTTTCTCCCTCACCCCGACACCCACCTTCACTCAGGATTCCCTCTATATCATGTGTGGTACTACCACTGTGCTAAATGGGATAGATTCAGAACAGATCTGGCAGCTCAATCAACCATTACCATCAAGCCAGCGATAACCCCTGGTTCACTAAGTGCAGGACAGTATGCTAGGAGCAGCACCAGGCATAGCTAAAGATGAAGTGTCAACCTGGTGAAGCTACAACACAGGACTACGTGCATGCCAAACAGTGGAAGCGGCATGCAATATACAGAACTAAGCAATCCCACAATCAACAGATCAGATCAAAGGTCTGCAGTCTTGCCACATCCAGTCATGAATGGTGGTGGACAATTTAACAACTAACAGGAGGAGGAAGCTCCACAAATATCTTCATCCTCAATGATGGGGGAGCCCAATACAAGAGTGCAAAAGAAAAGGCTGAAGCGTTTGTGACATCTTCAGCTAGAAGTGCTGAGTGGATGATAAATTTCCTCGTCCTGAGGCCCCCAGCATCACAAATGCCAGTGTTTGGTTTCTTGATATCAAGAAACAGCTGAAGGCACTGGACAGTGCAAAGGCTATGGGTCCTGACAATATCCCAGCTGTAATACTGAAGACTTGTGCTGCAGAACTAGCCACGTCCCTACTCAAGCTATTCTAGTACAGCTACAACACTGGCATTTACCCGACGCTGCTGGCAAATTTCCCAGGTATGTCCTGTACGCAAAGAGCTGGACTAATTCAATCTGGCCAGTTACCACCCCATCAGTCTATTCTCTATCATCAGTCACAGCAATAACTTGCTCACCAATGCTCACTTTGGGTTTCGCCAGCGCCACTTGGCTCCTGACCTAATTACAGCCTTAATCCAAACATGGACAAAAGAGCTGAACTTGAGGTGAGAGAGAGTGCCCTGGATATAAAGACAGCATTTGACTGTGTGTGGCATCAAGGAGCCCTAGCAAAAATTCCAACATGAATCTGCAAGGCTATCTTCAGGAAAGAAAGTAGTGAACTGGCAAAGGAAATCTTATGGGTTAACAATTGGGTCAAGTAAGTGTTGGCTGATCTCAAGTGATTTTTAGTGGTGAGGTTGCTGTGTTTAGGGCCTTTTGAGTTTAAGAAAAGTAAACCTAGCTAGCTTTCCTCCTCTCTGATGATTCTGTGCTTCAAAAAGGGGTACCTGTCTGGAAAGTATCTGGCTGAATTGATGCCCTTCCTCTCTTTTCTCCTCCCCCCCCCCCCCCCCCCCCCCAAAAAACATGGACACGTAGCCTGCTGACACTTGTATGCATGTGTCCATAATGACCACTTAGCTGAAGTATTGCAGGCCAGCTAGTGTTTGTGGAGCTATACTCCCAGTGTGATCTTTTCCACACAGTCACTTTCAGCAAGAATTGTTGGAGAAAACACAGGAATTCGGCTACTGGCTGGTTTTATCCCCATTCTGGAATCAGTAAGGTCAAACTCAGATTCTCTATCACCTTATGTTCGTGCTTTGTATAGGTCGCTGTGCCTGGTGAGGCACTTACCAATGAGTTAGCAACAGAATTTTTCTCCTGCTGTACATGCAAAAATGTTGTAATGGTTAATGTAATGTGGATTGTGATATCACTAAGTTTAAATGTTTGTGCTAACATGGATTTTTAATTTAGAAAAAAATAGTAATTTCATTTTTTTTCCCCCCATCAGCTATGATTTTTTCCCTTCAATTCTTGGAAAGTGAATAGAATACAGTTAATAAAAACAGAAAATGCTGGAAATACTCAGCAGATCATGCACATCTTTGGAGAGAGAGAGTTGACGTTTCCAGTCAGACCCGAAACGTTAACTCTCTCTGCAGATGCACAGATTTCGAGCATCTGCAATATTTTAGAATTGCTTTAGAATACAGGTAGTGTGGTTATGATGGATATATGGTAATCTTGATTCACAGTTGTTGCACTGGGCTCCCCTGGACAGTCTCAATCTGGTTTTTAAGATATACCAAAGCTGCCTTAACTTGGCACAGGGTTAGCCAATGCCACGCTGGCAATGGAAGTGCATTTTTGATGTTGGAGCAGAGTAGAAGGAACTTTATTCTTTGTCTGTTTTTTGGAGTGAATAATATTTACACTAAGTGCCTAAAATGGGAAGTATTCTGGTCCCTTGTGTGCTGTCATCCTTCACCTTGAGCACAAAGTTCACAAGTTATTAGAAAATTCACCAATCATTTAAAAATACCAAAGCTTTGGCTCTATGGAAGCCTCTTTGTGTGGAGGTCAATTGTACTCTTTGTAATTTAATTTTGGAACCAGCCTTTTTGGTACCAGTACTTATGTGGCTGGACTATTCTGTGTAAATTGGAGATGGGTCTCTAACTAGAATCTTGACCCTTCCCTCAAAATACTGGCTGATTTGTACCACCTCCCATTCAAAGTTCCCTCTATGATCTGCCAAATTGCACTTGCTGTAGAAATTATTTTAAAATGGCTTATTCAGAAAGTAATAAGACATGGGTTGCAAGCAAGTCCTTTTAGCTTTATCATCCTAATTTAGAATTCAGGTTGATGGAGCAAAGGTTTATCTGTGCAAGTGCCTTGAATAAAATCAGTTCAGGCAGCCTCAAAGCCAGTTTTGAGTGGATCTAGTCAAATTGGTGCTGGATAGTCGGTGGCCACAAGAATAGATATTGCAGGAAGTGGATGAAAACCCGCTGATACAGTAAGGGATGATTTGAATTTAGTGAATACTATGCCTAGTAACGTGATCCAGACATTGGATAGCAAATTTTCCATTTAAATTTCCTTAATGAGTCGAAATATTCAAGGAAAATTTACCTGAGAAACTATTGGCTTTGTCTGCCAATTTCATTGGGGTTGGCTTCACTAATTCTGTCTCTGAAATTGGAGAGCTGAACCTGGATTTATGGTAGTGGGATGTATAGTTGAGAAATAAAGAAACTATGCTGACGTGAAGCTCAAAATTTAGGAATGCAGGGTAGAGGACACTATACTGATGTAATGCCTGAACTCTTCACTGAAGATTGATAGTGCCGATCTAATGCATTTCATGATGAGTTATTTAGTTAAGGGCCTCATGGGAAGTGTGGAATTAAGTGAATTAAAAAAAACTAGTAATTTGAGTTGGAATTTAATTAGGTATTGCTTGGCACCAGATGGTAATATTCCACAGTCACTAGCTGAAGATTCATTCGAGTGACCAAGAAGACTGATTTCTCAGCTACCTCATTTTCTTTTCTGCTGAAATGTGTTCCAAGTTTTTCCCCCTTCTCTCCCAAAATGTCTTTGTATTTACAGTAGGAAAATTAGTCTGTCTTATTTTTGGAAGAGTTTCTATTCCAGACTGTCAAGCAAGTCTATTTTGATAATGGGGGGGAAAAGGGTAGCACCTGTATTCATGAAATTACTGGTAAAACTGGTATGTTGCCAGCTAGAACTAGCAACATGGAGCAAACCCTCACCTCCCCAAGTGTTACCTATTTTTATAACTCTGTGTCCTAAATTATTTCAGAGACTGAGTGGCTAGGTAACCGTTAGAATGGCAGCTGCTGTTAACACTTTCTGCCATTTGTTATTAATGTGTGGCACTTTTTTGTCACTGGTGACCTAGTGTTTCTGAGGATGTGACCTTACATGCCTCTCTTTGAACTGTGTGCTTTAGGGTAAGACTATAGGCATCTAAGGGGGAGGAGAGGAATGGGTGTCTTGCAGACTGTGTTTTTTTCCTTTCTAATAAGTGGTTGGATCTTGAAGTTTAGAATGTTTCATTGTTTTGTTGCTTGAACGTTACTGTTCAGAAAGGGGAAATTTGAAATTGGAGCGCTCTAACTGGTTTATGCTATGGAAGGGAAAAGTAAGCAGGATGTTCCTGGCCCCAATCCAGTGACTATGGACATAGCTTGTCTCTGACTCCTTCCTTGTCAAAGAAGTGGGTTTTAAGGTGAGATTTAAAGGATCAGTTTAGGGAGGGAATTCCACTGCACAGGTCATAAGCAGCTGAAGGTATAGGGTGATGTGAGAAGAGTCACAAGGACAAAGCTTTTGGGGGAGGGTTAACAGTGTTGGGAGGAGGTTCGAGATGGGGAGGCATAATGTAACGAAAGGATGACCATTTTAAATTTGGCAGTTTGGGGGATAATGTAGGCCCATTAAAATGGGTTTGTTAGGTGAGTTGGGGTTAATGAAGAATAGTATGCAGGCATCAGTTTTTGAAGTTTTGAGGCTCGAGAATGGGAGACAAGCCACATAAGCATTTGAATTGTTGAGTCTGGAGGTTAAAAAAGCATAGATGAGGTTTTCAGCAGCAGATGGGTTGAAGTAGGGGTGACCGTGGGTGACGTTAAGAGGTGGATTTGTTGCCTTGCATTCAGTTTTTCCCATGTGCAAAAATGAGAGCTTTTGACGACGCCATTCCCTTACACAACACAATATAGTGGCATGTATCTGCTTTGAAAGTTAGGGACATAGTCGGAGAGAATATCAAATTTGGCAATACGTTGAGGTGTTTGTATCTGCCCCCAGTCAATTATAGTGCTAACTGAGTTTTCTCTCTCATTTAGGTTTCATAAAGGGCACTTGCATTTAATATCTAATAACTTGCATTGCAGTGTTACTAAGCTCTTTGTTGTCTTGTGTTAAAGTAGGAGTTTGTGTCCCAAGACACTGGAATAATATTGACATCAAATCTAATCATATATTGGCGTTTGAACGTAGAGCTGTGAAAACAGCGTTGAAATGGTCCTCGAGCTGCATTACCTTCCTGTTGTAGCCAGGGCTCGTTGTGGAGGAAAGGGGGTAATTTAACAGTGGGTCACAATAAACTGAAGAGAGAGAATAAGTTGAGGTGCTACCCTGTTGCACATGCTGTCTTTTTTATGGGACTTTTACATTGTCCATATCTTTTGAAAGAAAATGAGAGCTGGTAACATACTTAGTTTAGAGATACAGCACTGAAACAGGCCCTTCGGCCCACCGAGTCTGTGCCGACCATCAACCACCCATTTATACTAATCCCACATCCCCACCTGTCCCTATATTTCCCTACCACCTACCTATGCTAGGGGAAATTTATAATGGCCAATTTACCTATCAACCTGCAAGTCTTTGGCTTGTGGGAGGAAACTGGAGCACCCGGAGGAAACCCACGCAGACACAGGGAGAACTTGCAAACTCCACACAGGCAGTACCCAGAATTGAACCCGGGTCGCTGGAGCTGTGAGGCTGCAGTGCTAACCACTGTGCCGCCCCACTTGCTGAGCTATTCAAACTGGCTCCTCTTCCTAACCTCTGAAATTTCTCTGTCAACCAATAATTTCTTAACACTCATTACCAGTATTTAATGAAAACTCTTGGCATATTGCCAGAACAGTTGAAGCTGGCTTAAATCCAGACTGAGATGCCAACAACTAGGAGTAAAGGAATGATCATGCATTTGTACTACCCAGTGGGGTCAAAGAAAAGTCATACAGAAAAACATCGCTGCCATACTCTACGCAGATTGATATCAGGATGAGGGTATAGCTTTTAACATGCTGTTTGTGCAAGCAGTATTCTAGTTTTAGGTGGCCTAAGTATTTTTAAAAACTCAATTGTTTATGTATAATTTTCCAGAGTGAGTATCTGTGTTCCATTCGCTTTGCAACCTCTTCTCCCCACCTTCCCCCGTTTTAAGTGTTGATCTGCTTTGAATTAATTTGTAACCTACAAGTTTAATCAAAATTTACAGCTCACTTGTGTTTCTTTTTAGAATTACTGTAGGAATTACTAATGAAAGAGGCATTAAATGGTGTAGTAGGTTACAGTGGGGTTGTCCCATCCCTAGATTTAGGTTCAAATCTGTTTCAGCTGTTGGAATGAAAGTCTGGCTAGAATGCTCCTGGACAGTCTTAACCTGACTCAAAACTGCCTATAATTTGTCATTAAATTAGCAATCTTGACCACCCAAGAGACGCAGCAAGTGGCTTGATAGTTAAGAAATCACTCTACTGGACTAACGTGCTTCTGAGGTATAGGGTTAAGACACATTGCACACAAGTCACAAGCTACTCTGCATCTAACCTGAGAAGAGTTGATGTTGCCAGTGGGTGCTCAAATGGAAATTTTTTATTTTATTTTATTTAGAGAGACAGCACTGAAACAGGCCCTTCGGCCCACCGAGTCTGTGCCGACCAGCAACCACCCATTTTATACTAACCCTACAGTGATCCCATATTCCCTACCACCTGCCTACACTAGGGGCAATTTACAACAGCCAATTTATCTATCACCTGCAAGTCTTTGGCTGTGGGAGGAAACCGGAGCACCCGGCGAAAACGCACGCGGTCACAGGGAGAACTTGCAAACTCCGCACAGGCAGTACCCAGAACTGAACCCGGGTCCCTGGAGCTGTGAGGCTGCGGTGCTAACCACTGCGCCGCCCCTAAAAATGCCTCATTCTCCAGTTGTGATGTCCTTTTTAATGGATACCAAAGAATTACCAGCAGTTATTTGGCAAGAATATTTTACAGTAGTGAATGGTTAGTGTGGGAATAAACTTGTGATGGCTGCATTCTGTAAAGATTGCAGATTTGGTAATCCACCATTTGAAATTCTCATCAGTTCATCTAAACTGATATAAAATAAATGGAAGGGAGCATAAAACTAATTTAAACCCGACTCATACCTAATGCAGGCTTGCTGTTTTCTCGTAGTTGTATGAACTATGCCATCACATTGTAATCTCACTGTTTGGAGTATTTTTTAATTGAGTGAGGGAATGTTGGCATTTATATATTTTTTGTTTGTTCTGTTTGTGCTGATGGTTGTGATGTTGACCTGAAATTTGTTTTTTTTCCTTGCAGTTTGATAGAGAACATAACTTACTGTCTGTCTTTTTTTCTTACTTTTGAAAGATGTTGATTTGTACGTTCAGGAGATTGCCAGGATACATGTATTGATATGTTAGCTATGAGGGTTTATTAGAATTTGAACATTACAGTGCAGTGCAGGCCCTTCGGCCCTCGATGTTGCGCCGACCTGTGAAACCATCTGACCTACACTATTCCATTTTCATCCATGTGTCTATCCAATGACCACTTAAATGCCCTTAAAGTTGGCGAGTCTACTACTGCTGCAGGCAGGGCGTTCCACGCCCCTACTACTCTCTGAGTAAAGAAACTACCTCTAACATCTGTCCTATATCTATCACAACTCAACTTAAAGCTATGTCCCCTCGTGTTTGCCATCACCATCCGAGGAAAAAGACTCTCACTATGTTGGTAGGCGATTTAGTTTTGAGGGTGAGAGAGAAATCTCAGCTGTGCCCAGTCTGGTCCTGATTTGCATGGATGTGCTCTTCCAGGCAGAGGTTACTGGGTAGTGATAGGATGTTGCTGCCTTGATTTTTTTTTTAAAGAATCTCACTCTTCCCTAGCTCAGGCCACTGTGGCCAATTACTCTGTGCCCTTTGGCTGGGATGGGGGAGGAAGTGACTTCCCGATCACTTCTCTTTGAAAGCATGGTCGTCACATAAAGATATGATTAGGATTAGTTAGAATGTTTTTTTTTTCTGTTTCCCAACCCCTGATCAAGTAGGCTGGTCTGTTGAGTGAGTTATTGAGCTGCTTGACCATATCATGGTCACTCAGCAACTGCAGGAGAGGGAAGAGAAAGTTGGAGGGTTTTGGGGGCAGAAAGCTAATTTTGTATATTAATATTTATACTAGCAGCCGGTAGTATATCACCATAGTAACCAGGTTTTTGTGCTGTGATTAATTATTTAAACAAAAAAAACTCCCACCATCTGAGATCATCTTGCAGGTGATGGAGTATCTATCTCCAGTTTATGTGGCAAGGAGGGAGGAAAGGAAAGAAGATCAGAACAAGGTGTTTTGTAGCATCAGGTAGCTTTGAACAGATTGGTCCAGAAAAACCTTTATTTTCTGACCTGGGCTCACCTTTCATAGTTTTCCGAATGGCTACCACAGTGTACGCTGTGCCATATGTGCTGGGTTTTCACTGGCATCTTATATTGTTACTTAGACCAAAAACTATGGCTAATTCTGATCTCTGCTCACCCAGTATCTCTGCAGGAACACATTTACATAAGAACCAGGAGTAGGCAATTCAGCCCCTCAACTCTGCTCCACCATTCAATACAATCCTGGCTGATATCATCTCGGCCTCAACTCCACTTTCCTGCCCGTTCTGCATAACCCTTTAACCGATTGCTAATTAAAAATCTGTCTATCTCCTCAAATTTACTCAATGTCCTGGCAGCCACCGCACTCTGGGGTAGTGAATTCCATAGACTCACGACCCTTTGAGAGAAGTAATTTCTCCTCATCTCTGTTTTAAATCTGTTACCCCTTATCCTAAAACTTTGACCTCTTGTTCTAGATTGCCCCACAAGAGGAAACCTCCTCTCTACGTCTACTTTGTCAATCCCCTTAATCATCTTGTATACCTCAATTAGATCTCCTCTCATTCTTCCAAACTCTAGAGAGTAAAGGCCTAAACTGCTCAATCTCTCTTAATAAGACAAACCCCTCATCTCTGGAATCAATTTAGTGAACCTTCTCTGAACTGCCTCCAATGCAACTACATCCCTCCTCAAGTAAGGGGACCCAAACTGTACGCAATACTCCAGGTGCGGTCTCACTAATGCCTTGTACAGTTGCAGGAACACTTCTACTTTTATACTCTATTCCTTTAGCAATAAATGCCAAAATTCCATTTGCCTTCCTTATTGCCTGCTGTCCTGCATAGTAGTTTTCTGCGATTCATGCACGAGGACACCCAGATCCTTCTGCACTGAAGCACTCTGAAGTTTCTCTCCATTTGGTTAATTTGCCTTTCTGTTCTTCCGACCAAAATGGATGACCTCACACTTATCCACGTTAAACTCCATCTGCCAAATTTTGGACCATTCACCTAACCTAGCCATTTGTAAATTTCTTTTATTGCAACTTGCTATTCCACCTGTTTTAGTGTCATCTGCAAATTTGGCTACAGTACCTTCTATCCCTGCATCCAAGTCATTAATCTAGATTGTAAATAGTTGGGGCCTGAGGACTGAACCCTGTGGCACCCCACTAGTTAGATCTTGCTAACCAGAAAAAGACCCATTTATCCCGACTCTCTTTTCTGTTGGTTAGCCAATCCTCTATCCAAGCTAATAAATTGCCCCTAACCCCATGTGATCTTGCCTTGTGTATTAACCTTTTGTGCGGCACCTTATCAAATGCCTTCTGGAAGTCCAGATATACTACATCTACAGGATCCTCATTATCCACTTTGCTTGTTGCAGCTTCGAAGAACTCTAGCAAATTAGTCAAACACTATTTACCCTTCATAAAACCATGCTGACTCTGATGGATTGTGTTTTAATCTATAGTGCGAACCTCTGTCTCCCACCACCTTCCTGCCACTTCCACCCACACTGCCCCTGCCCAGGCTACTGAAGAATATGTTACTCGTCGCTACTTCTACCTTCAACTGAGATCACTTAACTTTTCACATGCCAGAGATTGAACTTGGAACCTTGACATATATACTTAGCCATTGTGGAAATGTCTTAAAACTGGACTCTTTTTATGGAGTGGCACCATAGTGGATTTTGGAAAGGAGCTCACCTCTAATAATCTATTTAACAACAATAATATTTGGTATAAGCTTTTCTCATCTCTTCCACCTCACCAAGAATATTTTACTTCCTACATCATTTGTGAGAATGTCATTGCAATATGCTTGCAGCTTTGCTGTATAATACCCATCAGGGCTGACATCTCAAGGTGATTTGATTAGAATGAACTGTGACCCAGGAATTTCTGAATGTCAATTCAAGTTAAGCTGAATTAATAGAATTCCAGAAGTTGCCAGCACCTATTTATAGGAAATAGTCTCTTTAGAGTGTTGAGCTTCAAAATGTCAATGGATTTGCTTAAACCAGATCAGAACTAGCATTGTTCACTAGAGCAGACTATTGCCAGATAATGCAGCAACTTTATTCTGTGTACCCACATGAAATATTATGGTATAGATGAGGGTGGTGTCTGAAGCCTGATATGAAAGTCTTTGGAAAAATATTTAATGTATGGCATTCTCCTGGTAAACTTATTGGAGAATCTGATCTTTACAAATATTTGTATGTGGTGCTTTTTCATTGGAATATTTTTTTCAAGTGACATTTGAAGCATCCAGAACCTTGTCTGATTGAACATAAGTTTTTGGAGTGTTAACATTGGTTCACTTGGCTAGTGGAGAGTAACATTTCCTTTTTGTTGGAGTGTGGTGGACATTGCTTGCTTCTGGTGTGTCTGATAGAAACACTAATGACTTAAATGTTATACCCTCTGTTCGCATCCTACTTTACAGAAATGTTTGACTTGCTGCAAACCAATTTGCACCTAAATTTGGGAAAGTAGGTGACATGGGTCGTAGAAGTAATCCTAATCTCTAATTTGGACCAAAACCAATTTGTGATGAAGTGCAGCTTATAAACCTTATCTTTGCAAATCAGCTTGTTACACTGTAGTCCTTGTTGACAATTGACAGTGTTGTGATTCAGAAGGGTTTTAATCATATTTCATATCTGGGATGTTGCCAGCTGTAGCTTAGGCTGGCAGACGTCCAAGTGACGAGTTGTATACTCTATGATCTAGTTGACAGATTGGGGAAGCCAGGGCTTTCAGCTTCATGCATTCTTAATCAACAGTGAAATCATAAAATCATTAGTTTGTTGTGATGTGGTTAGAAAATTATACTGAGGCAATACTTGCTCTCCAAATTTGAATCACTGGCCACATTTCATAATTGGGAAATGGAGGTGAGAATGTGGGTTTGTACAGTAGAAAAGTGCTATTTTTTCTCCTTCCCCCACCCCCGAGCTTCATAGATCTTTACAAAGTAGGATTCTGTTTGTAAATTGTCTTGACATGAGATTTTTTTGATTTGTTCACAAGGTGTAGACATTGCTGGCTAGGCCAATATTAATTGCCCTTGAAGAGGTGGTGAGCCATTGCCGTGAACTGTTGCAGCCCATGTGGTGTAGGTACACACACACTACTCTTGAGTTCTAGGATTTTGACCCAGAAACAAGGAACATAGATATATTTATGTCGGGATGGTGCGTAACTTGGGGAACTTGCAGGTGATAGTGTTTCCATGTACCTCCTCTCCTTGTTCTTCTAGATGGTAGAGGTTCCAGATTTGGAAGGTGCTGTTGAAGAATCCTTGGCGAGTTGCTGGAGTGCATCTTGTAGATAGAAACATAGAAAATGTATGGCATAGAACGAGGCCATTCAGCCCATTGTGTGTCTGCTAGCTGAAAATGAGCTATCCAATCTAATCCCACTTTCCAGCTCTTGGTCTCATAGCCCTGTAGACACTGCAGTGATGTTTTGCCAATGGTGGAGGGAGTGAATGTTTTTTAAGGTGGTTGCTGGGGTGCTAATCAAGCAGACTGCTTTGTCCTGGATTGTGATGTTGGAGCTACACTCATCCAGACAAGTTGGGAGTATTTCCATCATGCTTCTGTCTTGTGCCTTGTTGATGGTGGAAAGGCTCTGGGGAAGGGAAGTTAGGAGAATTCGCAGTCTCTTGTTGCCTCAGTATTTATGTGGCGGGTCTGATTAAGTTTCTGATCAATGGTCAATCCCAGGATGTTAACGGGGAATTCAATGATGCTAATGCCATTGAATGTCATAGGGAGATGGTAAGACTCTGAAATACTCAGCATAGTGGGGAAAGTCGTTGTTCAAGTCGCTCTAAACAGGCTCCAGAAGCTGGCCGAGCACATCTACCCTAAGGCACAGTGTGGCTTTGGTGCAGAGAGATCGACCGTTGACATGCTGTTCTCCCTTCGTCAGATACAGGAGAAATGCCGCGAACACCAGATGCCCCTCTACATTGCTTTCATTGATCTCACCAAAGCCTTTGACCTAGTCAGCAGACGTGGTCTCTTCAGACTACTAGAAAAGATTGGATGTCCACCAAAGCTACTAAGTATCACCACCTCATTCCATGACAATATGAAAGGCACAATTCAACATGGTGGCTCCTCCTCAGAGCCCTTTCCTATCCTGAGTGGCGTGAAACAGGGCTGTGTTCTCGCACCCACACTTTTTGGGATTTTCTTCTCCCTGCTGCTTTCACATGCGTTCAAGTCCTCTGAAGAAGGAGTTTTCCTCCACACAAGATCAGGGGGGGCAGGTTGTTCAACCTTGCCCGTCTAAGAGTGAAGTCCAAAGTACGGAAAGTCCTCATCAGGGAACTCCTCTTTGCTGACGATGCTGCTTTAACATCTCACACTGAAGAGTGCCTGCAGAGCCTCATCGCCAGGTTTGCGGCTGCCTGCAATGAATTTGGCCTAACCATCAGCCTCAAGAAAACGAACATGGGGCAGGACGTCAGAAATGCTCCATCCATCAATATTGGCGACCACGCTCTGGAAGTGGTTCAAGAGTTCACCTACCTAGGCTCAACTATCACCAGTAACCTGTCTCTAGATGCAGAAATCAACAAGCGCATGGGAAAGGCTTCCACTGCTATGTCAAGACTGGCCAAGAGAGTGTGGGAAAGTGGCGCACTGACACGGAACACAAAAGTCCGAGTGTATCAGGCCTGTCTCCTCTACCTTGCTCTATGACAGCGAGGCCTGGACAACGTATGTCAGCCAAGAGCGACGTCTCAATTCATTCCATCTTCGCTGCCTCCGGAGAATACTTGGCATCAGGTGGCAGGACCGTATCTCCAACACAGAAGTCCTCGAGGCGGCCAACATCCCCAGCTTATACACACTACTGAGTCAGCGGCGCTTGAGATGGCTTGGCCATGTGAGCCGCATGGAAGATGGCAGGATCCCCAAAGACACATTGTACAGCGAGCTCGCCACTGGTATCAGACCCACCGGCCGTCCATGTCTCCGCTTTAAAGACGTCTGCAAACGTGACATGAAGTCCTGTGACATTGATCACAAGTCGTGGGAGTCAGTTGCCAGCGATCGCCAGAGCTGGTGGGCAGCCAGTCAGTTGCCAGCGATCGCCAGAGCTGGTGGGCAGCCATAAAGGCGGGGCTAAAGTGTGGCGAGTTGAAGAGACTTGGCAGTTGGCAGGAAAAAAGCCAGAGGCGCAAGGGGAGAGCCAACTGTGTAACAGCCCCGACAAACAAATTTTTCTGCAGCACCTGTGGAAGAGCCTGTCACTCTAGAATTGGCCTTTATAGCCACTCAAGGCGCTGCTCCACACACCACTGACCACCTCCAGGCGCTTACCCATTGTCTCTTGAGATAAGGAGGCCAAAGAAAAAAAATGTCATTGAATGTCATAGGGAGGTGGTAAGACTCTGAAATATTGGAAAGTAAAGATTGCTAGAAAGTAGATACTTTCACCACATTTACAAAAGAAATATAGTAAAGAAACTATGCTGTTAAAACATTTTCCCTTTCTCCCCTCTTATTGCAAGAGCAGGACAGCCTGGATTAATGGTAAATGAAATTAGCCATGCTTGTCAAATAAGTTATTGAATTGTGTTAAAAGTGCACTTTTGCTAAAGGAGTTTTCTAATGAGTAGACAACTGAATATTTAGTTTTTCTCTGGCCTAGCTCTTTTAATAGCAAATCAATTGGCTGCTGTATCAATAATAAATTCTTCAAATAGTTGCCACTTGTGCTAGCCAGTTGAATAATGTATTCATCTGCTATTAAGTTGTGCAGTATTTGTTTCCAATAAATGCGTTCCTATTTGACCCTGGATTTTCAAAAATGCCTGCCTCTAAAATGTTAATACCTACTTGGCAGGCAAAATGCATTAGGCATACAACATGTTCAGGAAATGCAGTTCTCTGCCAGTGATGGAATTCTACAAGTAAATTTTGGGTAAAGTGGCATTTTGTGCATTTTGCATTTATACCGGCTATGCTACTGTTCAAGAGACAGGTTTTGACAGATCCCAAATTACTTGTGCTTCCAATGGTCTAAATTGAGGACTACTTTAGATGGAGAGAATGTGAAATAATAAACAGCCTTACTTTTCAAATTATTCAAGTTTAGTTTAGTGATACAGCACTGAAACAGGCCCTTCGGCCCACCGAGTCTGTGCCGACCATCAACCACCCATTTATACTAATCCTACACTAATCCCATATTCCTACCACATCCCCACCTGTCCCTATATTTCCCTACCACCTACCTATACTAGGGGGCAATTTATAATGGCCAATTTACCTACCAACCTGCAAGTCTTTTGGCTTGTGGGAGGAAACCGGAGCACCCGGAGAAAACCCATGCAGACACGGGGAGAACTTGCAAACTCCACACAGGCAGTACCCAGAATTGAACCCGGGTCGCTGGAGCTGTGAGGCTGCGGTGCTGACCACTGCGCCACTGTCAGCAAGCTAATGGCCAATGAACAGATCAGTGGTTCTACTTTTGAAGTTGATATGAAAATCATTTGAAAATCCAATGCTTCCAAACCAAATTAGTCACAATTGTTAATAGAGTTAATCAATGTTTGCTATAAGGGCTTGCAGACAAGGTATTCTGGTATGTACCTATATAACTATTAACTAGTTGAATTGAATCATTCACTTATACCAAAAGTGGCAACTTTATAGTATGTAAAATGTGCATAAATGTATATGAATTCAGGCAGAAACCCCTGGACAACTTGCAGCATAGTCTAGGAAGTTTCTGAAAATTAGTTTTTATGGTGCGTACCACATTTGATTATTGTAATTTTTTAGAACAAATTGGGGTGCCTGATAATAAATAGGTTAAATAAATGCAGTGTGTGCCATGGTGGAATTTAGACTTTCGTCACTGCGTTTTATATTCAGATTTGATCCAATAATGTGGCCTAGTAATGTTTAGAATGTGAAATGTGACAATACAGATATTCCAAAATATTCTTGTTATTTTGAAATAAGAGCATTCAAATGTTGAGGTGGATGTCTTTGCCTGATCCATTTTGTTAGAGCATTGAAAGAATAGTGTCCCCCCTCTTCACAGTTCTGCTGCAGTGTTAGATTTCAGAAGCATGACATTCCATTATTTCATTTTTTTTAAAAAGCTGGAAGAAGGCTGTGTGTGTTTGTGACCACCAGAGGAGCTATTCAGGAACTTAGTATTTTCTTTTGCAGTGGTCTTATTGAGGCATTAAGCATATGCTCCCTTGCTGTACTGCTTTAGGGGGAGGGAGTGAAAGGGAATTCCCTTGACCTCCTGATCATGTTTCCTATTCTTCCCTTCCCCCTGCTGCAAGAAGAATCTCAATGGAAATGGAGCCTTTGTTTTGTATGCTAATTCCATACAAAACAGGGTTTTACTTGGCCTGGGTAGTTGTAGCCTTGCTGTGTGTCTTGGAAGTATTTAAAGTGAGGTTTCTTTAGTAAATGGCTGGAATGCCTCTAAAGCTCTATGCTTTTCAGAGGGTTGAGTATAGATGTTTTCAGTTAAGACATGGATGATTTTTTCCAATCAAGGATATAGTGCACTGTACATCAACACAGCAGACAGCTGAGTGCTTTGAAGAATTATTCTGCAGAGATGGGCATCAAAGTTTCATAGTTTTGGGTTCTTAACAGGAGGGAAAATAAGTTTATTCTGATTTGCCTCCCTCTGTTTTCACACATATGTTTTCCACCAAATGTTTTTTAAAAGTCTGTTTTCTCCCTTAGTGTGTTTACAAGGTTTGAAGTTTTAATCCTGGTCTGTGCTGGCTAGCTGATTGCAGGCAGGGTGGCAGTAGTAACATGAAATTGGTGTTGAAGCAGGGAATACAGAGTTTTCCATGTCAACCAAAAAATGAATGCCTAGATGTATTGGTGAGGGCAAGATCAGGCTTGGTCACATAGCTGCTGATGTAGTCTGACCTGGTGTATGAAGAATTACTCTTTTAGATGAGATAGTGGAGATGAGTTGGTCTTTTTTGGACCTGTACATCAGCAGGAATTGATGCCCACAGAAAAGATGTAGAACAAAGAATCTTAGAGAGCCAGAATTTAGGATAAATATCCTTATTTTTGAGAGGCTAAGGTTTGCCTGTCTTGTGTTAATGCAGAGGGGATTGACATCCTTTTCATCTGTCTAGTGCTGTGTGACAAAAGGGCTTTTGTCCTGTCAAACAGGGAACAGTCTTTTTATAAAAACAAAATACTGCAGATGCTGGAAATCTGAAATAAAAACAAGAAATGCTAGAAATACTCAGCAGGTCTGGCAGCATCTGTGGAAAGAGAAGCAGAGTTAACGTTTCAGGTCAGTGACCGTTCTTCAGAACTGGGTCTTTTCATAAAAATCCTTTTATGTTGTGTGTTAAAGTGAAAGTTGACTTCCTTTACCCAATTCCAAGACGGCGGCATAGAAACCATTTGCTGTTTTAATGTGTAAGATAGCAAAAATGCAAAGGTTTTGTTGTACGAACTAATGGTTCAAAAATTAACAAAAAGTTGATACTTGGGACAAGATTGGAGCACCTTGTCAAGACATTCCATGTGCAGTGAGTCCTACTGTATCTTAACAGTTCATTCAAAGGCTTTGGACCTGGGATAAATGTACTCTTTCTTGTGACATTGATATAGGAGCCTCACTTGGATGTCTACGCAAGAAACTTGCATATAAAAGATCTTCTGGGTTATTAGACTTAAATATATTCTAATGCAAGTGATCCTTTTTATGAATTTGTGCCTTTCATTGGTGTATATTGTCTAACTTGCAAATAAATCTTATTTTCAGCCTGAATGCAGTGGTCTGACAATGTACTACTTATTGCCTTTCAGAGTAAATACAAATTAGCTGCTCCATTTCACTGCAAAATAAGCTCTGGTGGTGTGAAGGGTACTGTATAAGAACATAAAAGGAGCTGGAGTCAGCCATTTGGCCCTTTGAGCCTGCTCTGCCATTGAAGATTATGGCTGATCTTCCTCAACACCATCTTCCTGTACTATTCCCATAATCCCTTACTTTTCTTAGTACTCAAAAATCTATCGACCTCTGTCGATAGTAGTGGTAGAGAATTCCAAAGATTTGCAACCCTTTGAGTGAAGAGATTTCTTCTCGCTTCCGTCCTAAATGGCTGACCATTATCTCAGACTGACCCCTCGTTCTAGATTTCCCAACCAGGGGAAATGTATTTTCTCAGCATCTACCCTTTCAGGCCTGTCAACCCTGTCATTGCAGGTTCTTGAGACAGGAAAAAGTGATGAGAATCATGCAATACACTGGAGCTAAGGGATATTGAATACCATGGCATGCTCTTGGACTCATTACCTGTTAAAATCATGCAGATGTCAAGCTTGTAAGCAGACTCTTGTATTCATGGTGGAAGTGGTTTACAAGTTCTGTTGGAAGAAAGTCTGAATCAGCATTGTACAGTTTAATGGTTTGTAATGTTCCAATGAAATTATCTGTTGTATAGTTATTTGTGTCATGGAAAGTACCAGTAATCCTTCCTTGAGTAGAGGGCAAGTGATTTTTACTTGGAATGAATGTTGCTTGCAGATGTGCACTCTTCTGCAGTCAATAGCACTTGGAGAGATGGGGAAATCTGGAGCTCACGTTTTTCATCACTGAAGTGTTCTACTTTTACCATTGGCAATCTCTAGAGCCCAGCCCAATGTATCTGACTAGAACAGCTACAAGTAACTGGGAGAGTGCACATTGAAACCTATGATCTCCAGTTGAGCAGTGCTATCTTGGCATCCATCTGGATAACAGAATCATATCCGTACAATGCTACTGAGGTTTTTGCATCAAGTTACACTGAATTAAGGAAGTGTGTATGTCTGGACTTTTTTCCTCTTGGGGATAGAGAAAAGAACAGATATTTTATGGTGAGAAGAACTTAGCATTCTTAATGTAAAACTTAAAATCGGTTTCCTGTACACCTTCACCCCCCCCCCCCCCCCCTCATTCCCTCTCCAACAATTCAGTTAGCAGTCAATACCTGAATGTTATCAGGACCTTGACATTTATCTGTAACAAAGTAAATATGTTCAATTTATATTGCCTAATTTAACTGTTCAAATACAGAGGTCATGCTGAAATTCTGTACTAGTTGTATCTGGATGACAGCATTTGTGGCCATCCAGGCTCCAGATGTTGCGCAAGAGAGTACGCATTAGGCTGATCCCCATGTCAGAGGGAAGAACTATAAGGAACAAACTGCTTGATGATTCCGTCTAAAAGCTTTGAGCAGACCTTGATGCATACTTGGATTTTTTTAATTTCTGGGGCTTAGTTTCAGTGGAGCAGCAATGCAAGGGTTATGATGGCAAAGTTGGGATAGGCATCAAGAAGCATTTTGTTATAAAGCAAATAGAAGGATGTGTTGGGGATGATATTCTAGGCGGATGAGCCCAAAATGGGTTTGAATGAACTTAATTTGAAGTAATCTTGTGTTTTTGTACCATTAATTATCAAGGGAATGAAGAAATGGCAGAGACAGTGAACACTGACTTGGACCTATATCTCTCTTCCTTCACTGTCACTGGGTCAAAAACCGGGAACACCCTCCCTGACAGCGCGGTGGGTGTACCTACACCAGATGGACTGCAGCAGTTCAAGAAGACTGCTTACAACCACCTTCTCTAGGGCAATTGGGGATGGGCAGTAAATGCTGGCCTTGCAACTGATGCTCGCATCCCATGAAAGAATAAATTTTTAAAATCTGTCTTCACAGTAGAAGACGCAAGTTACATGCCAGAAATATAGAGATTACCTAGGGGCTAATAAGAGTGAGGAAATTAAGCTAACTTGCTTCTGCAGAGCAAAAGTATTGGAGAAACTTAAGGTACTATGATTCAACAAATCCCCAGGACCTGATGGCCTGCATCCTAGGGTTCTGAAAGAGATAGCTGCAGAGATAGTGGATGTGGTGGTGATGATTTTCCAAAATGCCCTGGATTCTAGAATAGTCCCAGCAGTTTGGAAGTTAGCAAATGCAACAGTGATATTCAAGAAAAAAAAGGTTGAGAGAAAACTGAACTGCAGGCCTGACATCAGTTGTCTAGGAAATGGTAGAATCTATTATTAAGGAAATCTTAGCAATGCGCTTAGAAAATCAAAGTATGATCAGACAAAGTCAACATGGTTTTATGAAGGAGAAATATTTGACAAATTTTAGTTTTTTGAGGAGGTAACTAGTCGGGTAAATAAAGGGAAATCAGTAGGTATAGTATACTTGGACTTCCCAAAGGCATTTGATGAGGTGCCACAGTGGGCGTCACGGTGGCGCAGTGGTTAGCACTGCAGCCTCACAGCTCCAGTGACCCGGGTTCAATTCTGGGTACTGCCTGTGTGGAGTTTGCAAGTTCTCCCTGTGTCTGCGTGGGTTTTCTCCGGGTGCTCCGGTTTCCTCCCACAGCCAAAAGACTTGCGGGTTGATAGGTAAATTGGCCATTATAAATTGCCCCTAGTATAGGTAGGTGGTAGGGGAATATAGGGACAGGTGGGGACGTAGTAAGAATATGGGATTAGTGTAGGGTTAGCATAAATGGGTGGTTGATGGTCGGCACAGACTCGGTGGGCCGAAGGGCCTGTTTCAGTGCCGCATCTCTAAATAAAATAAATAAATAAAAGAGTGCTGGAAATACACAGCAGGTCTGGCAGCAACTGTGGCAGGGAACAGAGTAAATGTTTCAGGTCTGTGACCTTTCATGAGACTTGGACGCTAACTGTTTCCCCCTCCACAGATGCTGCCAGACCTGCTGTGTATTCCAGCACTTTGTTTTTATTTCAAATTTCCAGATTCCACAGTATTTTGCTTTTATACAAGAATAAGGAAGTCTTGCTACAATTGTGCAGGGCTTTTGTGAGACCACACCTGGAGTATTGTGTGTAAATTTGGCCTCCATATTTGAGGTAGGATGTACTTGCATTGGAGGCGGTACAGTGAATGTTCCCCTAGAGTGGTCACTGAGATGAGAGGGTTGTTTTACGACGAAAGACTGAGTAAATTGGGTCTATACTGTCTGGAGTTGGGAAGAATGAGAGGTGATCTCATTGAAACATACAAGATTCTGAGGGAGGTTGACCGGTGATAGAAACAGATAATATTTTTAACCAAATTCCTCTATTTTCTGCCACCTGCCCATAAATAAGATTAGTGATTGAATTTTTCCCTTCCTTAAACCCTGGTACTAGATGACCGTAACAACACAGTTGTCCGTTAAATCGGAGAATTGGGGTTTATTAACACGCTCTTAAACTCGCTCTTACAAACATACCAGGAAAGGTTAAAGGTGTAAAAAGGCAAGGATATTTAACAAATAGAAAATTATCTTAATTACAAGTTAACATGGATTTCGGATAAAACTAGTGTCCATTTAAATTATCAAAGTCCAAAATTGGAGATCACTGGGGGAGGAGCCATTGGAAATATCTCTTCTCTTACAAATTTCTTTGAACTTTCGAAGGTAAGAGGAGTTAGCTTAATGTGCTGAAGTCACCTTTTTCTTAGGCACTGAGGAAAGCTGGCAGAAAATAGGTTTTCTTGCTTTTTGCAGACTGTCTTTTAATTTTCTTGTAGGAAAACTCAGAGGTGTGCAGCTTCAGGCTGCTGTGCTAATCTGCGCCAAGCAGCTATGGTTTTCTGAACGAGCTGTACCTTCAACTGCTACAGTTTCAAATCTAGGCAAGATGGATAGGGTGGCTCCTGGACAAGCTGTACCGCATGATTTCCCTCCTCCATTTTAACAAGTGGAACACAGCTAAAACTTAACGTGCTGTACAAAAATGGCGATTGACATTAATACTCAAATACACACAACACAATTTACTGTTGGTTCACACCTATTTGTGACACGGTAGACATAGAGGTTGCCCCCTTGGCTGGGGAATCTAGAACATGGGGGCACAGCCTAAGGATAAGGGTCTGATGAGAAATTTCTTCACTGAGGGGTGTGAATCTTAGGAATTCTCTACCCCAGAGGCTTGTGAATGCTCCATTGTTGAATGTATTTAAGGGTGAGACACAAATATTTGGTGTCTCAGGGAATTGAGTGATATGGGAGGGAAAATTGAGTTTAAGCCAAAGATCAACCACAATCGTATTGAATAGTGGAGCAGGTTCGACAGGATTTCAGACAGTGTAGAAGTTGGGCAGGAGTAAGTATCTCCCATTGAGGCAAGTTGCATTTTAATACATGAATGTCTTTTTATCTGGTGACTTGTGGTAAATTGAGCTGCTTTTTATTTTGATCTTTATCTATGGACTTCCCAAAGCCCAAGTGTTTCACAGCCAGGTTATGAGAAACTTTAAGACTAACTGACATTAAGATCTATTTTGTTTTGACTGGGTCTTCCCGATTACTACCAGTCATCTTGTTGAAGTAGCATCAGCAGCGTTTGGAGACCGTTCTCTCAAGAACACTACTATTCACGTGTTCTGGCCAACATGGTGATGAAAGTCTGGATATGCATGTAATAGTGGGTGCACAAGGTGCAACCAGCTTACAGGAAGGTGGGCTACATGTTTATAGAAGCAATTGCTCTTTTCCATGTATCATTTTGTGATGTTCAAATCCTCTGTAGTTTTATGATTAAGTTTACAGTAGACCCATAGTGCCGCATTTCTTGTAATGTGTTATATACAGTAAGTTGCATTGCTATCATAATTACTAAATGGTTTCTATTCTACATGTGAAAAGTACTATTTAAAAATTGTACTAATAAAGTGCTAGATGTGTATATAAGACTTAGGTTGACAGGAACTAACTATAGGATTTGCAGTCCCAGCCTATATCTCCAGGAAAATCTCACTAATTGCTAAATAACATAATTAGATGCGACAGTTTTGGTGCCCCACCTACTACAGGGTTTTCATTTTCATTCCGGGTGCAGTTTCCTCTTTCTCTTGAAAATCTGTATATGTTTTATGTGCAGACAAATGAGTTTTGTGTTCCACCCTGCGTTATAACTACTGAAGTTCACAAACAATAGGAACAATTTGAGGTATTAAAACACATTCCTCCTTTCTCATATGACCTAATAATTAACTGAGGGCTGGAATCTTCGAACCTCATCCTGCTGTGGAGTGATGGGAAGTGGGTTGATACACAAGATTCCCCCAGACGTGGTTTTAGTGATAATTTCTTCTTAATAGTGGTGCGAAGTGAAGAGTATGTACTTTCTCCCATAGTGACAGAGAAATGAGGGACTTATCACAGGGCAGTTGTAATCTTCCTAGCAGGGAAAGCGGTGGCGTAGTGGTATTATCACTGGACTAGTAACCCAGAGACCCAGGGTATTGCTCTGGGGACATTGGTTCAAATCCTACCACAGCATAAGGTGGAATTTGAATTCAATTAATAAATCTGGAATTAAAAAGCTAATCTAATGATGACCATGAAACCATTGTCGATTGTTGTAAAATCCCATCTGGCTCACTAATGTCCTTTAGGGAAGGAAATCTGCTGTCCTTACCTGGTCTGGCCTACATGTGACTCCAGACCCACAGCAATGTGGTTGACTCTTACATGCCCTTGAAACGGCCTAGCAAGCCACTCAGGGCAATTAGGGATGGGCAATAAATGCTGGCCTGGCCAGTGACGCCCACATCCCATGAATGAATAAAAAAAAAACAGGTTCAGAGCAGCATTAATGGAAGCCTGGGAATAGGTCTGATCCATGCTACCTGCTACATGTGGTCTCAGAAATCAAAGGAGGCATGAGAGTGAAGGAGTATTTGCTCCTAAAGATGCAGTATTGCACCTATGATATGTCATACTGACAGTTTGCAATATTGTTTTAGTTGAAAAATCCTATGTTTTTTGAGGTAAATAAGGATCATGATTGCATATACATTTTGAAATATTCTTGTTCTCCAGAAACGTCTGCTATTTTGTTTCATGGAGTCGCTTTTGTTAAGAATCTGATTTCAGTGTTCTCAGTATTTTAGTAAAAACAAGTTTGTTTGATTCACAAAATGAGTCTTGACTTCAGATTAATTTGACTCCTTAATTTAAAATAACTAACTTTGACAACTTCTCTTCCAGGTGATGCGTCTATACTGTGATACTTGCGCTGTACCAATTTGTCGAGAATGCACAATGAGCCGTCATGTAGGGCACAGCATTGTCTACCTCCAGGATGCCGTACAGGACTCCAAAGAAATTACCCTACAGTTGTTAGCAGATGCACAGCAAGGTCGCCAAGCAATTCAGGTTTGTAATTGTGAACTTTCATTAAGAAGCCAAGCAAGTCTGGTTATAACTCTACCATAATGCATTGTTCTAATTTTAGTCTTTATTTGTTCTGTCTTCATTTCTGCCTAACTTCATGATCACAAGACCCCAAATCGTTTGTCTTCAACTTAGCTTGTTACTGCCTCCAGTTCTGCCTTTTTCCCTTGTGGGTTTCCTCACTTCTGCTGAAAAAGACCTTTTAAAATACTTCAGTAAGTGTCTTCAGGTACCGATTGTCCCCACAGTAATTTCCAGTCTATGTCAAGAAGATTAAAATCCCCATCATTACAGCTGAAGCCTCAGTACTGATAGTTACAACTTCCATAGTATCTTTTATTTGCAGTGGCCTGTATCTACTAGTAACATTTACCTCTTTTTTTTAATTCTTCTTCTTTCAAATCCATCCACAGAGCTTCTGCCAACTCCCAGTTCTGTTTTCTCAGCAGCCCATAAACTTTCCTCAATGGACAGTATGACATCACCTCTTTCACTATCTTGCAGTTACAGCTTTCCAGATTTTTTCTCCATTTATTCTCTTTAAGCAAGTTTCAGTAGCTCTTGATGTCTAATAGCCCTATATTTATAACTTTATTTCTTTTGTTGCTATTCATATAAGTACATCTTGGTTAATTCCTTTTCCTCTTTGCTATATGTATTAACATGATTTACACTCGCTTTCTCTCTCGCTCTCTCTCGGTGTGTGTCTCTCGCTGTGTGTGTGTGTGTGTGTGTGTGTCTCTCTCTCTCTCTCTCTCTCTCTCTCTCTCTCTCTCTGTCTCTCTCTCTCTCTCTCTAGGTGTGTGTCTGTCTCTCTCTCTAGGTGTGTGTCTGTCTCTCTCTCTAGGTGTGTGTCTGTCTCTCTCTAGGTGTGTGTCTGTCTCTCTCTCTCTCTCGGTCTGTGTCTGTCTGTGTCTCTCTCTCTCTCTCTCTCTCTCTCTCTCTCTAGGTGTGTGTCTGTCTCTCTCTCTAGGTGTGTGTCTGTCTCTCTCTCTAGGTGTGTGTCTGTCTCTCTCTCTAGGTGTGTGTCTGTCTCTCTCTCTAGGTGTGTGTCTGTCTCTCTCTCTAGGTGTGTGTCTGTCTCTCTAGGTGTGTGTCTGTCTCTCTCTCTCTCGGTGTGTGTCTCTGTCTCTCTCGCTCTCTCTCGGTGTGTGTCTCTGTCTCTCTCGCTCTCTCTCGGTGTGTGTCTCTGTCTCTCTCGCTCTCTCTCTCGGTGTGTGTCTCTGTCTCTCTCGCTCTCTCTCTCGGTGTGTGTCTCTGTCTCTCTCGCTCTCTCTCTCGGTGTGTGTCTCTGTCTCTCTCGCTCTCTCTCGGTGTGTGTCTCTGTCTCTCTCTCTCTCTCTCGGTGTGTGTCTCTGTCTCTCTCTCTCTCTCTCTCTCTCGGTGTGTGTCTCTGTCTCTCTCTCTCTCTCTCGGTGTGTGTCTCTGTCTCTCTCTCTCTCTCTCTCTCTCTCTCTCTCTCTGTGTCTCTGTCTCTCTCTCTCTCTCTCTCTCTCTGTGTGTGTCTCTGTCTCTGTGTCTCTGTCTCTCTTTCTCTCCCGCGCTCGCTCTCTCTCCAACTTTATAATTCCTCTTTTGTCCATGCCCAAATTGTGTCTTTGAACGCATGAGATCTAAATTCATTTATGGACATGTCACTAGTTACATTTTACCAATCTAAGAAGCTTCCATTTTACTCCTCCGCTCTGTCCTTTAGCGGAGTTGATTTCCATACTTTGATCTTTGCATGAAGTCTCTCAAATCGAGTTTGATAAATTTGTTATAAAATCCATACTACACCAATTGCGTTCCATTGTACATCAAACATTCTTTCACCCTCCAATACAGCACCCAAGGAACGGTTCATGTGAGCCTGAAGAGTGAGTGCCAGCAAGAGGGGAAGGTGAAAATTGAAGCAAGTTGCTGTTTGTAGTATATATAAATGATTTGGAGGAAAATGTAGCTGGTCTGATTAGTAAGTTTGCGGCCGACACAAAGGTTGGTGGAGTTGCGGATAATGATAAGTGTCAGAGGATACAGCAGGATATAGATCGGTTGGAGACTTGGGCGGAGAAATGGCAAATGGAGTTTAATCCGGACAAATGTGAGGTAATGCATTTTGGAAGGTATAATGCAGGTGGGAGGTATACAGTAAATGGCAGAACCCTTGGGAGTATTGACAGGCGGAGAGATCTGGGCGTACAGGTCCACAGGTCACAAAGTGGCAACGCAGGTGGATAAGGTAGTCAAGAAGGCATTCGGCATGCTTGCCTTCATCGGTTGGGGCATAGAGTATAAAAATTGGCAAGTCATGTTGCAGCTGTACAGAACCTTAGTTAGGCCACACTTAGAATATTGCGTGCAATTCTGGTCGCCACACTACCAGAAGGACGTGGAGGCTTTGGAGACGGTACAGAGGAGGTTTACCAGGATGTTGCCGGGTCTGGAGGGCATTAGCTATGAGGAGGGGTTGTAAAAACTCTGATTGTTTTCACTGGAACGACGGAGGTGGAGGGGCGACATGATAGAGGTTTACAAAGTTATGAGCGGCATGGACAGAGTGGATAGTCAGAAGCTTTTTCCCAGGGTGGAAGAGTCAGTTACTAGGGGAAATAGGTTTAAGGTGCGAGGGGCAAAGTTTAGAGGGGATGTGCGTGGCAACTTTTTAACAGAGGGTGGTGAGTGCCTGGAACTTGCTGCCAGGGGAGGGGGTGGAAGCAGATACGACAGTGACGTTTAAGAGACATCTTGACAAATACATGAATAGGATGGGAATAGAGGGATATGGGCCCCTGAAGTGCAGAAGGTGTTAGTTTCGGCAGGCATCAAGATCGGCAGAGGCTTGGAGGGCCGAATGGCCTTGTACTGTTCTTTGTTCTTTGAAGCTTAATTCTGTTATCTGGTAGCACTCATGCATGCATACTTTTGGTAGGCGTTTGCATAGTTGTGTTTGGATGCTAAAGCCCTGATCAATGATTCATTTCTTAACCCAGAGAATGAGGAGGTCAATTCTAACACAGCTAGCTGAGATCGGCTAACTGAACACAGATTAGTAATTGAACATTGGACTTTTCTGTTTTGTATGGCTCAGCTGTCGGTTGTGTAAACCTGCTGACTCATTACGGGGGCCTTAAATGTTGGAATGTAGATAGTCAGGTGACGAAGGATGGAATTGTAGCCTAGTCTTTCTACAATTACAAGCCTTTATTTACAGAGGCACCCATTACATATTGTGACACTTTTAATCCAACAACCCCATTTTATTTCTTTATAAATGCCACTGCCTGAATACAATTAAACACCGAATTGATATACAATTAATATTAAAAGCCAGTGTAATTGCCCTGACTTTTCTTGGATTTTGGCAAATACCATATCAATAACTTGTCTAAATTGTCTTCACATTAGAGGGGTGTGCGCTACAGGCAAGTATCCAAACACCTGTACATGCTGTACAGCACTGATTTTCCTACTGTTTCAAAATGAAATGAGTGCTGGTTCTAGTATATTCATTTTATACTACTGTTTTATGTTGCATGCAGGTACACTGTATCTTGATATAACGTACCTTGCTATTGGGAAACATTTGTATACCCAAAATGAAATTGCCCTGTTTGTAGGGGCGAATGATGCACTTGTAGTTAGTGTAATTGTAAAATTTTGTTTTGCGTTCGTCATAGAAATGAGAAAACAAATCTCTCCAACAGTGATGAATTAAAAAAAAAATGCAACAAACTATAAACTTCATGGGGTTTTTTAAATACCAGCTTTCTTGTCTCCTTTCCTGAAGGTAACACCTTAAAGTGATATCCTATTCCTTGGGTGTCATAAACCCTCTGGTACCTTGCCCATATGGTGGATTATTTAACTGTGATGGGTGTGGGGACATCATACAGGATCCTAATCTTCTCTTTATTGTGAGCAATGAGTACTTGTTAGAGCATGCACCCTGATTTCCGTCTGCTTGACAGACTCGGTTCCACCTGCTGCAGTTCATTGCACAGACGAGAGACATTCCTTCCTGCATTTGCCCACTGAGGTTTTGTAGGATAAAGGATTAAGGCAAATGAATTGTTATAAAGAAGTGTTTGCCTGTTTAGTTGTTTGCTGTATTATCGTTCAGCTTGTTTCTCAGACGTTAGATGAGGGGATACTGTAGACCATGTTTAGGTGCAGCTGAAAGAATGCACAATGGTTCACAATGGGGTGGAATTGCCTGTGGAGGCTACACCCATTTTGCTAATGTCAATTTACGCTTAAATCTCTTGCCAATCTCTGCATATGCAGGAACACAAAAATTTGTATAACCATTGTTGCTGCAATATTAGGTTGGCATCTTTCCATCTATGAAAGATGATGGACACGCAGCAAACAATCCATTTAGGTGGGATGTCTTCTCTTGGTGCACCTTTGCTAATCCTTGAGAGGCAGATTCTGCCACAAGTGCCGCACGGGAAGCTGCCAAGTGATGCTATGAGTTATTCTCAGCGTTGCACAAGTTCAACATGTAGTTGTGGAAGCTGTTCACTTTTTAATGTGATTCATACTGATGCTATAAAAATGTATTCAAAGAAACAGAAAATACAGAGTAGGTCTCCGTTAGGGTTTAAAATTGCAACAAAATTCCAGAAAAATGACCCATTCTGCTGCACCTAAAATTCTGGTTGTAATTTTAGATCTGTTGCGAACAAGGGTAATTGTAGGAAATTCATGTGTACTACTCATCAGTTTGGGGCCAGAACTATTATAAATGAGTGGGGATGTGTTCTTACTACCCATCTGCTGACTGCAAAATTTTTAACAAGTCAGTGGATCCTTCCCAGCAAGTGAATTTTGTCTTTGTTTCCTTCTGTTCTCAATTTTTTTTTTGCCTGGTGCCTGTTTCAGCCTCTTGTATCAATTGTTCGAATGTGTGCTGGCCTTCAGAATGTTCTAGCTTGATTTTTGCCCAGTTATAAAGAGATTTCAAGTTTAAGCAACATTCAGAAAGACCCTTTAAAGACAAGACATATTTGGTGCTTGCACGCAAGGTTGCAGCAGAGGTGATAGGAGTTGGTTGTTACTGGCATGCTGTGCAAACCCTCCTTCAGTATTGGTCACAGTGGTTGTTTGCGTTCATCACCTAAGCTGCCACTTTGTACTTGTGGTTAATAGAGCAGGAATCTTCTCCTTGAGGGAGCTCATCAAATGAAAAGGAGTGCCTGGGGTATAAATTTTTTTTGTTAATGGAAGAAAATTTTAGCGTCAGGAAAGTTTTTTTTTGGCTGCTACATTGATACAGTACCCTTGCTTGTTCCTGTGCAATTGCTTCAGGATATGACCTGGTGACTTAAATCTTGTCCGAGAGCTGCAGGACTCCAGAAAGCTGTACTGTATATGCTGAGAAATCTGCATCCCCTGTCAACAAAATTGAGATTTTCTGCATTTATTATTTGGTGAACTTTGCTGTAAATTTTGAGGACTACATTGAACTTGTTTGAGTTGCCCTCCATGTTCAAAAAGTCTCTGCTTCTTTCACAGTAAGCTTGGCTAGTTGGGCATGTTGCATTTATCCAGTTAACTAATGGAACCCTTGAAGTATTTAAGTTCCATCCTTTTAACATGTGTTAAAAGGTCGAAGGTGTACTTGAGAATGAGGCAGGGCAGAGAGCTATTTTGCTTGTATCACATTTTTTGATGACCTGAATGTACAATTTTTTCACTCCTTTTTGTGAGAGTGACAATTTGAAGTCTTCGTGTTATGCATGTGAGTATATAGAGTCATCGTTATAATGGCACAGAAGGAGGCCATTTGGCCCATTGAGTCCATGCCATATGCATTTACGTATGTAGTAAATTGGTTTATATTTTCACAGTTCGGTCTTCATATGGATTTATAGTAAATATGAAGAGTCCCAATTGGAATATGCATACATCGTCAATCTGGGAACAGTTCCACTATCAGCTTATGACTGAACAGCCATGGCTTGATTTCACAAGCAAGCAGTTAACCTCATCCTTTAGAATCGAAGTTGTACTAATGTGTGATTTATTTGTCAGACACTATTTAACTATAAAGACCATGATCCTGAAGACTTCAAAGTTTTCAATTTCAAGTCTAGTGGGTTCATTTCTTCCAAAATCAAAACTGTCTGACTGGAATTCTAAAGACCATTTAACTGGAGTGGCTGGATTATATTTACATTCCTTTTATTAAGTGAGCCATGTTCAGTATGTTGAGCAAGGTGCCAAGTGTATGTGAAGACTGTATTTACATAACCCTGTCACTGCAGTAAAGGCACCTTCTTAAATGCACATTTGGAGGTGATATGTAATGTTGAGCATGTCCTAGAACAGAGATGGTCTCTGTCCTCTCTGTGTTGCTTTTGTCCTCATTATATTATTGCTGACACTCCTTTGCAATGGCTGGTCTTGTTGGGATTCTGGTTTGGTTAAGCTGCTTGATGAGTCACTATATTTTTTACATATACCAGCTGTTACACCCAATAATACTGAAGATATAAACTCCAGGGAATGATCCTCACAGCCAGCTTGGGAGGGCTGGGTAGGAGGGGAACTGAAAGTGCAACAGATGCATTCATTTTCTGAGGGATTTTTTTTCCCCAGTTGGTAGCATGGAAGCAGACTGGGCTTAGGAGAGAAATAGAAATGAATCTTGCCAAAGTAATGGATCTTGTAAAGGCCCCTAATGAGTCATAAACTTTGTCATAACTACACTTCGTATCTGTAATGAATTTGTCTCTGGCTATAGTCATTTTTTGTTTAAAAAGTCAGTAAATCTGTAACTTTTTAAGTGACAGCAACTAAAATGGAATGTGTTTGGCTTTTTATCATCAATTTAGCTGTGTAATATTTTCAGCAGCCTCATTGTAAATGCAATTGTAAGAAATTTTATTTTGTGTTTATACCATACCTGCAATTTGAATAATTGTACTGTACCTGTTCTAAATGAAAAGTTTTAAATTGGTGAAAAGTGAGGTTTATTCCCTTATGCTTCTGTTGTATCTTAAGACTTGCCTCTACCATTCCCTGAGAGCAGCAGCCTAGTTGCACTGGACCTGACTATTCTGAGTCGTGCTTGGCCTGAACATGGTGTCTAGTATCTGCAAATCAGGATGAACACTGATCTGGCTTCTGCATCTGTTTTCCCCAGCTGGATGCTGCAATATTTCAGTGCTTTGACCAAGCTTTGGTGAAATAATAGTCAGTTAAGTTTGATTTCAACTCCCTTTTCCTGCTGGGATGTGGTTCCTTGAATGGAATCTGCTTTCCAGTACATCTTTGAAGTGACCTAATATTTGAGCAGGGACAAAAAGCCTCAACTATTGGGCTATGGTGGGGGGGGTGGTGGTTGCGGTGGCGGGGGGTTGACATCAGGCTTGGCTGTGACATCTTCCCTGGTGTCAGTAGTGCATTGATATTTTGTTAGGTTCAGGTTCAGTAGTCATTACTGTAAGCAGACCTCACATGCTCTATGATCCAACATGCAGCCTTTTTGTCCATCGTCTGGGTAAATAATGGCAAGACCCAGGGATCATTACTCAGGAAGCTTGCTTTGCACTCTGGCTGCTGGAATGGATCATGCACTGCTCTCTTTGAATGTGGCATGAATATACACTTTAGCAGACAGAGACTGAGCCATCATTGGTTTTATTTACAGAAAATGAATCCTAAAAGTGGGTCATGTATGTCTATGCTCTCCTTGATACATAAAATAAAATACCACTCACTTTTTTCTCTAAACAAGAGACTTTAGAATATAAACTCACTTCTTGTACTGTGTAACATATCTTAGTCTCAGAATTGACCCAGCTCTTCTGGTCAGTACAGAGCACTTTGGCTGCTGGCTGCAAAGTTGAAGCACTCGCTGTAGACTAAACAGATGGATAGAATTTCCACAGGGATTTTCCCAAACTGCCGCGGCAACCTTAGAAACCATTGCGAAATGGCTTTAATGGCCATTTATGCAATTTCTCTGGTAATTCTGCTGATTTACTGAGAGAGATCAGGCAACATTCTGTCCCTTGAAGTCAAAAGAACCCCTAGTCCACGAGCTGTCTGTGATTGTGTTCCTTCCTCAAAAGTCTGAGATACGACTGTGTTCACAGAAATATTCAGCTTTCACGCTATACTGAAAACAAATTTTGAAGTGACTACATCTCAATTATATCAAATCAACAGCCATGCACAGAACCTACTCTGATCAGAAAGCTGCATTTCTCATAAGTGTTGAACCTTTGACCATGGTTTGTGATTATGAATAGCTTATGGTCAATTAAACAACTAAAATTTTAAATATAACCCATTGTTTGCTGTAAAAACTCGCATCTTGTTTGGCCCTGAAACTGACCTGTTTAGTATTGCAATGTGACCTGGGGTCTGAGATCTTTTTCATGCTGATTCATGCCATAAAGCTCGAATCAAAGCAGTCGCAAGATTCATACTCTCATTGGCCTTCAAGCCAATCATTGTTGGTGTGGAGGTGAGTTTATAGGCTGACATGGGAATCTATCCTAAAAGGATTGAACTGGAATTTCTGGTCTGTGGTTAAGTATTGAGTCGCATAATGTATCTACCTACAGAGCTATCAATAGTTCCTGCCCTTTAGTTAACTTGTTCACCAGCATGACCTGTACAACATTTGAAATCAAAACTTGCCATTGTCCCTTTGAAATGACTCCTGATTTTGGAAACTGGGGGTGGTGGGGACCAGCCAGGGAAATAAGTCACCTGCTTACCCTCTTGGTATTGGGGAGGAGAGTTGAAAAAAACATTTTGTACTGGGATCAGAAGAGAGAAATCCCTTCTAGCAATAATTTGGGTAGATAATCAAGCTAATGTGGATTAATGTCAAGTCTTCATAGTGGGCTCTTGCACTGTGAAAGGCTGCACTGCATAAGTAGAAAAATTGATTTTGAAATACAACATGCAATACATAAAATACTTCCTGTAAGTAGCTGCTAATATGCAAAACACACCAGAAAGAGGAAATCATTTTTCTGGTGGCTGGAATGATGTGGAAGTATTACGCATGGCTTCATCTTTGTAATGCATGCATAGGGACCCCACCTGGGTTTCTGTTTGTGCTTTCTTGTTTTAAGCAGGTTCTTACTCCTCCCATGTCTGCTTTTAAGAACCGCACGCTACAGATAAATTCAGGCAGTTGGTTTCAGTTGGCCTGAAAGAGTTAATAACCTTCACCAATAAAAGCTTAGACTTTTGGTAAGCAGCAGCTTGGATGATCCTTTATAGTGTGGAATTCCTGAGTCAACAGTGATCCAGCAATTAACTGAAGGGTTTGTGTGGGTGCGGGACTGGAGATGTGTTTTACTGCCATTAATGGAGTGTGTTGCTTCTGGCCTCTGTCAGTAGGATTGCAATACTGTTAGGATTGGGTGAGAGACTGCTTGAAAACTGTCTGGTAAATTTATGCCTATATTAGCAGACGCTAGATCTGTTTCTTTCCCTTTTATTTCAAAGTTTTTTTTTGAGTCTAGGACCTGGCAAAAGGACACCAAAACAGAAAAGAATTTGGAGGTGACTGGCCAATTCTACCCCCCCCCCCCCCCCCCCAATTGGAAATATAATCTCCCTGGGGTTACTGTTTCAAGTTTAGTGTGTCCTGGAATTGATCAGTGCAGGTAGTTTTGCTGAGTGGAGAAGATTCTAAATCTTGGTCTGTGATTGTTACTCAGTATGATGCTTCAGCTCCATCTCCTTCGCCCTTCCTACATAAGGTTAGGTGTGTGAGATTCACACTCAACTTTTTAAGGAGTTCTATAATGGAAATGTATTACGATTATTGACCAAGATCTGATGTATCATTAATTCCAGAATTGATATGAAGTTTTTTTTTTTTTGCGTTCCCTTGCCAAAACTAGGATTCAGTGAGTTTTGTGCTGTCTGAGATCTGTGAACTATCAAAAACAGTAAGACATGTAAAACATGGCATTCACAAAGGAAGAATTGCAATTAAAATTCAATGTGAATGGTTAGCCGTTGTTGTCTGCTTAGTCTCCATGTAGTGATTTTTGAATTATCACTGCAAAGTGGAATGTTCAGTGTTGAGGCATGAGTTGGGCTTCCCACCAGGCTCTGGTTGAAACTGCATATTATGTATCACAGTTCAGACAGTCCTGTTCACATCCTGAGGCGAGGGCATGTGCTTACAGATATGGTCCCCCATCTTTGAGTGGTTCAACAGTCCCAGATATATCACATCTGTTTTCTGAACTACTTCAAAGTACTGTGTTGGAATGAGGTGAAGGGGGAAGATAACCAGTCAGCTGAAACCAGTTACAATGAGTGTTTTTGAATCTTCACTCCTGAATAAGTGACTTAACGCTAATGCTCTTCGGTCTGTGAATGCTGGCGATCCTTTGGCACCTTGAGCCGCTGGCCACTCTGAACAAGTTAGTCTGATTGTAGAGAGCATTAAAGTTTACGGGAGGGAGAACAGTGCTGACTTTCTTTCCCAGCCCAATTCTAGTGGCGCAAGTCGTCCACTCTTGAGTTGAGCTAACTCAATGCGGCCTCATGATGTGTTGCTTTTACTGCAGTTTTCTGTTTAACTCTGTATTTAATGCTCCTTTACTTTTATAAGGGGCGGCGCAGTGGTTACCACTGCAGCCTCACAGCTCCAGTGACCCGGGTTCGGTTCTGGGTACTGCCTGTGCGGAGTTTGCAAGTTCTCCCCGTGACCATGTGGGTTTCCGCCGGGTGCTCCGGTTTCCTCCCACAGCCAAAAGTTTGCAGGTTGATGGGTCAATTGGCCATTGTAAATTGCCCCTGGTGTAGGTAGGTGGTAGGAGACTGGTGGGGATGTGGTAGGGAATATGGGATTAATGTAGGATTAGTGTAAGTGGGTGGTTGTTGGTCGGCACAGACTCAGTGGGCCGAAGGACCTGTTTTTCTCTCTGACTCTATACAAACATTCTTTTTTCTGAATCATCCTCTGAACATATCCCTGAGTTGATACAGTTGTTAAAAAAAAAAAGGATTCATTGATGAAACTGTCCTTCTGAATGGAAGAAAGTAATTAACTTGGAAGGGCAATAAAGGTGGACATCATGAAACATTCCTATAGGGGAAAATACAATTTTTAAAATTCAAATATAAATTGAATGGTATTCCTCCCCTGCTCCTCTCTTCTGTGGTCCAGCCTCTTTTAGGGCACTGGTAGAGCATCGCCTTGTAGTGACATGTTTCTTTGGCATTACTATTTTGGATTCAGTACATGCCTGCAGTATTAACTATGTAATTCTGCAGTTGACTCAGCCGTCTTTGTGCTGTATGGGCAGCTGTCTTCACTGTGATTCAAATTCTGGATGTACAGTGCTAGTTGTATATTTGAATATATCTTGTTGCACATCTGTATACTTAAAATGATGCTTGTTTTAAATCTGTTAAAATGTTATCCATTTTCATAAGATTTTATTTGAGTATGTTGCACTTTTTCCCTGAGCCATGCACAGTTACTTGGCTGAGGGGTCAGGCAGAAACACCCTCTCCCAGATCTCTCTCTGGATGATGTAACAGGTTATGACAGAGATTGATAAATGCTTGGACACGAAGGGAATCGAGGGATTGAGGATAGAGTGGGACCACGGAGTTGTGGTAGAAGATAAGCCATGAATTTACTGAATGGCGGAGCAGGCTCAAAGGGCTGTATGGCCTACTCCTATTTCTTATGAGGTGAGTTATTGGCATGGGGTGATTCCTTTAGCCTTTTCTCTTGAGAGATGGACATAGCAAAGTGGCTGGCATAAAGCTTTCATCTAACCTGTGAAACCGTTCTATCCTCCCCACAAATGATGTATAATTTTGTGGTTTGCTACCTTTCCATATTGGTAACGTGGTTGTGTCTGAGCTCCTTGGCGACTAGTTTTGAGTGACTTGGCGGTTTCTAGACTGATGCTCTGCATTCTGAGCTCCACAGGAGCCTTTCCCTGTGAGTTCTAGAAGTTACTTTGTTTTGCATCCTGAAAATCATGCTGTCTGCTTCAATTCAAAATTCTGCATACACTCTGAAGTAGATCAGATTGTTGTTGAGAATGGTGTGGGGTTTCAGTAATGCACATGACATCATTTTAGATACGTAACCCATCAAGGACTGGGAATTCCCTTCCAAAATGAAGTTACTCTACAAGTGCTTAAACTCTGTTTTTTTCCCCCGTGAGATTTGACCTGTCTTTGCATTCGCAGCATTTGTTTCCAATGTCCAGACTTTTTTTTTTATCTCCTGTGATTTTTCTAATAGAAAACCTGACGAGCGTTATGTCCTTGGAAAAGCTCTGCTTTGGTCCAAATGGAAGGCTTTTAGTACAGTGATGTTTTGAATAGCCTTTGAGCTACACTGTGTAAATGTAGAATGAGAGAGAAGAGGGGGTTATCTTTTGTTACAATTTCCTTCACTAATAATGAGTAATGTCCAAGGTTACAATGGAAAAAGAACATAAAGAGCACACAGTTGCATCAAGGCTTTCGTTTTTGAAATTCATGACAGGAGCGCTCAGCAGCTGAATGGAATGAAAAAAGAATAGAGATGCATGCAATTGAGTGATTTTTCTTAGAACCACATTATAAAATTCCTTTTTTGCAACATAAGTGTGTGGTGCAGAGTTCTATAGATTAGGGATAGTTTAGGTTCATTCAGCGAGAGGCAACTCTGGAATTCTATAGAAAATGCTGGAAGTACTCAGCAGATCTGGCAGTATCTGTGGAGAGAGAAACAGTTAACGTTTCAGGTCGATGACCTTTCATCAGAACTGGAAAAAGTTAGAGATGTAATGGGCTTTAAGCAAGTAGAGTATTTCCAGCATTTTCTGTTCTTCAAATTTCTAGCACAGCATTTTGCTTTTATCTAGAATGTTACACTTGACCTTAGTATCCCGAGACTAGTGAAGGGGAGCTATAAACAAGATTTTCCCACTTGTATGTGAGATGAAATATCAAATGCTGCTGTTGGCTGGTGACCCCAGCATGCATCACTGTCTTTAGAGTAGAGGAGTGATGCCCATCAATATGTGAGCGAATGGCATCCTAACAGTTGGTTTTTTAAAATTATATACTATAGAGTGAAGAAAATAAATTTACATCTCAAACTCAATTTACACAGGATGTTTAAAATCGATTTATATTGGAATTTGATCTTTACAGAAAGAAAGAACTCATTTGAATTATGTAAGATCAAGATGATCTGTTCGTGATGTGTTGACTGACGGTTAAACGTTAACCAGGACTCCGGGTCCTGAATAATGCTTTGGGGTCTTTTACATCGTGAGCAAACAGACGCCCAGTTTATCATCTTACAGGAAAGGCGGTACCTCCAACAATACAACACTTGTCAGTGTACGTTATCTGCTCAGGAGTCTGGAGTGGGACTCGTACCCATGACCCTCAGATGCAGATAGTAATGCTGCTACTGAGCCAAGGCTGAGGTGTGTGTCTACATATATATTTGCACAGTTCAGTGACTGGTTCCAGTTATTTTTCCAGCATAAATAGCACCAAGGCATGCTCAGGATTTAATAAGGGGGCTGTTTATATTGAAGTTAATTGCAATTGCATAACTGGCCTATAAAATTTTAAAAATTCCAGAGTAACATGTTTATTTCCTGAACTGGTTATGCAATTGCGATTAAGTTTACCAACACAAAAGCTGTGCTATTAAGGATCATTATCGCAATCAGAAAGGGAAAGCAACACAATTTCTAGCTGTAACCATACTTTTACTGAAAATTAATACCATGATATTTCTGGAAGTTATGAATTACTGAAGTGAATTGGACAGAATGTGATGCACTTAATGTGTAGTCTGCTATCTTTCACACCCGCTGTGGGAATATTTCTCACGTGATAAGTTAAATTTACAGTTCCCACTACTTGCACTGCATTATCCTGCTTGTGCACTAAGCAAGTAAGATAAAGTCAGGAAAGGGTGGCATGACTAAACTTCTTACTGTCTTCTGAGGAAGAAGGATCCTGCGCTGAAATGGTGTTCTATATGAAATCTGGTGAGATGCTCGTTGGATCCATTTTGTAAACTCTGAAATAGTTTGTCAAACGGTGTTTAGTCTACTCTAGATCAAACCACTGTATGCAAGCATTCCCGCCTGCCATTCAAAGCATTTAGATTAAAAATAAACACACTTCTAGATTGCTGTAAAATGAGATAATCAACCTGTTCCCTTCTAATACCTGTTGACGCTGAATGTCAGAAATTTCTGGCTGACTAATCCAGAGTGAATTTGATCCCCTTGGTGATCATTCTGAGCAGCTCCTTTCTCTAATACTGCTATAGCTTACACTGAACACTGTGTTGGGTGTCAAGTAGTCTGGGAATTAAATTTGACTGGTCATGAATTGAATCAAAGTAGTTCTGCATTTGTGGCTGTAGCTCCAGTTGCAATAGAAATATTGTATGGTGGATTAATGTAGCAACTGTCCATGTTAAAACAGTTGTCTATAGATGCCCTAATGGTGCAGCTGGCTAAGACTGTGAAAGCTGAGTCATACAGGCCAAAAAGTTTGATCCTTTATGCTGCTGTAGGGTGCTATAGCTGGCTGCAGTGCTCGCCCCTTCGTTTGGGGAGGGCAGAATTTGCTAATGTTGATATTTCTGATCCCCACTTCTTGGGACCTGTGAGCACAAGGTGTCATTGGAATGTGTGGAATTTTGGCGGCAAACAAATGTCTGCAATGGTGGTGTAAGTCTCTGGCGCGCGCCCCCCCCCCCCCCCCCCCTTACAAATATTCAAATAGCCTAACTGTTCCTGTTATCTGGGCTTTCCCTATGCCGCGTTGACTGAAAAAAGTAGCCGCCCAATCTAATTTCACCTTCCAGCACCTGGTCCATAGCCATGCAGGTTACAGCACTTCGGGTGCATGCCCAGGTACCTTTTAAAAGAATTGAGGGTTTTTACTCTACCACCATTCCTAGTAGTGAATTCCATACACCCACCACCCTCTGGGTGAAAAAGCTTTTACTCATATCCCCTCTAATCCTTCTACCAATCACCTTAAATCTGTGTCCCCTGGTAATTGACCTCTCCGTTAGGGGAAATGGGTCCTTCCTGTCTACTCTATCTAGGCCCCTCGTAATTTTGTACACTTCAATCAAGTCAGCCCTCAGCCTCCCCTGTTCTAAGGAAAACAACCCCAGCCTTTCCAATCTTTCATCATAGCCAGAACTTTCAAGCCCTGGCAACATTCTTGTAAATCTCCTCTCTACTCTCTCCAGAGCAATTATATCCTTCCTATAGTGTGGTGACCAGAACTGTATGCAATACACCAGCATGGCCTAACCAGCATTTTAGCTGGTTCCAGCATTACATCCCTGCTTTTGTATTCTATACCTTGGCCAATAATGGAAAGCATTCCATATGCCGCCTTCACACTATCTATCTGTCCTGCCACCTTCAGGGACCTGTGGACTCCAAGGTGTCTCACTTCCTCAATTTCCTCCCATTTATTGTGTATTCCATTTGCCACTTTTCCGTCCACTCAATCAAACCATTTATATCATTCTGGAGTCTACGGCTATCAACTACATGGCCAATTTTTGTGTCATCAGCAAATTTTCCAATCATGCCTTCTACGTTCAAGTCCAAATCATTAATATATACCATGAACAGCAAGAGACCCAACACTTAGCCCTGTGGGACGCCACTGGGCTTTCCATTCGCAAAAACATCCGTCGACTTCTATCCTTTGTTTCCTGTCCCTGAGCCAATTTTGGATCCAACCTGCCACATTCCCCTGTATCCCATGGGCTTTCAATTTACTGACCAGTCTGCCATGCGGGACCTTGTCAAATACATGTTGCTTAAGACAACACAAAAACTCATGATATGGTGGCAGCGGTGGTGAAAAAACAAGATATGTGCTTGAAGACCACTGTTAAAACAGCAAATAAAATTTAAAAGCAATACAGGAAATGAGGAAACTTGAAGCAACAAGTGAAGAAACTTTAAAACAAGTTCCTGAAAAGAAAAGATAGCTACATACCTTAGAAGGCTGAGCAAATCTCCATAGAACAGAAGTGTGGCCGAAAAGCAAGCGATCGGGTGAGTCATTGTGCCTTTGAAGATTTTTAAAAATTCATTTTCTAAAGGCTCCATGTGCGAGAGGAGAAAAAAAAGGGGCAAACCCTGAAAAGTGCAAATGAAAGGAAAAAGTCCAATATTAAAAAAAAAAAGCGCGTGGGAAAACCCCGAATACAGTAGTCTCCATTAAAGCAGTCAAGCTGAAAAAAATCATTAAACCAATCAAGTATGAAGAAGATAAATGAACTCTAGTGAAAAAAGCAAAGGGGAAAACCCTTGAACCACCTATCAAACAGCTGTGTAAACATACAAGCCAAGGCTCAGAGAAAAAAACAGTCAAGCATCAAAGCAGCTAGCTTAAAAAAATTCTTAAAGGGGGGATAGTGCAGAGTTAATAAAAAATGTTTTAAGCCACAATTAAGTACTGAAGGCACACAGACAGCTGGACCAAGTTAAATATATAGCAGAAAGCGGAAGGATGGGTATCAAATTTTCCAGCATGAACTGGAAGGCCATTGATATCCTATCAGAGTGCATTCTTTGTTTAAAAAGTTTGAAGTTATGCTTCATAGACCAAGCGGTTGCAGAACCAGAGAAGCAGCCAGTGAAAATACTGATAGCAGTTGGAAATGAGGTGTTATACAGAATCACTACCTCTGGTTTACATTGAGGACCAGAAAGATCCCGCAAAGATATGGAAAGTGCTAGAAGATCAGCTTCAGGTAAGAGTGAATTATAGAAATCATCGCATGGAATTGATGGCCTACAAGCAATAGCCACAGGAATCAGTAGAACAGCTCGCAGCAAGGCCAACCAATGCAATTTTTCAGAAACTGAACTGTCGGAGCGACTAATAGAGCTGGTGATTGTCTCAATACCTATTGAAACGTTTCAAAAAGTTCTCTTGTGGGGTGGGGAGGGGGGTGAGAAAAAAAAGGCCACAGCATTGATGCGCTGCTAGAAGGTGGCAGGAATTATGAAGCCACTGTAGCTGGACTACAGCATCAACAAGCACTAGGTGCCGCTGACTGTATCGGCATGGTAACCAGGTCACACAAAGCAAGCAAACTGTGTAAGTATGGTTTGTCCCACTCACTATGAAGTTGTCCTGCATTTCAAGATCTTCTGTGCAAGGCATGCAGTGCAAAAGGACACTGGGCCCGCCTATGCAAGAAATCTGGTCCAAAGATGTAGCCAGAGGCCACAATAGGACACAAACAAACAGAAGACAGGCGCAGCAGCAACCCAAGAGCGCCAGAGACTTGCGTAAACGCAAGGCAGTACATGAAGTCCACAGCGAAATAGACCCGAGACGAGACTCTGAGTGGAGCAATTCTCTGCCACAAGCTGAGTAGGCATTTCAAACTGTGTACCTGACACGTTATGTTGAATTCAAACAACTGGAAGCTTTTGATACAATTACTATTGGGTGCCCAAACAAAGTTGGCAAACACACACACTTAGGACTAAGATTGACATGGTAGCTAGTGCAAATATCCTACTAATCCGAATCCTGAAGGATATGTACTGGAGTTGTTGGAAATTAATACAGCTGACGACTGCAAAGTTATCTGCATACAATGGGTCAGCCACCCCTTACACTAACAATGCAATGCAGCTATGGCAAGTCAGCATGGAAACAACACATACTTTACCTGGTAGACACAAGTGGACCAGCAGTGGCAGGGTTCCCAGTGTGTCAGGACCTCAACATTGTGACTATCCACAAAATCACCAAGTTACCCATTACAACAGAGGAGACCAAGGGTACCCACATTGAGTCAGTCCAAGACTTGCAACAGATGTACCAGGACAGGTTCGACACCACAGATTTCAAAGACAATGCCCTATTGCACGTCCGAGAGGATACACTTCCTGTGTCCAGACGCCTGATATCTGAGATTGAGTCACAGTTCCTTCAGGATCTCAGTGGTTCTGGTCTGGAGAGTATCAGCCCCTTCTCGGAGATACCACACCAAGAGAATGAAGATCCAAATTCAGATGAAGTTTTCTCAACAGGCAGTGTTTCTTTGCACTCCAGTGACTCAGAAGAAGAGATTGATGCAATTATTGAGAAGCAAAGGCTGGCAGTGGGGAGCATTGCCAAGGGGAAATTTCTAAGGACCAGAACCTGCTCGAAGCTTTTTGGCCAGCATCAAACGATGCAGTCTGGAAATCCAGCAGCACAACTATGCCACGCCCTCACCTGGGTTCTAGAGAACTGCCAGCACCAAAACGAGCCAGAATGGACAGGTACTTCCATGAGGCCAAGTACTCCTCCCCCAACAAGTTCTCGACCTTTAGCCCCAGGCTGTCATACGCAGAGGATGAGAGGCGAGGCGATGTCCTGCAGAGGAGGAATGAATTGAAGCATTGTCTGTTGGCTCTTCGAGATGAGGTACTGGAACTTTCCGAGAATGGCAAGGCCTCAAAAGTGATCATCCTGAAAAAAGCAATAGAGTATGTTAGCAGGCTGAAGGCAGAGCAACAGAAACTGAATGCAGAGAGTGAGAAACTTCAGAAAATAACAGCAACAGCTTAGACGCAAATTCTCCGAGATGCAGGAGGCACTCCTCGAAACACAAAGGGAGAATGAAAATGCTGCATGACCAACATGCAGTGACAGAACAACAGGGACAACAACCATCACATCAACAATATGTCTGCAAACCAAAAACAGCCAAAGGTGAAATCCACATCCCCAGAAGGTTATCCCGTAACAAGATGTGGAAGAGTTGTCAAACCACTGAAACAATATATTTTTAAAAATCCATTCATGGGATGTGGACATCAATGGCTAGGCCAGCATTAATTGCCCATCCCTAATTGCCCTTGAGAAGGTGGTGGTGAGCTGCACTCTTGAACCACTGCAGTCCATGAGGGGTGCATACACCCACAGTGCTGTTAGGAATTTGACCCAGTGACTGTGAAGGAACAGTGATATGGTGTGTGGCTTGGGGAACTTGCATGTGGTGTTCTGGTGCATCTGCTGCCCTTGTCCTTTTAGGTGGTAGAGGTAGTGGGTTTGGGGGAGGCAGTGGCATAGTGGTATTGTCACTGGACTAGTAACCCAGACACCCAGGGTATTGCTCTGGGGACGTGGGTTCGAATCCCACCACGACAGAAGGTGGAATTTGAATTCAATTAATAAAAATCTGGAATTAAAAGCTAGTCTAATGGCCATGAAACCATAGTCGATTGTTGTAAAAACCCTCTGGTTCACGAATGTCCTTTAGGAAAGGAAAGTTGCTGTCCTTAACTGGTCTGGCTTATGTGACTCCAGAGCCGCAGCAATGTGGTTGACTCTTAAATGCCCTCTGAGATAGCTTAGCAAGCCATTTATTTGTATCTAACTGCTACGAGATGCTGTATGGACTGTATAAACTAATTTTGATATCCAATTTTGTTTTTAATTGTAACGTACAAGACTTATTTTTTGGAAAGAAAGGGGATGTTGTATGATCGCTTTGTGATGTCTCTTTAAGAACTTAGTATGCTAATGAGCGAAGTACCAGGGTGTAGTCATGTATGTGACTAGAAGCCATAGTCACTCTGCGCTGTAACACCCTGGACAACGGTTCTGTATATAGTTTGCTAGGAACAGTTCTAAAAACTGAAGAAATGCTCAGTTGGGAAAAGAATTTCAATTTAGGGCTGGTTAATTGTGAATCTTGTATTCTGACTAATGGAGCTCAGAAGCCCTAACACTGCTTGTACATTGATCGCTGGTGTCACAGCAGTCATGGGAAGCTCCAGTGTTCTTGTTCGCATGTTTATATAAATGTAGAGAGAGGTATTTTGGTGGCTCATTAATTATACTTATATTTTTCCCCACACTTTCCTTCTAGCTCAGTATTGAGAAAGTCAGGGCCATGGTGGAACAAGTCGAGATGAAAGCTCAAGTGATTCGATCAGAAGTCAAAGCAGTAACGTCGCGGCACAAGAAGGCGCTAGAAGAGCGCGAATGTGACCTATTAAGAAAGGTGAATTACTCTTGCAGTTTACAATGTCAACTGTGGTGTTGAGCAATCTGGTTAATCTCATTGGTTTCTGATTCTGCGCTGAATGCTGGGTTTTCACATAAGAACCCAAATTAACATTTCTTTCTCATTGGCCCACAGCCCCCTCCTGAGGGTGGTGTCTCATGCTGAGCGGGGAGGGAGTGGGGGAATGTGGGTGGTTGGGCAAGAAGCAGTGGTCTCCTTTTATATGGCGTGTCAGTGAATTAGTTTTAAGTGTGGTGACTTGTGCAGACATACGAGGCAGCAGGATCCTGCAATCAGAAATTCGATAAATAGTGTGTTTTTGATGGTATTGATCAAGGTACCAGGGGAACCTCTCGCTCTTCAAACAGTGTCATGGAATCTAACATTTGCTGAAAGAGAGATGAGGGCGTCATGGAATAGAATCTTGCAGCGCAGAAGGAAGCCCTTCAGCCTGTCGCACCTATGCTGGCTCTTTAACAGAGGTGTTGTTACGAGAGTTTCCGTATTTTTTGTTAAAACCTGGATTCTATGTTTTAAAACTGAAGAGGCTGAACTTTGGGTGTTTTTTAAAGGCAGATCGACAAAAGGTTGACCATCGCTGAAATTAGACATTTTGTCAAAGCTTTTTGTCTTGCACTCATCAGGACAATCTGCAAGAAAACCAATGTAAGGGAAACAACAAATTTATACTGTATGAAAAGAGTGCTGACTGGTTTTCAAGTGGACACTGGTAGCGGCATTGCCATGGTGCATTGTCCATGGCAACACCTCTACCAGAGTCCGCTCAAGTTCTGTACTACCAAACGACTATTTAGAAGGTTGACCAGTAAACACATTTTTACCGGAAAGCGTGTGATTTCAAGTAAACATGGGGCTTTGACCTGAGAGCTATTTTTTTGTTGTGACAAGACAGAATTTACGATTATCATGAGTTTTGCCTAGAAAGTTTAATTTCATTTGGAACTATTAAAAGCTAGTTGGGCTAAAGGAGTTGTTGGACACCTGCCAGAATCAGAAGAGAATCCAGACCATTGCTGCCTCTCTTTGAAGAATCCCTGCAGTTGAATTTCTTTGAACGCCTACCCAAATAGGCTGTTCATCAACCTCACCTAGAAAGATTCCTAGTGGCAGCCAACTATTTGACTTTAGGATACCTCGCCACAACAAAGGACTTCCAGATCTTTGCAGTCTGTTTTTTAAAATTCCTTTATATTTCGTTGTAACAGCTGTAAACAAAAGTTCTTTTTTGTTCCTGGTTAACTGGTTTTTGGATGTATGTGCCTGAAGGCTAGGATTAAATCTGGGGCTTTAATATTTCAATTCGCTTATATGTTTACTTCATTATTGGTTAAGACTTGATTTATAATTGGATAATTTTATTTAGTAAAGAAACCTGGTTGGTGTGCTTTATTCTGGGGACAAATAGAGTATCTAGTTCCGGAAAGTCGGTAAATTTATTGACTTGACATCTGGAGAAGTGGGACTGAATTAACAGTGCGCTCCTCCCGCCCCTGTCGTAACAGTGTCCAAATTAGTGCCGCACCCCAGTATTTTCCCCATTACCCTGTAAATTAGTCCTCTTCAAGTACATGTCTAGTTGCCTTCTGAAAGTTCCTATGGAATCTGATAACACCACCCTTTCAGGTAGTGCACTCCAAGCCTTAACCACCCTCGTGTGAGGAAATATCCCCTCTCGTTCTTTTGCCAATTGTTTCAAATCTTATGCCATCTGGTTACTGACCCACTTGCCAGAGGAAATGGAACAAGGAGGATAAACTATGAAAATACCTCATTATGTTGAATACCTTTGGTCTTTAACCCTCTTTGCTGTGAGAACAATTACAGCTTTTTCAATCTCTCCACATAACTGAACTGCCTCATACTGCAAACCTGCTGGTTAATAAAATTGAGCTCATGGAATCAGGGTCAGTGCCAGCTTGGATTTAAAAAAAAAAAAGTTGGCTTAAGGCCAGAAAACAGCAAGTCATGGTAAATGGTTATTTTTCAGACTGGAGGATGGTAGACTATGGTGTTCCCCAAGGCATATATATTGGAATAGACAGTAGCATTTCAAAATTTGCAGATGATACCAAACGTGGAGTGGCGGACAGTGAGGATGATGCAAATCAACTGAAACAGGGCACAGGCTAGCAGAATGAGAAGACAAGTGGCAGATGGAATTTAATACAGATAAGTGCGAGGTGATATATTTTGGTAGAAGGGATGGGGAAAGGTCATAAAGACTTAATGGCACAGTTCTAAAGAGTGTGCAGGGGCAGAAAGACCTTGGTGGTGCCTGTGCAAAGATCTTTGAAGGAGGCAGGAGATATATTGAGAGAATGCTCAGCAAATCTAATGGAGTTTTGGGCTTCATAAATAGAAGTATTGAATTCAAAAGCAGCGAGGTTATGCTGAACTTTTATAAAGCTCTGGTTCGACCACAACTGTAGTGTCGTATCCAGTTCTGATCACTATGCTTTAGGAAGGATGTGAGGGTCCTTGAGAGGGTGCAGAGAAGGTTTACCAGAATGGTTCCAGGGATGAGGGATTTTAGCAACAAGGTTAGGTTGGAGAAGTTGGGGTTGTTCTCCTTGGAGCAAAGGAGATTGCAGGGAGATTGATAGGGGTGTGCAAGATTGAGAGGTTTGAATAAGGTAGACAAAGAAAAACTTCCCATTAGCTGATGGTACAAGGACTGGGGGACACAGATTTAAGGTTTTGGGCAAGAGATGCAGAGGGGATGTGAGGAACCTTTTTTACACAGTGGGTAGTAATGACCTGGAACTTGCTGCCTACAAAGGTGGAGGCTGAAATGATCATTGATTTCAAGAAGAAATTAGATGGACACTTGAAGGAAGTAAACTTGCAGGGCTACGAGATAGAGTAGGGGAATGAGACTGACTGGATTGCTCGACAGAGTGTGGACATGGACTCACTGGGCTGAATGGCCTCATTCTGTGCCATAAATGACTCCGATTCTATCCTTAGTACCATCCTGGTAAATCTTGGTACCCTCTCCGGGGCCTTGACATCTTTAAAAGTATGGTGCCCAGAATTGCACACAATACTGCGGCTGAGGCGAAGCCAGAGATTTACAGAGGTGCCTAGCATAACTGACGTTTTTTTTAATTCAGTGCCCCTATTTACAAAACCAATTATCCCATATGCTTTCTTAACTGCCTTACCTACTTGCTCTGCCACCTTGAAAGCTTTGTGAATATGTACCCCAGGTCCCTTAGTTTTTGCATCCCCTTCAAAATGGCATCATTTAGATTTTACTGCCTCTCCATGTTGTTTGAAAGGTCATCTCTTCACACTTATCCACATTAAATTGCATCTGCCGTGTCTGTCCAAATACACTTATCTATGTCCTCCTGAGGTCTGCTACTATCTTCCTCACTGTATTGCCAAGTTTTGTATTGTCTACAAACTTCAAAGTTATACTCCCTATACCCAAATGCAGGTTACTTGTATAAAAGAGCAGTACTCCTAATACAGACTGCTGGAGGACCCCACTGCATACTTCCCTGCAGTCAGAAAAGCATCGCTTCGCCACTATTCTCTGCCCCCTATTCCTTAACCAATTACAGTCCCACGTTACCACTGCCTCTTTAATCCCATGTGCTTCTATTTTCCAAAGTCCTTTTGAAAGTTCAAATATATAACCTCTACTCGAGCCCTCTGTTACTTCAGAGAGCTCAATCAGGTTAGTCAAAGACAATCTGCCTGTAACAAATCCATGCTGGCTGTCTCTTATTAACCCATGTTTCTCCAAGTAAGAATCTGTGTTGTCCTTGACAGTGTGGTCTCTCCCCATTGATGAGAGACTGATTGGCCCGTAGTTATCAGGTTTATCACTTTCCCCCTTTTTGAGCAGGGGTGTTATGTTTGCAACCCTCCAGTCCTTTGACACCATTTTAATGATCAAGGGGAATTGAAAGATTATGGGCAAAGCTTCTGCTATCACCAACCTGGGTGACTTGTTAACTTTGCCAACCTATTTAGCATCTCCTTTCTATCTATTTATTTTTGTACTATCCAAATCTTTATCTCTTTCCCCCCCCCCCCCCCCCCCCCACCCCCTGCACACACCCCCTTCCCCAGACATTAACTTCATCCTCTTCTTTCATAAAGATTGATATAAAGTACTCATTCAGTACCTCAATCATGCTCTCTGCCTCCAAGATGATTTCATTTTTAGTCCCCAATTAACCTTAGCATAGAGGCCTGCTACCCGACCCGACCATGTGTCGGGGTCAAGTCGGGCCGGACACACACGGGAAGTGCTCTGCTGGTAAGTATTAAAAATAAAAAATTTACCTGAGCTGGGAGTCCGGGACGAAACTGAGTCTGTGCAGTGAGCAAGTGACGTCACTGACGTCTCGCGCATGCACTGCAGCTTCTTGCAGGTTCGATGTCAGGAAGATAAGTAAATGGATGGTCGGCTTGGGTCGGGCCGAGTAGTGGCGGGTTCGGGGCAAAATCGGAGGGACTCTGGCCGGGTCGGTTTGGTCGGATTCTTTTTCCCGACCTAAAGCGGGTCTCTATCTTATTAACTTTACTGAAGTTTATAAAGATTTTTAGGTTCCCTTTTATTCGCCCTGCTAATCTTGTACTCTGTATGCCCCTATATTCATTTTCAGTTTCTGCCTGAACTCTCCGTATTCTGTCTTTTTAAAAAATATATATTGTATTCTATACCTGACATTTGTTGTAAACTGTTTTTTTTGTTTTATTTTAACCCCTGTTTCTTTTGTCATCCAGGATGCTTTGGCTTTGGATGCCCCATCCATTCTCCTTATGGGGAATTGCTTGGTTTTTACCTGAACTATCTCTGCCTTGAAAGCCAACCACTACTTATTTTCTGTTTTCCTGGCCAATTTTTTTTTCATGTGATAGATCCCTTATCTATTCACTGAAATTGACCATCTTCCAATTCAGCAGTTCTTCACTAAGGCCAGTTTGGATTGAGCATAAATTCTCCTAGCACCCATAACCATCTGACCCAAATGTGTTTGTTTGGTTCAGTTGGTACTGCACAATGTTAAATGTAACATTATTGAACACTGCCTCTTGTCTCCAAAGAAAGCAATTATTTTTTAAAGAATTGCATTTCTGAGTATCAAATTATATATGTGGACATGTATTAGTTCAGTGAAATTTTCATGGTTCCGAGTTTCTTGTTTTCTGTTGGAGAAAGTGATAGTTAAAGAATATGATTTTGATTGTTGCAGAGCAAATTAGTAATTCTTGTATGTTGATAATCTAGGGTCTTTTTTGGTTCTATAGCAACCACTTTTAATTCTATGAAAAATGCACTTAAGAGCTCTTTGCTTCTGTGTGCAATGACCCCACCCCAAATGTAGCTGAAGCATACAGGTGAAGAACGTGCCAGCTTAGATCTCTGGTTGAGTCTGTGTAGGGCCTTTCTTTATACTAACACTTTAGAAAAGTATGCACATTTCCTCAAATCAGAATCACTGCAGGTTTTGCAGAAATACAGTAGCTTTTGTCTTTCAGTAACTGCTCAGGTACCTAATGTCAACTGGGGTGGCAGTAGCAACACTACAATGAATCTCAATGCTGCTTTAGGGAGAATGACAAATCAACCAGACTTTCTGCTGCTCAGTCACTGTTGGAAATATGGATGTTGAGTGAGGACAGGATTGGCAAGGATTTCACGAATGGTGATTTGAGTGCAATACTGGAGGCTGACCATTTTTGGAATTGTAGTCTAGGAAGGAAATGAGTCGACTCCTTTGGGAGGGGAGCAGAAAACATCGAAGTGGAAGGGGAAAATGCCCTGGTTTGCCAATCTAGGTCAGTACTTTTTAAAACTGCACCTGTGAGTTAGTGGCAGAAATAGAGGGAGAAAGGGGAGTGTTACATTCTTGATATCTCAATAGCATTACTGAAATAGGCCTTTCTTCACCTATATGTGAGCTGTTACTATATTCGTAAGCAAAATGAGAAGTATCTAATGTTACATGGGTTAACTTTTAATAGAAACATACAGAATTAAAACAAAAATACAGTAGAATGTTTAGTGCTTCACAAGGATACTACATCCATAGAATTTGTGCTTTGGAACTAAGTCAGTGGGCTCATTCAGGGGAAGCAAGGGTAACTGGATTTTGAAGTTGAATTTTGCTGCGAGGAGCTGCATTAGCATTGGTAGAGTTGATAACTATCCTAGTATGTTTTAGAAATGAAAGCAAAAAGAACTTTTCATATAGTCTTTCACAACCTCAGGATATCCCAAAGTGCTTTATAGTCAATTAAGTATTTTGGGTTAGGAAATGCAGCAGCCAATTTATGCACAGCAAGGTGTCTCAAATGGCAATAAGTCAATGACCACACAATCTGATTTAGTGATACTGAGAAGTTGGACAGCGATCCAGAGTGCTCTATTTTGATCTAGTTGCCTCACTATTGCCATGTTAATCATTGCTGAAAGTTTTTGAAACTTGTCTGTTCTCAGTAAAGCATTATATTTTTGCACACTGTGCACATCAACCTGAGATGATTCAGTAGTATAGTTACTAGATTTTGTCCTAAACTGTGTTGCTGGAGAGCACTATTGCTGGCGTAATCATGGTTGTTTTTTTTGCTGGAAGCAATGGTAGAAGGAATTTAAGGTAATGAATAGTGTATTGCACAGCATTAAGAGCTCCTTCAATAATTCAGATCAATACAGTGTTCTGTTGAAACATAACACATTAGAAGCATGAGCTGGTCTCAATTGAGTTGAGAGTTTTGGTTCTTCAGTTGGATTCAGTGCCCCTAAAGTCTGCTTCAGTACCTGATTCTAATTGTTAATCCAGTGATTCCCTACTAGAAGAACACCAGATGTGGATGACTGGTGAGGACAGGATCTGGCCTGGTGCTCGGCTTGTATTTTAAAAAAAAGTTGCTCAAGCAAAGCATTAGAGGGTAAGCGATAAACAAATGCTTTTTCGTAACAAAAGGAGAACATTGGCTGGGTTTTTAAAAAAAAACTTATTTATAGTGGGTGAAATCATTGGAATACTGTTCAGCATTCTAAATGAAACTTCCTTAATTTTTTTGTGAACAGGTTGAAAAGATCCGGCAGATGAAGGCCAAGACTCTGCACCTCCAGGTGGAAGCGCTGCGTGAGAATTTAACGAGGCTGGAGAGCACTATAGACTGTGTGCAGAAAGCTTTATTGGATGGCCGAGATGTGGATGTACTCTTGGCAAAAGAGCAAATGTTTGTCCAAATCCAGGACTTGAAGAAACTTAGGAATTTCCTTCAGCCTCAAGATGATGACACACTTTCATTCATTCCACCTGATGGTGTACTGTACAAAGCTATCAAATCACTGGGCATAATCAGTAGCAGTGCATATGCCCCAATATCTACAGCCACTGGTGAGGGATTGAAACGGGCATTACGTGGGAAAATGAGCAGTTTCACTGTGATCACCAAGGATCACACTGGCGAAGGGAGATCATCTGGTGGTGATTTGGTCGTAGTTGTTATCATGGGTCCTGATGGCTGTCTCTTTCGGGCTGATGTTCTTGATCATCATGATGGCACCTACACAGTTAGTTACTCCCCACATCTGGAAGGAGAACATGTGGTTTCGGTCACAATTCGCGGCCAGCATATTGAGAACAGCCCCTTTCGAGTAATTGTCAAAGCGGGTCGCAACTACGCTGGAATTGGGCTTCCTATTTGTTCCTTTGGTGGAGAAGGGGATGAAGATGGGCAGCTTTGCCGACCATGGGGCGTTTGTGTCAACAAAGAGGGCTATATTATCATCGCAGATCGCAGCAACAATCGTGTTCAAGTGTTCACACCCAGTGGAAGCTACCACCACAAGTTTGGGACGGCAGGTGCCAGACCTGGGCAGTTTGATCGTCCTGCTGGTGTTGCCTGTGATCAGAATTGTCGAATCATAGTAGCAGATAAGGACAACCATCGCATTCAGGTTTTCACCTTTGAGGGACAATTTGTTCTTAAGTTTGGGGAGAAAGGAAGCAAGAATGGCCAGTTCAACTACCCTTGGGATGTTGCAGTCAGTACTGACGGAAAGATTTTGGTGTCTGACACTCGGAATCATAGAGTTCAGCTTTTTGGCCCAGATGGAAACTTTGTAAGTAAATATGGCTTTGAGGGAGCATTGTGGAAGCACTTTGATTCACCTCGTGGAGTGGCCTTTAACCATGAAGGACACCTTGTGGTCACAGATTTCAACAACCATCGGCTGCTGGTAATCCACCCCGACTTCCAGTCTGCACGATTCCTTGGCTCTGAAGGAACAAGTAATGGTCAGTTCCTCCGACCTCAGGGTGTAGCTATTGACCAAGAAGGGCGCATTATAGTAGCTGACTCCAGGAACCATCGCATTCAGATCTTCGAACCAAATGGCAACTTCCTTTGCAAATTTGGAACCCAAGGCAGTGGCTTTGGGCAGATGGATCGTCCGTCCGGAATAGCCCTGATGCCAGATGGACTAATAGTAGTCGTCGACTTTGGCAACAATCGTATCCTCTTGTTTTAATAATGCTGTGTGCTTGTTTTTCTATATTGTGGATTTGTTGCTCAGGGACAATGTCTTAATTGTTTTCCCTAGAAAAGACAGTTTTTTTTTCTGTGCTGCAGTCATCTACCTCATGTTGGTAAAGTGTGAGCTGTGAGACTACTTCAAAACTACATAAATTTATAGCAGACCTACCTCACTGCCTGCAGATGTTGGGCTGACTAATGTTTGGATATTTCCATGGAACTGTGCAAATGTGTCCAGGCAATTGGTGCCTTTTATGACCTGAATCCAAAGACTTGTTTCTTAGTATTAACATTGTCCTGTAGCTTTATTTAAAGAAAAATCTCTCAGGTAGGAAGACTATTGGCCACTTCTATAGCCTAAAAATGGGCATTTGTGGGTGACTGATAAATGTTTTGACTGCCTACCTGCATATGTTTTGTTTTCAGGGATTATTTGATATTGGATATCTTGTATGTTTAGCCCTACGCTCTTTCTGAATGTAGCCCTACACTCCACCTGAATGTAAACTAAGTACCTCTTTTTTTTTTTGTTTGTTCTTTGGCCTGATGCACATAATGGTGAACATAGAAGTTGTTGAGGGTTCTTCTGAGTGTGTTTGGGGTATTTGTGTAAGGAAGATTTGGGTTGGCATTTGATACCCTGAAAATCAAAGTATATTAAGGCACCTGGGATAATCAAATTATATTTACCTCAACTGCTACCTCAGGTACCTGTATAAAATCAATTTCCTACAAAATTGGTAGGCTCTATTTGGTCTCAGAGGCAGTATTACTTTGTGTTGAAAGTGTGATTTGGTGGATTTAAAAGACAATATCACTTTTTTCTTGGGTCTTGTTTAGTCCTAGTTGGGAATCTGCAGAAAAATGAGTTCAGGGTGGGGAAAGTCCACTGGTCCTGCTTGGTGTGGCACTGCTTGGATGCACACACTGTTACAGATGCCATCAACAGAAATGAATAACTAACTTGGAGGATCCAATTCATTCTCGATGCCAAGCTTTCTAAATGGGGAAATGTTTTGTCATCCAGTGCTTCATTGAGAGATGATGAATTTGGATGTGATGGATGCATTTTACAGTATTTCTGTTGCCATATTTTAAGAATTGACCAGTTCTTTACTGTTGGGATTTTGACAATGAGGTTTGCATTGTCCTGTCCTTTTTGAAGTAGAAAATAGGTCAGTTCTTTACAGGGTGTGATTGTAATGGTTTGTGTGTGTCGTGCGCTGGAGCAGTAGTAACACTTGTGAAGACCCATAGGACTGGCAATAATTGCTGATTGTAAAAGTGCTGTTATGTGAATATTCTGCCAGGATTCTGGCTGTAGCTAATAGTTAAGGAAATATATATGAACATGGGTAGCATCCATGGATTTATTTCCAACTCTGAAACTTCCGTTTTTCCTCTAGCCCAAAAGTGACCAATTAGTTTAGAAATGAGATAATGTCTCTTTAAAATTATTTTAAATTAAGTTTATGCAAATGATTTCCATCACAGCCTTCTCTTAAATACAGATTTTAGAAAAAAAAACAGTATTTTTACAGTCTAGGAACCACAGCATATAAACTTGACATTTTACAGAAACCACACTGAATATTTTTGCAAGAAGTGGTTAACAGCCATAAATTGTATACTTTTAACTTTGAGCCCGTTTCATTGGATATGCCATGATACTCCTCTTTAGTTTTCCTGCCTTGCAAGTTTGGCGATCAGAGTTAAAGGCGCAATCCAATTTCCATTTCACTTAGCCATTTGCCTGACAGTTATTTGTAGCCATGCTGCAGTCTGCAAAATGATACATTCCATCTTTATAGTAATGCGTGGACATTGCCTTTTAGGAAGGAAATTGATCCAAATGTTTAAAAGCTGTGAAAGTTAGTGATTTCCAAATATGCTACTGTTTTCTTCACATGATCAAAAGACTATGTGGCCTCATTTTAGTGATGTGCTCGGTTGTGGAGGCAGGCTTGCTTTTGGATACATTGCTGAAGGTCAACTCACCTAGGGCAGCTTCCCAAATCAGGGGGTTACTCTGGAAAAGGGTTGGTATTGCTGAGCAAGCCAACCATGAAGCTGAAGAATGAACTACCAGGCCAATCTCTGAACACAGTTGGACCTTAACTCTGAACCACAGAGGATTGAGTTCAAGTGCAAGAGCTGCTGTTTACTTAAACTTGCATCAGTTTGGCTGTTTTATTGCTGCTCCCAGCTGGTTGAAACACTGCCTTACTTTTGAGCTCTTGGCAGGATGGGAGGAAGAGCAGTGCCTGCCATTAAAATCATAATGGGAAATCTGTAATGTTGGGGCAGCTTTGATGTAAATTAAGGTTCACAGCCCCCTAGTCTGGAGAAGGCTGGCTGTTTCTGGTTAATCTTCAGCAGTAAGATTGGAAATTTCTTCAGAATTGTGTGGAACACTAAATGTTAGTATCCTACATTAATGTGAGGCCCCTAATGGATTTGTCTAGCTTTCAAGATGAAACTGGCTAATGTGCTGCTTCAGACAAATTGTAACAGTTGGTTGAATATGTTGTGGTTAGATGTTGTAGCATAGAATGGCTTTTGTTTTACACATTGGGAAATTGTTGATGAGCAGTGGTTAATGATACAAAACTGTTAAGGAGCCCAATCAATTTGAAATAAACATTTAACCCTTCCACCTTTTGAAGTATGAAATAGGCTTTGTCTTTAGAATTAAATAAAACCCTACAAAGTCTAGTTCCTGTAATTTGAATGCTGTGCTCTTTAGCTTTGAGGTTTATGCAGTTACAACTTTGGGTGGACTGCCTTAGAGACATCTCCTGAAGCCATTTTTTCCCCTTTTTAGCACAAATTTAAAGATACAAGCACACATTTGTCAGCCCCACTTGGGGTATTTTTTAAAATAAAATTCAGCCTTTAAAAAAAGAATTTATACCTATTCAAAAAAATCAGTTTTTACAAACCGAGTAAGTCTGTTACCGTAACCATATTATCTAGTTCCTTTGGGATAGCAGAATTTATACAATCTCCAAACCAAATTGAACCACCATTTTAAAAAAAAAACTGTGGGATGTCCTTAATTAAAACCCAGTGTTCAAAATATATTTTTGTTACTGTGTTTGAGGATATTGGTGTGAGGTAGGATTGAAAATGGTCTGCTGGGCAGAGTAATGCAGTTAATGAAGACTAGTCCAGTACTGTGCTTTTCCTGATGGCTCCTGGTGACCTTTACTAATATAAAGTGTGATGACCCCTCTGATCATGTTGCTCATAATGAGGTCATCGGCTAACATTTGGTGGAATGGTTGTTCAAATCTAACTTGTTTTTGAATTTGTTTTTGAACATTCTGTTTTAATGAGGCTGTGTATTGACCTGAAAGATTAAGGGACCCTTTTCAGGTTTAAAACTTCAAGTTAAAGGTTGAATCTAGGGGAGAAGATGAAATCCTCATGAAAAATATCCTTTGAATCTTTCCTATTTAGCTTAAGTGTCTGCTATCCAATTGGTAACAAGATGATTGATTTTGGTTTTCTGTACATTTTGAATTGGGTAGGTCAGGGCTTGGAATTTTCAAAACTCATCTCTTTCCAATTTTGTAACTGGAGAAATCCCCAAAGTCTGTTTTAGTTTGAGTATTCACAAGACAATTTCACAATGCCTTACAAGCAAATGCAGAGAGTTCACTAAAAGTGCTTAATGGATTATGTTCGCAATTCTTAAACTTTCAATCAGGCACAGTACCTTACCTCAAATAACCTCAACAAAAGATCAACTTGCAGAATCCCAGGAGGCCAATAATTCAGAGACTAGGGTCTAAATGATACATAATTCTCAGGGAAGTGATCCTATCATCTCTGAAAGGTAATAGGGGGTGCAAGATGTGGTTCTGGTGCCTTGTCAGGTAATGGCTTTTGTCTACCTCGGTGCCTCTTTCCGCGGCAGCTTCAAACTACCTCATGTTGGAACCCAATTGGCTCACGGCATTGGGCGAATAGCTTGCACTGGGGGCTAATGTGCAGTTTTTTGATATTGGGATTTTAATGCAACCCCTGAATCAGCTGCTGAAAAGGGCATTGAACAAAGAAGTACATGAATGCTCATTGGTACAAAAACCTTGCTAGTTTATCTCCTCCAGCGACCTTTTTAAGAAATTCCCATTCAGCATACAATTGGGATAATCAGTTTGATAGCATCTGAAGTCAAACTTCAGATGCTCACTTTGCAAAGGAAAAAAAATTAACAATCTCAGCAGTACTCCTTCCTCCCCCTGCTTTTGTAATGGAATTATTCTTGTTTAAATACATTGTTTGCAAGTATGAAATACCACATACACCCAAGCATTTTCTATGGCATCAAAGGGAAGCTCCAGCAAAATTCAGTGACAGGTGTCTAGTTTTCTACCTAGCCCTGCTGTGTCCATTTTATGAATAGTTATGTTATTTGAGTTAGTGACATCACTGGGCAGGCCAAACAAAAATGTCTTTAGCTCCTTTGCACAAGGATATGGATTATATTTAGATCTAATATAGACACACTAATAGAAAATATGGGATGGTCCATGCACATTAACTTAGCAAATGTGCTGGCTCAAAAGGTGATTGTCTGATTTTCAGTGTTCCAAAAGTTTTTTTCACTTGCAGGTTCCCATAGGTGTGGTTGGTGGCAGATGGTGAGCAAGTGACTGGAGTTTCTTGTTAAGGTTATTGAGTTGATAATGTGGCATTCTTTCTGTTTTCCTTTTTCTACACGTCAAATGCAGTTTGATGCACCAAAAGTGTAGAAGGTGGGGCTGTTAATTGCTGGAAAGAGGTGGCAGTGCTGCGTGGGGGCAAGGGAGGAGTCGACGGTAAGGTTGGTTTGGGGAGCAATTGGACAGTAGGCCAGTTAGGTACATAATCCGTCTACTTGCCTGCAAAATAGAAATTTGGTAATTAAGGGCACTTGGAGTTGAATTTCTAAGCTTGGCAGCAGGTTCAATTGAAATCTTGCAGGATTTGACCATATTACTCAAAGCTGAATGATCAGAAACGTAATAACCCGTTTCACACACCAAATTAGTTGGTTGTTATTAAAATGTAGACAAAGAAGTTGTTGACTTTTTCCATTGACAAAATGTGACCCCAGTTGATGGTGGGAGCAACTGATGCGCTGTTTGTTTAAACAAATTTTTGTTTTTGTGAACTGATTTTATGAAGTGCTTAAGTTTTTTTTTATATTGTGAAACTGGGTTTCAAACCACTAGTTAAGCAGACTTTATTCAAAATTTATTCTTGAGAATTTAAGTGTCTGGTCCAAGATCCAGAAATCCTGGCTGAGAAGACGTAATATATAGCTTAAAGAAGTTTTCGCTGTTTTCTAAAAACAGTGAAACCAAGTTCTGGGCTCAAATTATTTTACAGAGGCAGAGCTACAGTAAAATCAAAAGTTCTGTTGAGTTGTGTAAGAAGTGATTTTGCTTAATGCCTCTTTGTTTTTCTTTTTCTAATTTTAACTTTGTAGTCTGTGTTCTAGATTAAGGGGATAGCATTAAAATGTCTGGTGCAAGTGGTCAAAGGCCCTTTTCTCAAACTTAGACAAGTGCCTCAAAATGACAGAGCCTGTTTCTGTATTTAAAGATGTCCAAGCAGTATTGTTTAAGTTACTGTTGTACAACAACCCAGCATTTAATGTTCATCGGTGGTTACCACTGCTTAAAGGAGAGGGGAAATTGGGGTCCTAGACTACCAGGAAGGCGTTAGTTTTAAAGGAAAATTCCTCTTGGGGTTGTCTTTACAGTAAGGTGACGGGTAATTTTTTTTGTTTCCCCTTTTTGTATAATTTACCTCTGAATTGTAAGATCCAGCCTCTGCACCAAAGAATGAGGTTTACTGACCTGGAACACTTCTTATTCTGTGTGTTTGAAAGCCTAAAAATTGATGTTTGTGCAATTTTATCTGGATGAAAGTTCAATAAAATTTGTTTACAATTGATTCATTCTTGTGCAGTTTCAGAAGTTGTGTTAAATCAGTGCACTATATGTAAATGTGGCTTCGGGAATGAGCAGTGCCTCAAATTTATTCTGGTTTCGTGTAAATCACAACAAATCTGAAGTTTGAGTTTGATCTTGGTTAAGTTGAAGTCCTATGTTCTATTAATTTCTTTAGCATACTCATGTAACATATGAAAGCTGTGAATGGTTTAAAAGAAGGCATGAAGTCATACTCGCTGGACAAACTAATTTCCTTGCTGCATAGGTTATAATAACCTGGAGCGATTACAAAGGGATCATGCTGTCCTAATCAGTGGACGTGAGCTGACTGAAACAGTTTCCACCTTGAGCCAAGTGTGAAAGTTGCACTTAACAGATAGCAAATGGAAATGAAGATATCCGGAATTAACAAACAGCCCTTGTCAAGTACTCATGGTTAAAACTTCTATGAGCTTTTCTATTCAGAAATCTGTTAACCTAGGGTTTGAGTGGTGTTACATGATCCCCAGGTACCTGCAGCTCGAAGTAGCAGGGTTGCTATAGTAAACCAGTAATTCAGAGAATGAGTGCTTAAATCCCACCATGACAGTTTGAGAATTGTGTGTCCATGAAGTTGTTGGATTGATGTAAAAATCCACTCACTCACTAATATCTTTTAGAAAAGGAAATTTGCTGTCCTTTCTTGGTCACACCTGTATGTGACTCCAGTCCCACACCAACATGGTTGACTCCACTTCCTTCTGAAGTGACCTAGCAAGCCACTAAAGGCCCACCACCTCAGGGAAACTGGATACATGCAATAAATGCCAGCGACACTCCTCTGCTGAAAATTATTTTCTTTGGAAGTAGCGGACAGGCTACCAAGTGGGAAGCTGTGCCTTACTACAGCATAACAAAAATTGATCTATTAAAGATGCATTGGGTATTCTAATTACAAACAAAAGTCGCTGCACATTGGATTCACGAGGCAAAAGATTCATGATATAGAACAGCTGTTTAGGTTCAGTGCTTCTGGCATTATAAAGCATGAGTACTCCATTTTCCTGAAGTTTAGCAGCTTCCATTTTAAAATGGAAGGCACCCCTTCTTGGTGCAGCTGCGCCCTTTCACCACTTATGCTGGCTCCCAACAAAAAAGAGACCAGTCAAACAGAAACAAGTAGCAAATAAAACTGCATTAAGGATTATGGGAAAGGGGCCACCTACGTGTCAGCGCATTTCTAATGGGCAGAGAGAAGGGCAACAAAATATAGCTCCGTAGCTAAACATCGAAACGCTGAAACTGGAGCTGAGCCTGATTTAAGGCACACAATACTTTTCCATGGGTCTAACTGGATAGAGGTCAACAGTAGAAGCTGCACTATTTTTTCCCTTGCCCAGGGCATGGAGGCAGATTGTAGCAACCCCCACAAACCTGTCTTTAGATGTCACAGATTAGGAATTAATCCTTCGTTTAATGCTCCACATTCTTGATGTTGGACGACAGGGGAACATCAGGGGCATTATCCATTTCAGAAATTCGTGCCCTAGATGCTTTATCTCTCCACCATACTCTATCTCAGCCTCTCTCTGAAATAGGCCATTAGATCCCCTCTGCCCCACTTCTTCGGCAGTGATCATGTCCTGTTCAGTTCCATATCAGAAAAAGGTTTTTGGGTTGTGGGATGAAAAAGATACTTCAGTTTTGTGCATTTTGATTGAAAAACTTGAAAACAGGTTAACACTTCAATGGAAGTGTACTTAAGCCTTCACCTTGTCTCCCTTTGGATTGAGAATATCCCTGTTCTAACTGGTCTGTTGATTCCCACATACTTTATCCAGTGATCTGCACTTCTCCTGTTTTAATTACATGATTTTTTTTTTCTACCAGAAGGTTCTGCTGGACTCTGCAATATCCAAACTTGACTCTTCCTGGCACAATGGAGTACATCCACTCAGTTTGGGGAGGGAAGTACTAGGACTGGCGTGAACCACTTACCATGTTTGCTTGGACATCTAGAATGGTGTAGTAAAGCAAAGCTGTTCCAGATCCCTGAAAATGTCTACCATTGATCTAAATTTTGTGTTTGTTTGCCAGACCCTTGGCGCTGGATGAGTGATTAGTGTATCTGGATGCCTGTGATTGTATTAACTCAAATAAGAATTTCTCTTCCTAAAGCAGCCATCTGAGTTTTACAGTTCAATAGGTTAGTTAACCTCAATAGTTATAATTTAATTCAGACCATTATTTTGTTAACTAAACACAATTCATAAAATAAAACAGCATTTGTTTACAAAAACCCAGGAAATTAAGTCCTTGTATCTTTCCAAATGACAAAAACAACGTAATTGAAGAAAATTTGTGTTCTCAAACCAAATCAGTGGTTTGGAAAGTTGAAATAAAGTTTCAGGCACCATAGCAACTGCAATCCAAGGCTAAATCTTAACTTTAAAAAAAATAAAACTGCCTCTGCCTTTACGATAACACAGGCTGCACCAGTCAAAATAAGTTCACACCAGCATCTTTAACTTGGATGTGGGGGAAAATCTGTTATATACATTTTAAGTGTACAGTTTTAAATTGAAATGAGCATACTCAACATATTTACACTGTCAGGCAACTTCTGTAATTGATTATATATACGAAGTGCCAAATGATTAACACGTTCTGAGGATGTGATCCTGAGGAAACAGTTCGAAAGCAAAACGTGACTCCAAGTAGAATCATAGAATGGTTACAGCTCAGAAGGCAGCCATTTGGACTATTGAGCTTGTGCTGTCTCTCTCCAAGAGCAATTTAGTTAGTCCCATTCCTCTGCCCTTTTCCTATAGCCTGGCAATTTTTTCCCCTTCAGGTGCTTATCCAATTCCCTTTTGGAAAGCCACATTTGAATCTACCTCTACCACCCTTTCAGACAGTACATTCTAAATGGTACCAACCCCTGGGGCACCCCACTGTATACATTCTTCCAGTCCGATAAACGATGTTCACTACTACTGTTTCCTATCACGTGGCCAATTTCTTTTCCAAGTTGCCTTTATTCCATTGATTTCAACTTTGCTGACAAGCCTATAATGGGGCACTTTATCAAAATCCTTTTGGTTCATGTACACAGTGACAGTGTTACCCTCATCAACCCTCTGTTACCCGATCAAAAAAAAACTCTTTAAAATTATGGCTTGATGGGGTGGATTTAGAGATGTTTCTTCTTTGGGTGGTGGGTTGAAGGGAAACTTCCAAAACTAGGAGTCTGAGTAGCATCATGAGTGTGATGCCCAGACCAACAGTTCCAGCAATGTGTGCCTTTCCCCTACCCATAGACCAGGTTCTGCTCTGGAAGATGACCCAAACAGAACTGGCCAAACTTGGGCCCAAAAGCACACAAAATGACCCAAAACTAAACTGACATCCCCAGATGACCACCTTGCTGAAAGTCAGAAATCCAAAGACTCCGATGAAAATTTAATGTCCGTGTGTAGCCCATGGACAGAGGTCATGGAATTCCATAACGGATACTCCAGTGGACTGCTAGATGGAAAGAAAGACTTGCATTTGTATAACACCCTTCACAACACCTTATAGCCACTGAAGTACTTATTGAATTGTAGTGTTACAACCAAGGCACGAGTAATGCATTGTTAGTTCAGTCCCACCACTCCACAGGTCATAGCATATTCATAAATTTTCCCACCTACTGGAAAATAGTCAAATGAAACACATTTCTCCCCCACCCCCCCCCAGAATAAAACACACCAAACCTGGTTTCTTTAACTTTAACAAAATTAACTATTAATAAACTAAATCTTAAATAATAATGAGATAATATGTGTGGATCCTTTTCAAACTACTTATTCCTAACCCTTATGCATACACACATTCAAAACAAATGGTTAACTGGGAGTAGAGGTTGTTTTAGTTTACAACTGTTTCTTGGGCATAATTTAAAAAATTAGATTGTCACGTTCTGGTAGGATATTTCTGGGTCAGTAAGGTGTCCCAGAGTCAAATAGTCGGATGCCACTTGAAGGCTCTCTAGGCAAGGTTGATGTGATGGGTAGGCGTTCATGGCACTTGGTCTGCAGCAGGTGTCACACAGATCTTTCAGCAAAGGGTGTAGCAACAGGTCTACTTGGGTTTTGAAATAGCAGTCGAGCAATAGATGCTTTCTTGAACTTTCAGAATATCCCAAAACATAACAGGCAACAGGAATCACTCTTGAGGCAGAGATTTTTCAGAGACTGGAGGCAATAGGAATCTGCGACCTTTAAAAATGCAGGGTTTCCTCTCAGCAAAGGAGCCTTTCTCCATAGAGAGCAGCAACTCCTCTCTTACTCTCCAGGGGTCTTTTCTCTCTCCAGGCAGACCACAGCCACCACCTCAAATGTAGAATTTTTTTTTTTAACAGGAGAGGTAAAACTTTTTCAGGGAGAGGTCTTTTTCTCTGGTCTGCAAATACAGGCCCCAGCCAGTTTCTTCTGCCTGTCCAGTTCACTGGTCATTTACAATGCAGAAGAGAAACTGAAACTCTTTAACAATCAAGTCATGTGACCTGTTATTTTTCTTGCTGCTGTTTGGAATGGGTGTCTTGCAGTTTGTGCCACTCAGTTCAAATACCAAGTTTCAGCATTCAATGTTCACTGAAAATCCTTTTTCTCAGTCTTTTAAAAAACACACTGAATTCTAAGCTTACAAAAAAAACACAAAACTCTTGTGACAGTGTTCTAATGTAGCAAACATGGCAGCCAGCAAACTCCTACAAGCAGCAATGTGATATTGAGCAGATAGTCTGTTTTTAGTCATTTCGATTGAGGGATAAATATTGGCTAGGACACCCGGCGTGAACTTCCCCTGCTCCTCTTCAAAATAGTGCCATGGGATTTTTTTTACATTCGCCTGAAGGGTCTGACAGGGCCTCAGTTTAACAGCTCATCCAAAATTTGGCACCTCTAACACTGCAGCACTCCCTCAGTTCTCCATTAGCGTATCTTGATTTTTGTGCCCAGTCCCCAAGAGTGGGATTAACTTCACAACCTTCTGCCTCCAACAAGTGCTACCCACTGAACCACAGCTGACACACAAGCTGTAGCAGAGCTTTGTGTTCTTGAAGAGAAGGTAACCCACTGCAACTCGAGCATCCCACAGCTTCCTACAAAACAGAAACACACCTGTCCATTGTCTTATCCACAAAGAGGATAACTCTTACCCAGCCATCATCAGCCTAGCAGCCTCATCCCATTTGCCAGGAAAGTGGTGATGAAAGTTCTCAATAGTCCCAGCAAGAAACGTCCAATCACTAAAATAAAAACAGAAAATGCTGGAAATGCTCAGCAGTCTGGCAGCATCTGTAGAGAGAGCAATAGAGTTAATGTTCCAGGTCAATGATCTCTCTTTAGGACTTTTGTCAGAACCCACCCACTAATAACCTGCCCAGTGACACTCAATTTGGGTTGGAGCCCTTGCAAAACGTGTTCAGTGCAATCGAAGCAAAAACCCTCCCTGTGGTAAATTTGAGCCTGACACACAAGAGGATAACTGGACAGTAGTTGTATAAACCCAGGAAATGTCCTCAGCCCAATTGTCTTCAGCTGCTTTATCAATGGCTTCCCTCTATTAAATGGTCAGCAACAGGGTGGTTACTGATGATTACAGTGTTTAGCTCCATTCACAATCCCTCCAAGAATGGAGCAGTGTACAGCCTGGATAACATAGAAAGATTTATGACACAGAAGGAAGCCATTTGGCCCATCGTGTATGTGCCAGCCAAAAAAAGAGCTATACAGCCTAATCCCACTTTCCAGCTCGTGTAGGTTATGGCACTTCAGTGCATATCCAATTACTTTTTAAATGTGATAAGGGTTTCTGCCTCCAGCACCCTTTCAGGCAGTGAGATCCAGACCTGCATCACCTCTGAGTGAAAGAATTCTCCTCAACTCCCCTCTAATCCTCCTACCAATTACTTTAAATCTATGCCCCCTGGTTATTGATCTCTGCTAAGGGAAATAGGTCCTTCCTGTCTATTCTGTCTAGGCCCCTCATAATGCTATACACCTCAATTAAATCTCCCCTCCGCCTCCTCTGTTCCAAAGGAAACAAACCCAGCCTATCCTATCTTCCGCCATCGCTAAAATTGTCCATTCCTGACAACATTCTCATAAATCTTTTCTGTATCCTCTCTGGTGTGATCACATCCTTCCTGTAACACAATGATGAGAACTGTACACAGTATTCTAGCTACAGTCTAATTAGGATTTTTATACAGTTCTAGGATTGGACTGACAGGTAACATCGACATCATGTAACTGTCTAGTTAATGGCCATTTCACAACAAAAGAAAACTCAGCCATTTCCCCTCATCTTCAACTGCTCCATCATTGCAGATTTCCCCAGGATCAATATCTCGCTGATCACCAGAATCTTTAGAGGACAGCTATATTAACATTGGTGCTACAAGAGCAGGGCAAAGGCTGTGTATTTTCATGAACACGTGCTGTGCTGAACATTTTTTTAAATCCATTGGTCAGAAACCTGAATTAAACTTTAAAAAGAAACAGACCAAGGGAAACTGATAAAAGACCACTACAATTTGCATCTAAGTACCCAACATTCCAACGTATCAAGGTGGAGTAGTAGGTCTGGTCAATCTCCAACCAGAACGATAGCTTAAGAATTTTGAAAGTGCTACTTGCCTTGCCTTCATTAACCAGACATTAAAGGCAATCTTGGAACATTAACACTAATGTTGCAAAAGAGAGAGTGACAGACCCCCCATCTGTGTGAAACTAGTTGCCCCTTCTCCCGACAGACCATAGGATCATAGAACGATAGAAAAATTGACACAGGAAGAGGCCATTCAGCCCATCGTGTGTGCCGGCTGAAAAAACTAGTCACCCAATCTAATCCCACCTTCCAGCAGCTGGTCTGTAGCTTTGCAGGTTACAGCACTTCAGTTGCAGGTCCAGGTACCTTTTAAATGAGTTGAGGGTTTCTGTCTCCACCATAGATCTGGGCAGTGAATTCCAGACACACACCACCCTCAGTGAAAAAGCTTTTCTTCTATCCCCTCTAATCTTTCTACCAATCACCTTAAATCTGTGCCCCCTGGTAACTGACCACTCCGCTAGGGGAAACAGGTCCTTCCTGTCTACTCTATCTCGGCCCCTCAAAATTTTGTACACCTCAATTAAGTCACCCCTCAGCCTCCTCTGTTTCAAGGAAAACAACCCTAGCCTATCCAATCTTTCCTCATAGCTGCAAATTTCAAGCCCTGGCAACATTTTTGTAAATCTTCTCTGTACTCTCTCCAGAGCAATTATGTCCTTCCTTTAATGTGGTGACCAGAACTATACGCAATACTCCAGCTGTGGCCGAACCAGCATTTTATACAGTTTCAGCACTACATTCCTGCTTATGTATTCTATACCTCAGCCAATAAAGGGAAGCAATCCATATGCCTTCTTCATCACTTTATCTACCTGTCCTGCCACCTTCAGGGACCTATGGACATGCAGTCTAAGATCTTTCACTTTACCCCTCAATATCCTCCCGTTTATTGTGTATTCCCTTGCTTTGTTTGCCCTCCCCAAATGCATTACCTCACACTTTTCCGGATTGAATTCCACTTGCCACTTTTCCGCCTACTCAATCAAACCATTTATATTATTCTGGTGTCTACTGCTATCCTCTTCACTATCAACTACAGGGCCGATTTTTGTGTCATCTGCAAATTTCCCAATCATGCCTCCCGCATTTAAGTCCAAATCATTAATATATACCACAAATAGCAAGGGACCCAAAACTGAGCCCTGTGGAATGCCACTGGAAACGGCCTTCCATTTGCAAAAAAACATCCATCGACCATTACTCTTTGTTTCCCATCACTGAGCCAATTTTGGATCCACATTCCCCTGTATCCCATGGGCTTTTACTTTTCTGACAAGTCTGCCATGCGCGACCTTGTCAAATGCACTACCCTCATCAATACTCCTGGTTACTTCCACAAAAAATTCAATTACGTTAGTAAGACACAACCTTCCCTTAATAATTCCATGCTGACTATCCCTGATTAATCCATGCCTTTCTAAGTGATAGTTCATCCTATCTCTCAGAATTGATTCTAATAATTTGCCCACCACCGAGGTCAGACTGACCGACCTATAATTATTTACTGTATCCCTTGCACCCTTTTTAAACAATGATACAATGTTTGCAGACCTCCAATCCTCTGGTACCTTGCCCCGTATCTAGTGAGGATTTGAAGATGATTCTCAGAGCATCCACTATTTCCTGATGAAAGGTCACAGACCTGAAAGATTAACTCTGCTTCGCTCTCCACAGAGGCTGCCTGACCTGCTGAGTATTTCCAGCACTTTCTGTTTTTATTTCAGATTTCCAGCATCTGCAGTATTTTGCTTTTATTTATCCATTATTTCCTCCCTGGCTTCCTTTAACAGCCTGGGATACAATCCACCCGGCCCTGCTGATTTATTCACTTTCAAGGATGTCAGGCCCTCTAGTACTTCCTCTCTCATTATGCTTATCGTAGCTAATATTTCACACTCCTCCTCTTTAACTACAATGTCTGCATCATCCCTCTCCTTTGTAAAGGCAGAGACAAAGTACTCATTAAGAACCCTGTCCACATCTTCTGCATCCACGCATAAGATACCTTGTACATCTCTGATGGGCCCTACCCTTTCCATAGTTATCCTGTTGCTCTTAATGTACTGATAAAACATGTATGGATTTTCCTTGATTTTACCTGCCAATATTTTTTCATGTCCTCTCTTTGCTTTCCTAATTTCCTTTTTTACTTCACCCCTGCACTTTCTATACTCCTCTAGGCTTTCTAAAGTATTAAGTTTTTTGTGGCTGTCATAAGCTTTCTTTTTCTGCTTTGTCTTATCCTGTATGCTTCTAGATAACCAGGGGGCTCTAGATTTGGCAGTACTACCCTTTTTCTTTGTGGGGACATGTCTACACTGTGTCCGTAGAACTTAGCTTTTGAATGCCTCTCACTGGTTTGCCACTGATTTTCCTTCAAGTAGTTATAGCCAGTCCACTTTCACCAGATCACCTTTCAGCTTAGTAAAATTTGCCTTCACCCAATTTAGAACTTTTACTCCTGTTCTATCCTTGTCCTTTTCCATAATAATGCTAAATCTAATTGTATTATGGTCACTATCTCCAAAATGGTCAACCACTGCTACTTCATCCACTTGTCCAGTTTCATTTCCTAAGACTAACTCTAGAATTGCGCCCCCTCTTGTTGGGCTTGTATGTGCTGGCTAAAAAATTCTCTTGAATGCAGTACAAAAATATTGTGCACTCTGTGCCCTTCACACTGTTTGTATCCCAGTTGCTATTAGGGTAGTTGAAATCCCCAACTATTATTGTCCTATTGTTTTTGCACTCAAATTTGCCTACATATTTGTTCTTCTATCTCCCTATCACTATTTGGGGATCTGTAGTACACTCCTAATAGTGTGGCTGCCCCTTTTTTATTTCTGAGCTCAACCCATATGGCCTCATTTGATAATTCATTTAGCATATCCCTCCTCTCAGCTGTAATTGATTCTTCAACCAATAATGCTACACCCCCGCCTTTTTTTTAATCTCCCTTTCTATCCTGCCTGAAAACTCTACATCAGGGATGTTGAGCTGCCAATTTTGCCCCTCCTTAAGCCAAGTTTCCATTATAGTAATGATATTGTGTTGCTATGTGTCTATCTGTGCCCTCAGCTCATCGACTTTACTTACTATACTCCTTGCATTTAAATAAATACCTTTTAACACTGCCAAATTCCTGTGCTGTACACTTTTTGACCTTTGCTTCTTCTGTCTTTCAGAGTCACTCGCTAATTTTCTGCTTTCTATTCCCTGCTCTGAATTTGTCCTATCTGAAACTGCTTTCGGGTTTCCATCCCCCTGCCAATCTAGCTTAAACCATCCCTAACAGCACTAGCAAACCTTCTGGCTTGTACAGGCCCCACCTTCCCCAGAACTGGTCTCAATGCCTAAGAAATCTGAAGCCCTCCCTCCTGCACCATCTCTCCAGCCACGCATTCATCTGGTGTATTCTCCTATTTCTATAGTCACTAGCATGTGGCCTTGGGTGTAATACGAAGCTTACACCTTTGAGGTCCTGCTTGTTAATCTCTTTTCTAACTCCATCAACTCAGCCTGCAGGACCTCATCCCTTTTTCTACCTATAACGTTGGTACCAATATGGACCGCAACCTCTGGCTGTGCACCCTCGCCCTCCAGAATGCTCTGTAGCCACTTGGCGATATCCATTACCCTTGCACCAGGGATGTAACATACCATCCTGGAATCACGTCCACAGAAATGCCTGTCTGTTCCCCTAACTATAGAATCCTCTACCACTATTGCTCTCCTGCCCTTTCTCCTCCTTCCCAGCACAGCTGAGCTACTCATGGTGCTCTGGTCATGACTCTTGCTGCATTCTCCAGAGAAACCCTCTCTAGAAAGTGGGATACCCTCGAGGGACTCCTGCACTACCTGCCTTGTCCTTCTTGTCTGGCAGTCACCCAATCCCTCTCTGCCTGCGCTCTCTTAAGCTGTGGGGTGACCACCTCCTGAAACATGCTATTCACATATCTCTCATCCTTGTGAATGCACCTCAGTGACTTCAGCTACTCCTCGAGTTCCAACATTCGGCACTCTAGTTTTTGTATTTGGTGACACTAGAAGCATACAGGATAGGATAAAGCAGAAATAGAAAGCTTATGACAGTTGTCTAGGACATGGGTAGGGTCCTGGAATCCCCAAATGGCACAGGATATGCATTTGACAGGTGTGAGCAGCCCTACCATGCCTCAAATTATTTATTTACTGCACTAAAATTGTAAGTTAAATAAACACAATAAAATGGTTACAAATAAAATGAACAAACTGGTAACCACCCACTGACTACTGGTATTTCAACTTCTATTTAGTAGATATAGACTTAAATGTTAGAGAAAAAAAAATCAGCAGAAGAAAGAAAGTAAGAAAATACCCACCAGATACTCACCGACTAGCTCCCTGTGCCTTGCCACTTTTCCCTCTCGCGCTCTTTGCAGCTCTGAAGTCTCACCCAGTTAATCACCTGCTTGCTTCCCTGTGATGTCCACTTACCAAAACTAATCTACCATATCACTATTAATATACCCTACCAATACTAAAATGTTACCAATAGTAGTAATAATCTGAGTAATAAACCTTACTGCTTTAAAATAAAACAGAACAGTGGACTCACCAGCTTTTCCCTTCTGATTGCATGCCTTAATTAATTATAAAGTAGTTACTTAAATTTTAATTTTGTTTTTTTTCTAATTTATAGCTATTTACACGTGCACCCTAACAGTAGTGTACTAACCAAGATATTTACAGATACTCCTTCACAGCAGTTACTCACCAACCAATCACCATACAGCTTACTTGTGATGTCACTGTTCATTTTTTTTCAAACTCAGGTGTGCCTGGACTCCTGTGCGCTGCTCTCTTGGAAAGTAAGTGCTGTAGGCCGCAATCCTCAAGACTTTATTTAACTGCTCCTCGTTCCATATTTCTCCAGCAGGTCCGCTCCTGTCCACTGCTCTCCTGGACGGTATGTGCTGTAGGCCGCTATCCTCGCGCTTTATTTAACTGCTGCTGCTCCATGTTCCTCCCGCAGGTCCATTCCTGTGTGCTGCTCTCCTGGAAGATAAGTGCTGTAGGCACGATCTTTGTCCTTTATTTAACTGCTGCTGCTCCACGTTCCTCCCACAGATCCGCTCCTCTCCGCTGCTCTTCTGGAAGATAAGCGCTGTAGGCTGTGATACTTGGGCTTTATTTAACTGCTCCCATTCTATGTTGCTCTCACAGGTCCGCTCCTGTCCGCTGCTCTCTTGGAAGGTATGTGCTGTAGGCCGGGATCCTCGGGCTTTATTTAACTGCTCCCTGCGCTGTGTTCCTTCCGCAAGTCCATTCCTGTGCGCTGCTCTCCTGGAAGGTAAGTGCTGTAGGCTACATTCCTCGGGCTTTATTTAACTGCTCCCTGCTACGTGTTCCTCCCGCAGGTCCGCTCCTCTCCGCTGCTCTTCTGGAAGGACAAGCACCTGAGATTGACCAGTGCAGGACCCAAGTGGAGGTCTCTCTCTCTCTCTCTCTCTCTCCAGGCAACCTTGCAAGTTCGAACCCTGTCTTATGGCTGCAAAACATCCAAGCCTATCATTGCTGCAGACAGAGACCCTGGGAAGAAAACCATCTGCATCACTCTCTCCTGGAAAACCGTGAACCAGTTGGCCACATCTACCAGCCAGAAACTTCAGGACTATTGAGTTCAGCTGGAGGACAGCTGAATTACCCGACTCCACAGACTGCATAGTCTTTATTATTGTTCTGGACTCTGATACAACCAGTCTATTCTTCTCCACTCTGTAACATTTTTATGTGTATGCGATTCTTGTGTGTGTGTGTGTGTGTGTGTGAAAGTTGGAGCGTAGTTTATTATTTTACTTAGATCGGGCTTTGGTTTTAAGTGCAATAAGCTAACCGCTTTCTTGTTTAAACTCAAGAAAACTTATCCAATTGGTTCTTTTATGATCATAGCACATAAAGGGTTAAACGCTCACTGAATTGGTAAGCATATCCACTGTTTAAATGAAATAAACCCTGTTATGGTCAAACAGGAGAGGGACAAGAGGGGAGCCTTTGTCCCCTCCTCACCTGATCGTAACCGTATTCTGTGATGAGCGGCTTACCTCTTAACCCCTCACAGTCTCTCCACCATCTACAAGACTCAAGTCGAGCAGGGGTCAGCAATGTGTCTGTATACAGACACCAGCGTCTGTGGTAAAACATTTTGAGGTCCGTGACTGGCAATTTCAGGAATGAGAAATTTCATATTGACTTCTTTCCAGACAAATCCAACTTTAAAAAAAATTCACAGCTGTCAGTTTCAGTTTCACACTGACAGGTGCTGGGAGCAGGAACAGCAGCTTCTGAACTCAGGACAAGTTCAGGGTTTGCTGGTGGGTTCCAATTTTTTTTTTAAAAGCCTGTCGAGAACGCTGAACTTGTCTTGAATTCGGAACTTGCTGTTCCGGCTCCTAGCACTGTCAGCTGTGAAACTGAAACTGACGGCTGTGAATTGTTTTTAAAAAACTGACCAATCACAAAGCTGCTGTGGGGAGAGTTCCCGTTCTCTGCAACTGTCAGAGAGGGAGAGGGAGAGGGAAGAGGGTGAGAGGGAAAAGGAAGAGGGTGAGAGGAGAGGAGAGAGGGAAGAGGGAGAGAGAGGGTGTTACGACTGAGGTGGGAGCAGTGCTCTGTTTATTCTAGTCCCACTTCTCCACAGGTCACAACATATTTTAAAATTTTTCCCACTTACTGATACAGTCAATCATATACACTTTTTCTCAATAGAACACACTAACCAGGTTTCTTTAATGAACAACAAAATTATCAGTTTATTAAAAAACAAGTCTTAACTAGTAATGAAGTAAAACATAAACATACAGATTGAAATTTTAAAGTTCCCTTTTTATCTTCGTCCCTTCACACACGCACACATACACACCGGTTAACTGAAAAATAAAAGGGATTTTTATAAATTCAGAGCTCTGTTACAGACAAAAAAAATTTGGACAGATTACTTGCTCATTTTTTGAAGAAAACAGCAGATGAGATATATTGTTCCAAAACTGGCATAAAGTCTAACTTCTGAGTACATGTAGACAGGTCACTGAGATCTTTTTTAGAACAGTTCTTTTCAGGAGGTGTTGAGAATTAATTTTAGCAGGCTTTCTTCAGAGACAGGAGACTAGATGAATTGACACAGTGAACTTCACAGGGCCTTTTATGGAGTTGCTGGAAAGCAAGTTGGGTTGTGGTCTTCTGTCCTTCCTTGACACTTCTTCAAACTTGACTTTATCGCGCTCCAGAAGGTAAAGCACATGCTCTGACCAACAACCAAAAAGCTTGTGAGTTTTCTGCACTTCCAGGTGTGCTCTGATGCTACTGGGCTTATCTAATCAAAGAGACATTTGTCACTTCTCTGCCCCTGTTACCAGGGTTTCTGTTCTATCTTTAACTTGAGTCATGTGACAACCAGTAACATTGTTGCCACCCGTTTCTTCAGTGCCCTCTTGATGGCTCTCTTTTTTTAAAAAAAAACTGGTCCAACATTTATTCAGTTTAACTATAAATTCCTTTAAAAAATATTTTTAACAAAAACAAAAGCAGGTTCATAACAAGGCGGAGAGAAAGGAGGAGAGAGACGGGGAGGGAGAGAGGAGAAGGGAGGAGAGAGAGAGAGGGGGAGACAGTGAGGGAGAGGGGGGGGGAGGGGGGAGACAGATGGACACCAAGGAAGGAGAAGGGTAGGGGAGAGAGATAGACACAGAGAGGGGATAGGGATTGACACATAAAGGGAGAGATAGAGCAAGAGCGGAGAGAAAGAGATCAAGATCACACCTGACAGACGGACATCTATCCGGATTCTCCGCATCACTACATCAAGTGTGCGGGCAGCCAGTAACTACTTGTGCAAACAAAAACAATGCCAGGTATCTCAATAAATAGGGAGAAATGCATTTTAAATTGGACTGTGTTTTGATGGCATTAGATTGGTTATACACTTTATATACAGATTAATTGCCCCATGTCAATAATTTTGTCAAATGTCTGTGGTGCAACATGTTATACTCAGCACTCCATGAACTGCTGTGCTGGGATGAGGGAGCAGTACCACAGGACATGTGCGATGCCAATATCATCACCCTCTAGAAGAACAAGGGTGACCGTGGTGACTGCAACAACTGCCGTGGAATCTCCCTGCTCAGCATAGTGGGGAAAACCTTCACTCGAGTCATTTTAAACAGACTCCAGAAGCTGGCTGAGCGTGTCTACCCTGAGGCACAGTGCGGCATTCGAGCAGAGAGATCCACCATTGACATGCTGTTCTCCCATCGCCAGCTACAGGAGAAATGCCACGAACAATGGATGCCCCTCTATGTTGCCTTCATAGATCTCACCAAAGCCTTTGACCTCATCAGCAGACATGGTCTCTTCAGACTACTAGCAAAGATCGGATGTCCACCAAAGCTACTAAACATCATCACCTCATTCCATGACGATATGAAAGGCATAATTCAGCATAGCAGTGCCTCAACAGACCCCTTTCCTATCCTGAGTGGTGTGAAACAGGGCTGTGTTCTCGCATCTACACTGTTTGGGATTTTCTTCTCACTGCTGCTCTCACATGCGTTCAAGTCTTCAGAAGAAGGAATTTTCCTCCACACAAGATCAGATGGCAGATTGTTCAACCTTGCCCGTCTTAGAGCAAAGACCAAGGTATGGAAAGTCCTCATCAGGGAACTCCTCTTTGCTGACGATGCTGCAGTAACATCCCACACAGAACAGTGTCTGCAGAGACTCATCGACAGGATTGTGGCTGCCGGCAACGAATTTGATCTAACCATCAGTTTCAACAAAACAAACATATTGGGACAGGATATCAGAAATGCTCCATCCATCAATATCGACGACCACGCTCTGGAAGTGGTTCAAGAGTTGACCTACCTAGGCTCAACTATCACCAATAACCTGTCTCTCAATGCAGAAATCAACGAGCGCATGAGAAAGGCGTCTGCTGCTATGTCCAGACTGGTGAAGAGGGTGTGGGAAAATGGCGCACTGACACGGAACACAAAAGCCCAAGTGTATCAAGCCTGTGTCCTCAGTACCTTGATCTATGGCAGTGAGGCCTGGACAACGTACGTCAGCCAAGAGCGACATCTCAACTCACTCCATCTTCGCTGCCTCTGGAGAATCCTTGGCATCAGGTGGCAGGATCGTATCTCCAACGCAGAAGTCCTCAAGGCAGCCAACATCCCCAGCATGTACGCCCTACTGAGCCAGCGGCGCTTGAGATGGCTTGGCCACGTGAGCCACATGGAAGATGGCAGGATCCCCAAGAATGTATTATACAGCGAGCTCGTCACTGGTATCAAACCCACCGGCCGTCCATGTCTCCGCTTTAAAGATGTTTGCAAATGTGACATGAAGTCCTGTGACACTGACCACAAGTCGTGGGAGTCAGTTGCCAGCGATTGTCAGAGTTGGTGGACAGCCATAAAGGTGGGGCTGAAGAGAGGCGAGTCGAAGAGACTCAGCAGTTGGCAGGAAAAGAGACAGAAGTGTAAGGAGAGAGCCAACTGTGTAACAGCCCCAACAACCAACTTCACCTGCAGCGCCTGTGGAAGAGTCTGTCACTCTAGAATTGGCCTTTATAGCCACTCCAGACGCTGCTCCACAAACCACTGACCACCTCTAGGCACTTACCCATTGTAAGTGGGTAAGGAGGCCAAAAAGGGAAAAAAAAGGACACTTTATGTACAGATTAATTGCCCCCATGTCCGTAGCTGAGTCAATAATTTTGTCAAATGTCCATGGTACAACATGTTGGTGCCTATTCCTGGTCAAGAGTGTGATGGAATTTTCACCACTCATCTGCTGTGTGCAGCCATAAGCCATTCATAAAGCTCAACACTGCAAAAATGTTTAAAATGCTCAATACAATGCAGGGCACAACAATTTTCTTGAGTTGCCCTACCATTTGGATTCAATATCCACCCCTCCATCACTGTGGCTGCAATATGTACTATCTACAGTATGCACCGTGGCGATTCACCAAAGTTATTTTGAAAGTACCTCCCTCCTCATGGCCTTCATCACAGAGAAGGATAAAAGCAACAATGTCTTGGGAATGTCATCACTTCTGATTTCCCCTCCAAGTCACACACCATCCTGACTTAGAAATATATCGTCTTGATGACACACTTGGTCAAATACTGCCTTGATGTCAAGGGCAGTGTTACGACCAGGTCAGAATGGGGTCTAGGGTTCCCCCTCAGCCTTCACCTGGTCTTACTGTAACAGGGTTTAATTTTAAACACACCGTGTTTTTAGCTCCCCCTTGATGAATCCTTGTTCACCGCAAAGAAACCAGCAGAAACAGGCTTTCTTAGGTTTAAAGAAGAAAAGTTGAAATTTATTAAACTCAAACTTAAACTCTAATTTGGTGGATGCCTACGGATACATGACACACCCACACTAGCATGCATACGCGATACACACATGCAAATAGAGACAGAAAAGAGCAAAAGAAAAATAAAGTGGGAAAAGTTTGAGGCAATATCTGAAGAGTTGTTGCTTGATTCTTCAAGCCCACTGTAGAGTCCTTGATTGTAGGTAGATCTTGCTTTTCATTGGGGCCCAGTATTCTTAAACCTTGTTCGCTGTAGGAGACTTTTCTCTCTTGGGATTCATGTGTCTTCAGTGGATTAAGAAGCTTGTGAGAAATAGATGGGAGCTAACAGGAGAGAGATTTTCTTAGTCCAGGAGCAAACAGACTTTCTCCCCAAACGGTTTGTACAAATTCAAAAAACTCAAGTTGCCCAGCAGGTTAGTTGTGTGACTAGCTAATTTGACCATGTCCGTTTGTGTATTCGGCCATCTTAGCGGTCAACCTGAAATGCGAGCTCCCCCACCTTCAATGACTGGTGATCAAAAGTCTTTTGTGGGTTGAATGTGTCCGGGATTGGCTGCTTTGTCCTTCCAAACACTGTTTGTTAATATGCAAATTTTCCAGCCATGGTTGATCTGTTTAACAAGTCATTTCTTCACTTCAGTAACAGTTTAAAATCAATGTTCATGACAAAATTAATGTGCCTCATTCTTGGCAGGTGGGGGCCTAGCATGACAGCAGTCACTCTCACCTCAACTCTTGAATTCAGCTCTTTTGTGCATGCTTGGACCAAGGTTGTAATGGAGTCTGGAGCCTAGTTGCCCTGGCAGAACCCAAACTGAACATCAGTGAGTAGGTTATTGGTGAGTAAGTGCCACTTGATAGCACTGTCATTGACACCTTCCATTACTTTGCTGATGATTGAGAGTAGACTGATGGGGCAGTAATTGGCTTGATTGGATTTGTCCTGCTTTTTGTGGACAGGACCTACCTGGGTAAATTTTCACATTGTCGGATAGATGCCAGTGTTGTAGCTGTACTAGAACAGCTTGGCTAAGGGCACAGCTAGTTCAAGAGCACAGGTCTTCAGTACTATAACCGGGATGTTGTCAGGGCCCATAGCCTTTTCAGTATCCAGTGCCTTCAGCCGTTTCTTGATGTCATGTGGAGTGAATCGAGTTGGCTGATGTCTGGCATCTGTGATGCTGGGGACCTCAGGAGGAGGCTGACATGGATCATCCACTTGGCATTTCTTGCTGAAGATGGTTGGCAAATGCCTGGGGCTAAAGATATCATGAAAACCTGTTTTCAGGCAGGGGGGTTGCGCTTCATGATCTGGCCATGCCCAACCCGTTGAGACATGCAGCATGCATACTTCATGCTGCCTCCTCATGTAAACTCTTTTAGTGTTGGTCAGAGCAGAGACTGGGCTGCTGGCAGGTTGAGCGCTCAGCAGGAGGCCCAGCAGCGTGGCCTGATAGCACAGGACGCAGCCAGCCTGGCCCTCTTAAACGGGCTCTACACGCAATAGAAGGAAGCTGCTGCTAACTGCCTGCACTTACCGGATGCAAGTAAGAGCTGCACAAATGGAGCACCAGGGAAGAGAGATCTCCCAGGTTCACGCATGCGGTGCTGGAGGCATTCGTGGTGGAGGTCGACAGGAGGAGACAGCCCATGTTTCCATGAGGGCCAGGAGACTCTCAAGGAACAGCCTCCGGAGAGACTGGGAGCAAGTGGCCAGGGAGGTCATTGCCTGGAGTCTGATCCCGAGGACCTGAGAGCAGTGTTGCAAGAAGTTCAATGACCTCATGTGGGTGATCAAGGTCAGTGGATGCATTTTCACATGACACCTCATACCCACCATACCATTAACCTCTTATGCTGCTCAATAGACCACACCTCCATCACTTACCCAATAACAGTTCCTGGCACTCAGCACTCATGCCTAACATTCAGATACCCCACCTTACCCTTACACATATTCCTGTCAGCCTCACACTCTCCTCTCACTTCCACCACATACCTCCCACTATTCAGCTGTGGCAGGCACAGAACCCAAACTCAGTGCTACACAATCACTGACATTCTGTCCTCTCTCTTGCAGGATGAGGCTGCCCCAACAGTCTATACAGCTGGGCAGGCATGCTTCCATCCCAAGCTGATGGAGGAGATGGCTCTCCGCACCATGGGGCTAGCTGCGATACAGCCTGTGGCATCTGGTGTCACCAAGAGCGTTCAGCTTCACGGTATGTTCCTGCCTTACAGCCTTTCTCAACTCCCACTTCACCCTCATTCTGCTATCTGAAATGAAGTGCAGCTGTAGATGGTGTGACCATGGACCTCTTGCTTTCCACTCAAACCCCACCTCCCTCATCCCAACCCTTCTCTTCCAATTTTGTAATTTCAGTTACCCAAGAACTGTCACCTGGCCAGCCCCTTCAACCCAGGAGGAGGAGAGAGAGAGCAATGCCACAGCACTGATGAAGCAGCACCGTCACTTGATGTGACTCTCGCAGCCACCAGCTCAGATACTGGCACTGTGCATACCTTAGAAGCTGGTATTGAGTCAGGATCTGCACGTGGTGAGACACCGGGCATGAGTGGGCTGCAGCAAGGCCATGGGTAAAGGATAGTTTGTATGCCTCCTCTCTGGTGGGCGATACAGGGGACTGTGATGAGGACTGCAATGGGGCAGCATACAGGAAAACGCTGATGGTCACGTACACCAAGATGCTGGGTGCATTGACAGGCCTGCTAGACAGCCTCCTGCCACTGTCAAGAAGCATGGAGGAATCCAGCTCCAGCTTGGCACAAAGCTCTGCACAGAGTTTGGAGCCCAACCTTTCCAGTGTGGAAGTGGTGGCTAGCTCCAAGACAGCACTGCAGACCCAGCCGTGATACAGCATCTGACAGCCGATGTCTCCACTTCTGTTGCAGCACAGGCAGAAGGCACCCAATGTCTGAGTGCTGCAGTGGAAGCTCACACTGAGGACAAGACCCATGCTTGCCATGCCGGTTCAGACTGTTGTCTTCATGGCTGCGGATCTGGGTATTCAAAGAAGCTCTCAAGCTTTCACAGCCATCCAGCAATCTGTCCTCCAACAGATTACTTGAATAGCTTGCCTCTTCTCAGGATGACAGCATTCATGCTCTCACCACTGCCACACCACCATTTCCCTGCCTGTTGCCTGTCAGATAGCCAGCCCAGACTGCTGCCCCGATGCTGAGGTGGTGCAGTCCGAAGCCAGGACAAGGCCCGGAACTGCTTGAGAGTGTCCTGAAAGGCCATCTGCAGTCTCCCCCACTGAAAATCAGCAGCCTTCCACCAGCCATGCGGCAGCCACTGGGTCGCAGTGTGTAGAAGCACTAGGACAGGCAAAGGCACAGGGAAGACAGGAAGACAGAATGCGCAAGGGTGATTAGTTCATTATTGCTTGTATAATTGGATGTGCTGTTGGATAAAGATGTTGCAAACCTGCTTTGGCAGATACTGGAGGCCTCCCCCTGAGCGGTCCAGGCATCGGAAGCATCGCTTCAGCATGCCGATGGTATGCTGGATGATGATCCTGGTGGCTCCATGGTTCTTGTTATACTCCCAGTGTCCTCGCATGGTTGGGTGGTGGATGTGTTTCATGAGCCATGTGTACAGTGTGTAGCCCTTCTCCCAGAGTAATCACCCTCTGGTTCTCCACGGAGGCTCTAAGATGGTGGAAACAGCAGACTGCCTCAAAATGAAGGCATTGTGGCTGCTGCCAGGATTGTGAGCATTCACCAACCTGATGTACTGTGCACTGTTGCACACCAACTGCACCTTAATTGAGTGGTAACCTTGTAGTTTCTGTACCTCTCTACATGGCCTCATCCCTCCCTATCTCTGATATCTACACTCATCTAATTCTGGCCTCTTGCACATCCCTGATTTTAATCCCTCCACCATTGGTGGCCTTGCCTTCAGGTGCTTAGGTCCTAAGCTCTGGCATTCCCTCCCTAAACCTCTCTGCCTCTCTATCTGTCTTTCTTCCTTTAAGAACCTCCTTCAAACCTAACTCTTTGACAGAGCTTTTGGTCATGAACCTAATGGGCTGACTTTTACATCACCGCCACCAAGATCGGCGGCAGCCTTAAAAATTGGTGGCCCACATGAGTGGGCTTTACTCTGCAGACAGTGACATAGTGGTAATGTCACTGGACTAGTAATCTAGACTCCAGCTAATGCTCTGAGGACACAGGTTCAAATCCCACCAAGGCAGATTGTGAAATTTGAATTCAATTAAAAAATCAGGAACTAAGAGCTAGTCTTTCACCCAGAGAGTGGTGAGCCTGTGGAATTCGCTACCACAGAAAGCAGTTGAGGCCAAAACATTGTATGTTTTCAAGAAGGAGTTAGATATAGCTCTTGGGTCTAAAGGGATCAAAGAGTATGGGGGAAAGCGGGAACAGGCGACTGAGTTGGATGATCAGCCATGATCATAATGAATGGCAGAGCAGGCTCGACGGGCTGAATGGCCTACTCCTGATCCTATTTTCCTTGTTTCTATGGACCGCACCCCCGATGATGTGCAGGGGGAAGGCATTCCGTCCCCGGCAACAGCGTCTGGCGCCACTGCGCAGGCGTGAACGCCATTTTTAAAGGGCTTCCAGCCCCTACATTTAAATTAAATTCTTAAAGGAATGTGCACTTTAAATTTAATGTAAAAAATCAAAGAAATGTTTCCATCCCCTCTCCCACCACCCCCCCCCCCCACCCCATATCCACTTAGTTTATTCCTTGCCCTCTCACCCTCCAAAAATGCTTACCTTATATATCTGACCATCCCCTCCACCAATCAGAATAGTTTTTCCCCGCGACTCCCCACCCCTCACTGAAATACTTACTTGTTCCCCCTCCCCACCAGTGTCCTGCATCAGATCTCCAAACGGAGATCCGAAGGCGCGGTAATGCCAGCTGCCGCCACCACTATGGCACCGGAACGGACGGTGAGAGCAGGTAAGTATTTAGCAGTTTTTTGACTATGGTAATGTTAGTCCTGTCGCCGAGCGGCAGGGGAGCCGCCATGAGACCTCATCGCCACCGCCAATATGGGGCCGGTCCTTCCCGCGTTGAGACCCATGGCGGGCCTCTCCTGGAGGCATTTTCTGGGCCCCCACGCCATCACCCCCGACATCGGCGGGGCGGGGGGGCCTGCAAAATCCAGCCCAATATCTCCTTTTGCGACATGGTGTCTAATTTTGCTTTATAATGTTCCTGTGAAGTGCCTTGGGATGTTTTATTATGTTAAAGATGCTGTGTGTAAATCTACGTTGTTGTAAACCTCTTCACCCTGTTATTTCTCTTTCTTCCTTTAAGCCCTTGCTTAAAACTTACATCTTTGACTAAGCTTTTGATCAGCTGCTCTAATATCTTCTTATGTGGATCAGTGCCATTTTTGTTTTGATAATGCTTCTGTGAAGCACCTTGGGACTTTTTCTTAAAGATGCTATATAAATACAAGTTGCTGATGGTCTTTAATTTGTTTTAAATCTTCAGCTATATGATCTGCATTATGATTTTATTCTCACTTCTATCAACTGTTCTATTATACCTTTTCACCCTTCATTTCTCTCTTTGCTATTGCAGGTTCCCCTTTATTTTCTCTTCCGCTGAATGACCTGATTCTCTTTTGTTACGGCCCAGGAAAGCTGCACTGTTGTGAAGCGTGGAAAGATGGTGCGTGCAAATGGCCCAAAAAATAAACATTGTGCTAGAAAGGCTGAGTCAACAAGTAAGAGAGAAGAGGGCCATCACTGGGGCTCCTGAAGAAATATGATGCAAAGGGACAGGGCTGGAAAGGAAGCAGGTTGACAAATCAGTGTTTCTATGCCAACAAGCCATTCAAATGCTGAGGATGGGGGAAGGGGGTAGGATTAGGGGGAAAATGAGCAGCAAATGGTCAAAGCATTAAATGCTTTTCTCATTCTTGACTTTGAGGAAAGTGAACGCAAATTATTTGCGACCGAGTGAAGTGGCCTGTGGATTTACAAGGTTTTAATTGTTTTTTGGTTGGCTAAATTTTAGGGAACGTGTCATTTGAGCCTTATGGAACAATTGGATATCTTCCCATGCCCTCCAAACATGTGCCCCAGTGGGGAAACTTTTTAATTATGCTTGCAGTGGTGTTGGCCATAGTCAATTAATGAACTGTTTTTATGTACAAAGTGGTGATCGAGTTGATAGAATAATACAGTGCAGAAGGAGGCCATTTGGCTCTCCGTGCCTGTATCAGCTCTTTGAAAGAGCTATTTAATTAATCCCAATCTTCTGCTCTTTCCCTATAGCCTGCAAATGATTCCTTTTTAAGTGTAGATTCAATGTGTTTTTGGAAGTCATTATTGAATCTGCTTCCAACACCCTTTCAGGCAGTGCATTCCAGATCACAACAACGGGCTGCATTAAAATAAATCATCTCATTTACCCTTATGGATTTTTTGTCAATTATCTTAGATCTGTGTCCTTTGGTTACCAATACTCCTGCCATTGGAAACAGTTTCTCCCTGGCTACCAAAACCATTCCATTTTGAACACATCTGTCAAATCTCCCCTTAACCTTCTCTGCACTAAGGAGAACAATCCCAGCTTTTCCAGTCCCTCCTCATAACTAAAGTCCCTCATCCCCAGTACCATCCTAGTAATTCTCTTCTGTGCCCTCTCTAAGATGCAGGCTTCTCTAAGGCCTTGATGTCCTTCCTAAAGTGTGGTGTCCAGAATTGGACACAGTACTCTAGCTGAGGCCTAACTGGTGATTATAACTGTTTATCATAATTTCCCTTGTACCCTATGCCCCTGTTTATAAAGCTGTAGATCCCGTATGCATTTTTAACAGACTTCTCACCTTGTCCTGCCACCTCCTGTTGGGAGATAGGCTTCAGAACATCACTCCACAGTAATCTGAGCCTGTAACAACACTGTGACAGCTAAGATTAAATAGGAATAAAAAGAGAAAATGCTGGAAACCCTCCTTGGTCAGGGAGAGAGAGAAACAGAGTTAATTTTTCAGATTGACGACCTTTCATCAGAACTGGAAGATGTTAAAGATTTAACAGGTTTTAAGCAAAGACAAAGACAGAGGCAAAGAAATGGTAGGTGGCTACGAGGGAGGAAAGAATAAAGAGGAAGGTCTGTGATAGAGTGGACAGCAGGAGAGATTAAATGCCAAAAGGGATGATGGTGCAAGGCAAAACGAGATGGTAATGGGACAAGTAAGGGGGGGGAAAAATGGGCCTAGAGGAGGTGGGACTGGTTGCAGTGAAATAACAGAGGGGAAAGCATGGACAATCTGGCAAAGAGGAGAAGGCTCCTGTAGCCCGGGAATGAGGTGGTAGAAGCAGGTAGAGCCCAGGGGTGTAGACCACCTCACTGGCTGTGTAACGTGAGGGGATCCCCACACAAAGCATCAGCTCACACCTCCTCCACTCCCCGGGCACTGGTGCGGCTGTTCTCCATTACTAGAATCTGCTGTGCAAGAGAAAATGGGAGCAGTGCTTAAGATCTAAAGTTGTTCAATTCATTTTTGAGTTGTTGAAAGGTCATCAAGCTGAAACATTAACTACTTTCTCTCTCTACAGACACTGTCAGACCTGCTGAGTATTTTCAGCATTTCCTGTTTGTCGTATCAGATTTCCAGCACCCGCACTATTAGGCTTTTGTTTAAATGGAAACTATTGACATAGCAATTTACAGTGGTTGAATTGGATAGAAAAATGTGACCAAAAACTCAGCTGCCCATGTCCTAACTCACACAAAGTCCCGTTTTCCCATCACCCCTGTGCTCACTGACTGACATTGACTCGTGGTCTGGCCACACCTTGAATTTAAAGTTCTCATCCTTGTTTTCAAATCACTCCATGGCCTCACCCATCCCTATCTATGTAATCTCCTCAAACCCCACAACCCTCTGAAATCTCTGTGCTCCTCTAATTCAGGCCTCTTGAGCACCCCAATTTTAATCGCTCCACCATTGATGGCTGTGCTGTCAGCTGCCAAGGCCTAAACTCTGGAATTCCCTCCCTAAACCTTTCTGCCTCTCTACCTCCCTCTCCTCCTTTAAGATGCTCCTTAAAAATTTGGTCACCTGACATGATGTCTCTGTATGTGGCTTGGTGCCAAGTCTTGTCAGATAACCCTCCATTGAAGCACTATTACTACCTTAAAGGTGCTACATAAATACAAGTTGTTGTTGGTTCTTCAGGGACCCCTCGGTTTGACCCGTGGGTGCAGAGAAAGGAGAGTTAATACAGGAGGCCAGGAACTCTGTCTGCTGCCTCATTCCAATTCCTCCACTGGGCCTGCACCTGCTGCTCCCATTCCACCCAATTGAAGAGGCCTTGGAGTGGGGTTGGGAATGTGATGGTAAGGAAACTGAGCACTCCCCAGTAACCACGAAGCTCTGTAAATGTTTATTTGAAACCTTTTGGAGGCACTGTCTGTTGGTTATCCCAACCCCACTCCCCCTGCTTCCACCAGCACTAATTTCCCTCTTTCCCTTCCTCTCTTGAAAGCATTGGTGTCACTCACCCTCTGGTGCCTCACCCAAGTGACCATTATCCATGAAAGAGTCTTGTCGGTCAGCTGTTAATTCAATCACTCGAGGGTAGATAGAAAGAAACAATTTCCTCAGGTCAAGGAGTTCACAAGGGGGCATAATCTTAAAATTAGTGTTAGGCCTTTTAGGAATAATGTCAGGAAGTTATTCACGCAAAGGGTAGTGGAAATCTGGAACTTTGATCAGCCACGATCTAATTGAATGGCAGAACAGGCTTGAGGGGCTGAATAGCCTCCTTCTATTCCTGTCCTGTCCTCTCCCAGGCACATCTCCAGTCAAGGTCCCTGGAGCAGCGAGGCCAGTTGTAACCTACACTGTCAAACGCTGAGCTCAGCTAACCCAGCACAGACTGATGATCGAAGCCGGAACTGACCTGTACAGCCACTCACTGCACAAGCCAGCAGAGCATCAGCTGAGGCTGAGCTCCTGTTTTAAACCAGGAGGCACTGCGACTGAGGACAGTGAGATCTGTGATCGTTGTCCTGCTGTTTCTTCAGGAGGCCCTCCTGCTTTTGTCAAACCCACACACACCACAAAAAAAAACCCTGGTATGTCTCTGCTGCATTTGATTTTCCCATTTATTTTTGACGCTGTCGCTTTCAAACCCCTCCTGCCCAAAAGGGACTGCTCAGTCTCCATTGAATGAGAATTCTCGGCATTTCTGCCTTGGCAGTGGATTCCATGGTGCTCATTCACAAAGAGCAGGCCCCACTCTTTGTCTCTGTGAGGCTGTACAGTACAGCAAGCTGACAGAAAAACTGCGCAGATCCTCCATTGTCCTGTCTCTTAAAGGGCCATTGTCACGAGGAATTCCAAGATTGAAATTCCTTGTTACAACACCCCTTTGAAAGAAAAGAGGGATGGGGGTGGCGGTTGGGGTTGGGTGAAAGATAAACCCTCTTTGGTGCTCAAATCACACGTCTGACGGAACACATGGAGACTGGCCCTTCAAGTTGTTCTTCCTTGTAAATCAAAGGGACTGGAGGCTGCTTCAAAGAGGGAGAGAGGGTCTCACTGAATGACAGATGTCATTTGGCTGCAGTATTTTTAAGCTCTTGTCTTGTTCAAGAAGGGGGTTGATGGCTCTGTGTAGTGAACCATCTCCATTTATCACCCTGCTGGGAAGTATTACAGGCCTGTCTCTGTGTGGAATCTGGTGTGTTTGTCAGCCATAAAACCCAATTACCTCAGCGCCATTTGGCACCATTAATAGTCTGGAAGGGGCAACACTGCAGTGTTACTTTTGGCTGTAAACTGAACTCTTAGTCGCATCTCCTCTTTTTGTTCAGTGCTGATTTCTTTTAAAAACATTTTTAAAAAAAAAGCAGCCTCCCAGTGGCTGTTCTGAGTGTCGGCTTTCTCCCCCTCCTCTGGTTAGGGAACAGTTACACAGGCAGCTGCCGCTTCTCCACTGCATTGTTTGTGTGAACCTGGACAGTGAGCTATTCGGCCACATGGGGCATCACAGCCAATCCCAATGCTGCTCTCTCAGAAAGAAAAAGGAATATAAGACTTGCATTTATACAACGCTTTTCATGACCTCGTGTGATATCCAAAATTGCTTTACAGCCAATGAAGTGTTTTTGAAGTGTAGTCACTGTTGCAGTGTAGCAAATGTGGCAGCCAATTTATCCACAGCACGTTCCCACAAACAGCAATGAGATGATGACCAGATAATCAGTTTTAGGTGCTTGTTGAGGGATCAGTATTGGCCAGGACACCAGGGAGAGCTCTACTAAAGGCCAGCTCGGGTCTACAAAAAAAAACCTGACCTGAGCCTGACAGAACCGCATCCAACTCGAACCCAACCCGGCCCGAGTCCTTCCATTTTTTCCCGCGCCCGACCCGACCATCAGTTAACTTATCTTTCGTTTTTTACTTTGTTGATGATCTGCACAAGCTTAAAATAACTAACAAAACCACCTTTCGAGTCAAAAAATTACATTAACAGTGGAGCCACGTACCTGTGATGGAACGTGTCCGACCCGAGCCCGAATGCCGGACCCGGAAGTGCAACCTGAACCTGACACATGACGTTGGGTTTGGGTCGGGTAGCCGGCCTTTAAGCTCTACTGCTGTTCTTTGAATAGTGCCGTGATATCTATAGAATGTACAGCACAGAACAGGCCATTCAGCCCAACTGGTTTATACTCTCATCCCACCCTCCTTCATCAAACCCCATCAGCATACCTTTCCATTCCTTTCTCCCTCAGGTACTTGATCTAGCTTCACCTTAAATGCATCCATATTATTCACCTCAACTATCCCTTATGGTAGTGAAATCCATATTCTAACCACTGCAAGCATAAAGAACAGAAAGTGCTGGAAATACTCAGCAGGTCAGGCAGCATCTGTGGAGAGAAACAGAATTAACGTTTCAGGTCGGTGACCTTTCATCCGAACATTAGTATTTCCACCACTTCCTGTTTTTTTTTCAGATTTCCAATATCTGCAGTATTTTGCTTTTATCCAAGCGTAAAGAAGTTTCTTCTGAATGCCCCATTGGATTTATTAATGACTATCTTATATTCTGAATTCCCAAGTGGATTTATTAATGACTACCTTATATTCCGAATTCCTGACTGGATTTATTAATGACTATTGTCAAGGTCATGTAGTTTTTTTTTCCAGAATACGCGGTTTGCCTTAAAGGCTTGCAAGGGATCAGTATTGCTTTAAGAACCAGCAAGCCTCAGGAGTTATGGGAAGGTGCATTTTCATTGCCTTAGAAACAGCCATTTGGAGACTGCGATTCAAAGGGTGCATTCTCGATACCATGGAAACAGCCACTGTGAGACTCCTGCGACACATTTGTTACTATTCAGTTTTTGAACTGGCTTTGGTTGAGGACAGTTTGTTCTAACAGAACAGAGACACACAGACAGAAGACACAGACAGCTCTGATGAGCACACCTAAAAAAGAGCTCTCAACCATTTAAACTGAAGGAAGAGGATTTTATTCTGTTTAATTATTATCTCTCAAAATTCTAAGAAAAAGTCAAGCCAAAACAGAGATCTCTGGTAATTTAAACTGAAGAAAGGGAAGTTAGACTGTGACAATCTTTTATCCCTCAAAAACTCAAGTCAGATTGATTCCATTGAAAGTATTTGCAAGTCGCTAATTGTTGAAATTCACTGGAGAAGGAAAGCAACATTCTGTGAGGACTTCGAGCAACAATGGGCTGTAAATTTGCAAGGACTCTAATTTTTTATATTTTAAATGCTGCTTATATCACCATAGTGTTTGAGAAATTAGTTCTTCTAATTAAAGAGTTAACTTGTTGATTTAAAGACACCTGGTTTGGTTAGCCTCATTCGGGGGTTAACAGATGGTACAATTTGGCTGGGTCCTTGTTTAATTTGGAAAGTTTAAATGAGATGTCAGCTGATATGTGGAGTGACAGGATTGAATTAACAGTGCGTTGGTCCCACCACAATCAGCATCGTATATTTTGATTGGGGGGCTTTGACTGGAGCGGTCGTTTGTATCACTATCTTATATTCTGAAAGCCTGATTGGATTTATTAATTACTTTCTTATATTCTGAATTTCCGACTGGATTTATTAACGACCATCTTATATTCTGAATTCCCGATTGGATTTATCAATGACCAGCTTATTTTTTATGGCCCCTTTGTTTTGGTCTTCCCCACAAGTAGAAAAACCTTCTCTACATGTGCCCTATCAAACCCTTTCATCATTTTAACGACCTCTATCAGGTCACCCTTCAGTCTTCTCTTTTCTAGAGATAAGAGCCTCAGCCTGTTCAATCTTTCCTGATAGGTATGACCTCTCAGTCTGGTAGCATCCTTGTAAATCTTTCTTTGTGCTTTCTCCAGTGTCTCTATATTCATTTAGTTCCAGGAACAAATCTCAATATTCCAGGCTCGTGCCTTTGGCAGACTGCCAGCTAGAAGAGGCTGCTCATGCCCAACAACTGTGGTCGGGGAACTCCTTTCATCTCAACTTAAATCTGAGAATTTAAATTCTGGGAATGCTGAAGCTACTGACACATGGAACAAATAAACAGATAAATAAGAGGCAGGGAGGACGAAGCACTTAACTCTTGGCTAATTCCCCAGTAAGTGCTATTTACTGTGTCTGTATCAAGCGGTTGTTCTTTGAAACAATTCAGTGCTTGGCCATCCAACCTGTTTGCATTCTCAGCTTTACTGGCACTGTGGGATATGGCTCACATCAACAGCGGCAATTGACATTCCACACTTTGCAGCTCACAATGGACAATTTGTTTATTTGGGAGAGGTGCTGGTGGGGGAGGGGGCAGGGTTATTATCCAGATGCCATTAGCAAAAGAACATCAAGAACTCATACATGACAAAACTTCAGGGTTTTAACTCTGGCTGGAGAACTTTTGTTCCCTCTCCTTTGCCACAGGTCCACAGACTGCCTTCTGCCACTCACCCAAGTGACTGTGTGTCAGATGTGAGGCCAGAAATTGGGTGCGAGCAGGCCCACGGCAGCCGAACTGAGTTCCTCCCATCCACACATAAGCTAGTTCCGAACGCAGCTCACTATCCAGTGATTGCTGGCTGATTATCAGATATTTTGCTTTCTCTTGCAGCCCCGTCTTCTGAAGGCAGGGGCATCCTTCACTGGGGTAAGTGTTGAATGTGGGCTCATGGCATCTGGTACTTCTCCAAGATGCATTCATCATGTGTGAACTTTGACAGTGAGCATTGACAATATATTTGACTGTGGGGGCATCGCAGTCAAGCTCGATCACATTCTTGCCGAATGTTCATACCTTCAACTGGGATCGGCTGATCAACAGCTGATTTGCCTCTGGCGATCAAGTCATTTCTAGCAATTCCTACTGGCACTCCAGCTAAGATCAGTAACATCAGCATACGCTGGGGATCGAACGTGGGATCGTCCTGCTCAGTGTGGCTCAACTCTCGACATTGTGGGAGCTATATTTGTGAACATAGGAGCAGGAGTAGGCCATTCAGCCCATCGAGCCTGCCCCGCCATTCAATACGATCATGGCTGCTCTTCCACTTCAATGCCTTTTTCCCACACTATCCTCATATCCCCTTTTGTCATTTGTATTTAGAAATCTATCAACCTCTGCTTTAAACATACAAATATTCGAACATACATACATATGAATTAGGAACAGGAGTAGGCCACTTGGCCCCTTGAGCCTGCTCCGCCATTCAGTAAGTTCATGGCTGAACTGATTACTCCACATTACCACCTACCCCCAATAACCTTCCATCCCCTTGCTTATCAAGAATCTATCTACCTCTGCCTTAAAATATTCAAAGACTCTGCTTCCACCACCTTTTGAGGAAGAGAATTCCAGAGACTCATGACTCTCTGAGAGAAAAAATTTCTCCTCATCTCTGTCTTAAATAGGTGACCCCTTATTTTTAAACAGTGACCCCTAGGTCTAAATCTTCCCACAAGGGGAAACATTCTTTCCACATCCACCCTGTCAAGACCCCTCAGGATCTTATATGTTTCAATCAAGTCGCCTCTTCTTCTTCTTCTTCTTTGGCCTCCTTGTCTCGAGAGACAATGGGTAAGCGCCTGGAGGTGGTCTGTGGTTTGTGCAGGAGCGCCTGGAGTGGCTATAAAGGCCAATTCTAGAGTGACAGACTCTTCCACAGGTGCTGCAGATAAAATTGGTTGTCGGGGCTGTTACACAGTTGGCTCTCTCCTTGCGCTTCTGTCTTTTTTCCTGCCAACTGCTAAGTCTCTTCGACTCGCCACGCTTTAGCCCCGCCTTTATGGTTGCCCGCCAGCTCTGGCGATCGCTGGCAACTGACTCCCATGATTTGTGATCAATGTCACAGGACTTCATGTCGCGTTTGCAGACGTCTTTAAAGTGGAGCCGTGGACGGCTGGTGGGTCTGGTACCAGTGACGAGCTCGCTGCACAATGTGTCCTTGGGGATCCTGCCATCTTCCATGCGGCTCACATGGCCAAGCCATCTCAGGCGCTGCTGGCTTAGTAAGGTGTATAAGCTGGGGATGTTGGCCGCCTCGAGGATTTCTGTGTTGGAGATACGGTCCTGCCACCAGATGCCAAGGATTCTACGGAGGCAGCGAAGATGGAATGAATTGAGACGTCGCTCTTGGCTGATGTACGTTGTCCAGGCCTCGCTGCCGTAGAGCAAGGTACTGAGGACACAGGCTTGATACACTCAGACTTTTGTGTTCTGTGTCAGTGCGCCATTTTCCCACACTCTCTTGGCCAGTCTGGACATAGCAGAGGAAGCCTTTCCCATGCGCTTGTTTAATTCTGCATCGAGAGACAGGTTACTGGTGATAGTTGAGCCTAGGTAGGTGAACTCTTGAATCACTTCCAGAGTGTGGTCGCCGATATTGATAGATGGGGCATTTCTGACGTCCTGTCCCATGATGTTCGTTTTCTTGAGGCTGATGGTTAGGCCAAATTCATTGCAGGCAGCCGCAAACCTGTCGATGAGACTCTGCAGGCACTCTTCAGTGTGAGATGTTAAAGCAGCATCGTCAGCAAAGAGCAGTTCCCTTGTCTCTACTTCTTGATTTACCATATCTTTCCAAATTTGATCCCTTTCCCCCACTATTCCGTTTAAAACCATCTCTATTTCCCTCGTTATGGGGCTCATTAGAACACCGGCCCCTGCATGATTCAGGTGTAGACCATCCCAATGGTACAGCCACCATTTTCCCCAGTACTGGTGCTAGTGCCCCATGAACCGGAACCCACGTCGAACACAGCAGTCTTTGAGCCACACATTAATTTCTCTGATCTTATTTACCCTATGCCAATTTGCACGTGGCTCAGGTAATAATCCAGAGGTTATTACCTTTGAGGTATTAATCAAGAACTTAATGACTGAGCTTCCACAGCCCTCTGGGGTAGAGAACTCCAAAGATTGACAACTATGAGAAAGAAATTTCTCCTCATCTCTATCCTAAGTGGCTTCCCCCTTATTTTGAAATTGTGTCCCCTGATTCTAGACTCCCCAACCATGGGAAACATCTTAGCTGCGTCTACCCTGTCTGTCCCTTTAAGCATTTTGTAGGTTTCAATGAGATCACCTCTCATTCTTTGAAACTCTAGAGAATACAGGCCCAGTTTCCCCAATCTCAATTCATAGGACAGTCCTGCCATCCTGGGAACAAGTCTGGTGAACCTTTGTTGCACTGCCTCTATGGCAATAATATCCTTCCTAAGGTAAGGGGACCAAAACTGCACCCAGTACTCCAGGTGCGGTCTAACCAAGGTTCTATACAATTAAAGCAAGACTTCACTACTTCTGTACTCAAATCCTCTTGCAATAAAGGCTAACATACCATTAGCCTTCTTAATTGCTTGCTGCACCTGCATGTTAGCTTTCAGTGACTTATTGACAAGGACACCCAGGTCCCTTTGTACATCTACACTTTCTAATCTCTTACCATTTAAGAAATACTTTGCACATCTATTCCTCCTACCAAAGTGGATAACCTCACATTTTTCCACATTAAATTCCATCTGCCACATTCTTGCCCACTCACTAAGTCTGTCCAAATCCCCCTGAAGCCCCTTTGCATCTTCCTCACAACACACATTTCCACCTAGTTTTGTGTCATCCACGAATTTGGAAATACTAGATTTACATACTGCCAACGTGAGAATGACCCATTTATTCCTACTCTCTGCTTTCTGCCTGTTAACCAATCATTAAACCATGCCAGTATATTACCTCCTATCCCATGTGCTTTAATTTTGCTAACCAACCTCCCGAGGGGGACTTTATCAAAAGCCTTCTGAAAATCCAAGTATACTACATCCACCAACTCCCCTTTATCGATTCTGTTAGTAATATCCTCAAAAAACTCCAACAGGTTCATCAAACATGATTTCCCATTCATAAATCCATGTTGACTATGCCCAATCAGATCATTATTATCCAAGTGTCCATTTATTACATCCTTTAGAATAGATTCTAGCATTTTCCCAATGACTGATCTGAGGTCTGTGGTTCCCTCTTTTCTCTCTCCCTCCCTTCTTAAATAGTGGGGTGACATTTGCGACCTTCTGATCTGCAGGAACCGCTCCAGAATCTATAAAAGTTTGGGAGATGATCACCAATACATCCACTATCTCCATAGCTACCTCTTTCAACACTCTGGGATGTAGAATATCAGGTCCTAGGGGCTTATCAACCTTCAGCCCCATTAATTTCTCCAATACAACCTTCTTACTAATACTAATTTCCTTTAATTCGTCATTTCCCCTAATCCTTTGGATCTCTAATTCTGGGACATTTCTTGTATCTTCCTCAATGAAGACAGACACAAAGTAATCATTTAGCTTCTCTGCCATTTCTTGATTCCCCATTATAAATTCTCCTGACTCTGCCTGTCATGGACCCATATTTGCCTTAGCCAAACATTTGCTTTTTATGTACCTATAGAAGGTTTTACAGTCTGTTTTTATATTTTTTTCTAGCTTACATTCATATTCTATTCTCCCTTTCTTTATCAGTTTCTTCATCCTCCTTTGCTGTATTCTAAAATCCTCCCAGTTCTCCGGTTTCCTACTATTTCTGGCAACTTTATAGGTCTTTTCTTTTAATCTTATACAATCCTTAACTTCCTTTGTTAGCCACAGTTTGACCGCCTTTACTTTTAGGGTTTTTGTGCCGTGAAGGAATGTATAGTTGCTGTAAACTATGTAATATTTCTTTAAAGACTATCCATTGCCTATGTATTGTCATACTTTTTAATATATTTTCCCAATCCACCTCAATCAATTTGCCCCTCATACCTTCATAATTTCCTTTGTTCAAATTTAACACCCTGGCTACAGATTGAACTACCTCACTTTCAAACATAATGTAAAGTTCTATCACATTATGGTCACTGATCCCTAAAGGTTCTTTTATAACAATGTAATTAATTAGCCCTTTCTCATGACATAATACTTGATCTAAAATAGCCTGTTCTCTAATCGGTTCCTCAACGTACTGCTCTAGACAACCATCCCTAACACACTCCAGAAACTTGTCCTCCACAGCATTAATGCTCATTAGGTTTACCCAGTCTATATGCAGATTGAAGTCATCCATGGTTACTGTATTACCCATGCTACATGCTTCTCATCTCCTGATTAATACCATGCCCCACACTACCACTACTGTTTGGTGACCTATAAACAACTCCTACTAATGTTTTCTGCCCCTTGCTGCTTCTTAGCTCCACCCAAACAGATTCCACATTTTGTTCTTCCAATCTGAGATCCTCCTTTACAAATGTACTGATCCCATCCCTTATTATCAGCACAACACCACCTCCTTTTCCTTTTTTCCTGTCCTTCCTAAATGTCGAATATCCTTGAATATTCAGTTCCCACCTTGTTCACCCTGTAGCCGCGTTTCCGTTATGGCAATTAGATCATACCCATTTACCTCCTTTGTGCCTTTAAATCATCTACCTTGTTGCAAATGCTGCGTGCATTCCGGTAGAGTGCACTTAACCTTGTCGTCTTGACATTATTCTGCATTCTAAGCTTAGTTGATATTTGCCTTTGTTTCGCCTGCATTCTAATGTCACTTGATACTTTTCTACCTCCTGTTACCAGCTTTACTTCTTTCCAATCTGAGCTATCCCTCAGGTTCCCATTCCCCTGACAAGCTAGTTTAAACCCTCGCCAACAGCACTAGCAAATCTCCCTGAGAGGATATTAGTTCTGGTCCTGTTAAGGTGTAGCCCGTCCATCTTGTACAGGTCCCACCTGCCCCAGAACCGGTCCCAATGCCTCAGAAATCTGATGCCCTCCCTCCTACACCAATTCTCCAGCCACGTGTTCAATCGCTCAATTCTCCTATTCCTATGCTTATTAGCATGTGACACTGGGAGTAATCCTGAGATTACTGCTATGGAGGTCCTGCTTTTTAATTTATAGTCAGGGGCTGTGTGGTGTGTGACGCAGTTTAAGGATGGTAGTCTTGATTCTGAAGAAGGTATGACTATTTCTCAGACCTCTAATACTAAGATTGGCCTTGTAGCTCCTTCCTGCACTATTCCTCCCTTTTCCTTGCGTTGTGTCTAGAACCCTTTTTCTGTATCTTGGTGACAAAGAATAGGCAGAATACTTGATGTTCTTTGACCAGAGCACTGTACAGTGAACACGAACATCCTGTGATTTGAATTCTACTGTGTTGGTCAAGTAGGTTCACATTCTATTGGCCCTGTTGATTACTAATCCTTATTGGTTGGATACCATGAACCTACTAATTCTCTGAGGTCCTCTTCAACTTCACCCATAGCTATTTCAATACCAATCATGGGCATTACTTATTTTTGTTCCTTCCTATGTGCTGTATTTGATACTTGTCTGCATTAAATTTCATCTCTCTTTGTTCTGTTCCCTTCTCTATTTTGTCCATCCCATCCTATAATTTTGGAGCTGCCTCCTTCCATTTCATTGTCCCTCCTAGTTTGGTATCATCCCCAGATTTAACTAACTGGAACCTGGCTTCTGAATCCGAAACATTACTGCGACTAATACTGATCTGGGGGTATCTTTCTCCCACCCAAACATCACTCCTTTAATGAGTGCTCCTTGTACCTCAGTTAGTTTCTCACTCATTCCTAGGGTTCACCCTGAATCCCGACAGCTTTTGATTTAACCATTAGCCTTTTGTGTGAAACTTTAATCGGAAAATAAGAAATGCTAGATGATAAAAGATCACGGTCTATTTAGTTGATTCGTGATGCAATGATATTGGAGTTATTGACTAATCACGGCAATCAATCTCTATCAATTAGTTTGCAACAGACCCAGAACTGAGGTGAGGTAAACCCCTGTGGTGGAGAGCTTGGGAACCATGGATCCAAAGTCACCTGCTCCTCCCGAACATGTTACACTCACCATATGTCATATCTCAAATTACTCATATACTGTATTCCAAAATGTTATTTTTGGAAAGAAATCTAAATAAATAAATGCCTTTTGGAAGTCAAGGTACTTCACAGCATCAGGTCTATCACAGTCCAATTTCCTTTTCACAAAGACGTTAAGGAGACCAGAAGCCAATTTGAAATTATTCAACAAGGTTTGAAGGGTGGAAATACAGAGCAGGTCCAAAATCACCTAAGAGAGATGGTTAAAGTCTGCCATGGGACCTTTCAGATCAATGACCTCTCCCCTCTAATTCTTAATATATCCTAGTGCTAATATCACTGCTTATGCAAATTCCAATCCTAACCTTATATAGTTCTGGAAAACCTAATGAAGTCAGCAACATGGCATTTCATCCAGCAAAGGAGAGCTACGGAAAGAACCACTGCTTCACACAATTCTGCTCCTGGAGTCTATTTCAGCTCTATCACCGTCACATCGAGAGTCTCACTGAATTAGAATACCTCCAGCTTCCCCTGCTTTCTGAACCATCAGCCTTGTTCAATCCAACCCTTATGAGTAATAAGATACCTTATTACTTACTCCCACCTCTGTAATGTCTCACATATCTGCCCCTGCCTCAGTCCATCTGAAACTCTTATCCCTGTCTTTGATAACACCAGACTCGACTATTCCAATGCTCGCCTGGCTGGCTCCCACCTTACATACTAGATGTCAGCCATGGCTCAGTGGGTAGTATTCTTTCCTCTGAGTCAGAAGATTGTGGGTTTAAGCCCACTCCAGAGGCTTGAGCACAGAATCTATGCTGAAGTTCAGTCAGTACTGAAGGATTGCTGCAATTTTAGAGGTGCTATCTTGAGAATGGAATCTATACTGTTACTTAATGCAGTGCAGAGTGAGTGCTGTACCAATGGTAGGTGACACCTTTCAAATTGAGACATTAAACTGAGGCCCTGTCTGCCCTCTCAGATGGATATAAAGGATCCCATGGTGATATTTAGAAGAAGAGCAAGGGAATTATCCCCAGGTCCTGGCCAATATTTATCTCTTAACCATCATTAAGAACAGATTATCTGGCCGTTATCACATTGCTGTTTGTGGGAGCTTGCTGTGCACACATTGGCTGCTGCGTTTCCCACATTACAACATTGACTATACTTCAAAAAGTCTCTCATTGGTCGTTAACCGCTTTGGGATTTCATGCATCACACTGGATAAATGGAAGTCTTTCTCATTTTTTCTTTCCATTAACATGAGTTCATCAAAATCCTGTATCTTAACTCACAACAAGTCCCGGTCACCAATTACCCCTGTGCTCGCTGACCTACATTGGCTCTCGGTCTACAAGTGCCTCAAATTTAAAATTCTTATCCTTGTGTTAAATTCCTCCATGGCCTCAACCCTCCCTATCTCTGTAACCTCCAACAACCTAAAACGCTCCAAGAATTTTGTGTTCCTCTAATTTTGACCTCTTGACCGATTTTTGTCACTCCACCATTGACGACGATGCCTTCAGCTACCGAAACCCTTTGTTTTGTAATTCTTCCCTTTTGCCTCTCTCTCCTCCTTTAAGATGTTCTTTAAAACCTACCTCTTTGATTATGTTTCTGGTCATCTGCCCTAATATCTCCTTCTTTGGCTCAGTGTCAGGTTTTATCTCCCTCCATGCCAGAGTTTGTACGCTCAGAAAGTTTGCTACAGGTTGGGAGGCTGTCCCCTTGTTCTCCCGTGCCAGAAATGTTTATTCTCTCTGTTTGCTTCCTCGCTTCCCTTTATTTCTTACTCTCTCTCTCTGTCTCTTTCCCACTCTCTTGACAGTGCTGCTCTGGTTGAGATTTGCATCATTTTAATTTGGGTTCATGCGAGGGAGCTGTCTGGATATGAGAGCTTAGTGCTATTAATGCGGGGGGGGGTGGGGGGTGGTAATGGGGGGTTGGGCGTTAGGGGGACATATGGAAATCTAGAGTACACCATGTGACAATCTTCATTTTGAAAATATTACCGCTTGGGCTGCAAAACATATAGGGAGGGAAAAGTCGAGGAGAAAGCAGACTAAAAATTGAAACAGGCAAATCCAGCTCCTTTAACAAGGAACTGCCAATGACTGAGGTGTCATAGCTGATAATAATCCATTTACAGCAGTTTATTGGTGACTGTTGGACCTCTGCTTTCATTAAAAGACTAGAACCACATGCCAATTTACAGCAGGCAAGAGAGGCTATAAAGCTAATCCGGTCATGACTTCCTGAATGGGGCCTTAGTGCCTCCCCCAGCACACTCCGCAGAGCAACTCCCAGTGTGAAACAGATATTAAGGGAGATAAGAAGGAGCAGTGAAATGACTTGTCTGCATTATTACCCACAGCAGAGGCCTAGCTGATGCCACAGGAAGTAGTCCTGACAGGATTACTGCTTTACAATGACCCATAAAGTAGTTAGCTCGTTTGAATAGTTATCTGTTCATAAATCTCCAGTTTTCCCCAGTCAAGTGCTTCCCATTGAAGTAAAACAATAGTGCAGCAATCCTGCCAGTCAGTGTCTGACGACCTGCTGCAACAAACTGACAATGTAATTCTCACCGATGGTGGCTCACAGTAGGCCGTGGAACTGCCTGCCTGGAAGAAAGGACTTTTTTAGAAGGTTGTGCCGGGGTAGGGGGAGGTTAACTTCTTATCATCACCCCCTGTGGTCATTGTAATTGGCAGCATTTACTATCTTTCAGTGTTCCTGTGATTTCCCCTCAGGGTTGAGGCTCTGAGTGATCAGTAACACAGGCTCAACTCCTGGCACAAATGCTCTCAAAAAAGCTCCCCCAGCATTTTCAAGCCATTTAATCAGATCAGGGTCATTTGCATCTCAGCTCCATTTACCCGGTTTTGCTCCATATCCCTGGATACCTTAACCAACACAAATTCATCCTTCTCAGTCCTGCAAATTTCAGTTGATCCCTTGCAGCCACAGCCTTGTTTTAGGGGAGACAATTCCAGATTTCCACTACCCTTAATTCAATTCTCAGCACCACATGTTAGAAATGATATCAAGGCCTTCAAGAGGGTGCAGAGGAGATTTACTAGAATGGTACCAGGGATGAGGGACTTCAGTTATATGAATTGAACCTTAGACTAGAGAAGGTTCAGGAGAGATTTAATAGAGATGCAGAAAATCATGAAAGGTTTTGATAAAGTAAGGAGTAACTGTTTCCACTGGCAGGACAGTCAGTAATCAAGAGGCACAGGTTTAAGGTAATTGGCAAAAGAACCCAAGAGAAGATGAGGAGAACTGTTTTTGAATTAACGAGTTGTTGTGATCTGGAATGCACTGCCTGAAAGGACAGTGGAAGCAGATTCAATAACAACTTACAAAAGGGAATTGGATACATACTTTCAAAGGAAAAGAAATTGCAGGTCTATGGAGAAAGTGGGATGGGAGGTAGGGGAGGGCCAGGGTTGGGGGTGCTGTGGTGAAGTGGGAATAATTGCAGATAGCTGTTTTAAAGAGCCAGCAAGGACACATGACCCGAATGATCTCCTTCTGTTCTGTAAGATTCTATAATCGAGGTTCAGGGAGCTGATGCCATTGCCGAAACATCAACACGTGAAGGGTTACAGGAGCGAGTTTCAGTGAAGCGAATTTAAGGGCCAGCTCTGCATATTTGCACCCCTGTTCCCATCATGTGAATGAAGCTCAGCATGTCTGAAGGGGCTGACTCCCCACCTGCAGTGCAGGGAGGTAACTCTCTTCAAACAGGATCCCAGAACAAGCACCAAAGTACAAGAACTTCTACTCATGATGGTGGTCAGAGGAATGTCACTGCTGGTGAGAGCACTGGGAGCAATATCAAGGAGATGAATGGTTGAACAGGCTCGAGGGGCCGCATGGCCTACTCCTGATACTAATACACAAGAAGCGCATTACGCTACGTGAAGGTTTATTGACAAATAGCACAAAACTGCTGGAAATCTGAAACAAATACAGACAATGCTGCAAACGCTCAACAGGTCAGGCAGCATCTGTGGTATTAACAGGAGCCAGTCAAGCAATGTTTCAGGTCCAAAGATCCTTCTTCATCACCAGGCAATATCACACATGAACAGCATTCAAAACAGAAACAGTAAAAGGGAAAGGGGGAAAGAGGGAAAAAAGCACACAAAGGGAAAGAAATAGAATGAGCTGTGAAGTGCTTGGGTGGAGAACAGGAGATGGTTAAATTGTAGAAGTGATATTAGCACTTGAGACAACAGGAGGTATAATGAGAGAAATCAAAGAAATAAAGACTTGTGTGACACACAGAGAGGGTGTGAATGTCTAAAGGGGATGGTAGTAAGGGAAGCATGAAAACATGGCAAGCTGGAGCAGGCTCCAGTGGCCCGGAATTCTGGTTGACTCCAAGGGTACAGACCACCCTGCTGGTAGTATTCCGATGGGGGAGGAGGAGGTTCTCATCCTTAGCGCTAACTCACTCGCCTCGTACATCCCACATTGCCACACCAACTACCAGAGAGAAAATGAGAACTATAGCTAAGATCTGAAGTAGTTAATGTCACCGTTAAGACTAGAAAGCTGCTAAGTGGCTGGGAGAAAGATGAAGCGCTGTTCTGTGAGCTTGCAATGAGCTTCGATGAAGCAGTGTAGAAGGCCAATGGCGTAGAGAGCAGGCTGGGAGTGAGATGGAGAATTGAAATGGCAACAGATCGTGAGCTCCAGATTGCACTGGACGACAGAATGGAGGCATTCAGCAAAGTGGTCACCTGATCTACATTTGTTGTGGGGCAGACTGCATCACGAGTGGCAAATATCGTGAAGTCGTTTGGAAGAAGTAAGTGTAAATTGCTGGCGCACCCAGAAGGAGTGTTTAGGGCCCTGGACAGTGACATGAGAGGAGGAGAAAGGGCAGGTATTGCATCTCCTTCTCTCGCATGGTAATGTGTCAGGGCCAGAGAGCAGGTAGTAGGGGTGATGGAAGAATGAATGAGGATGTCACAGAGGGAACAGTGCCTTCAAAATGCTGAGAGGGGTGTGGTGGGGAGGGTGAAATGTGTTTGCTGCTGGGATCACATTGAGGGTGTGGGAAATGGTGGAAGATGGCGGGTTGAAAGTGAAGGCTGGTGGGGTGGAAGGTGAGGACAGTAGGTCCCTGTCATGGTTCGGAGACAGGGAAGAAGCAGTGAGAGCTGAGGCATGGTTGGACATGACTGAGGACCCTGACAACCACAGTCGAGAGGAATCCTTGACTGAGGAAAAAGGAGGATATTTCAGAAGCTCTGGTGTGGAAGCTGGCATTGCCAGAGCAGATCCGTCAGCAACGGAGAAAGTGGGAGAAGGGAGTGAAATCCTTACACGACATGGCATGGGAAAAGGAATAATCCACATAGCTGTGAGAGTCAGTGGACTTGTAATAGACATCAGTGGATAGCCTATCCCCTATCACAGAGATGTCAAGGAAGAGAAAGGAAGATTCAGGGATGATTAAGGTATATTGGTCTAAGTGTGAATTTTTCCCATTGTATACTGGTGTTAACACAGTGACAAGGTGGGATGAAGTGATTAGAGAAGGGGTATCTTGCTAGCATTGTTATCTCATTGACTGTCATTTCCGGAAAATGGTAACAATGTGACACTTGCACTGTTTATCCCCATCTCTACCTCTGCCACTCTCACCAGCACCTATCTCAGTCAAAACATCCCAGCAGAGCCAGGGCAGGAGATATCAGCTGGGAATTATAATATGCAGTCGCGGACTTTAATTTGTTTTCAAGATCACTAAACCACACAGCTGAGGCTTCCTTTACTGTTTATTTAAAGAAAGAACTCGCATTTATATAGCGCCTTTCACAACCTCAGGATGTTTCAAAGCAGTTTCAAGCCAATGAAGTACTTTTGAAGTGTATTCACTGTTGTAATGTAGGAAACGCAGCAGCCAATTTGCACACAGCAAGCTCCCACAAACAGCAATGTGATAATGACCCAATATCTGTTTTTAGTGATGTTGGTTGAGGGATAAATATTGGCCAGGACACCGGGGATAACTCCCCTGCTCTTCTTCGAATAGTGCCATGGGATCTTTTACATCCACCTGAAAGGGCAGATGGGTCTTTGTTTCATGTCTCGCACCTCTGACATTGCAGCACTCCCTCAGTACTGCACTGAAGTGTCAGCCTTAATTATGTGCTGAAGTCTGTGGAGTGGGACTCAGATTGCTTCCCACTGAGACATGGTTAATACCTTGGAATAATGTTTGATGTGGACTAGCGAGGGACGAGGTGCCTGATTGGTCGCAGTGAACCCCAGTGACCTTTGCTGTTAAAATTCAGAGAGTGATATCTGTGAGCTGACTCTTCAAAGTTACGCTACTAAATCCAGCTCTTATCACAGCACATGTCCTACGCCTGTGGAAAACAGCTCAGAGACTTAGAAACAGGCATATATTGGCACATCAGGAATCCCTGATTTTGGCTCCTGGATCTTTCATTTGGTGCCAAACATCCATTGACTATGGTACCTGCTCTTCCAGACCTAATCCAAGAGAAGACATTGGAATGTAATTCTAACAATGAGCTTCCCTCAGGGGGCCATCCAGTGTTGAATTCAAAACATGCAAGGACTGGACCAGACAAACCACACAGTACTGCCAGGCCTGAGCCCTGCTTTCAGTGGGCATGTGACCTGCTGGTTTGCTGCCAGGACTCCACTATTGCTTTGTTATCTGACCAGGAAGTGGAGCTCCTATCCGGGTTGGCCTACCTCTCTGTTTAGAGTCTTCTCACTTGGCTTGGCTGGGAGTGGAAATGGAGCTGGGTGGGGGCTGCATTAAAGCTGCCCTCTCCCACTCTGGCTGTTACTGAATCAGCTCTCAATGGCCTGATATGACTCCCATTCCTCTGCACCCCCCCCCCATCCCACCCTGCCCCATCCTTTCTTCCAGTGCCACTAACTTTCCCCCCATTCGATCTATCTCCCCTTCCTGAGATTGTTCTCAGTGGATTCCTCTAATTTCTCAATGTTGCTGCCTTGCACCAATCCTCTCTCAGATAGTCCGTTCCAGGCTTTCCTTTTCTCCTTTCTACGACTCCATCCCAGCCTCAGCAGAAATAAGTTAAATCCCAAAGAAAGCCCTGTTTGCATTAGCGGTTGTTGTTCCGGGGGACTCCAGGGAATGTTGTTCCTGGTCCTGCTCTAGGGACCCAAATGTAATCACTGCTGAGGATTCTGTATGTCTCATTGGTCTCATCTATCCTCATTCCAACCCCACCCCCTACCAACAGCCCACACTGTGCAGCCACTGCTGGCTGTGTACTGTCCCAACAAACACCGGAGCTGAGCCAGGCCTGACTATCAGCAGCTCTGTGTGTGGGAGGAGAGGAGGGAGGGGCTTTAGTAGATAATTATCAATGTTGAGATTCCCTTTGTAAAGTGCTAGAGAGCACGGGATCATGAATTAAAAAGGCACAGCGGCATTTTCCTTGTTAGTGGCAGCAGTCATTGATCAAGGCACAATCGCGACATTGGCTATGATGTATGAAACTCACACTGGAATGTGTAGGGGTCCACTCCCACTCCAGGTAGGGAGCAGCAAAGGTGGAACCAGTGAGAGCATCCATGCTCACAACTTCACCCAAGAAATCATGAGCTCTGTGCTCTGATGTTTGGGCGGCTCGCTCATGTATCACAGGCTGCACCTTCTGTTTCTTTTTTCTTGCGCTGCCTCTTCGTACTGACTGCTCCCCTGGTGTTTGATCCCTTCAGATATCCTCACTATGGAGCGACAAGAGACTCTGTACAGTTGTCTTGGGGTGGGACTCTGCAAGGAAACAAGTGTCATTATTTTCTTCCATTATTGTGGTCTGTGAGGTGTTTGGCTCTCCCAGGGCACCAAGAAGAGGTGAGGGAACTGGAGCGGAGTGCACGGAGGCATGCAGATAGGTCCAACAGCTCATTAGGCCAGGGATAGGATCATTGTCATTCAGGGATGATGCTGCCCTCATGACCCTCAGTGCAGCATGCAGACTCCCCAAAGCCAGTTGGAAATGTGGACCCCAATGTATGGGCCAAATGTTCACCAGAGCAGGTGGTAAGTTCATTGGCATCCAGGCGTGGTGGCATGGGGTTGATGTCCTCCCGACCATTGGTGAATTGTGCTGGATTATGCGAGTCAGTTGGAACAGTGGAGCCCGTTCCATCCTCATGCAAATTGTGCAACACACTAGTCGGTCCAGTGCCTTCATCAAGATGCTCCATCTCATCTTGCCAGTCCTTGCTGCCTTTTGTGAGCTCACTACTTCTCTGTGCAACAAGATGTGATGTAGCCAGTGTACGATATCGGCAGCTATACGGTAATTCTCATTGTTGCTGAGAGGCCTTGGCTGGGCCTTGGTAGCCACATCTCCCTCTGCGGGTGACCGAGCTGCTCATCAGCAGCTGTTGGGAACGGGTCCCTCCAGAGACAAGTCCAGGTACCTCTGCATAATGATAGCATGTTTGCAGGGCAACAAATTCTGAATCCAGAAACTGCAGCAGCAGGTAGCTTGGCCATCATGCGTCTGCAATGTGTAGTCGTTGGCAACAGATGTCACAGTCACTGCGCCCGCATCCTGCCGCTTGATGCTCAATTGATGGAGGTGAATCTGATTGCCTTGTACCAGCTTTACAGTGTGACTGGCAAACCCTGCATAGAATGATTGTAGATCAGCTGTTGCCTCTGCAATGCACTTGAAAGAGGATCCCTGTAGGAATGTGGAATATGAGCACTCTGGATCCAGGATACCATTGTGGAAAACCCAACACTGAGATACTTTCCTTCACGGATGAAGAGGAGTGGAGCGGGTGCTTTATCTTGCCATTCTCCGACTCAATCTGATTGGTGGTATTATTCCCGAAAGTTAGAACATTACTTCAGAAATATGATGTCCACATCTCCTTCTGTGGAAGCGAGTTTACAAGCAGAGGTCGATGGACCTGCCCAATCCTTTCCATGTATCTTGTTATTTGCTGCTCCAAGGGTGTATGACTCATGTCCCTGCAGGTATTAAACAATTGTTGCTTCTGACCAATGTCCAGTGTGTAGCTGCAGATCTTCCTCTTCATGCTCTGCATAATATGGAATTGGCAGAGGGGCACCGTGACAACTGCATTTAACTCACTGATATCCTTATCCACAGTCACCATCTTCACCTGACTGCTACAGGATTCCATGAATTAAACAAACACACCCACCATTTAAACCAGCGCCTCAGCCGTATCATTCCTCACTGTGGCATAGAACACAGCCCTGCCCCTGCCAACATTGTCCTGCACCATCACCTGATACAGAGGGTAGCCATACTTGCTTATTTTCTATGTCCCATCCATGAGCAGCAGGTCAGGAAAGGCCTCCAGATGGACCGTCATTGTTGGTGTCCTGAACACAATGTACTGGATGTGATTTGCTTGCAGGCCAACGCACACCGTGGACCCGCTCTGTCAAGTCTTTTGCAGGGTATCACAGAGTGCGTCCACAATGTCGTCTTCTGCTTTGAGTCGCGTCTTTATATTTCTGATGTCATTCAGGATTCCAGTTTTATTGAATGCCCACTGAATGTACTCATTCAGCTGCTTGTTCCCGGCCTGCAGCATGACCACCTCTTCTATCTAATGTATTTCATCCCAGTTCAGTTGTCGTCCCTTGGCGTAGAAGCGTAAACATTCTGGATCCAGGACATGGCTGGTACGTACAAGATGTGACACACAGCCTGTTCTTGGTCACATTGAATTTCACTGTGATGTTGGCCTTGCAGAGTGTGGCGAGATATCCGGTAAATAAAGTGCAAAGTCAATGAACAATCCAGAGTTTAAAATCTATGAGGTTCTGCATTTGAGTTTAGACCCAAGCTATGGTGGTGTCGGGGTACTGCAGAGCTGTCGGCCCTCTGATTGGCCAGCAGCTCTGGAGGCGGGAGCTAGGCCCTTAAAGGGGTGGCATCCCCGACGGTGGGCAAGTAATTGGCTGCCTGCTGTGCAATAACAAAGGGGGTCTGACTGAGGGCTGAGGTGGGATCTCCCTGACCGGCGTTTCAGCCTGTTGCCGGGATCCCTGTCGCTGGAATAAAATCCGGCCCCAGGTGGCTGTACAGGGGGTAAAATTCAGCTCCATAGTGTCAGTACTTCAGGTGCTACTGGTGCCAGTTTAGAAGCAAAGTGATGTCAGTGCCACATCTACCAACTTCTGACGTGGTATAGGATGGGAGTACACGTGTTACAAGCTGGACCTGCTTGGCAGGGTAGGCAAATCGTGTTGTCGGTCAGAGCCTAACACCATTGTGACACCAACGCTGCCTTTTCAGATCCCGATGATCAGGTTATCGCCCTTTAATGAACTCACAGAGGTGAACATGCTTTCAGAGCACTTGGGAACTCCCACCAGTGCTACAGGTGACATGGCTAACATGTCACAATTCACTGTCCATTGCTACATCCGGGAGAAGATGTTCTATGCCAGGAGAGGGGAATGCACTCATAAGGCTGTGTGGGCACCGCATCTCAATGCTGAGATGTATTGGCACTGCATAGCTTACTTTCAGTCAATTTGCAGATGGTGTGTGACTATGCCCAGCCCATCATGCTGGTAAATGCCAGTTATCCTGGCAGCAGCATGATGTCTTCACCCTGTGCCAGTCTGCTGTTCCAGCAATCTTTTGGACTCAGCAGCAAACCAGAGGATGCATGCTGGACTATAGTGGCTATCCATTCTCCACTGGGTGATGCCTCTCTCCACAACCCAGCCACTCATCACCAGCACTCATATAATGAGACCCATACGACCAGGAGAAACATCATTGAGCAGCAATCGGATGCTGAAGGAAAGGTTCTGCTGCCTCAGCCACTGTGGAGGAGCCCTGCAGCATTCGGGGAATGTGTGTTCCGATTTGTGGTGCCATGCTGCATTCTCCACAAACTGGAAGTCATGCAAGCACAGCCCTTGCCACCACAGATCTAGCAACGACCTGAGGAGGAGGAGGAGGAGGAGGAGGAGGAGGAAGAGGCAGCATCATCACTACAGATTTTGGGAGCTATCCATTTAGCTCCGTTAATTCCAACAAATGTTATCTCAGATCAAAGTGCAATGATACGGGGATGACACACTACACGATTAGAAATATACCAACTGCACACCTACCTCTGATGTGGTGCCACCCCAGTGGAACAGATCCATGGCTGTCCATAGTGGACACAGCACAGTTTCAGCAAGGTATACTTGGAGTGACTGGGAATTTCGATCCTCCACGTCTGTTCTGCTTCTCAAGCATGCGACTGTTGACTTTCTTAAATAGCTTCCCCTGTAAAAACAACTCACGTTTAAATAGCACCGTTACCATAGTAAAACATCCAAAGGCACTTCAGGGATGTGCCTGCAGACCACGTTACCTATTGAAACTTCTCCAGTTTATGCTGAAACTATTGTAACTGTCAAGATCCAGGGATGTAAAATGGCAAGAATTTTTTTTCCCTCATTCTTGGGATCTGGGCATCGCTGGCAAGGCCAAAGTTTATTGCCCATCCTTAATTGCTCTTGAGAAGGTGGTGGTGAGCTTCCCATATATCTGCTGCCCTTGTCCTTCTAAGTGCTAGAGTTTGCAGGTTTTGAAGGTGTTGTCAAAGGAGCCATGGCAAGTTGGTGCAGTGCATCTTGTAGATGGTACACATTGCTGCCACTGTGAGGCAGTGAATGTTAAGGGTGGTGGATGGGGTGCTGATCAAGGAGGCTGCTTTGTCCTGGATGGTGTCGAGCTTCTTGAGTGTTGTTGGAGCTGTACCCATCCTGGCAAGTGGAGAGTATTCCATCACACTCCTGACTTGTGCCTTGTAGATGGTGGACAGGCATTGGAGAGTCAGGAGGTGAGTTACTTGCTGCAGGATTCCGAGCCTCTGACCTGCTCTTGTTGCCACGGTATTTATATGGCTGCTCCAATTATGTTTCTGGTCAATGGTAACCCCCAGGATGTTGATAGTGGGGGATTCAGCGATGGTAATGCCATTGAATATCAGGGGTAGATGGTTAGATTCTCTCTCGTTGGAGATGGTTATCGCCTGGCACTTGTGTGTCATGTATATTACTTGCCCAAACCTAAATATTGTCCAGATCTTGCTGCTTATGGACATGGATTTCTTCACTGTCTGAGGAGTGGCAAATGGTGCTGAACATTGTGCAATCATCAGCGAACATCCCCACTTCTGACCTTATGTTAGAGGGAAGGAATTACTTTGTATCAATTAGAGTAGCCATCGCCAAAAATGGCGCAGAATCTGATATAAGTTCAGTCGTGGAGGAGAAATGGACTGTAATGCAGGAAAAACAATTCGGGCCTTGAAACATGCTGTAGGCAGGTAAAACTGGTCATCCAGCAGCACATGGTCGGGGGATGGGCAGTGATGTGCCTCATGTAGACATACTTGGCGGAAGTAACATTAAAATACTAAACATGGATAAAATGCACCCATTATTCGAAGGGGAACTTAGACAGTGGTAGAGAGGTGATTGGGGAGGAGAGAGGTGAAGCATAGGAATGGATGGACATGGATTCAGATGCACAGCAAAGGAACAAGCCCCTCACAGACAGCATAGCATTCTACTAAAAGTTCTGATAAATTAATTATAGACAAATGCTCAAAAATACTCACCTCTGAAACTATTCCACTGTGTACAAAGGTTAAGATCTTCAGGTGAAACCTGCAGCTTGAATGATATTGGTATGGGATTGAGAGATTTCGAACACAGTACCACTGAGCAAGTACAATTGCCAGTGAATGATGACGTCACACGTACAGACCCTCTGCACCTGCAGAAGTACTGGCACAGTGAACAGGCTGATGGGCGCGTTCCGATAATGCCACTGGTGGAAGAAACTGCACATGTAAGGGCAGACAGCATCAGGAATTACAGTGGAGAAAGAAAGATTTGCATTTATATAGAGCCTTTCATGACCACAAGATGTCCCAATACCCTTTTCAGCCAATGAAGCATTTTGTGAAGTGTGGTCGCTGCTGTTATATAGGAAACATGGCAGCCAATTTGTGCATAGCAAGTGGAAAAAAACCCTCACTTTATTGCAAGGTAAATAAGTCAATCACAGACGCAGATAAAACTAATCGATTATCGTCCAGTGCAATCCCAGCCTTTTGGATTTGGAGGAAGGTTGTGGGTGAAGTTAGTCTTTGTGGGTCGCACACAGTGAATCAAGAGCCAGTTTTACCACACCCAATTGGAGTCAATGCAAAAGAAAGCAGGCTGCTGATTCGCCAGCACCGCAGACCATTTTCACCCCATTCTATTTCCTGATTTCCGTTTTAAATTCTTGCCTCCAGTTGCTGTGCCTTTCCAGATGTCCTGCCCCCCCCCCCCCCCCACCCATCCAAGTGACCACTCCCCATGTGTAAGCCAGATAATAAGAGTAGGTGGACTATTCGCCTATGTGGGCATCACAATGAGCCTGATCCTGTCCTCACCTGACATCATCGTACTTTCCCGTGGTGTGACTGGATATAGATCAGGAATGGGATCCCTGGCTGATGTGTGCTACTCTTATATCATTCAATCCTCACTGTGATGCAGTGTGAGCTTGCCTGAGTTGGTGGCTCTGTTCCCTCTGAATTAGGGAGTTGTGATTCAAGCCTTGCTATTGACTTGGATGTGTGTAACCAAGTCTGGCTCTGGAGTGGGGCTTGAAGACATAAACTCCTAACTCAGCTGTAAATGAATTGAATGTTTCATTCTGCATAAATAAATATAACATACAGTCTTTAGAGAGTTGAAATCAAATTCTATGCAAATTCCATTGTAATTACTCATATAGTAAATCAGAAAGAAAGCTAGAAGAACAGCAACCTGCCTTTATATAGCATCTTTAATGCAGGAAAAACCACCCCCAGATGCTTCACAGGAGCATTATAAAACAAAATTTGACACAAAACCACCGAAGGAGATATTAGGGCAGATAACCAAAAGCTTGGTCAAAGAGGTAGGTTTTAAGGAGCGTCTTAAAGGAGGGAGGTGAAGTAGAGAGGTGGAGAGGTTGAGGGAGGAAATTCCAGAGCTTAGGGCCTAGTTGAAGGCTTCATGTCCTGAAAGTGCTTTGTCGCCAATTAAGTACTTTTAAAGTGTTGTTCCTTTTTCATAGGCACATGCAGCAACCAATTTATGCACAGTGAGGTCCCAAAAACAGCAATGAGGTGAATGACTACTGAATCTGTTTGTGGTGGTGTTGACTGAGCAATGAGTATTGGCCAAGATGCTGAGACAGTTCTCCTATTGTTCAAAATAGTCCCATGGGATCTTTGGCATCCCACCTGAGAGGGCAAACGGGGCCTCAGTTGAGCATCTCATGGGAAAAGCAGCATGTCTGACAGTGTAGCGCTACCTCAGTACTACACTAGAGTGTCAGGCCTGTACTATGTGCTCCGATCCTCAAGTGGGGATTGAACCCAATGCCTTCTGCCTCAGAAGGGAATGAGAGACTCTTAGCCAAGGAATAAAGGCAAAAGGTAGCATGGCTCCCTTTGAACAGTTGGTGTAATGCCTGGTGGCATACGAAGCCATACAGACCAGAATCAATCCCCATCAAAAAGCAGATGAACTGGTGACTAAATAACACTGGCCACTAAAGGTCTTTTATGATGAAGGGCCACTCGGATGACAGCGCAGAGGGTGATTGGTAGAACTGTGCCCAGCAATGGCTGTCTTCAGGAAAGGAAGCAGACAATTGGCTGGAAATAAGAGAATAATATGTTTTATTTAAGCTGCACTGTGGGGTGAGAAGTGGGAGGAGATATTTTTTGACTGGGAGAATTCAAAGTAGCACAGAGTGGGGTCTCAGAACTGTGACCTGGCCTCCTCCGATCAGGACCCGAGACAATAAGGCCAAAGAAATCAGGCCTGACTCAAAGGGAGATTAAGCCATTGATAACGATGGGCTCACCATTCAGAAAGTGCCTACTGGGTAATGGGCTCTCACAGGCCTTTCCTGTTGCTGTGAATCTCACATTCTGAGGCATTCAGGTCCGTCCATTGCACAGGGCTGTTTGTGAATGGTGTGTGTGTGGGGTGGGGTGGTGGTGGGGGGGTGGGTGACGGTGGTGGGGAGGGGGTGCTTTATCTTTTGGAAGTCCTGCAGGACCTGTGGCAGAAACAATCAGGCTGCAGAAGAAACAAGCATGAGGGGGGTTGGCCGGATGTGGAGCCATCTCCTAGTGTTTTGTTGTACACAGTGTATAATATGAGTTGGGGGCAGTGGAATGTTTTCTTTTTCTGTTTGTGTGGTTCTGCAATCTCCCTCTGCACACAACTAATAATGCTAATAATAACCTCAACTCCATTCCCCCCAATCCCATGCCCCACCCCTCATCTCAGCATACAGGCCAGCTGTCAAACTGAGGCCTTCTGAGTGGGAGTCCAGCGCTCTGTTACTGGAGCTGCTTGGTTGCCTTGGAAACCACAGTTAAAATGGAGCTGAGTACTGATCTCGAGCAGTTTTTGAAGTGTCTTCCCACAGTTTTTTCTTGTCTCTCCAGCTCCATTGTTGTGCTTCCTTTCTCTCCTGAAGGGAAGCTGCAGCCAACCATTCAGCACCTTCCACAGCAGGAGGTCTGAGCCTGGACAAATTACAACCGGCACAAGACTGTGTGACCCAGGACAGCTGAGCCCAATCCCAATCCCAATTCCTCACGCAACTTCCAGGCCTGAGCACTTTCCAGCAGAAGTCACCGAATCGACAGCTGGATTTGGAATCCTGGCTGACTTTCCCTCTTTATGTTGTAGTATTCTCGCCTCTGAGATAGAAGGTTGTGGGTTCAAGTCGCACTCCAGAGATTTGAGCACATAATCCAGGATGACGCTCCAGTGCAGTATTAAGGGAGTGCTTCACTGTTGTTGATGCTGTCTTTCAGATGAGACGTCAAGCTGAGGCCCCTTCTGCCCTCCAAGGTGTGTGTACAAGATTCCAAGGCACTATTTGAGCATCTGCAGCGCACTGTCGGCAATGCTGCATGCCTTTATTTAAACCACTGCAAAAAAAAAAAAAACCCTTAGCAAATGTAATCACCTCTAAGTCTGCCAAATGATGCTTCACCTCCCGAAGGACGTGGATGAGCTTTCCGGACGTCGATGGTGGGCACTGAGGAAATGGCTTATTACCTGCACCAGATTCCACCCCCCCTCCACCCCCCTTTACCCCCCTTCCACCCCCCCCCACCCCCGTCCCCTTCCCTGCTCCACCCTCTCAGCTCACCCCCTCACAACCCCGTCCCAGCCCGCCCCCCCCTCGCACCATCTTCACCCCGCGCCCCCTTCCCCTGCACCCCCCCCCACCCCCTCCCTCTACCCCTCCCCCTTGCATCCCCTCCTCCCACCGGCACCATCCTACACCTGTGTAGGGGCCCCAACAACCCCACTGCCTTGTGGGCGTCTCGGGAGAGACCAAGGCTAAGGGAGTAAACCCTAACAGAAAATCCGGAGCGGAACCCCGTAGGCGGTCATGTGTCACCTTTGGCATGTTTCCGGCAGTTCCTGCAGCCATACTGGTGCCAAACGTCGTGTCCTGCACTCCTTTGGACCCCACCAGAAAGGCCGAGAGGGGGGTTTTGACGACTGGGCAACTCTCAACCTCCATAAATTTGCCCAGGCATGCGCCATGGAGAGGTCACTCCATAGTTGCCTCACAGCGACTGAAACAACACGGAAGGCAGCAGTTACGGGTTATAAGTCCAGATAAATTGGCGTAGAAACTGGGCGCCACGGGTTGCCTTTGTCGGTGGGAGAGGTCATTGCACCTCACTGGACAGCTACCGCCCGCCTCAAACCGGGCAGCCCCCGGTCAATAAGGTTCTGTCCCGCCACAGTCTGCCTGCTTCAATGGGTGCTTGGAGCTCAGGGTCATTGCCCGAAAGGTGGACTGATACACCGCACCAAACAACATGAAAAAAGGAAAGAAGGTACCAGCCCTTCGCTTTGCAAGCTGGAACGTCAGAACTATGTGTCCTGGCCTGTCGGAAGACCTTACACAAATCAACGATTCTCGGAAGACCGCCATCATTAACAACGAGCTCAGTAGACTCAATGTGGACATTGCAGCACTTCAGGAGACTCGCCTCCCCGCGAGTGGCTCTCTAGCAGAGCAAGACTACACCTTCTTCTGGCAGGGCAGGGATCCTGAAGAACCAAGACAGCATGGAGTGGGCTTCGCCATCAGAAACTCCTTGCTCAGCATGATAGAGCCTCCCTCAAATGGCTCGGAACGCATACTGTCCATCCGACTGCTCACCACCTCTGGTCCAGTACACCTACTCAGCATCTATGCTCCAACACTCTGTTCCGCACCTGAAGCTAAAGACCAGTTCTATGAACAACTCCATAACATCATTAGCAGCATCCCCAACACCGAACACCTATTCCTGCTGGGGGACTTTAATGCCAGGGTTGGGGCCGACCATGACTCATGGCCCTCCTGCCTTGGGCGCTATGGCGTTGGAAGGATGAATGAGAACGGGCAGAGACTGCTTGAGTTGTGTACCTATCATAACCTCTGCATCACCAACTCGTTCTTTCACACTAAACCCTGTCACCAGGTTTCATGGAGGCACCCAAGATCACGTCGTTGGCACCAGCTAGACCTCATTGTCACAAGGCGAGCCGCCTTAAACAGTGTTCAAATCACACGCAGCTTCCACAGTGCGGACTGCGACACCGACCACTCCCTGGTGTGCAGCAAGGTTAGACTCAGACCAAAGAAGTTGCATCATTCCAAGCAGAAGGGCCACCCGCGCATCAACACGAGCAGAATTTCTCACCCACAGCTGTTACAAAAATTTCTAAATTCACTTGTAACAGCCCTTCAAAACACTCCCACAGGGGATGCTGAGACCAAGTGGGCCCACATCAGAGACGCCATCTATGAGTCAGCTTTGACCACCTACGGCAAAAGTGCGAAGAGAAATGCAGACTGGTTTCAATCTCATAATGAAGAGTTGGAACCTGTCATAGCCGCTAAGCGCATTGCACTTTTGAACTACAAGAAAGCCCCCAGCGATTTAACATCCGCAGCACTTAAAGCAGCCAGAAGTACTGCACAAAGAACAGCTAGGCGTTGCGCAAACGACTACTGGCAACACCTATGCAGTCATATTCAGCTGGCCTCAGACACCGGAAACATCAGAGGAATGTATGATGGCATGAAGAGAGCTCTTGGGCCAACCATCAAGAAGATCACCCCCCTCAAATCTAAATCGGGGGACATAATCACTGACCAACGCAAACAGATGGACCGCTGGGTTGAGCACCACCTAGAACTGTACTCCAGGGAGAATGCTGTCACTGAGACTGCCCTCAATGCAGCCCAGCCTCTACCAGTCATGGATGAGCTGGACATACAGCCAACCAAATCGGAACTCAGTGATGCCATTGATTCCCTAGCCAGCGGAAAAGCCCCTGGGAAGGACAGCATTACCCCTGAAATAATCAAGAGTGCCAAGCCTGCTATACTCTCAGCACTACATGAACTGCTATGCCTGTGCTGGGACGAGGGAGCAGTACCCCAGGACATGCGCGATGCCAACATCATCACCCTCTATAAAAACAAAGGTGACCGCGGTGACTGCAACAACTACCGTGGAATCTCCCTGCTCAGCATAGTGGGGAAAGTCTTTGCTCGAGTCGCTCTGAACAGGCTCCAGAAGCTGGCCGAGCGCGTCTACCCTGAGGCACAGTGTGGCTTTCGTGCAGAGAGATCGACTATTGACATGCTGTTCTCCCTTCGTCAGATACAGGAGAAATGCCGTGAACAGCAGATGCCCCTCTACATTGCTTTCATTGATCTCACCAAAGCCTTTGACCTCGTCAGCAGACGTGGTCTCTTCAGACTACTAGAAAAGATCGGATGTCCACCAAAGCTACTAAGTATCATCACCTCATTCCATGACAATATGAAAGGCACAATTCAACATGGTGGCTCCTCATCAGAGCCCTTTCCTATCCTGAGTGGTGTGAAACAGGGCTGTGTTCTCGCACCCACACTTTTTGGGATTTTCTTCTCCCTGCTGCTTTCACATGCGTTCAAATCCTCTGAAGAAGGAATTTTCCTCCACACAAGATCAGGGGGCAGGTTGTTCAACCTTGCCCGTCTAAGAGCGAAGTCCAAAGTACGGAAAGTCCTCATCAGAGAACTCCTCTTTGCTGACGATGCTGCTTTAACATCTCACACTGAAGAATGCCTGCAGAGTCTCATCGACAGGTTTGCGTCTGCCTGCAATGAATTTGGCCTAACCATCAGCCTCAAGAAAACGAACATCATGGGGCAGGATGTCAGAAATGCTCCATCCATCAATATTGGCGACCACGCTCTGGAAGTGGTTCAAGAGTTCACCTACCTAGGCTCAACTATCACCAGTAACCTGTCTCTAGATGCAGAAATCAACAAGCGCATGGGTAAGGCTTCCACTGCTATGTCCAGACTGGCCAAGAGAGTGTGGGAAAATGGCGCACTGACACGGAACACAAAAGTCCGAGTGTATCAGGCCTGTGTCCTCAGTACCTTGCTCTACGGCAGCGAGGCCTGGACAACGTATGCCAGCCAAGAGCGACGTCTCAATTAATTCCATCTTCGCTGCCTTCGGAGAATACTTGGCATCAGGTGGCAGGACTATATCTCCAACACAGAAGTCCTTGAAGCGGCCAACATCCCCAGCTTATACACACTACTGAGTCAGCGGCGCTTGAGATGGCTTGGCCATGTGAGCCGCATGGAAGATGGCAGGATCCCCAAAGACACATTGTACAGCGAGCTCGCCACTGGTATCAGACCCACCGGCCGTCCATGTCTCCGTTATAAAGACGTCTGCAAACGCGACATGAAATCGTGTGATATTGATCACAAGTCGTGGGAGTCAGTTGCCAGCATTCGCCAGAGCTGGCGGGCAGCCATAAAGACAGGGCTAAATTGTGGCGAGTCGAAGAGACTTAGTAGTTGGCAGGAAAAAAGACAGAGGCGCAAGGGGAGAGCCAACTGTGCAACAGCCCCAACAAACAAATTTCTCTGCAGCACCTGTGGAAGAGCCTGTCACTCCAGAATTGGCCTTTATAGCCACTCCAGGCGCTGCTTCACAAACCACTGACCACCTCCAGGCGCGTATCCATTGTCTCTCGAGATAAGGAGGCCCAAAAGAAAAAAGAATTTGAGTAAGAGCAGAGGAGTTCTCCCCAGTGTCCTGGCCAATACTTATCCCTCAATCAACATCACAAAGACAGATTATCTGGTCAGTATCACCTTGATGTTTGTGGGAGCTTGCTGTGCGCAATTTGGCTGCTGTGTTCTCTACATTACAACAGTGACTACACTTCAAAAGTATATCATTGGCTTAAACGCCACTATATAACAATATAACTGCAAGTTTTTCTCTCTTTGGGGAAATCAGACGTCAGCATGAGTCAGCACCTTCAGGAGGAGACGAAAAGATACAGAACACAAAGCAGGCCGGGACAATCTGAGAAAGGGATGAGTCCAAAAGAAAGGGTGACTCAGCCCAAGGCAATAAATTATTCATGGCATCAGGCCTCTATTATTTTTTCATTATTTGAATTCAGTTAGTGATCTTTGTACATACAACGTTCCCTGATTAGATTCAAAGCCTCCCTGACACACCGACTTAACTAATGAAAAATATCAGGGCTGGGTTGTTATGGAGCTGAACATCAGAGCTAAGATGAAATGGTCTCCAAAGTGAAAATAAATTAATGATGGGCTCTTTGTTGGGGGATGTAGGGGTGATTGAATTAACTCTTGGCAACTGTGCCTCTGTTAAACTGTCCACAGGAGTATTTGTACGTTCATGTCTGCAAGGAGCGAACAGCTGCTCCCTTCAGTTGGAGGAGATGGGGAGGTGGTCTGACAAAAGTTGCAGGTTTCCAGCCTCTAATTGTGGTCTTTCTCTCTCTCTCTCTCTCTTCTAATTGTGGTCCCTCTCTCCCTTCTAATTGTGGTCTCTCTCTCTCTCTCTCCTCTAATCATGATCCCTCTCTCTCTTTCTCCTCTAATTGTGGTCCCTCTCTCTCTCTCTCCTCAATGTTCCAGACACTGCCATCACCATCTCTGGGTTTGTCCTGTCCCACCGGCAGAACAGACCCAGCAGAGGTGGCGGCACAGTGGTCTACAGTAGGGAGGGAGTTTCCCTGGGAGTCCTCAACATCGACTCCGGATCCCATGAAGTCTCATGGCATCAGATCAAACATGGACAAGGAAACCTCCTGCTGATTACCACCTACCGCCCTTCCACAGCTGATGAGTCAGTACTCCTCCATGTTGAACACCACTTGGAGGAAGCACTGAGGTGGCCAGAGCACAGAATGTACTCTGGGTGGGGGACATCAATGTCCATCACCAAGGGTGGCTTGGTAGCACCACTACTGACCGAGCTGGCCGAGTCCTAAAGGACATATCAGATAGACTTGATAAGCAGCAGGTGGTGAGGGAACCAACAAGAGGGAAAAACATACTTGACCTCGTCCTCACCAATCTGCCTGCCGCAGATGTAGCTGTCCATAACAGTATTGGTAGGAGTGACCACCGCACAGTCCTTGTGGAGACGAATACCCATCTTCACGTTGAGGATACCCTCCATCGTGTTGTGTGGCACTACCACCGTGCTAAATGGGATAGATTTTGAACAGATCTAGCAATACAAAACTGGGCATCTATGAGGCGCTGTGGGCCATCAGCAGCAGCAGAATTGTACTCAACCACAATCAGTAACCTCATGGCCTGGCATATCCCCCACTCTACCATTACCATCTGAGTTCCTCAGGGTAGTGTCCGTGGCCCAATCATCTTCAGCTGCTTCATCAATGACCTTCCTTCAATCCTAAGGTCAGAAGTGGGGATGTTCGTTGATGATTGCACAATGTTCAGCACCATTCGCGACTCCTCAGATACTAGAGCAGTCCATGCAGAAATGCAACAAGACCTGGATAATATTCAGGCTTGGGCTGATAAGTGGCAAGTAACATTCACGCCACAAAAGTGCCAGGCAATGACCATCTCCAACAAGAGAAAATCTAATCATCTCCCTTTGACATTCAATGGCATTACGATTGCTGAATCCCCCACTATCAACATCCTAGGTGTTACCATTGACCAGAAACTGAACTGGAGTAGCCATATAAATACCGTGGCTACAAGAGCAGGTCAGAGGCTAGGAATCCTGAGGCGAGTAACTCACCTCCTGACTCCCCAAAGCCTGTCCACCATCTACAAGGCATAAGTCAGGAGTGTGATGGAATACTCTCCACTTGCCTGGATGGGTGCAGCTCCAACAACACTCAAGAAGCTCAACACCATCCAGATCAAAGCAGCCCACTTGCTTGGCACCCCATCTACAAACATTCACTGCCTCCACCACCGACGCACAGTGGCAGCAGTGTGTACCATCTACAAGATACACTGCAGCAACGCACCAAGGCTCCTTAGACAGCACCTTTCAAACCTGCAACCTCTACCACCTAGAAGGACAAGGGCAGCAAATGCATGGGGGAACACCACCACCTGCAAGTTCCCCTCCAAGTCACACACCATCCTGACTTGGAACTATATCGCCGTTCCTTCACTGTCGCTGGGTCAAATTCCTGGAACTCCCTTCCTAGCAGCACTGTGGGTGTACCTACCTCAGGTAGACTGCAGGGGTTCAAGAAGGCAGCTCGCCACCACCTTTTCAAGGGCAATTAGGGATGGGCAATAAATGCTGGTCTAGCCAGTGACGCTCACATCCCATGAATGAATAAAAAAACCTGAGAGAGATTGGAATTCTTAGACTTGGATCTGATTAAAGTGGAAAAGGGAATGCACTGGGATAATCGTGACAGTCTCTCCATCTGTGTGAAAACTTGGAGTTTCTTTTGGATACATCAGAATCCAGTTTTAACCAGTGCAGGACCCAAGTGATCTGTCTGTCTCTCTCCAGGTAACACTGTAAGTTTGAACCCTGTCTGCGGGCTGCAAAACATCCAAGTCTATCATTGTTGCAGCCAGAGACTTCTGGGAGAAAGCCATCTACATCACTATCTCTAAGAAAACTATGAACCAGGTGGCCAGCTCTACCAACCAGAAACTTCTGGACTACAAGTTCAGCTGGAAGACAACTGAATTACCAGGCTCCACAGACTGTATATTATTTTATTTGTTCTGGACACTAATCCAACCAAACTATTCTTCTTCACTCTGTAACCTATTTGTGTATGTGTGTGATTCTCGTGTGTGTACGTGAAAGTCAGAGCGCAGTTTATTATTTTACTTAGATTGGGTTTTGATTTTAAGTCCAATAAACCCTTTCTTGTTTAAACTCAAGAAAATGTGGCTGATTGGTTCTTTTGTGATAGCACATAAAGGGTTAAACACTCATTGAATTGGTAAGCACATCCACTGTTTAAATGAAATAAACTCTGTTGTGGTCAAACAAAGAGGGACAAGAGGGGAGCCTTTTGACCGCCTCCTGACCTGATCGTAACAACAGGGTACAAACCTTTCTCCCAGACCCAGTAACAACTGATAAATACACAAGACAAACCTGTTTCCGAGACTATTTGGCATAGAAATGCAATAATGTATCAATATGCCTCCTGGCTTGCTGTAGTCATGTGACCTCTATCATGAGGTACTCTGACTGCAGGCAGGCATTACAGTGAGTTTCATTAAAGACACTTCACACTAGACTGGTGTCCTGTGAGCTCGTAATATAGTGTCAGAGGCGGAGCTGAGACTAAGTGTTGAAGAGCTGTTTATAAGCACAGCTACGGAACAAAGGCCACAGGAATGGTCAGAAATGCTAAAAGCTGCTAAAAGCCACAGAAAAGGAACAAAGAAACAGCTGAAAGCACAGGGTAAGAGAATAGCTGCAAATTTTCCTCTGCCTGTGCCGGTAGAAATTAACAGTGATATGAAGCAAAACTGGCAGTTTTTCCACTCGTAATGGCAAAATTACGAAATTGCGACATATTTAAGTAACAAACCGGAGCGGCTGCGAGTAACTACACTTTTATCACTGTTGGGGGGAGACTGTTACGAAGTGTATTCCAACCTAAATCTCTCTGAAGAACAAAAAAACGGACAGCAGAAATTTTGAATTCCTTGAAGGCACACTTTGAACCCCAAGTGAACGTAACCTATGAATGGTATGTCTTCAATATTAGGGCCCAAGGTGAAAAAGAGTCAATTGATCAATATGTGACTGCATTAACACAGCTCGTAGAATCCTGTGAATTTGTGCAACTAAAAGATGATCTAATTAAAGACAGGATTGTATTAGGCATAAGAGATCCTGCAGTGAGTGCACATCTACTGAGAAAGGAGAAACTGACTTTCAGGAAAGCGATTGACGTGTGCAGAAACACTGAGGTTGTAAATCAGCAGCTAGAGCATATTCATGGGAGACCAGACCAACCCTTGCATTATGCTGAAAGACATTCCAGGCCGACAGGGCAGAAAGATCACAGACAAAGGGCAGGACGCAAATTCTGCGAAGGACATCACGCACAGGAAAAGAAGGCATGTCCAGCATGGGGAGAGCAGTGTTCTCACTGCAAGAAGCTGAATCATTTTGCACGCAAGTGTTTGGCTAGAAGGAAGCACAACAAGCAGGTACAGATTGCCACTGGAGAAATATCAGCTGAAGAATCTGAAGAATCACTATACACCATACAACAAGTTAGTTCAGGCAGGTTGATCAGTGATAAATGGTTTGTGACTGTTGGAATGATGACTGCAGAAGGAGAATATCAAGTCAACATAAAGAGTCAGATAGACACCGGTGCGTCATGCAACATCATGACCTTTGCAGACTTAGGAAAAGTGGCTCAACATGGCGATCCAAAAATGAAGCCCTCAAAACGAAGGTTGAGGCTATATGATGGCACCATACTAGCGCCAAGAGGACAAGTTACTCTGTGAGCCCATTGCAATGACAAGAACGAGGATCTGGAGTTCCAAATCATAGACGGCAAGCAAAAGCCACTCATCTCAGCCGAAGCAAGTCTAAAGCTTGGACTGATAACACTCAACGTGCAAAAAGAGAAAACCCAGGAGATGGCCTACAGGAGCTGGCGCTGGAATGAGAATGCCTTTGCCAGTCGCAAGGCGATGAGAGTCATACAGGTGGCGAGGAAGAGGAAGATCTGGCAGTCGTCTGCTCAGGTGCCCGGGAAAATCCGGCAGTCGTCTGCTCAGGTGCCTGGGAAGATCTGGCAGTCGTCTGCTCAGGTGCCCGGGAAGATCTGGCAGTCGTCTGCTCAGGTGCCCGGGAAGATCTGGCAGTCGTCTGCTCAGGTGCCCGGGAAGATATGGCAGTCGTCTGCTCAGGTGCCTGAGGTGGAGGCCATGGGGAAGTAGCACCCGGATTTCGCAGAGCTGGCAGACAAAATCAAGGTGAAAATGGCAGAAAGCCAAATTGCATTTTTACAAAACTGCTGAACCATTGCCAGAATTGAGCATTGGCAAGCCAGTCAGGATACAAAACTTCAACACGCTCAACAAGAGACAGCCCAAATGAGAATTTGGGACCTGCATAGAGCAGTTGTCACCTTGATCGTATGCAGTGGCAGTAAAGGACCAGAGATACTGTCACAATTGCAGGCACACACGCAAAACTGGAGAAGCTGTTCCTTCAGGGCAGGCGGCCAATCAAGAAGATAAGAACTCACCAACTGCACAGACCACAGAATAACCATCAGCCCCAGAGGTCCATAGCACCACAACAACAGAAAGGGAACAACAGTTACCGTGGCAACAAGTGAAAAGGGAACGTCACTCGCAGGAGAAGGAAAATCAACCAGATGAACAACTAACAACAACGTGCACATGCACAATTCAGAAACTGGCACGATTTAATGACTATGTGTGGAATGCAAGTGCAGAGACTGACAAGAACGATGAATTACAAATGCATGGGAACAGTAGTGTGTATACTGGGTAACTTGAGCAGCTCACAGTGTAAATGATATTGCATGCAAATTTTTTTCGTGTATTTTTGTATGAAAAGGGGGATGTTAGGGATAGAAATGCAATACCGTACCAATGTGCCTCCTGGCTTGCTGTAGTCATGTGACCTCTACAATGAGGTACTCTGAGTGCAGGCAGCCGTTACAGTCAGTTTCATTAAAGATACTGTTCATACCAGACTGGTGTCCTGTGAGCTCAAAACAGACCCAGGAACAACTGATTAAAACACTGTACAAACCTCTCTCCCAGACCCCGAAATAACTGATCAATACACTGTACAAACCACTCTCACAGGAATAACTGATCTCGAAACTGTACAAACCTGTCACCCAGATCCAGAAATAACTGATCAATACACTGTACAAATCTCTCTCTCACAGAAATAACTGATCAATAGAGTGGACATACCACTTTCCCAAAAATAACTGATCAATACACTGTACAAACCTCTCTCCCAGAAATAACTGATCAATTCGGTGTACAAACGTCTGTCCCAGAAATAACTGATCAATACACTGTACAAACCTCGCTCCGAGAAATAACTGATCAATACACTGTGCAAGCCTCTCTCCCAGAAATAACTGATCAATACACTGTACAAACCTCTCTCCCAGAAATAACTGATCAAAACACTGTACAAACGTCACTCCCAGACCCAGGAATAACTGATCAATACACTGTACAAACCTCTCTCCCAGAAATAACTGATCAATACACTGTACAAACCTCTCTCCCAGAAATAACTGATCAATACACTGTACAAACCTCTCTCCCAGACCCAGGAATAACTGATCAATACACTGTACAAACTTCTCTCCCAGAAATAAATGATCAATACACTGCACAAAACTCTCTCCCAGATCCAGGAATAACTGATCAATACACTGTACAAACTTCTCTCCCAGAAATAACTGATCAATACACTGTACAAACCTCTCTCCCAGAAATAACTGATCAATACACTGTACAAACCTCTCTCCCAGACCCAGGAATAACTGATCAATACACTGTACAAACCTCTCTCCCAGAAATAACTGATCAATACACTGTACAAACCTCTCTCCCAGATCCAGGAATAACTGATCAATACACTGTACAAACCTCTCTCCCAGAAATAACTGATCAATACACTGTACAAACCTCTCTCCCAGACCCAGGAATAACTGATCAATACACTGTACAAACCTCTCTCCCAGAAATAACTGATCAATACACTGTACAAACCTCTCTCCCAGATCCAGGAATAACTGATCAATACACTGTACAAACCTCTCTCCCAGAAATAACTGATCAATACACTGTACAAACCTCTCTCCCAGACCCAGGAATAACTGATCAATACACTGTACAAACCTCTCTCCCAGAAATAACTGATCAATACACTGTACAAACCTCTCTCCCAGACCCAGGAATAACTGATCAATACACTGTACAAACCTCTCTCCCAGAAATAACTGATCAATACACTGTACAAACCTCTCTCCCAGATCCAGGAATAACTGATCAATACACTGTACAAACCTCTCTCCCAGAAATAACTGATCAATACACTGTACAAACCTCTCTCCCAGACCCAGGAATAACTGATCAATACACTGTACAAACCTCTCTCCCAGAAATAACTGATCAATACACTGTACAAACCTCTCTCCCAGACCCAGGAATAACTGATCAATACACTGTACAAACCTCTCTCCCAGAAATAACTGATCAATACACTGTACAAACCTCTCTCCCAGATCCAGGAATAACTGATCAATACACTGTACAAACTTCTCTCCCAGAAATAAATGATCAATACAATGTACAAACCTCTCTCCCAAAAATAACTGATCAATACACTGCACAAAACTCTCTCCCAGACCCAGGAATAACTGATCAATACACTGTACAAACCTCTCTCCCAGAAATAACTGATCAATACACTGTACAAACCTCTCTCCCAGATCCAGGAATAACTGATCAATACACTGTACAAACCTCTCTCCCAGAAATAACTGATCACTACACTGCACAAAACTCTCTCCCAGACCCAGGAATAACTGATCAATACACTGTACAAACTTCTCTCCCAGAAATAACTGATCAATACACTGTACAAGCCTCTCTCCCAGAAATAGCTGATCAATACCCTGTACGAACCTCTCTCCCAAAAATAACTGATCAATACACTGGACAAACCTCTCTCCCAAAAATAACTGATCAATACACTGGACAAACCTCTCTCCCAAAAATAACTGATCAATACCCTGTACGAACCTCTCTCCCAAAAATAACTGATCAATACACTGTACAAACTTCTCTCCCAGAAATAACTGATCAATACACTGTACAAAACTCTCTCCCAGACCCAGGAATAACTGATCAATACACTGTACAAACTTCTCTCCCAGAAATAACTGATCAATACACTGTACAAACCTCTCTCCCAAAAATAACTGATCAATACACTGTACAAAACTCTCTCCCAGACCCAGGAATAACTGATCAATACACTGTACAAACTTCTCTCCCAGAAATAACTGATCAATACACTGTACAAACTTCTCTCCCAGAAATAACTGATCAATACACTGTACAAAACTCTCTCCCAGACCCAGGAATAACTGATCAATACACTGTACAAACTTCTCTCCCAGAAATAACTGATCAATACACTGTACAAGCCTCTCTCCCAGAAATAGCTGATCAATACCCTGTACGAACCTCTCTCCCAAAAATAACTGATCAATACACTGGACAAACCTCTCTCCCAAAAATAACTGATCAATACACTGTACAAAACTCTCTCCCAGACCCAGGAATAACTGATCAATACACTGTACAAACTTCTCTCCCAGAAATAACTGATCAATACACTGTACAAACTTCTCTCCCAGAAATAACTGATCAATACACTGTACAAAACTCTCTCCCAGACCCAGGAATAACTGATCAATACACTGTACAAACTTCTCTCCCAGAAATAACTGATCAATACACTGTACAAGCCTCTCTCCCAGAAATAGCTGATCAATACCCTGTACAAACCTCAATCCCAAAAATAACTGATCAATACACTGGACAAACCTCTCTCCCAGATCCAGGAATAACTGATCAATACACTGGACAAACCTCTCTCCCAGAAATAAATGATCAATACACTGCACAAAACTCTCTCCCAGATCCAGGAATAACTGATCAATACACTGGACAAACCTCTCTCCCAGAAATAGCTGATCAATACACTGTACAAACCTCTCTCCCAGAAATAACGGATCAAAACACAGTACAAACCTCTCTCCCAGAAATAACTGATCAATACACTGTACAAACCTCTCTCCCAGATCCAGGAATAACTGATCAATACACTGGACAAACCTCTCTCCCAGAAATAAATGATCAATACACTGCACAAAACTCTCTCCCAGATCCAGGAATAACTGATCAATACACTGGACAAACCTCTCTCCCAGAAATAGCTGATCAATACCCTGTACGAACCTCTCTCCCAAAAATAACTGATCAATACACTGTACAAACCTCTCTCCCAGATCCAGGAATAACTGATCAATACACTGGACAAACCTCTCTCCCAGAAATAAATGATCAATACACTGCACAAAACTCTCTCCCAGATCCAGGAATAACTGATCAATACACTGGACAAACCTCTCTCCCAGAAATAGCTGATCAATACCCTGTACGAACCTCTCTCCCAAAAATAACTGATCAATACACTGTACAAACCTCTCTCCCAGAAATAACTGATCAATACACTGTACAAACCTCTCTCCCAGAAATAACGGATCAAAACACAGTACAAACCTCTCTCCCAGAAATAACTGATCAATACACTGTACAAACCTCTCTCCCAGAAATAACGGATCAAAACACAGTACAAACCTCTCTCCCAGAAATAACTGATCAATACACTGTACAAACCTCTCTCCCAGAAATAACGGATCAAAACACAGTACAAACCTCTCTCCCAGAAATAACTGATCAATACACTGTACAAACCTCTCTCCCAGAAATAACGGATCAAAACACAGTAAAAACCTCTCTCCCAGAAATAACGGATCAATACACTGTACAAACTTCTCTCCCAGAAATAACTGATCAATACACTGTACAAACCTCTCTCCCAGAAATAACGGATCAAAACACAGTACAAACCTCTCTCCCAGAAATAACTGATCAATACACTGTACAAACCTCTCTCCCAGAAATAACGGATCAAAACACTGTACAAACCTCTCTCCCAGAAATAACGGATCAAAACACAGTACAAACCTCTCTCCCAGAAATAACGGATCAAAACACAGTACAAACCTCTCTCCCAAAAATAACTGATCAATACACTGTACAAACCTCTCTCCCAAAAATAACTGATCAATACACTGTACAAACCTCTCTCCCAGAAATAACTGATCAATACACTGTACGAACCTCTCTCCCAAAAATAACTGATCAATACACTGTACAAACCTCTCTCCCAGAAATAACTGATCAATACACTGTACAAACCTCTCTCCCAGAAATAACGGATCAAAACACAGTACAAACCTCTCTCCCAGAAATAACTGATCAATACACTGTACAAACCTCTCTCCCAGACCCAGGAATAACTGATCAATACACTGTACAAACCTCTCTCCCAAAAATAACTGATCAATACACTGTACAAACCTCTCTCCCAGAAATAACTGATCAATACACTGTACAAACCTCTCTCCCAGAAATAACGGATCAAAACACAGTACAAACTTCTCTCCCAGAAATAACTGATCAATACACTGTACAAACCTCTCTCCCAGACCCAGGAATAACTGATCAATACACTGTACAAACCTCGCTCCGAGAAATAACTGATCAATACACTGTACAAACCTCTCTCCCAGACCCAGGAATAACTGATCAATACACTGTACAAAACTCGCTCCGAGAAATAACTGATCAATACACTGTACAAACCTCTCTTCCAAAAATAACTGATCAATACACTGTACAAACCTCGCTCCGAGAAATAACTGATCAATACACTGTACAAACCTCTCTCCCAGACCCAGGAATAACTGATCAATACACTGTACAAACCTCGCTCCGAGAAATAACTGATCAATACACTGTACAAACCTCTCTTCCAAAAATAACTGATCAATACACTGTACAAACCTCAATCCCAAAAATAACTGATCAATACACTGTACAAACCTCGCTCCGAGAAATAACTGATCAATACACTGTACAAACCTCTCTTCCAAAAATAACTGATCAATACACTGTACAAACCTCTCTCCCAGAAATAACGGATCAAAACACAGTACAAACCTCTCTCCCAGAAATAACTGATCAATACACTGTACAAACCTCTCTCCCAGAAATAACGGATCAAAACACAGTACAAACCTCTCTCCCAGAAATAACTGATCAATACACTGTACAAACCTCTCTCCCAGACCCAGGAATAACTGATCAATACACTGTACAAACCTCGCTCCGAGAAATAACTGATCAATACACTGTACAAACCTCAATCCCAAAAATAACTGATCAATACACTGTACAAACCTCGCTCCGAGAAATAACTGATCAATACACTGTACAAACCTCTCTTCCAAAAATAACTGATCAATACACTGTACAAACCTCGCTCCGAGAAATAACTGATCAATACACTGTACAAACCTCTCTTCCAAAAATAACTGATCAATACACTGTACAAACCTCTCTCCCAAAAATAACTGATCAATACACTGTACAAACCTCAATCCCAAAAATAACTGATCAATACACTGTACAAACCTCGCTCCGAGAAATAACTGATCAATACACTGTACAAACCTCTCTTCCAAAAATAACTGATCAATACACTGTACAAACCTCTCTTCCAAAAATAACTGATCAATACACTGTACAAACCTCAATCCCAAAAATAACTGATCAATACACTGTACAAACCTCGCTCCGAGAAATAACTGATCAATACACTGTACAAACCTCTCTTCCAAAAATAACTGATCAATACACTGTACAAACCTCGCTCCGAGAAATAACTGATCAATACACTGTGCAAGCCTCTCTCCCAGAGCCAAGAATAACTGATCAATACACTGTACAAACCTCTCTCCCAAAAATAACTGATCAATACACTGTACAAACCTCTCTCCCAGAAGTAACTGATCAATACACTGTACAAACCTCGCTCCGAGAAATAACTGATCAATACACTGTACAAACCTCTCTTCCAAAAATAACTGATCAATACACTGTACAAACCTCGCTCCGAGAAATAACTGATCAATACACTGTACAAACCTCTCTTCCAAAAATAACTGATCAATACACTGTACAAACCTCTCTTCCAAAAATAACTGATCAATACACTGTACAAACCTCGCTCCGAGAAATAACTGATCAATACACTGTGCAAGCCTCTCTCCCAGAGCCAAGAATAACTGATCAATACACTGTACAAACCTCTCTCCCAGACCCAGGAATAACTGATCAATACACTGTACAAACCTCTCTTCCAAAAATAACTGATCAATACACTGTACAAACCTCGCTCCGAGAAATAACTGATCAATACACTGTGCAAGCCTCTCTCCCAGAGCCAAGAATAACTGATCAATACACTGTACAAACCTCTCTTCCAAAAATAACTGATCAAAACACAGTACAAACCTCTCTCCCAGAAATAACTGATCAATACACTGTACAAACCTCTCTCCCAGAAATAACTGATCAATACACTGTACAAACCTCTCTCCCAGACCCAGGAATAACTGATCAATACACTGTACAAACCTCTCTTCCAAAAATAACTGATCAATACACTGTACAAACCTCAATCCCAAAAATAACTGATCAATACACTGTACAAACCTCGCTCCGAGAAATAACTGATCAATACACTGTACAAACCTCTCTTCCAAAAATAACTGATCAATACACTGTACAAACCTCTCTCCCAGAAATAACGGATCAAAACACAGTACAAACCTCTCTCCCAGAAATAACTGATCAATACACTGTACAAACCTCTCTCCCAGAAATAACGGATCAAAACACAGTACAAACCTCTCTCCCAGAAATAACTGATCAATACACTGTACAAACCTCTCTCCCAGACCCAGGAATAACTGATCAATACACTGTACAAACCTCGCTCCGAGAAATAACTGATCAATACACTGTACAAACCTCAATCCCAAAAATAACTGATCAATACACTGTACAAACCTCGCTCCGAGAAATAACTGATCAATACACTGTACAAACCTCTCTTCCAAAAATAACTGATCAATACACTGTACAAACCTCGCTCCGAGAAATAACTGATCAATACACTGTACAAACCTCTCTTCCAAAAATAACTGATCAATACACTGTACAAACCTCTCTCCCAAAAATAACTGATCAATACACTGTACAAACCTCAATCCCAAAAATAACTGATCAATACACTGTACAAACCTCGCTCCGAGAAATAACTGATCAATACACTGTACAAACCTCTCTTCCAAAAATAACTGATCAATACACTGTACAAACCTCTCTTCCAAAAATAACTGATCAATACACTGTACAAACCTCAATCCCAAAAATAACTGATCAATACACTGTACAAACCTCGCTCCGAGAAATAACTGATCAATACACTGTACAAACCTCTCTTCCAAAAATAACTGATCAATACACTGCACAAACCTCTCTTCCAAAAATAACTGATCAATACACTGTACAAACCTCGCTCCGAGAAATAACTGATCAATACACTGTGCAAGCCTCTCTCCCAGAGCCAAGAATAACTGATCAATACACTGTACAAACCTCGCTCCGAGAAATAACTGATCAATACACTGTGCAAGCCTCTCTCCCAGAGCCAAGAATAACTGATCAATACACTGTACAAACCTCGCTCCGAGAAATAACTGATCAATACACTGTACAAACCTCTCTTCCAAAAATAACTGATCAATACACTGTACAAACCTCGCTCCGAGAAATAACTGATCAATACACTGTGCAAGCCTCTCTCCCAGAGCCAAGAATAACTGATCAATACACTGTACAAACCTCTCTCCCAAAAATAACTGATCAATACACTGTACAAACCTCTCTCCCAGAAATAACTGATCAATACACTGTACAAACCTCGCTCCGAGAAATAACTGATCAATACACTGTACAAACCTCTCTTCCAAAAATAACTGATCAATACACTGTACAAACCTCGCTCCGAGAAATAACTGATCAATACACTGTACAAACCTCTCTTCCAAAAATAACTGATCAATACACTGTACAAACCTCTCTTCCAAAAATAACTGATCAATACACTGTACAAACCTCGCTCCGAGAAATAACTGATCAATACACTGTGCAAGCCTCTCTCCCAGAGCCAAGAATAACTGATCAATACACTGTACAAACCTCTCTCCCAGACCCAGGAATAACTGATCAATACACTGTACAAACCTCTCTTCCAAAAATAACTGATCAATACACTGTACAAACCTCGCTCCGAGAAATAACTGATCAATACACTGTGCAAGCCTCTCTCCCAGAGCCAAGAATAACTGATCAATACACTGTACAAACCTCTCTTCCAAAAATAACTGATCAAAACACAGTACAAACCTCTCTCCCAGAAATAACTGATCAATACACTGTACAAACCTCTCTCCCAGAAATAACTGATCAATACACTGTACAAACCTCTCTCCCAGACCCAGGAATAACTGATCAATACCCTGTACAAACCTCTCTCCCAGAGGCAGGAATAACTCATCAATACACTGTACAAACCTCTCTCCCAAAAATAACTCATCAATACACTGTACAAACCTCTCTCCCAGAAATAACTGATCAATACACTGTACAAACCTCTCTCCCAGAGGCAGGAATAACTGATCAATACACAGTACAAACCTCTCTACCAGAAATAACTGATCAATACCCTGTACAAACCTCTCTCCCAGAGGCAGGAATAACTCATCAATACACTGTAAAAACCTCTCTCCCAGAAATAACTGATCAATACCCTGTACAAACCTCTCTCCCAGAGGCAGGAATAACTCATCAATACACTGTAAAAACCTCTCTCCCAGAAATAACTGATCAATACACTGTACAAACCTCTCTCCCAGAAATAACTGATCAATACACTGTACAAACCTCTCTCCCAAAAATAACTGATCAATACACTGTACAAACCTCTCTCCCAGAAATAACTGACCAATACACTGTACAAACCTCTCTCCCAAAAATAACTGATCAATACACTGTACAAACCTCTCTCCCAAAAATAACTGATCAATACACTGTACAAACCTCTCTCCCAAAAATAACTCATCAATACACTGTACAAACCTCTCTCCCAGAAATAACTGACCAATACACTGTACAAACCTCTCTCCCAAAAATAAGTGATCAATACACTGTACAAACCTCTCTCCCAAAAATAACTCATCAATACACTGTACAAACCTCTCTCCCAAAAATAACTGATCAATACACTGTACAAACCTCTCTCCCAGAAATAACTGACCAATACACTGTACAAACCTCTCTCCCAGAAATAACTGACCAATACACTGTACAAACCTCTCTCCCAAAAATAACTGATCAATACACTGTACAAACCTCTCTCCCAAAAATAACTCATCAATACACTGTACAAACCTCTCTCCCAAAAATAACTCATCAATACACTGTACAAACCTCTCTCCCAAAAATAACTGATCAATACACTGTACAAACCTCTCTCCCAGAAATAACTGACCAATACACTGTACAAACCTCTCTCCCAAAAATAACTGATCAATACACTGTACAAACCTCTCTCCCAAAAATAACTCATCAATACACTGTACAAACCTCTCTCCCAAAAATAACTGATCAATACACTGTACAAACCTCTCTCCCAAAAATAACTCATCAATACACTGTACAAACCTCTCTCCCAGAAATAACTGACCAATACACTGGACAAACCTCTCTCCCAAAAATAACTGATCAATACACTGTACAAACCTCTCTCCCAAAAATAACTGATCAATACACTGTACAAACCTCTCTCCCAAAAATAACTGATCAATACACTGTACAAACCTCTCTCCCAGAAATAACTGACCAATACACTGTACAAACCTCTCTCCCAGAAATAACTGATCAATACACTGTACAAACCTCTCTCCCAAAATTAACTCATCAATACACTGTACAAACCTCTCTGGCAGAAATAACAGACTAATGCACTGTACAAACCTCTCTCCCAAAAATAACTCATCAATACACTGTACAAACCTCTCTCCCAAAAATAACTGATCAATACACTGTACAAACCTCTCTCCCAGAAATAACTGACCAATACACTGTACAAACCTCTCTCCCAAAAATAACTGATCAATACACTGTACAAACCTCTCTCCCAAAAATAACTGATCAATACACTGTACAAACCTCTCTCCCAAAAATAACTGATCAATACACTGTACAAACCTCTCTCCCAAAAATAACTGATCAATACACTGTACAAACCTCTCTCCCTGAAATAACTGATCAATACACTGTACAAACCTCTCTCCCAGAAATAACTGATCAATACACTGTACAAACCTCTCTCCCAAAAATAACTGATCAATACACTGTACAAACCTCTCTCCCAAAAATAACTGATCAATACACTGTACAAACCTCTCTCCCAAAATTAACTCATCAATACACTGTACAAACCTCTCTCCCAGAAATAACTGATCAATAAACTGTACAAACCTCTCTCCCAAAATTAACTCATCAATACACTGTACAAACCTCTCTGCCAGAAATAACTGATCAATACACTGTACAAACCTCTCTCCCAAAAATAACTCATCAATACACTGTACAAACCTCTCTCCCAGAAATAACTGATCAATACACTGTACAAACCTCTCTCCCAAAAATAACTCATCAATACACTGTACAAACCTCTCTCCCAGAAATAACTGATCAATAAACTGTACAAACCTCTCTCCCAAAATTAACTCATCAATACACTGTACAAACCTCTCTGCCAGAAATAACAGACTAATGCACTGTACAAACCTCTCTCCCAGAAATAACTGATCAATACACTGTACAAACCTCTCTCCCAGAAATAACTGATCAATACACTGTACAAACCTCTCTCCCAAAAATAACTGATCAATACACTGTACAAACCTCTCTCCCAAAAATAACTCATCAATACACTGTACAAACCTCTCTGCCAGAAATAACAGACTAATGCACTGTACAAACCTCTCTCCCAAAATTAACTCATCAATACACTGTACAAACCTCTCTCCCAGAAATAACTGATCAATACACTGTACAAACCTCTCTCCCAAAAATAACTGATCAATACACTGTACAAACCTTTCTCCCAAAAATAATTGATCAATACACTGTACAAACCTCTCTCCCAAAAATAACTCATCAATACACTGTACAAACCTCTCTCCCAAAAATAACTGATCAATACACTGTACAAACCTCTCTCCCAGAAATAACTGACCAATACACTGTCCAAACCTCTCTCCCAAAAATAACTGATCAATACACTGTACAAACCTCTCTCCCAGAAATAACTGACCAATACACTGTCCAAACCTCTCTCCCAAAAATAACTCATCAATACACTGTACAAACCTCTCTCCCAAAAATAACTCATCAATACACTGTACAAACCTCTCTCCCAAAAATAACTGATCAATACACTGTCCAAACCTCTCTCCCAAAAATAACTGACCAATACACTGTCCAAACCTCTCTCCCAAAAATAACTGATCAATACACTGTCCAAACCTCTCTCCCAGAAATAACTGATCAATACACTGTCCAAACCTCTCTCCCAAAAATAACTGATCAATACACTGTCCAAACCTCTCTCCCAAAAATAACTGATCAATACACTGTACAAACCTCTCTCCCAGAAATAACTGACCAATACACTGTACAAACCTCTCTCCCAAAAATAACTGATCAATACACTGTCCAAACCTCTCTCCCAAAAATAACTGATCAATACACTGTCCAAACCTCTCTCCCAAAAATAACTCATCAATACACTGTACAAACCTCTCTCCCAGAAATAACTGATCAATACACTGTACAAACCTCTCTCCCAGAAATAACTGACCAATACACTGTACAAACCTCTCTCCCAAAAATAACTGATCAATACACTGTCCAAACCTCTCTCCCAAAAATAACTGATCAATACACTATCCAAACCTCTCTCCCAAAAATAACTCATCAATACACTGTACAAACCTCTCTCCCAGAAATAACTGATCAATACACTGTACAAACCTCTCTCCCAGAAATAACTGATCAGTACACTGTACAAACCTCTCTCCCAGAAATAACTGATCAATACACTGTACAAACCTCTCTCCCAGAAATAACTGATCAATACACTGTACAAACCTCTCTCCCAGAAATAACTGATCAATACACTGTACAAACCTCTCTCCCAGAAATAACTGACCAATACACTGTACAAACCTCTCTCCCAAAAATAACTGATCAATACACTGTCCAAACCTCTCTCCCAAAAATAACTGATCAATACACTATCCAAACCTCTCTCCCAAAAATAACTCATCAATACACTGTACAAACCTCTCTCCCAGAAATAACTGATCAATACACTGTACAAACCTCTCTCCCAGAAATAACTGATCAGTACACTGTACAAACCTCTCTCCCAGAAATAACTGATCAATACACTGTACAAACCTCTCTCCCAGAAATAACTGATCAATACACTGTACAAACCTCTCTCCCAAAATTAACTCATCAATACACTGTACAAACCTCTCTCCCAGAAATAACTGACCAATACACTGTACAAACCTCTCTCCCAGAAATAACTGATCAATACACTGTACAAACCTCTCTCCCAGAAATAACTGATCAATACACTGTACAAACCTCTCTCCCAGAAATAACTGATCAATACACTGTACAAACCTCTCTCCCAGAAATAACTGATCAATACACTGTCCAAACCTCTCTCCCAAAAATAACTCAACAATACACTGTACAAACCTCTCTCCCAGAAATAACTGATCAATACACTGTCCAAACCTCTCTCCCAAAAATAACTCATCAATACACTGTACAAATCTCTCTCCCAAAAATAACTGATCAATACACTGTACAAACCTCTCTCCCAGAAATAACTGATCAATACACTGTACAAACCTCTCTCCCAGAAATAACTGATCAATACACTGTACAAACCTCTCTCCCAAAATTAACTCATCAATACACTGTACAAACCTCTCTCCCAGAAATAACTGATCAATACACTGTACAAATCTCTCTCCCAAAAATAACTGATCAATACACTGTACGAACCTCTCTCCCAGAAATAACTGATCAATACACTGTCCAAACCTCTCTCCCAAAAATAACTCATCAATACACTGTACAAACCTCTCTCCCAGAAATAACTGATCAATACACTGTACAAACCTCTCTCCCAAAAATAACTGATCAATACACTGTACAAATCTCTCTCCCAAAATTAAAACATCAATACACTGTACAAACCTCTCTCCCAGAAATAACTGATCAATACACTGTACAAATCTCTCTCCCAATAATAACTGATCAATACACTGTACAAACCTCTCTCCCAGAAATAACTGATCAATACACTGTACAAACCTCTCTCCCAGAAATAACTGATCAATACACTGTACAAACCTCTCTCCCAAAATTAACTCATCAATACACTGTACAAATCTCTCTCCCAAAAATAACTGATCAATACACTGTACAAACCTCTCTCCCAGAAATAACTCATCAATACACTGTACAAACCTCTCTCCCAGAAATAACTCATCAATACACTGTACAAAACTCTCTCGCAGAAATAACTGATCAATACACTGTACAAACCTCTCTCCCAAAAATGACTGATCAATACGTTGTACAAATTTCTCTCCCAGAAATAACTGATCAATACACTGTACAAACCTCTCTCCCAATAATAACTGACCAATACACTGTCCAAACCTCTCTCCCAAAAATAACTCATCAATACACTGTACAAACCTCTCTCCCTGAAATAACTGATCAATACATTGTACAAACCTCTCTCCCAGAGGCAGGAAGAACTGATCAATGCACTGTACAAGCCTCTCTCCCAGAAATAACTGATCAATACACTGTACGAACCTCTCTTCCAGAGGCAGAAATAACTGATCAATACAATGTACAAACCTCTCTCCCAGAGGCAGGAAGAACTGATCAATGCACTGTACAAGCCTCTCTCCCAGAAATAACTGATCAATACACTGTACAAATCTCTCTCCCAGAAATAACTGATCAATGGACTGCACAAACCTCTCTCCCAGAAAAAAATGATCAATACACTGAACAAACATGTCTGCCAAAAATAACTGATCAATACACTGTACAAACCTCTCACCCAGAAATAACTGATCAATACAATGTACAAACCTCTCTCTCATAAATAAATGTTCAATACACTGTACAAACCTCTCTCCCAGAGGCAGGAATAACTGATCAATACACTGTACAAGCCACGCTCCCAGAAATAACTGATCAATACACTGTACAAACCTCTCTCCCATAAATAACGGATCAATACACTGTACAAATCTCTCTCCCATAAATAACGGATCAATACACTGTCCAAACCTCTCACCCAGAAATAACTGATCAATACAATGTACAAACCTCTCTCCCATAAATAAATGTTCAATACACGGTACAAACCTCTCTCCCAGAGGCAGGAATAACTGATCAATACACTGTACAAGCCACGCTCCCAGAAATAACTGATCAATACACTGTACAAACCTCTCTCCCATAAATAACGGATCAATACACTGTACAAATCTCTCTCCCATAAATAACGGATCAATACACTGTCCAAACCTCTCTCCCAGAAATAACTGATCAATACACTGTACAAACCTCTCTCCCTGAAATAACTGATCAATACACTGTACAAACCTCTCTCCCATAAATAACGGATCAATACACTGTACAAATCTCTCTCCCTGAAATAACTGATCAATACACTGTACAAATCTCTCTCCCATAAATAACGGATCAATACACTGTCCAAACCTCTCTCCCAGAAATAACTCATCAATACACTGTGCAAACCTCTCTCCCAGAAATAACTCATCAATACACTGTACAAACCTCTCTCCCAGAAATAACTGATCAATACACTGTACAAACCTCTCTCCCAGAAATAACTCATCAATACACTGTACAAACCTCTCTCCCAGAAATAACTCATCAATACACTGTGCAAACCTCTCTCCCAGAAATAACTCATCAATACACTGTACAAACCTCTCTCCCAGAAATAACTGATCAATACACTGTACGAACCTCTCTCCCTGAAATAACTGATCAATACACTGTACAAACCTCTCTCCCAGAAATAACTGATCAATACACTGTACAAACCTCTCTCCCAAAAATAACTCATCAATACACTGTACAAATCTCTGTCCCTGAAATAACTGATCAATACACTGTACAAACCTCTCTACCAGAAATAACTGATCAATACACTGTACAAACCTCTCTCCCAAAAATAACTCATCAATACACTGTACAAATCTCTCTCCCTGAAATAACTGATCAATACACTGTACAAACCTCTCTCCCAGAAATAACTGATCAATACACTGTACAAACCTCTCTCCCTGAAATAACTGATCAATACACTGTACAAACCTCTCTCCCAGAAATAACTGATCAATACACTGTACAAACCTCTCTCCCAAAAATAACTCATCAATACACTGTACAAATCTCTCTCCCTGAAATAACTGATCAATACACTGTACAAACCTCTCTCCCATAAATAACGGATCAATACACTGTACAAACCTCTCTCCCAGAAATAACCCATCAATACACTGTACAAACCTCTCTCCCTGAAATAACTGATCAATACACTGTACAAACCTCTTTCCCATAAATAACGGATCAATACACTGTACAAACCTCTCTCCCATAAATAACGGATCAATCCACTGTACAAATCTCTCTCCCATAAATAACGGATCAATACACTGTCCAAACCTCTCTCCCAGAAATAACTCATCAATACACTGTACAAACCTCTCTCCCTGAAATAACTGATCAATACACTGTACAAACCTCTCTCCCAAAAATAACTGATCAATACACTGTACAAACCTCTCTCCCATAAATAACGGATCAATACACTGTCCAAACCTCTCTCCCAGAAATAACTCATCAATACACTGTACAAACTTCTCTCCCTGAAATAACTGATCAATACACTGTACAAACCTCTCTCCCAAAAATAACTGATCAATACACTGTACAAACCTCTCTCCCATAAATAACGGATCAATACACTGTACAAATCTCTCTCCCATAAATAACTGATCAATACACTGTACAAACCTCTCTCCCATAAATAACTGATCAATACACTGTACAAACCTCTCTCCCATAAATAACGGATCAATACACTGTACAAACCTCTCTCCCATAAATAACTGATCAATACACTGTACAAACCTCTCTCCCATAAATAACGGATCAATACACTGTACAAATCTCTCTCCCATAAATAACTGATCAATACACTGTACAAACCTCTCTCCCAAAAATAACTGATCAATACACTGTACAAATCTCTCTCCCATAAATAACTGATCAATACACTGTACAAACCTCTCTCCCAAAAATAACTGATCAATACACTGTACAAACCTCTCTCCCATAAATAACGGATCAATACACTGTACAAATCTCTCTCCCATAAATAACTGATCAATACACTGTACAAACCTCTCTCCCAAAAATAACTGATCAATACACTGTACAAACCTCTCTCCCATAAATAACTGATCAATACACTGCACAAACCTCTCTCCCATAAATAACGGATCAATACACTGTACAAACCTCTCTCCCATAAATAACGGATCAATACACTGTACAAATCTCTCTCCCTGAAATAACTGATCAATACACTGTACAAACCTCTCTCCCAAAAATAACTGATCAATACACTGTACAAACCTCTCTCCCATAAATAACGGATCAATACACTGTCCAAACCTCTCTCCCAGAAATAACTCATCAATACACTGTACAAACCTCTCTCCCTGAAATAACTGATCAATACACTGTACAAACCTCTCTCCCAAAAATAACTGATCAATACACTGTACAAACCTCTCTCCCATAAATAACGGATCAATACACTGTACAAATCTCTCTCCCATAAATAACTGATCAATACACTGTACAAACCTCTCTCCCATAAATAACTGATCAATACACTGTACAAACCTCTCTCCCATAAATAACGGATCAATACACTGTACAAACCTCTCTCCCATAAATAACTGATCAATACACTGTACAAACCTCTCTCCCATAAATAACGGATCAATACACTGTACAAATCTCTCTCCCATAAATAACTGATCAATACACTGTACAAACCTCTCTCCCAAAAATAACTGATCAATACACTGTACAAATCTCTCTCCCATAAATAACTGATCAATACACTGTACAAACCTCTCTCCCAAAAATAACTGATCAATACACTGTACAAACCTCTCTCCCATAAATAACGGATCAATACACTGTACAAACCTCTCTCCCAATAATAACTGATCAATACACTGTACAAACCTCTCTCCCAGAAATAACTGATCAATACACTGTACAAACCTCTCTCCCAGACCCATAAATAACTGATCAATACACTGTACAAACCTCTCTCCCTGAAATAACTGATCAATACACTGTACAAACCTCTCTCCCAAAAATAACTGATCAATACACTCTGTACAAACCTCTCTCCCTGAAATAACTGATCAATACACTGTACAAACCTCTCTCCCAAAAATAACTGATCAATACACTGTACAAACCTCTCTCCCAAAAATAAATGATCAATACACTGTACAAACCTCTCTCCCAAAAATAACTGATCAATACACTGTACAAACCTCTCTCCCTGAAATAACTGATCAATACACTGTACAAACCTCTCTCCCAAAAATAACTGATCAATACACTGTACAAACCTCTCTCCCAAAAATAACTGATCAATACACTGTACAAACCTCTCTCCCTGAAATAACTGATCAATACACTGTACAAACCTCTCTCCCTGAAATAACTGATCAATACACTGTACAAACCTCTCTCCCAAAAATAACTGATCAATACACTGTACAAACCTCTCTCCCAAAAATAACTGATCAATACACTGTACAAACCTCTCTCCCAAAAATAACTGATCAATACACTGTACAAACCTCTCTCCCTGAAATAACTGATCAATACACTGTACAAACCTCTCTCCCAAAAATAACTGATCAATACACTGTACAAACCTCTCTCCCAAAAATAACTGATCAATACACTGTACAAACCTCTCTCCCAAAAATAACTGATCAATACACTGTACAAACCTCTCTCCCAAAAATAACTGATCAATACACTGTACAAACCTCTCTCCCTGAAATAACTGATCAATACACTGTACAAACCTCTCTCCCAAAAATAACTGATCAATACACTGTACAAACCTCTCTCCCAAAAATAACTGATCAATACACTGTACAAACCTCTCTCCCTGAAATAACTGATCAATACACTGTACAAACCTCTCTCCCAAAAATAACTGATCAATACACTGTACAAACCTCTCTCCCAAAAATAACTGATCAATACACTGTACAAACCTCTCTCCCTGAAATAACTGATCAATACACTGTACAAACCTCTCTCCCAAAAATAACTGATCAATACACTGTACAAACCTCTCTCCCAAAAATAACTGATCAATACACTGTACAAACCTCTCTCCCATAAATAACGGATCAATACACTGTACAAATCTCTCTCCCATAAATAACTGATCAATACACTGTACAAACCTCTCTCCCAGAAATAACTGATCAATACACTGTACAAACCTCTCTCCCAGAAATAACTGATCAATACACTGTACAAACCTCTCTCCCAAAAATAACTGATCAATACACTGTACAAACCTCTCTCCCAAAAATAACTCATCAATACACTGTACAAACCTCTCTCCCAGAAATAACTGATCAATACACTGTACAAACCTCTCTCCCTGAAATAACTGATCAATACACTGTACAAACCTCTCTCCCAAAAATAACTCATCAATACACTGTACAAACCTCTCTCCCAAAAATAACTCATCAATACACTGTACAAACCTCTCTCCCATAAATAACTGATCAATACACTGTACAAACCTCTCTCCCATAAATAACTCATCAATACACTGTACAAACCTCTCTCCCAGAAATAACTGATCAATACACTGTACAAACCTCTCTCCCTGAAATAACTGATCAATACACTGTACAAACCTCTCTCCCAAAAATAACTGATCAATACACTGTACAAACCTCTCTCCCAAAAATAACTCATCAATACACTGTACAAACCTCTCTCCCATAAATAACTGATCAATACACTGTACAAACCTCTCTCCCATAAATAACTCATCAATACACTGTACAAACCTCTCTCCCAAAAATAACTGATCAATACACTGTACAAACCTCTCTCCCAAAATTAACTCATCACTACACTGTACAAACCTGTCTCCCAGAAATAACTCATCAATACACTGTACAAACCTCTCTCCCATAAATAACTGATCAATACACTGTACAAACCTCTCTCCCAGAAATAACTCATCAATACACTGTACAAACCTCTCTCCCATAAATAACTGATCAATACACTGTACAAACCTCTCTCCCAAAAATAACTCATCAATACACTGTACAAACCTCTCTCCCAAAATTAACTCATCACTACACTGTACAAACCTCTCTCCCAGAGGCAGGAATAACTGATCAATACACTGTACAAACCTTTCTGCAATAAATAACTGATCAATACACTGTACAAACCTCTCTCCCAGAAATAACTGATCAATACACTGTACAAACCTCTCTATCAAAAATAACTCATCAAGACACTGTACAAACCTCTCTCCCAGAAATAACTGATCAATACACTGTACAAACCTCTCTCCCAGAAATAACTGACCAATACACTGTGCAAACCTCTCTCCCAAAAATAACTCATCAATACACTGTACAAACCTGTCTCCCAGAAATAACTGACCAATACACTGTGCAAACCTCTCTCCCAAAAATAACTCATCAATACACTGTACAAACCTCTCTCCCAGAAATAACTGATCAATACACTGTACAAACCTCTCTCCCAGAAATAACTTATCAACACGTTGTACAAATTTCTCTCCCAGAAATAACTGATCAATAGACTGCACAAACCTCTCTCCCAGAAAAAAATGATCAATACACTGTACAAACCTCTCTGCCTAAAATAACTGATCAATACACTGTACAAACCTCTCACCCAGAAATAACTGATCAATACAATGGACAAACCTCTCTCCCAAAAATAACTGATCAATACCCTGTACGAACCTCTCTCCCAGAGGCAGGAATAACTGATCAATACATTGTACAAGCCTCGCTTCCAGAAATTGCTGATCAATACCCTGTAAAAACCTCTCTCCCAGAAATAACTGATCAATACACTGTACAAACCTCTCTCCCAAAAATAACTCATCAATACACTGTACAAACCTCTCTCCCAAAAATAACTCATCAATACACTGTACAAACCTCTCTCCCAGAAATAACTGATCAATACACTGTACAAACCTCTCTCCCAAAAATAACTCATCAATACCCTGTACAAACCTCTCTCCCAGAGGCAGAAATAACTGATCAATACATTGTACAAGCCTCGCTTCCAGAAATTGCTGATCAATACCCTGTAAAAACCTCTCTCCCAGAAATAACTGATCAATACACTGTACAAACCTCTCTCCCAAAAATAACTCATCAATACACTGTACAAACCTCTCTCCCAAAAATAACTCATCAATACACTGTACAAACCTCTCTCCCAGAAATAACTGATCAATACACTGTACAAACCTCTCTCCCAAAAATAACTCATCAATACACTGTACAAGCCTCTCTCCCAAAAATAACTGATCAATACACTGTACAAACCTATCTCCCAAAAATAACTCATCAATACACTGTACAAACCTCTCTCCCAAAAATAACTCATCAATACACTGTACAAACCTCTCTCCCAAAAATAACTCATCAATACACTGTACAAACCTCTCTCCCAGAAATAACTGATCAATACACTGTACAAACCTCTCTCCCAAAAATAACTCATCAATACACTGTACAAACCTCTCTCCCAAAAATAACTCATCAATACACTGTACAAACCTCTCTCCCAAAAATAACTCATCAATACACTGTACAAACCTCTCTCCCAAAAATAACTCATCAATACACTGTACAAACCTCTCTCCCAAAAATAACTCATCAATACACTGTACAAACCTCTCTCCCAGAAATAACTGATCAATACACTGTACAAACCTCTCTCCCAAAAATAACTGATCAATACACTGTACAAACCTCTCTCCCAAAAATAACTCATCAATACACTGTACAAACCTCTCTCCCAAAAATAACTCATCAATACACTGTACAAACCTCTCTCCCAAAAATAACTCATCAATACACTGTACAAACCTCTCTCCCAAAAATAACTCATCAATACACTGTACAAACCTCTCTCCCAAAAATAACTCATCAATACACTGTACAAACCTCTCTCCCAGAAATAACTGATCAATACACTGTACAAACCTCTCTCCCAAAAATAACTGATCAATACACTGTACAAACCTCTCTCCCAAAAATAACTCATCAATACACTGTACAAACCTCTCTCCCAAAAATAACTCATCAATACACTGTGCAAACCTCTCTCCCAATAATAACTCATCAATACACTGTACAAACCTCTCTCCCAGAAATAACTGATCAATACACCGTACAAACCTCTCTCCCAAAAATAACTGATCAATACACTGTACAAACCTCTCTCCCAAAAATAACGGATCAATACACTGTACAAACCTCTCATCCAAAAATAACTCATCAATACACTGTACAAACCTCTCTCCCAGAAATAACTGATCAATACACTGTACAAACCTCTCTCCCAAAAATAACTGATCAATACACTGTACAAACCTCTCTCCCAAAAATAACTCATCAATACACTGTACAAACCTCTCTCCCAAAAATAACTCATCAATACACTGTACAAACCTCTCTCCCAAAAATAACTCATCAATACACTGTACAAACCTCTCTCCCAGAAATAACTGATCAATACACTGTACAAACCTCTTTCCCAAAAATAACTCATCAATACACTGTACAAACCTCTCTCCCAGAAATAACTGATCAATACACTGTACCAACCTCTCTCCCAAAAATAACTGATCAATACACTGTACCAACCTCTCTCCCAAAAATAACTGATCAATACACTGTACAAACCTCTCTCCCAAAAATAACTGATCAATACACTGTACAAACCTCTCTCCCAAAAATAACTGATCAATACACTGTACAAACCTCTCTCCCAAAAATAACTGATCAATACACTGTACAAACCTCTCTCCCAAAAATAACTGATCAATACACTGTACAAACCTCTCTCCCAGAAATAACTGATCAATACACTGTACCAACCTCTCTCCCAAAAATAACTGATCAATACACTGTACAAACCTCTCTCCCAGAGGCAGGAATAACTGATCAATACACTGAACAAACCTCTCTCCCAGAAATAACTGATCAATACACTGTACAAACCTCTCTCCCAGAAATAACTGATCAATACACTGTACAAACCTCTCTCCCAGAAATAACTGATCAATACACTGTACAAACCTCTCTCCCAGAAATAACTGATCAATACACTGTACAAACCTCTCTCCCAGAAATAACTGATCAATACAGTGTACAAACCTCTCTCCCAGAGGCAGGAATAACTGATCAATACACTGTAAAAACCTCTCTCCCAGAAATAACTGATCAATACCCTGTACAAACCTCTCTCCCAGAGGCAGTAATAACTGATCAATACACTGTAAAAACCTCTCTCCCAGAAATAACTGATCAATACACTGTACAAACCTCTCTCCCAAAAATAACTCATCAATACACTGTACAAACCTCTCTCCCAAAAATAACTCATCAATACACTGTACAAACCTCTCTCCCAAAAATAACTCATCAATACACTGTACAAACCTCTCTCCCAAAAATAACTCATCAATACACTGTACAAACCTCTCTCCCAGAAATAACTGATCAATACACTGTACAAACCTCTCTCCCAAAAATAACTGATCAATACACTGTACAAACCTCTCTCCCAAAAATAACTCATCAATACACTGTACAAACCTCTCTCCCAAAAATAACTCATCAATACACTGTGCAAACCTCTCTCCCAAAAATAACTCATCAATACACTGTACAAACCTCTCTCCCAGAAATAACTGATCAATACACCGTACAAACCTCTCTCCCAAAAATAACTGATCAATACACTGTACAAACCTCTCTCCCAAAAATAACGGATCAATACACTGTACAAACCTCTCATCCAAAAATAACTCATCAATACACTGTACAAACCTCTCTCCCAGAAATAACTGATCAATACACTGTACAAACCTCTCTCCCAAAAATAACTGATCAATACACTGTACAAACCTCTCTCCCAAAAATAACTCATCAATACACTGTACAAACCTCTCTCCCAAAAATAACTCATCAATACACTGTACAAACCTCTCTCCCAAAAATAACTCATCAATACACTGTACAAACCTCTCTCCCAGAAATAACTGATCAATACACTGTACAAACCTCTCTCCCAAAAATAACTCATCAATACACTGTACAAACCTCTCTCCCAGAAATAACTGATCAATACACTGTACCAACCTCTCTCCCAAAAATAACTGATCAATACACTGTACCAACCTCTCTCCCAAAAATAACTGATCAATACACTGTACAAACCTCTCTCCCAAAAATAACTGATCAATACACTGTACAAACCTCTCTCCCAAAAATAACTGATCAATACACTGTACAAACCTCTCTCCCAGAAATAACTGATCAATACACTGTACCAACCTCTCTCCCAAAAATAACTGATCAATACACTGTACAAACCTCTCTCCCAAAAATAACTGATCAATACACTGTACAAACCTCTCTCCCAAAAATAACTGATCAATACACTGTACAAACCTCTCTCCCAGAAATAACTGATCAATACACTGTACCAACCTCTCTCCCAAAAATAACTGATCAATACACTGTACAAACCTCTCTCCCAACAATAACTGATCAATACACTGTACAAACCTCTCTCCCAAAAATAACTGATCAATACACTGTACAAACCTCTCTCCCAAAAATAACTGATCAATACACTGTACAAACCTCTCTCCCAGAAATAACTGATCAATACACTGTACCAACCTCTCTCCCAAAAATAACTGATCAATACACTGTACAAACCTCTCTCCCAGAGGCAGGAATAACTGATCAATACACTGAACAAACCTCTCTCCCAGAAATAACTGATCAATACACTGTACAAACCTCTCTCCCAGAAATAACTGATCAATACACTGTACAAACCTCTCTCCCAGAAATAACTGATCAATACACTGTACAAACCTCTCTCCCAGAAATAACTGATCAATACACTGTACAAACCTCTCTCCCAGAAATAACTGATCAATACAGTGTACAAACCTCTCTCCCAGAGGCAGGAATAACTGATCAATACACTGTAAAAACCTCTCTCCCAGAAATAACTGATCAATACCCTGTACAAACCTCTCTCCCAGAGGCAGTAATAACTGATCAATACACTGTAAAAACCTCTCTCCCAGAAATAACTGATCAATACACTGTACAAACCTCTCTCCCAGAAATAACTGATCAATACGTGTACAAACCTCTCTCCCAGAGGCAGGAATAACTGATCAATACACTGTAAAAACCTCTCTCCCAGAAATAACTGATCAATACCCTGTACAAACCTCTCTCCCAGACCCAGGAATAACTGATCAATACACTGTACAAACCTCTCTCCCAGAAATAACTGATCAATACACTGTACAAACCTCTCTCCCAGAAATAACTGATCAATACAGTGTACAAACCTCTCTCCCAGAGGCAGGAATAACTGATCAATACACTGTAAAAACCTCTCTCCCAGAAATAACTGATCAATACCCTGTACAAACCTCTCTCCCAGAGGCAGTAATAACTGATCAATACACTGTAAAAACCTCTCTCCCAGAAATAACTGATCAATACCCTGTACAAACCTCTCTCCCAGAGGCAGTAATAACTGATCAATACACTGTAAAAACCTCTCTCCCAGAAATAACTGATCAATACACTGTACAAACCTCTCTCCCAGAAATAACTGATCAATACAGTGTACAAACCTCTCTCCCAGAGGCAGGAATAACTGATCAATACACTGTAAAAACCTCTCTCCCAGAAATAACTGATCAATACCCTGTACAAACCTCTCTCCCAGAGGCAGTAATAACTGATCAATACACTGTAAAAACCTCTCTCCCAGAAATAACTGATCAATACCCTGTACAAACCTCTCTCCCAGAGGCAGTAATAACTGATCAATACACTGCACAAACCTCTCTCCCAAAAATAAATGATCAATACACTGTACAAACCTCTCTCCCAAAAATAACTCATCAATACACTGTACAAACCTCTCTCCCAAAAATAACTGATCAATACACTGTACAAACCTCTCTCCCAAAAATAACTCATCAATACACTGCACAAACCTCTCTCCCAGAAATAACTGATCAATAAACTGTACAATCCTCTCTCACAGAAATAATTGATCAATACACTGCACAAACCTCTCTCCCAGAAATAACTGATCAATACCCTGTACAAACCTCTCTCCCAGAGGCAGGAATAACTGATCAATAAACTGTACAATCCTCTCTCACAGAAATAATTGATCAATACACTGAACAAACCTCTCTCCCAGAAATAACTGATCAATACACTGTTCAAGCCTCACTGCATAAAAAACTAATCAATACACTGTACAAACCTCTCTCCCAGAAATAACTGATCAATACACTGTACAAACCTCTCTCCCAAAATTAACTCATCAATACACTGTACAAACCTGTCTCCCAGAAATAACTGACCAATACACTGTGCAAACCACTCTCCCAAAAATAACTCATCAATACACTGTACAAACCTCTCTCCCAGAAATAACGGATCAATACACTGTACAAACCTCTCTCCCAGAAATAACTGATCAATACACTGTACAAACCTCTCTCCCAGAAATAACTGATCAATACACTGTACAAACCTCTCTCCCAGAAATAACTGACAATACACTGTACAAACCTCTCTCCCATAAATAACGGATCAATACACTGTACAAACCTCTCTCCCAGAAATAACTGACCAATACACTGTACAAACCTGTCTCCCAGAAATAACTGATCAATACACTGTACAAACCTCTCTCCCAAAAATAACTCGTCAATACACTGAACAAACCTCTCTCCCTGAAATAACTGATCAATACACTGCACAAACCTCTCTCCCAAAAATAACTCGTCAATACACTGAACAAACCTCTCTCCCTGAAATAACTGATCAATACACTGTACAAACCTGTCTCCCAGAAATAACTGATCAATACACTGTACAAACCTCTCCCATAAATAACGGATCAATACACAGTACAAACCTCTCTCCCAAAAATAACTCATCAATACACTGTACAAACCTGTCTCCCAGAAATAACTGATCAATACACTGTACAAACCTCTCTCCCAAAAATAACTCGTCAATACACTGAACAAACCTCTCTCCCAGAAATAACGGATCAATACACTGTACAAACCTCTCTACCAAAAATAACTCATCAATACACTGTACAAACCTCTCTCCCAGAAATAACGGATCAATACACTGTACAAACCTCTCTCCCAAAAATAACTCATCAATACACTGTACAAACCTCTCTCCCAAAAATAACTCGTCAATACACTGAACAAACCTCTCTCCCAGAAATAACTGATCAATACACTGTACAAACCTCTCTCCCAAAAATAACTCATCAATACACTGTACAAACCTCTCTCCCAGAAATAATGGATCAATACACTGTACAAACCTCTGTCCCAGAAATAACTGATCAATACACTGTACAAACCTCTCTCCCAGAAATAACTGATCAATACACTGTACAAACCTCTCTCCCAGAAATAACTGATCAATACACTGTACAAACCTCTCTCCCAGAAATAACTGACAATACACTGTACAAACCTCTCTCCCAAAAATAACTGATCAATACACTGTACAAACCTCTCTCCCAGAAATAACTGACAATACACTGTACAAACCTCTCTCCCAAAAATAACTGATCAATACACTGTACAAACCTCTCTCCCATAAATAACGGATCAATACACTGTACAAACCTCTCTCCCAGAAATAACTGATCAATACACTGCACAAACCTCTCTCCCAAAAATAACTGATCAATACACTGCACAAACCTCTCTCCCAAAAATAACTGATCAATACACTGCACAAACCTCTCTCCCAAAAATAACTGATCAATACACTGTACAAACCTCTCTCCCAGAAATAACTGATCAATACACTGCACAAACCTCTCTCCCAAAAATAATTGATCAATACACTGTACAAACCTCTCTCCCATAAATAACGGATCAATACACTGTACAAACCGCTCTCCCAAAAATAACTCATCAATACACTGTACAAACCTGTCTCCCAGAAATAACTGATCAATACACTGTACAAACCTCTCTCCCATAAATAACGGATCAATACACTGTACAAACCTCTCTCCCAAAAATAACTCGTCAATACACTGAACAAACCTCTCTCCCTGAAATAACTGATCAATACACTGTACAAACCTCTCTCCCAGAAATAACTGATCAATACACTGTACAAACCTCTCTCCCAAAAATAAGTCATCAATACACTGTACAAACCTCTCTCCCAAAAATAACTCATCAATAGACTGTACAAACCTCTCTCCCAGAGGCAGGAATAACTGATCAATACACTGTACAAACCTCTCTCCCAGAAATAACTGATCAATACACTGTACAAGCCTCTCTGCAAAAAAAAACCTAATAAATACACTGTACAAACCTCTCTGCCAAAAATAACTGATCAATACACTGTACAAGCCTCTCTGCAAAAAAAAAACTAATAAATACACTGTACAAACCTCTCTGCCAAAAATAACTCATCAATACAATGTACAAACCTCTCTCCCAGAAATAAATGTTCAATACACTGTACAAACCTCTCTCCCAGAGGCAGGAATAACTGATCAATACATTGTACAAGCCTCTCTCCCAGAAATAACTGATCAATACACTGTACAAACCTCTCTCCCAGAAATAACTGATCAATACACTGTACAAGCCTCTCTGCAAAAAAAAAACTAATAAATACACTGTACAAACCTCTCTGCCAAAAATAACTGATCAATACACTGTACAAACCTCTCTCCCAAAAATAACTGATCAATACACTGTACAAACCTCTCTCCCTGAAATAACTGATCAATACACTGTACAAACCTCTCTCCCAAAAATAACTGATCAATACACTGTACAAACCTCTCTCCCAAAAATAACTGATCAATACACTGTACAAACCTCTCTCCCTGAAATAACTGATCAATACACTGTACAAACCTCTCTCCCAAAAATAACTGATCAATACACTGTACAAACCTCTCTCCCAAAAATAACTGATCAATACACTGTACAAACCTCTCTCCCATAAATAACGGATCAATACACTGTACAAATCTCTCTCCCATAAATAACTGATCAATACACTGTACAAACCTCTCTCCCAGAAATAACTGATCAATACACTGTACAAACCTCTCTCCCTGAAATAACTGATCAATACACTGTACAAACCTCTCTCCCAAAAATAACTGATCAATACACTGTACAAACCTCTCTCCCATAAATAACGGATCAATACACTGTACAAATCTCTCTCCCATAAATAACTCATCAATACACTGTACAAACCTCTCTCCCAGAAATAACTGATCAATACACTGTACAAACCTCTCTCCCAAAAATAACTGATCAATACACTGTACAAACCTCTCTCCCAAAAATAACTCATCAATACACTGTACAAACCTCTCTCCCAGAAATAACTGATCAATACACTGTACAAACCTCTCTCCCTGAAATAACTGATCAATACACTGTACAAACCTCTCTCCCAAAAATAACTGATCAATACACTGTACAAACCTCTCTCCCAAAAATAACTCATCAATACACTGTACAAACCTCTCTCCCATAAATAACTGATCAATACACTGTACAAACCTCTCTCCCATAAATAACTCATCAATACACTGTACAAACCTCTCTCCCAGAAATAACAGATCAATACACTGTACAAACCTCTCTCCCTGAAATAACTGATCAATACACTGTACAAACCTCTCTCCCAAAAATAACTGATCAATACACTGTACAAACCTCTCTCCCAAAAATAACTCATCAATACACTGTACAAACCTCTCTCCCATAAATAACTGATCAATACACTGTACAAACCTCTCTCCCATAAATAACTCATCAATACACTGTACAAACCTCTCTCCCAAAATTAACTCATCACTACACTGTACAAACCTGTCTCCCAGAAATAACTCATCAATACACTGTACAAACCTCTCTCCCATAAATAACTGATCAATACACTGTACAAACCTCTCTCCCAGAAATAACTCATCAATACACTGTACAAACCTCTCTCCCATAAATAACTGAACAATACACTGTACAAACCTCTCTCCCATAAATAACTCATCAATACACTGTACAAACCTCTCTCCCAAAATTAACTCATCACTACACTGTACAAACCTCTCTCCCAGAGGCAGGAATAACTGATCAATACACTGTACAAACCTTTCTGCAATAAATAACTGATCAATACACTGTACAAACCTCTCTCCCAGAAATAACTGATCAATACACTGTACAAACCTCTCTATCAAAAATAACTCATCAAGACACTGTACAAACCTCTCTCCCAGAAATAACTGATCAATACACTGTACAAACCTCTCTCCCAGAAATAACTGACCAATACACTGTGCAAACCTCTCTCCCAAAAATAACTCATCAATACACTGTACAAACCTGTCTCCCAGAAATAACTGACCAATACACTGTGCAAACCTCTATCCCAAAAATAACTCATCAATACACTGTACAAACCTCTCTCCCAGAAATAACTGATCAATACACTGTACAAACCTCTCTCCCAGAAATAACTTATCAACACGTTGTACAAATTTCTCTCCCAGAAATAACTGATCAATAGACTGCACAAACCTCTCTCCCAGAAAAAAATGATCAATACACTGTACAAACCTCTCTGCCTAAAATAACTGATCAATACACTGTACAAACCTCTCACCCAGAAATAACTGATCAATACAATGTACAAACCTCTCTCCCAAAAATAACTGATCAATACCCTGTACGAACCTCTCTCCCAGAGGCAGGAATAACTGATCAATACACTGTACAAGCCTCGCTTCCAGAAATAGCTGATCAATACCCTGTAAAAACCTCTCTCCCAGAAATAACTGATCAATACCCTGTACAAACCTCTCTCCCAGAGGCAGAAATAACTGATCAATACACTGTACAAGCCTCGCTTCCAGAAATAGCTGATCAATACCCTGTAAAAACCTCTCTTCCAGAAATAACTGATCAATACACTGTACAAACCTCTCTCCCAAAAATAACTCATCAATACACTGTACAAACCTCTCTCCCAAAAATAACTCATCAATACACTGTACAAACCTCTCTCCCAGAAATAACTGATCAATACACTGTACAAACCTCTCTCCCAAAAATAACTCATCAATACACTGTACAAACCTCTCTCCCAAAAATAACTGATCAATACACTGTACAAACCTCTCTCCCAAAAATAACTCATCAATACACTGTACAAACCTCTCTCCCAAAAATAACTCATCAATACACTGTACAAACCTCTCTCCTAAAAATAACTCATCAATACACTGTACAAACCTCTCTCCCAGAAATAACTGATCAATACACTGTACAAACCTCTCTCCCAAAAATAACTCATCAATACACTGTACAAACGTCTCTCCCAAAAATAACTCATCAATACACTGTACAAACCTCTCTCCCAAAAATAACTCATCAATACACTGTACAAACCTCTCTCCCAAAAATAACTCATCAATACACTGTACAAACCTCTCTCCCAAAAATAACTCATCAATACACTGTACAAACCTCTCTCCCAGAAATAACTGATCAATACACTGTACAAACCTCTCTCCCAAAAATAACTGATCAATACACTGTACAAACCTCTCTCCCAAAAATAACTCATCAATACACTGTACAAACCTCTCTCCCAAAAATAACTCATCAATACACTGTACAAACCTCTCTCCCAAAAATAACTCATCAATACACTGTACAAACCTCTCTCCCAAAAATAACTCATCAATACACTGTACAAACCTCTCTCCCAAAAATAACTCATCAATACACTGTACAAACCTCTCTCCCAAAAATAACTCATCAATACACTGTACAAACCTCTCTCCCAGAAATAACTGATCAATACACTGTACAAACCTCTCTCCCAAAAATAACTGATCAATACACTGTACAAACCTCTCTCCCAAAAATAACTCATCAATACACTGTACAAACCTCTCTCCCAAAAATAACTCATCAATACACTGTACAAACCTCTCTCCCAAAAATAACTCATCAATACACCGTACAAACCTCTCTCCCAGAAATAACTGATCAATACACCGTACAAACCTCTCTCCCAAAAATAACTGATCAATACACTGTACAAACCTCTCTCCCAAAAATAACGGATCAATACACTGTACAAACCTCTCTCCCAAAAATAACTCATCAATACACTGTACAAACCTCTCTCCCAGAAATAACTGATCAATACACTGTACAAACCTCTCTCCCAAAAATAACTGATCAATACACTGTACAAACCTCTCTCCCAAAAATAACTCATCAATACACTGTACAAACCTCTCTCCCAAAAATAACTCATCAATACACTGTACAAACCTCTCTCCCAAAAATAACTCATCAATACACTGCACAAACATCTCTCCCAGAAATAACTGATCAATACACTGTACAAACCTCTCTCCCAAAAATAACTCATCAATACACTGTACAAACCTCTCTCCCAGAAATAACTGATCAATACACTGTACCAACCTCTCTCCCAAAAATAACTGATCAATACACTGTACCAACCTCTCTCCCAAAAATAACTGATCAATACACTGTACAAACCTCTCTCCCAAAAATAACTGATCAATACACTGTACAAACCTCTCTCCCAAAAATAACTGATCAATACACTGTACAAACCTCTCTCCCAAAAATAACTGATCAATACACTGTACCAACCTCTCTCCCAAAAATAACTGATCAATACACTGTACAAACCTCTCTCCCAAAAATAACTGATCAATACACTGTACAAACCTCTCTCCCAGAAATAACTGATCAATACACTGTACCAACCTCTCTCCCAAAAATAACTGATCAATACACTGCACAAACCTCTCTCCCAAAAATAACTGATCAATACACTGCACAAACCTCTCTCCCAAAAATAACTGATCAATACACTGTACAAACCTCTCTCCCAGAAATAACTGATCAATACACTGCACAAACCTCTCTCCCAAAAATAATTGATCAATACACTGTACAAACCTCTCTCCCATAAATAACGGATCAATACACTGTACAAACCGCTCTCCCAAAAATAACTCATCAATACACTGTACAAACCTGTCTCCCAGAAATAACTGATCAATACACTGTACAAACCTCTCTCCCATAAATAACGGATCAATACACTGTACAAACCTCTCTCCCAAAAATAACTCGTCAATACACTGAACAAACCTCTCTCCCTGAAATAACTGATCAATACACTGTACAAACCTCTCTCCCAGAAATAACTGATCAATACACTGTACAAACCTCTCTCCCAAAAATAAGTCATCAATACACTGTACAAACCTCTCTCCCAAAAATAACTCATCAATAGACTGTACAAACCTCTCTCCCAGAGGCAGGAATAACTGATCAATACACTGTACAAACCTCTCTCCCAGAAATAACTGATCAATACACTGTACAAGCCTCTCTGCAAAAAAAAACCTAATAAATACACTGTACAAACCTCTCTGCCAAAAATAACTGATCAATACACTGTACAAGCCTCTCTGCAAAAAAAAAACTAATAAATACACTGTACAAACCTCTCTGCCAAAAATAACTCATCAATACAATGTACAAACCTCTCTCCCAGAAATAAATGTTCAATACACTGTACAAACCTCTCTCCCAGAGGCAGGAATAACTGATCAATACATTGTACAAGCCTCTCTCCCAGAAATAACTGATCAATACACTGTACAAACCTCTCTCCCAGAAATAACTGATCAATACACTGTACAAGCCTCTCTGCAAAAAAAAAACTAATAAATACACTGTACAAACCTCTCTGCCAAAAATAACTGATCAATACACTGTACAAACCTCTCTCCCAAAAATAACTGATCAATACACTGTACAAACCTCTCTCCCTGAAATAACTGATCAATACACTGTACAAACCTCTCTCCCAAAAATAACTGATCAATACACTGTACAAACCTCTCTCCCAAAAATAACTGATCAATACACTGTACAAACCTCTCTCCCTGAAATAACTGATCAATACACTGTACAAACCTCTCTCCCAAAAATAACTGATCAATACACTGTACAAACCTCTCTCCCAAAAATAACTGATCAATACACTGTACAAACCTCTCTCCCATAAATAACGGATCAATACACTGTACAAATCTCTCTCCCATAAATAACTGATCAATACACTGTACAAACCTCTCTCCCAGAAATAACTGATCAATACACTGTACAAACCTCTCTCCCTGAAATAACTGATCAATACACTGTACAAACCTCTCTCCCAAAAATAACTGATCAATACACTGTACAAACCTCTCTCCCATAAATAACGGATCAATACACTGTACAAATCTCTCTCCCATAAATAACTCATCAATACACTGTACAAACCTCTCTCCCAGAAATAACTGATCAATACACTGTACAAACCTCTCTCCCAAAAATAACTGATCAATACACTGTACAAACCTCTCTCCCAAAAATAACTCATCAATACACTGTACAAACCTCTCTCCCAGAAATAACTGATCAATACACTGTACAAACCTCTCTCCCTGAAATAACTGATCAATACACTGTACAAACCTCTCTCCCAAAAATAACTGATCAATACACTGTACAAACCTCTCTCCCAAAAATAACTCATCAATACACTGTACAAACCTCTCTCCCATAAATAACTGATCAATACACTGTACAAACCTCTCTCCCATAAATAACTCATCAATACACTGTACAAACCTCTCTCCCAGAAATAACTGATCAATACACTGTACAAACCTCTCTCCCTGAAATAACTGATCAATACACTGTACAAACCTCTCTCCCAAAAATAACTGATCAATACACTGTACAAACCTCTCTCCCAAAAATAACTCATCAATACACTGTACAAACCTCTCTCCCATAAATAACTGATCAATACACTGTACAAACCTCTCTCCCATAAATAACTCATCAATACACTGTACAAACCTCTCTCCCAAAATTAACTCATCACTACACTGTACAAACCTGTCTCCCAGAAATAACTCATCAATACACTGTACAAACCTCTCTCCCATAAATAACTGATCAATACACTGTACAAACCTCTCTCCCAGAAATAACTCATCAATACACTGTACAAACCTCTCTCCCATAAATAACTGAACAATACACTGTACAAACCTCTCTCCCATAAATAACTCATCAATACACTGTACAAACCTCTCTCCCAAAATTAACTCATCACTACACTGTACAAACCTCTCTCCCAGAGGCAGGAATAACTGATCAATACACTGTACAAACCTTTCTGCAATAAATAACTGATCAATACACTGTACAAACCTCTCTCCCAGAAATAACTGATCAATACACTGTACAAACCTCTCTATCAAAAATAACTCATCAAGACACTGTACAAACCTCTCTCCCAGAAATAACTGATCAATACACTGTACAAACCTCTCTCCCAGAAATAACTGACCAATACACTGTGCAAACCTCTCTCCCAAAAATAACTCATCAATACACTGTACAAACCTGTCTCCCAGAAATAACTGACCAATACACTGTGCAAACCTCTATCCCAAAAATAACTCATCAATACACTGTACAAACCTCTCTCCCAGAAATAACTGATCAATACACTGTACAAACCTCTCTCCCAGAAATAACTTATCAACACGTTGTACAAATTTCTCTCCCAGAAATAACTGATCAATAGACTGCACAAACCTCTCTCCCAGAAAAAAATGATCAATACACTGTACAAACCTCTCTGCCTAAAATAACTGATCAATACACTGTACAAACCTCTCACCCAGAAATAACTGATCAATACAATGTACAAACCTCTCTCCCAAAAATAACTGATCAATACCCTGTACGAACCTCTCTCCCAGAGGCAGGAATAACTGATCAATACACTGTACAAGCCTCGCTTCCAGAAATAGCTGATCAATACCCTGTAAAAACCTCTCTCCCAGAAATAACTGATCAATACCCTGTACAAACCTCTCTCCCAGAGGCAGAAATAACTGATCAATACACTGTACAAGCCTCGCTTCCAGAAATAGCTGATCAATACCCTGTAAAAACCTCTCTTCCAGAAATAACTGATCAATACACTGTACAAACCTCTCTCCCAAAAATAACTCATCAATACACTGTACAAACCTCTCTCCCAAAAATAACTCATCAATACACTGTACAAACCTCTCTCCCAGAAATAACTGATCAATACACTGTACAAACCTCTCTCCCAAAAATAACTCATCAATACACTGTACAAACCTCTCTCCCAAAAATAACTGATCAATACACTGTACAAACCTCTCTCCCAAAAATAACTCATCAATACACTGTACAAACCTCTCTCCCAAAAATAACTCATCAATACACTGTACAAACCTCTCTCCTAAAAATAACTCATCAATACACTGTACAAACCTCTCTCCCAGAAATAACTGATCAATACACTGTACAAACCTCTCTCCCAAAAATAACTCATCAATACACTGTACAAACGTCTCTCCCAAAAATAACTCATCAATACACTGTACAAACCTCTCTCCCAAAAATAACTCATCAATACACTGTACAAACCTCTCTCCCAAAAATAACTCATCAATACACTGTACAAACCTCTCTCCCAAAAATAACTCATCAATACACTGTACAAACCTCTCTCCCAGAAATAACTGATCAATACACTGTACAAACCTCTCTCCCAAAAATAACTGATCAATACACTGTACAAACCTCTCTCCCAAAAATAACTCATCAATACACTGTACAAACCTCTCTCCCAAAAATAACTCATCAATACACTGTACAAACCTCTCTCCCAAAAATAACTCATCAATACACTGTACAAACCTCTCTCCCAAAAATAACTCATCAATACACTGTACAAACCTCTCTCCCAAAAATAACTCATCAATACACTGTACAAACCTCTCTCCCAAAAATAACTCATCAATACACTGTACAAACCTCTCTCCCAGAAATAACTGATCAATACACTGTACAAACCTCTCTCCCAAAAATAACTGATCAATACACTGTACAAACCTCTCTCCCAAAAATAACTCATCAATACACTGTACAAACCTCTCTCCCAAAAATAACTCATCAATACACTGTACAAACCTCTCTCCCAAAAATAACTCATCAATACACCGTACAAACCTCTCTCCCAGAAATAACTGATCAATACACCGTACAAACCTCTCTCCCAAAAATAACTGATCAATACACTGTACAAACCTCTCTCCCAAAAATAACGGATCAATACACTGTACAAACCTCTCTCCCAAAAATAACTCATCAATACACTGTACAAACCTCTCTCCCAGAAATAACTGATCAATACACTGTACAAACCTCTCTCCCAAAAATAACTGATCAATACACTGTACAAACCTCTCTCCCAAAAATAACTCATCAATACACTGTACAAACCTCTCTCCCAAAAATAACTCATCAATACACTGTACAAACCTCTCTCCCAAAAATAACTCATCAATACACTGCACAAACATCTCTCCCAGAAATAACTGATCAATACACTGTACAAACCTCTCTCCCAAAAATAACTCATCAATACACTGTACAAACCTCTCTCCCAGAAATAACTGATCAATACACTGTACCAACCTCTCTCCCAAAAATAACTGATCAATACACTGTACCAACCTCTCTCCCAAAAATAACTGATCAATACACTGTACAAACCTCTCTCCCAAAAATAACTGATCAATACACTGTACAAACCTCTCTCCCAAAAATAACTGATCAATACACTGTACAAACCTCTCTCCCAAAAATAACTGATCAATACACTGTACCAACCTCTCTCCCAAAAATAACTGATCAATACACTGTACAAACCTCTCTCCCAAAAATAACTGATCAATACACTGTACAAACCTCTCTCCCAGAAATAACTGATCAATACACTGTACCAACCTCTCTCCCAAAAATAACTGATCAATACACTGTACAAACCTCTCTCCCAAAAATAACTGATCAATACACTGTACAAACCTCTCTCCCAAAAATAACTGATCAATACACTGTACAAACCTCTCTCCCAAAAATAACTGATCAATACACTGTACAAACCTCTCTCCCAGAAATAACTGATCAATACACTGTACCAACCTCTCTCCCAAAAATAACTGATCAATACACTGTACAAACCTCTCTCCCAGAGGCAGGAATAACTGATCAATACACTGTACAAACCTCTCTCCCAGAAATAACTGATCAATACACTGTACAAACCTCTCTCCCAGAAATAACTGATCAATACACTGTACAAACCTCTCTCCCAGAAATAACTGATCAATACACTGTACAAACCTCTCTCCCAGAAATAACTGATCAATACAGTGTACAAACCTCTCTCCCAGAGGCAGGAATAACTGATCAATACACTGTAAAAACCTCTCTCCCAGAAATAACTGATCAATACCCTGTACAAACCTCTCTCCCAGAGGCAGTAATAACTGATCAATACACTGTAAAAACCTCTCTCCCAGAAATAACTGATCAATACACTGTACAAACCTCTCTCCCAGAAATAACTGATCAATACAGTGTACAAACCTCTCTCCCAGAGGCAGGAATAACTGATCAATACACTGTAAAAACCTCTCTCCCAGAAATAACTGATCAATACCCTGTACAAACCTCTCTCCCAGAAATAACTGATCAATACACTGTACAAACCTCTCTCCCAGAAATAACTGATCAATACAGTGTACAAACCTCTCTCCCAGAGGCAGGAATAACTGATCAATACACTGTACAAACCTCTCTCCCAGAAATAACTGATCAATACACTGTACAAACCTCTCTCCCAGAAATAACTGATCAATACAGTGTACAAACCTCTCTCCCAGAGGCAGGAATAACTGATCAATACACTGTAAAAACCTCTCTCCCAGAAATAACTGATCAATACCCTGTACAAAACTCTCTCCCAGAAATAACTGATCAATACAGTGTACAAACCTCTCTCCCAGAGGCAGGAATAACTGATCAATACACTGTAAAAACCTCTCTCCCAGAAATAACTGATCAATACCCTGTACAAACCTCTCTCCCAGAGGCAGTAATAACTGATCAATACACTGTAAAAACCTCTCTCCCAGAAATAATTGATCAATACCCTGTACAAACCTCTCTCCCAGAGGCAGTAATAACTGATCAATACACTGTAAAAACCTCTCTCCCAGAAATAACTGATCAATACACTGTACAAACCTCTCTCCCAGAAATAACTGATCAATACAGTGTACAAACCTCTCTCCCAGAGGCAGGAATAACTGATCAATACACTGTAAAAACCTCTCTCCCAGAAATAACTGATCAATACCCTGTACAAACCTCTCTCCCAGAGGCAGTAATAACTGATCAATACACTGTAAAAACCTCTCTCCCAGAAATAACTGATCAATACCCTGTACAAACCTCTCTCCCAGAGGCAGTAATAACTGATCAATACACTGTAAAAACCTCTCTCCCAAAAATAAATGATCAATACACTGCACAAACCTCTCTCCCAAAAATAACTGATCAATACACTGTAGAAACCTCTCTCCCAAAAATAACTGATCAATACACTGTACAAACCTCTCTCCCAAAAATAACTCATCAATACACTGCACAAACCTCTCTCCCAGAAATAACTGATCAATAAACTGTACAATCCTCTCTCACAGAAATAATTGATCAATACCCTGTACAAACCTCTCTCCCAGAGGCAGGAATAACTGATCAATAAACTGTACAATCCTCTCTCACAGAAATAATTGATCAATACACTGAACAAACCTCTCTCCCAGAAATAACTGATCAATACACTGTTCAAGCCTCACTGCATAAAAAACTAATCAATACACTGTACAAACCTCTCTCCCAGAAATAACTGATCAATACACTGTACAAACCTCTCTCCCAGAAATAACTGATCAATACAGTGTACAAACCTCTCTCCCAAAATTAACTCATCAATACACTGTACAAACCTGTCTCCCAGAAATAACTGACCAATACACTGTGCAAACCACTCTCCCAAAAATAACTCATCAATACACTGTACAAACCTCTCTCCCAGAAATAACGGATCAATACACTGTACAAACCTCTCTCCCAGAAATAACTGATCAATACACTGTACAAACCTCTCTCCCAGAAATAACTGATCAATACACTGTACAAACCTCTCTCACAGAAATAACTGACAATACACTGTACAAACCTCTCTCCCATAAATAACGGATCAATACACTGTACAAACCTCTCTCCCAGAAATAACTGACCAATACACTGTACAAACCTGTCTCCCAGAAATAACTCATCAATACACTGTACAAACCTCTCTCCCAAAAATAACTCGTCAATACACTGAACAAACCTCTCTCCCTGAAATAACTGATCAATACACTGCACAAACCTCTCTCCCAAAAATAACTCGTCAATACACTGAACAAACCTCTCTCCCTGAAATAACTGATCAATACACTGTACAAACCTGTCTCCCAGAAATAACTGATCAATACACTGTACAAACCTCTCTCCCATAAATAACGGATCAATACACAGTACAAACCTCTCTCCCAAAAATAACTCATCAATACACTGTACAAACCTGTCTCCCAGAAATAACTGATCAATACACTGTACAAACCTCTCTCCCATAAATAACGGATCAATACACTGTACAAACCTCTCTCCCAAAAATAACTCGTCAATACACTGAACAAACCTCTCTCCCAGAAATAACGGATCAATACACTGTACAAACCTCTCTCCCAAAAATAACTCATCAATACACTGTACAAACCTCTCTCCCAGAAATAACGGATCAATACACTGTACAAACCTCTCTCCCAAAAATAACTCATCAATACACTGTACAAACCTCTCTCCCAAAAATAACTCGTCAATACACTGAACAAACCTCTCTCCCAGAAATAACTGATCAATACACTGTACAAACCTCTCTCCCAAAAATAACTCATCAATACACTGTACAAACCTCTCTCCCAGAAATAACGGATCAATACACTGTACAAACCTCTCTCCCAGAAATAACTGATCAATACACTGTACAAACCTCTCTCCCAGAAATAACTGATCAATACACTGTACAAACCTCTCTCCCAGAAATAACTGATCAATACACTGTACTAACCTCTCTCCCAGAAATAACTGACAATACACTGTACAAACCTCTCTCCCAAAAATAACTGATCAATACACTGTACAAACCTCTCTCCCAGAAATAATTGATCAATACACTGTACAAACCTCTCTCCCAAAAATAACTCATCAATACACTGTACAAACCTCTCTCCCAGAAATAACTCATCAATACACTGTACAAACCTCTCTCCCAGAAATAACTGACAATACACTGTACAAACCTCTCTCCCAAAAATAACTCATCAATACACTGTACAAACCTCTCTCCCAGAAATAACTGACAATACACTGTACAAACCTCTCTCCCAAAAATAACTCATCAATACACTGTACAAACCTCTCTCCCAGAAATAACTGACAATACACTGTACAAACCTCTCTCCCAAAAATAACTGATCAATACACTGTACAAACCTCTCTCCCATAAATAACGGATCAATACACTGTACAAACCTCTCTCCCAGAAATAACTGATCAATACACTGCACAAACCTCTCTCCCAAAAATAACTGATCAATACACTGCACAAACCTCTCTCCCAAAAATAACTGATCAATACACTGCACAAACCTCTCTCCCAAAAATAACTGATCAATACACTGTACAAACCTCTCTCCCAGAAATAACTGATCAATACACTGTACAAACCTCTCTCCCATAAATAACGGATCAATACACTGTACAAACCTCTCTCCCAAAAATAACTCGTCAATACACTGAACAAACCTCTCTCCCTGAAATAACTGATCAATACACTGTACAAACCTCTCTCCCAGAAATAACTGATCAATACACTGTACAAACCTCTCTCCCAAAAATAACTGATCAATACACTGTACAAACCTCTCTCCCAAAAATAACTCATCAATACACTGTACAAACCTCTCTCCCAAAAATAACTCATCAATACACTGTACAAACCTCTCTCCCAAAAATAACTCATCAATACACCGTACAAACCTCTCTCCCAGAAATAACTGATCAATACACCGTACAAACCTCTCTCCCAAAAATAACTGATCAATACACTGTACAAACCTCTCTCCCAAAAATAACGGATCAATACACTGTACAAACCTCTCTCCCAAAAATAACTCATCAATACACTGTACAAACCTCTCTCCCAGAAATAACTGATCAATACACTGTACAAACCTCTCTCCCAAAAATAACTGATCAATACACTGTACAAACCTCTCTCCCAAAAATAACTCATCAATACACTGTACAAACCTCTCTCCCAAAAATAACTCATCAATACACTGTACAAACCTCTCTCCCAAAAATAACTCATCAATACACTGCACAAACATCTCTCCCAGAAATAACTGATCAATACACTGTACAAACCTCTCTCCCAAAAATAACTCATCAATACACTGTACAAACCTCTCTCCCAGAAATAACTGATCAATACACTGTACCAACCTCTCTCCCAAAAATAACTGATCAATACACTGTACCAACCTCTCTCCCAAAAATAACTGATCAATACACTGTACAAACCTCTCTCCCAAAAATAACTGATCAATACACTGTACAAACCTCTCTCCCAAAAATAACTGATCAATACACTGTACAAACCTCTCTCCCAAAAATAACTGATCAATACACTGTACCAACCTCTCTCCCAAAAATAACTGATCAATACACTGTACAAACCTCTCTCCCAAAAATAACTGATCAATACACTGTACAAACCTCTCTCCCAGAAATAACTGATCAATACACTGTACCAACCTCTCTCCCAAAAATAACTGATCAATACACTGTACAAACCTCTCTCCCAAAAATAACTGATCAATACACTGTACAAACCTCTCTCCCAAAAATAACTGATCAATACACTGTACAAACCTCTCTCCCAAAAATAACTGATCAATACACTGTACAAACCTCTCTCCCAGAAATAACTGATCAATACACTGTACCAACCTCTCTCCCAAAAATAACTGATCAATACACTGTACAAACCTCTCTCCCAGAGGCAGGAATAACTGATCAATACACTGTACAAACCTCTCTCCCAGAAATAACTGATCAATACACTGTACAAACCTCTCTCCCAGAAATAACTGATCAATACACTGTACAAACCTCTCTCCCAGAAATAACTGATCAATACACTGTACAAACCTCTCTCCCAGAAATAACTGATCAATACAGTGTACAAACCTCTCTCCCAGAGGCAGGAATAACTGATCAATACACTGTAAAAACCTCTCTCCCAGAAATAACTGATCAATACCCTGTACAAACCTCTCTCCCAGAGGCAGTAATAACTGATCAATACACTGTAAAAACCTCTCTCCCAGAAATAACTGATCAATACACTGTACAAACCTCTCTCCCAGAAATAACTGATCAATACAGTGTACAAACCTCTCTCCCAGAGGCAGGAATAACTGATCAATACACTGTAAAAACCTCTCTCCCAGAAATAACTGATCAATACCCTGTACAAACCTCTCTCCCAGAAATAACTGATCAATACACTGTACAAACCTCTCTCCCAGAAATAACTGATCAATACAGTGTACAAACCTCTCTCCCAGAGGCAGGAATAACTGATCAATACACTGTACAAACCTCTCTCCCAGAAATAACTGATCAATACACTGTACAAACCTCTCTCCCAGAAATAACTGATCAATACAGTGTACAAACCTCTCTCCCAGAGGCAGGAATAACTGATCAATACACTGTAAAAACCTCTCTCCCAGAAATAACTGATCAATACCCTGTACAAAACTCTCTCCCAGAAATAACTGATCAATACAGTGTACAAACCTCTCTCCCAGAGGCAGGAATAACTGATCAATACACTGTAAAAACCTCTCTCCCAGAAATAACTGATCAATACCCTGTACAAACCTCTCTCCCAGAGGCAGTAATAACTGATCAATACACTGTAAAAACCTCTCTCCCAGAAATAATTGATCAATACCCTGTACAAACCTCTCTCCCAGAGGCAGTAATAACTGATCAATACACTGTAAAAACCTCTCTCCCAGAAATAACTGATCAATACACTGTACAAACCTCTCTCCCAGAAATAACTGATCAATACAGTGTACAAACCTCTCTCCCAGAGGCAGGAATAACTGATCAATACACTGTAAAAACCTCTCTCCCAGAAATAACTGATCAATACCCTGTACAAACCTCTCTCCCAGAGGCAGTAATAACTGATCAATACACTGTAAAAACCTCTCTCCCAGAAATAACTGATCAATACCCTGTACAAACCTCTCTCCCAGAGGCAGTAATAACTGATCAATACACTGTAAAAACCTCTCTCCCAAAAATAAATGATCAATACACTGCACAAACCTCTCTCCCAAAAATAACTGATCAATACACTGTAGAAACCTCTCTCCCAAAAATAACTGATCAATACACTGTACAAACCTCTCTCCCAAAAATAACTCATCAATACACTGCACAAACCTCTCTCCCAGAAATAACTGATCAATAAACTGTACAATCCTCTCTCACAGAAATAATTGATCAATACCCTGTACAAACCTCTCTCCCAGAGGCAGGAATAACTGATCAATAAACTGTACAATCCTCTCTCACAGAAATAATTGATCAATACACTGAACAAACCTCTCTCCCAGAAATAACTGATCAATACACTGTTCAAGCCTCACTGCATAAAAAACTAATCAATACACTGTACAAACCTCTCTCCCAGAAATAACTGATCAATACACTGTACAAACCTCTCTCCCAGAAATAACTGATCAATACAGTGTACAAACCTCTCTCCCAAAATTAACTCATCAATACACTGTACAAACCTGTCTCCCAGAAATAACTGACCAATACACTGTGCAAACCACTCTCCCAAAAATAACTCATCAATACACTGTACAAACCTCTCTCCCAGAAATAACGGATCAATACACTGTACAAACCTCTCTCCCAGAAATAACTGATCAATACACTGTACAAACCTCTCTCCCAGAAATAACTGATCAATACACTGTACAAACCTCTCTCACAGAAATAACTGACAATACACTGTACAAACCTCTCTCCCATAAATAACGGATCAATACACTGTACAAACCTCTCTCCCAGAAATAACTGACCAATACACTGTACAAACCTGTCTCCCAGAAATAACTGATCAATACACTGTACAAACCTCTCTCCCAAAAATAACTCGTCAATACACTGAACAAACCTCTCTCCCTGAAATAACTGATCAATACACTGCACAAACCTCTCTCCCAAAAATAACTCGTCAATACACTGAACAAACCTCTCTCCCTGAAATAACTGATCAATACACTGTACAAACCTGTCTCCCAGAAATAACTGATCAATACACTGTACAAACCTCTCTCCCATAAATAACGGATCAATACACAGTACAAACCTCTCTCCCAAAAATAACTCATCAATACACTGTACAAACCTGTCTCCCAGAAATAACTGATCAATACACTGTACAAACCTCTCTCCCATAAATAACGGATCAATACACTGTACAAACCTCTCTCCCAAAAATAACTCGTCAATACACTGAACAAACCTCTCTCCCAGAAATAACGGATCAATACACTGTACAAACCTCTCTCCCAAAAATAACTCATCAATACACTGTACAAACCTCTCTCCCAGAAATAACGGATCAATACACTGTACAAACCTCTCTCCCAAAAATAACTCATCAATACACTGTACAAACCTCTCTCCCAAAAATAACTCGTCAATACACTGAACAAACCTCTCTCCCAGAAATAACTGATCAATACACTGTACAAACCTCTCTCCCAAAAATAACTCATCAATACACTGTACAAACCTCTCTCCCAGAAATAACGGATCAATACACTGTACAAACCTCTCTCCCAGAAATAACTGATCAATACACTGTACAAACCTCTCTCCCAGAAATAACTGATCAATACACTGTACAAACCTCTCTCCCAGAAATAACTGATCAATACACTGTACTAACCTCTCTCCCAGAAATAACTGACAATACACTGTACAAACCTCTCTCCCAAAAATAACTGATCAATACACTGTACAAACCTCTCTCCCAGAAATAATTGATCAATACACTGTACAAACCTCTCTCCCAAAAATAACTCATCAATACACTGTACAAACCTCTCTCCCAGAAATAACTCATCAATACACTGTACAAACCTCTCTCCCAGAAATAACTGACAATACACTGTACAAACCTCTCTCCCAAAAATAACTCATCAATACACTGTACAAACCTCTCTCCCAGAAATAACTGACAATACACTGTACAAACCTCTCTCCCAAAAATAACTCATCAATACACTGTACAAACCTCTCTCCCAGAAATAACTGACAATACACTGTACAAACCTCTCTCCCAAAAATAACTGATCAATACACTGTACAAACCTCTCTCCCATAAATAACGGATCAATACACTGTACAAACCTCTCTCCCAGAAATAACTGATCAATACACTGCACAAACCTCTCTCCCAAAAATAACTGATCAATACACTGCACAAACCTCTCTCCCAAAAATAACTGATCAATACACTGCACAAACCTCTCTCCCAAAAATAACTGATCAATACACTGTACAAACCTCTCTCCCAGAAATAACTGATCAATACACTGTACAAACCTCTCTCCCATAAATAACGGATCAATACACTGTACAAACCTCTCTCCCAAAAATAACTCGTCAATACACTGAACAAACCTCTCTCCCTGAAATAACTGATCAATACACTGTACAAACCTCTCTCCCAGAAATAACTGATCAATACACTGTACAAACCTCTCTCCCAAAAATAAGTCATCAATACACTGTACAAACCTCTCTCCCAAAAATAACTCATCAATAGACTGTACAAACCTCTCTCCCAGAGGCAGGAATAACTGATCAATACAGTGTACAAACCTCTCTCCCAGAAATAATTGATCAATACACTGTACAAGCCTCTCTGCAAAAAAAAACTAATAAATACACTGTACAAACCTCTCTGCCAAAAATAACTGATCAATACACTGTACAAGCCTCTCTGCAAAAAAAAAACTAATAAATACACTGTACAAACCTCTCTGCCAAAAATAACTCATCAATACAATGTACAAACCTCTCTCCCAGAAATAAATGTTCAATACACTGTACAAACCTCTCTCCCAGAGGCAGGAATAACTGATCAATACATTGTACAAGCCTCTCTCCCAGAAATAACTGATCAATACACTGTACAAACCTCTCTCCCAGAAATAACTGATCAATACACTGTACAAGCCTCTCTGCAAAAAAAAAACTAATAAATACACTGTACAAACCTCTCTGCCAAAAATAACTGATCAATACACTGTACAAACCTCTCTGCCAAAAATAACTCATCAATACAATGTACAAACCTCGCTCCCAGAAATAACTGATCATTACACTGTACAAGCCTCTCTGCAAAAAAAAAACTAATAAATACACTGTACAAACCTCTCTGCCAAAAATAACTGATCAATACACTGTACAAACCTCTCTGCCAAAAATAACTCATCAATACACTGTACAAACCTCTCTCCCAGAGGCAGGAATAACTGATCAATACATTGTACAAGCCTCTCTCCCAGAAATAACTGATCAATACACTGTACAAATCTCTCTCCCAGAAATAACTGATCAATGAACTGCACAAACCTCTCTCCCAGAAAAAAATGATCAATACACTGTACAAACCTCTCTCCCAGAAATAAATGTTCAATACACTGTACAAACCTCTCTCCCAGAGGCAGGAATAACTGATCAATACATTGTACAAGCCTCGCTCCCAGAAATAACGGATCAATGGACTGCACAAACCTCTCTCCCAGAAAAAAATGATCAATACACTGTACAAACCTCTCTTCCAGAGGCAGAAATAACTGATCAATACATTGTACAAGCCTCGCTCCCAGAAATAACGGATCAATACACTGTACAAACCTCTCTCCCAGAAATAACTCATCAATACACTGTACAAACCTCTCTCCCATAAATAACGGATCAATACACTGTACAAACCTCTCTCCCTGAAATAACTGATCAATGGACTGCACAAACCTCTCTCCCAGAAAAAAATGATCAATACACTGTACAAACCTCTCTCCCAGAAATAAATGTTCAATACACTGTACAAACCTCTCTTCCAGAGGCAGAAATAACTGATCAATACATTGTACAAGCCTCGCTCCCAGAAATAACGGATCAATACACTGTACAAACCTCTCTCCCAGAAATAACTCATCAATACACTGTACAAACCTCTCTCCCATAAATAACGGATCAATACACTGTACAAACCTCTCTCCCTGAAATAACTGATCAATACACTGTCCAAACCTCTCTCCCAAAAATAACTCGTCAATACACTGTACAAACCTCTCTCCCAAAAATAACTGATCAATACACTGTACAAACCTCTCTCCCATAAATAAATGATCAATACACTGTACAAACCTCTCTTCCAAAAATAACTGATCAATACACTGTACAAACCTCTCTCCCATAAATAAATGATCAATACACTGTACAAACCTCTCTTCCAAAAATAACTCATCAAGACACTGTACAAACCTCTCTCCCAGAAATAACTGATCAATACACTGGACAAACCTCTCTCCCAGAAATAACTGATCAATACACTGTCCAAACCTCTCTATCAAAAATAACTCATCAATACACTGTACAAACCTCTCTATCAAAAATAACTCATCAATATACTGTACAAACCTATCTTGCAGAAATAACTGATCAATACACTGTACAAACCTCTCTCCCATAAATAACGGATCAATACACTGTACAAACCTCTCTCCCAGAAATAACTCATCAATACACTGTACAAACCTCTCTATCAAAAATAACTCATCAATACACTGTACAAACCTATCTTGCAGAAATAACTGATCAATACACTGTACAAACCTCTCTCCCATAAATAACGGATCAATACACTGTACAAACCTCTCTCCCAGAAATAACTCATCAATACACTGTACAAACCTCTCTCCCATAAATAACGGATCAATACACTGTACAAATCTCTCTCCCATAAATAACGGATCAATACACTGTACAAACCTCTCTCCCTGAAATAACTGATCAATACACTGTACAAACCTCTCTCCCAAAAATAACTCGTCAATACACTGTCCAAACCTCTCTATCAAAAATAACTCATCAATACACTGTACAAACCTCTCTCCCAGAAATAACTGATCAATACACTGTACAAACCTCTCTATCAAAAATAACTCATCAATACACTGTACAAACCTCTCTCCCAAAAATAACTGATCAATACACTGTACAAACCTCTCTCCCATAAATAAATGATCAATACACTGTACAAACCTCTCTTCCAAAAATAACTCATCAAGACACTGTACAAACCTCTCTCCCAAAAATAACTCATCAATACACTGTACAAACCTCTCTTCCAAAAATAACTCATCAAGACACTGTACAAACCTCTCTCCCAAAAATAACTCATCAATACACTGTACAAACCTCTCTTCCAAAAATAACTCATCAATACACTGTACAAACCTCTCTCCCAAAAATAACTGATCAATACACTGTACAAACCTCTCTCCCAGAAATAACTGATCAATACACTGTACAAACCTCTCTCCCAGAAATAACTGATCAATACACTGTCCAAACCTCTCTATCAAAAATAACTCATCAATACACTGTACAAACCTCTCTTCCAAAAATAACTCATCAAGACACTGTACAAACCTCTCTCCCAGAAATAACTGATCAATACACTGTCCAAACCTCTCTATCAAAAATAAGTCATCAATACACTGTACAAACCTCTCTTCCAAAAATAACTCATCAATACACTGTACAAACCTCTCTCCCAAAAATAACTCATCAATACACTGTACAAACCTCTCTCCCAAAAATAACTCATCAATACACTGTACAAACCTCTCTCCCAAAAATAACTCATCAATACACTGTACAAACCTCTCTTCCAAAAATAACTCATCAATACACTGTACAAACCTCTCTCCCAGAAATAACTGATCAATACACTGTCCAAACATCTCTATCAAAAATGACTCATCAATACACTGTACAAACCTCTCTTCCAAAAATAACTCATCAATACACTGTACAAACCTCTCTCCCAGAAATAACTGATCAATACACTGTACAAACCTCTCTATCAAAAATAACTCATCAATACACTGTACAAACCTATCTTGCAGAAATAACTGATCAATACACTGTACAAACCTCTCACCCAGAAATAACTGATCAATACAATGTACAAACCTCTCTCCCAGAGGCAGGAATAACTGATCAATACACTGTACAAACCTCTCTCCCAGAAATAACTGATCAATACACTGTACAAACCTCTCTATCAAAAATAACTCATCAATACACTGTACAAACCTATCTTGCAGAAATAACTGATCAATACACTGTACAAGCCTCTCTCCCAGAAAAAAATGATCAATACACTGTACAAACCTCTCTCCCAGAAAAAAATGATCAATACACTGGACAAACCTCTCACCCAGAAATAACTGATCAATACCCTGTACGAACCTCTCTTCCAGAGGCAGAAATAACTGATCAATACATTGTACAAGCCTCGCTCCCAGAAATAGCTGATCAATACCCTGTAAGAACCTCTCTTCCAGTGGCAGGAATAACTGATCAATACCCTGTACAATCCTCTCTCCCAGAGCCAGGAATAACTGATCAATACACTGTAAAAACCTCTCTCCCAGAAATAACAGATCAATACCCTGTACAAACCTCTCTCCCAGAGCCAGGAATAACTGATCAATACACTGTAAAAACCTCTCTCCCAGAAATAACAGATCAATACCCTGTACAAACCTATCTCCCAGAGCCAGGAATAACTGATCAATACCCTGTACAAGCCTCTCTCCCAGAGCCAGGAATAACTGATCAATACACTGTAAAAACCTCTCTCCCAGAAATAACAGATCAATACCCTGTAAAAACCTCTCTCCCAGAGGCAGGAATAACTGATCAATACACTGTACAAACCTCTCTCCCAGAAATAACTCATCAATACACTGCACAAACCTCTCTCCCAGAAATAACTGATCAATACACTGTACAAACCTCTCTCCCAAAAATAACTCATCAATACACTGTAAAAACCTCTCTCCCAGAAATAACAGATCAATACCCTGTACAAACCTCTCTCCCAGAGGCAGGAATAACTGATCAATACACTGTACAAACCTCTCTCCCAGAAATAATTGATCAATACACTGCACAAACCTCTCTCCCAGAAATAACTGATCAATACACTGTACAAACCTCTCTCCCAAAAATAACTCATCAATACACTGTACAAACCTCTCTCCCAGAAATAACTGATCAATACACTGTACAAACCTCTCTCCCAAAAATAACTCATCAATACACTGCACAAACCTCTCTCCCAGAAATAATTGATCAATACACTGTACAAACCCGTCTCCCAGAAATAACTGATCAATACACTGTACAAACCCGTCTCCCAGAAATAACTGATCAATACACTGTACAAACCTCTCTCCCAAAAATAACTCATCAATACACTGTACAAACCTCTCTCCCAAAAATAACTGATCAATACACTGTACAAACCTCTCTCCCAAAAATAACTCATCAATACACTGTACAAACCTCTCTCCCAAAAATAACTGATCAATACACTGTACAAACCTCTCTCCCAAAAATAACTCATCAATACACTGTACAAACCTCTCTCCCAAAAATAACTCATCAATACACTGTACAAACCTCTCTCCCAGAAATAATTGATCAATACACTGTACAAACCCGTCTCCCAGAAATAACTGATCAATACACTGTACAAACCCGTCTCCCAGAAATAACTGATCAATACACTGTACAAACCTCTCTCCCAAAAATAACTCATCAAAACACTGTACAAACCTCTCTCCCAAAAATAACTGATCAATACACTGTACAAACCTCTCTCCCAAAAATAACTCATCAATACACTGTACAAACCTCTCTCCCAAAAATAACTGATCAATACACTGTACAAACCTCTCTCCCAAAAATAACTGATCAATACACTGTACAAACCTCTCTCCCAGAAATAATTGATCAATACAATGTACAAACCTCTCTCCCAGAAATAACTGATCAATACACTGTACAAACCTCTCTCCCAAAAATAACTGATCAATACACTGTACAAACCTCTCTCCCAAAAATAACTCATCAATACACTGTACAAACCTCTCTCCCAGAAATAATTGATCAATACACTGTACAAGCCTCTCTCCCAGAAAAAAATGATCAATACACTGTACAAACCTCTCTCCCAGAAAAAAATGATCAATACACTGGACAAACCTCTCACCCAGAAATAACTGATCAATACACTGTACAAGCCTCTCTCCCAGAAATAACTGATCAATACCCTGTACAAACCTCTCTTCCAGAGGCAGAAATAACTGATCAATACATTGTACAAGCCTCGCTCCCAGAAATAGCTGATCAATACCCTGTAAGAACCTCTCTTCCAGTGGCAGGAATAACTGATCAATACCCTGTACAATCCTCTCTCCCAGAGCCAGGAATAACTGATCAATACACTGTAAAAACCTCTCTCCCAGAAATAACAGATCAATACCCTGTACAAACCTCTCTCCCAGAGCCAGGAATAACTGATCAATACACTGTAAAAACCTCTCTCCCAGAAATAACAGATCAATACCCTGTACAAACCTCTCTCCCAGAGCCAGGAATAACTGATCAATACCCTGTACAAGCCTCTCTCCCAGAGCCAGGAATAACTGATCAATACACTGTAAAAACCTCTCTCCCAGAAATAACAGATCAATACCCTGTAAAAACCTCTCTCCCAGAGGCAGGAATAACTGATCAATACACTGTACAAACCTCTCTCCCAGAAATAACTCATCAATACACTGCACAAACCTCTCTCCCAGAAATAACTGATCAATACACTGTACAAACCTCTCTCCCAAAAATAACTCATCAATACACTGTAAAAACCTCTCTCCCAGAAATAACAGATCAATACCCTGTACAAACCTCTCTCCCAGAGGCAGGAATAACTGATCAATACACTGTACAAACCTCTCTCCCAGAAATAATTGATCAATACACTGCACAAACCTCTCTCCCAGAAATAACTGATCAATACACTGTACAAACCTCTCTCCCAGAAATAACTGATCAATACACTGTACAAACCTCTCTCCCAAAAATAACTCATCAATACACTGCACAAACCTCTCTCCCAGAAATAATTGATCAATACACTGTACAAACCCTTCTCCCAGAAATAACTGATCAATACACTGTACAAACCTCTCTCCCAAAAATAACTCATCAATACACTGTACAAACCTCTCTCCCAAAAATAACTGATCAATACACTGTACAAACCTCTCTCCCAAAAATAACTCATCAATACACTGTACAAACCTCTCTCCCAAAAATAACTGATCAATACACTGTACAAACCTCTCTCCCAAAAATAACTCATCAATACACTGTACAAACCTCTCTCCCAAAAATAACTCATCAATACACTGTACAAACCTCTCTCCCAGAAATAATTGATCAATACAATGTACAAACCTCTCTCCCAGAAATAACTGATCAATACACTGTACAAACCTCTCTCCCAAAAATAACTGATCAATACACTGTACAAACCTCTCTCCCAAAAATAACTCATCAATACACTGTACAAACCTCTCTCCCAGAAATAATTGATCAATACACTGCACAAACCTCTCTCCCAGAAATAACTGATCAATACACTGTACAAACCTCTCTCCCAAAAATAACTGATCAATACACTGTACAAACCTCTCTCCCAGAAATAACTGATCAATACACTGTACAAACCTCTCTCCCAGAAATAACTGATCAATACACTGTACAAACCTCTCTCCCAAAAATAACTCATCAATACACTGTACAAACCTCTCTCCCAGAAATAATTGATCAATACAATGTACAAACCTCTCTCCCAGAAATAACTGATCAATACACTGTACAAACCTCTCTCCCAGAAATAACTGATCAATACACTGTACAAACCTCTCTCCCAAAAATAACTCATCAATACACTGTACAAACCTCTCTCCCAGAAATAATTGATCAATACAATGTACAAACCTCTCTCCCAGAAATAACTGATCAATACACTGTACAAACCTCTCTCCCAGAAACAATTGATCAATACACTGTACAAACCTCTCTCCCAGAAATAATTGATCAATACAATGTACAAACCTCTCTCCCAAAAATAACTCATCAATACACTGTACAAACCTCTCTCCCAGAAATAACTGATCAATACACTGTACAAACCTCTCTCCCAAAAATAACTGATCAATACACTGTACAAACCTCTCTCCCAGAAATAATTGATCAATACACTGCACAAACCTCTCTCCCAGAAATAACTGATCAATACACTGTACAAACCTCTCTCCCAGAAATAATTGATCAATACAATGTACAAACCTCTCTCCCAGAAATAACTGATCAATACACTGCACAAACCTCTCTCCCAGAAATAACTGATCAATACACTGTACAAACCTCTCTCCCAGAAATAATTGATCAATACACTGCACAAACCTCTCTCCCAGAAATAACTGATCAATACACTGTACAAACCTCTCTCCCAGAAATAATTGATCAATACACTGCACAAACCTCTCTCCCAGAAATAACTGATCAATACACTGTACAAACCTCTCTCCCAGAAATAATTGATCAATACAATGTACAAACCTCTCTCCCAGAAATAACTGATCAATACACTGCACAAACCTCTCTCCCAGAAATAACTGATCAATACACTGTACAAACCTCTCTCCCAGAAATAATTGATCAATACAATGTACAAACCTCTCTCCCAGAAATAATTGATCAATACACTGTACAAACCTCTCTCCCAGAAATAACTGATCAATACACTGTACAAACCTCTCTCCCAAAAATAACTCATGAATACACTGTACAAACCTCTCTCCCAAAAATAACTCATCAATACACTGTACAAACCTCTCTCCCAGAAATAATTGATCAATACAATGTACAAACCTCTCTCCCAGAAATAACTGATCAATACACTGTACAAACCTCTCTCCCAAAAATAACTCATCAATACACTGCACAAACCTCTCTCCCAGAAATAATTGATCAATACACTGTACAAACCCGTCTCCCAGAAATAACTGATCAATACACTGTACAAACCCGTCTCCCAGAAATAACTGATCAATACACTGTACAAACCTCTCTCCCAAAAATAACTCATCAATACACTGTACAAACCTCTCTCCCAAAAATAACTGATCAATACACTGTACAAACCTCTCTCCCAAAAATAACTCATCAATACACTGTACAAACCTCTCTCCCAAAAATAACTGATCAATACACTGTACAAACCTCTCTCCCAAAAATAACTCATCAATACACTGTACAAACCTCTCTCCCAAAAATAACTCATCAATACACTGTACAAACCTCTCTCCCAGAAATAATTGATCAATACAATGTACAAACCTCTCTCCCAGAAATAACTGATCAATACACTGTACAAACCTCTCTCCCAAAAATAACTGATCAATACACTGTACAAACCTCTCTCCCAAAAATAACTCATCAATACACTGTACAAACCTCTCTCCCAGAAATAATTGATCAATACACTGCACAAACCTCTCTCCCAGAAATAACTGATCAATACACTGTACAAACCTCTCTCCCAAAAATAACTCATCAATACACTGTACAAACCTCTCTCCCAGAAATAACTGATCAATACACTGTACAAACCTCTCTCCCAGAAATAACTGATCAATACACTGTACAAACCTCTCTCCCAAAAATAACTCATCAATACACTGTACAAACCTCTCTCCCAGAAATAATTGATCAATACAATGTACAAACCTCTCTCCCAGAAATAACTGATCAATACACTGTACAAACCTCTCTCCCAGAAATAACTGATCAATACACTGTACAAACCTCTCTCCCAAAAATAACTCATCAATACACTGTACAAACCTCTCTCCCAGAAATAATTGATCAATACAATGTACAAACCTCTCTCCCAGAAATAACTGATCAATACACTGTACAAACCTCTCTCCCAGAAACAATTGATCAATACACTGTACAAACCTCTCTCCCAGAAATAATTGATCAATACAATGTACAAACCTCTCTCCCAAAAATAACTCATCAATACACTGTACAAACCTCTCTCCCAGAAATAACTGATCAATACACTGTACAAACCTCTCTCCCAAAAATAACTGATCAATACACTGTACAAACCTCTCTCCCAGAAATAATTGATCAATACACTGCACAAACCTCTCTCCCAGAAATAACTGATCAATACACTGTACAAACCTCTCTCCCAGAAATAATTGATCAATACAATGTACAAACCTCTCTCCCAGAAATAACTGATCAATACACTGCACAAACCTCTCTCCCAGAAATAACTGATCAATACACTGTACAAACCTCTCTCCCAGAAATAATTGATCAATACACTGCACAAACCTCTCTCCCAGAAATAACTGATCAATACACTGTACAAACCTCTCTCCCAGAAATAATTGATCAATACACTGCACAAACCTCTCTCCCAGAAATAACTGATCAATACACTGTACAAACCTCTCTCCCAGAAATAATTGATCAATACAATGTACAAACCTCTCTCCCAGAAATAACTGATCAATACACTGCACAAACCTCTCTCCCAGAAATAACTGATCAATACACTGTACAAACCTCTCTCCCAGAAATAATTGATCAATACAATGTACAAACCTCTCTCCCAGAAATAATTGATCAATACACTGTACAAACCTCTCTCCCAGAAATAACTGATCAATACACTGTACAAACCTCTCTCCCAAAAATAACTCATGAATACACTGTACAAACCTCTCTCCCAAAAATAACTCATCAATACACTGTACAAACCTCTCTCCCAGAAATAATTGATCAATACAATGTACAAACCTCTCTCCCAGAAATAACTGATCAATACACTGTACAAACCTCTCTCCCAAAAATAACTCATCAATACACTGCACAAACCTCTCTCCCAGAAATAATTGATCAATACACTGCACAAACCTCTCTCCCAGAAATAATTGATCAATACAATGTACAAACCTCTCTCCCAGAAATAACTGATCAATACACTGCACAAACCTCTCTCCCAGAAATAACTGATCAATACGCTGTACAAACCTCTCTCCCAGAAATAATTGATCAATACACTGCACAAACCTCTCTCCCAGAAATAACTG